>NC_089509.1:65174380-65876880 GCF_036850995.1 Saccopteryx leptura | reverse complement strand
CTATCCACTGTGCCACCACCTGGTCAGGCCAAGACTAATTCTTAACTTTAATATAATCAAATATTTCTCTTACTTTTTAGATTGGTGCTTATTATATTCTCTTTAACAAGAGTTTCCATTCCCCAAAGTCATGCAAATTCTAAATATATTTTCTACAAGAGTGATAGTTTAGATTTAAATCTTTCATCTACCTAGAATTGTTTTTATACAATCAATTTTATGCAGTTTTTTATTTTCCTAAATAACAAAATTTTCCAGAGTTATTTAGTGGATGTTTTCTTTTCCCCACTGGTTGTCAAAATGTATTGTGTTAAACATTGAGTATTATATATGTGCAAGTTTGTTTTCTGGACTCTGTTCTAGTCCATTGGTTTATTTACTGTCTCTACTACACCAATCTCATACTGACTTACTATTTACAGACTTCTAAAAAGTCTTGATAGCTGATTGTGTCAAATACCCCTTCTTGTTTTTCTTCTTCAGGAATTATATCTATACTGACCATTTGTTCTTCTGTACAACAGTGGAGTCTTTTTATCTAATAATGTGGTCTACCTCTTCATGAATTTATCTTTTTTTTTTTTTGTATTTTTCTGAAGCGAGAAGCAGGGAGGCAGACAGACTCCCCCATGTGCCCAACCAGGATCCACCTGGCATGCCCACTAGGGGGCGGTGCTCTGCCCATCTGGAGCATTGTTCTATTTCAACCAGCGCCATTCTAGTGCCTGAGTTGGAGAGCCCTCCTCAGCAGAGCCCTCCTCAGCACCCAGGCCAACTTTGCTCCAGTGGAGCCTTGGCTGTGGGAGGGGAAGAGAGAGATAGAGAGAAAGAACAGGGGGAAGGGTGGAGAAGCAGATGGGCGCTTCTCCTGTGTGTCCTTACAGGGAATTGAACCCAGAACTTCAATTTATATCTTTAAAAGATATAAAAGTCTTATATAAAAGTCTTTATATAAGGTTATAAAAATGACTAGAATATCTTTTGTTAGATAGACATCCAAGTATTTTATATGCTCTGTTGATATTTTAAGTGATATATTTTAATAAATTAGGTTTAGTAATTTATTCATTATTGCTAGTACTGTATATAGTAATACAGTTAACTTTATATGTTTATTTAAACCATCCATCTTGCTAATTGTTTCATTCTTATTTATCTTTAGAGTATTTCACATTTCATATATAGATATTCATATCAGCTACAAATAATCTCTGTTTTGTTTCATGATTTCTATTCCTTACACCTTGTACTTCTTTTTTTGTTTGTTTGGTTCCACTGGCTAGATCCAGTAATGTAAACAAACAAATAAGCAAACAAATTGGTAATTTTAATAAGAATGGTCAAAGTGTGCATTTTTATCTTTTTTATTGTAAATCATTTAATATTTAATATTTTCCAGCTCAATTAAGTAAAATTGACAAAATTATAATATATTTAAAGTATACAGTGTAATTATATCATATACATTTACATAGTGAAAGGATTCCCACCATCATGTTAATTAACAAATTGATCACCTCACATACTCTTTTTTTGAGGGGGGTAAGAACACTTAAGATGTACTCTTAAGAAATTTCAATTATAAAACAGCATTATCAACTGTAGTCATCATGTTCTACGTTAGATCATCAGACTGACTCATCTAACAACTGAAAGTTTGGAACCTTTTGCCCACCTCTCCTTGTTTACCCCAACACCTGCCCTTGGCAGCCACCCTTCACACACACATATATATGTATGCAATTAATTTTCTAATTAAAGCTATTGTGATTTCTGTGTAAATCTGCCTAATTCATAACATTTAATTATTAACCCAATGCTGAATTCAGTATGCTAATTGTTTTTATGCTACTTAGTTTGTCTTCATGAGTGAGAAATAGACTAATTTTTTTTTCTTGTATTATCCTCATATGGTTTGTTAAAAGATGGGCTACCATCATAAAATGAGTTTAGCAGGGCATCTTCATTTTCTTTCTTTGGAAGATTTTGTGATAATGAATTTATCTGTTCCTTAAAAGACTGGTAAAACTTACTTTTAAAACCAATCTTAAATAGAATATTTGGGATTTCTATTTCTTGAGTCAATTTTGGCTAATTGTGTTTTTCTAGGAAATTTTCCATTTTATTTATGTTTTCCAAATTGTAGTATAAATTTATATTATACCTCTTAATAATTAGTTTAAATCTCTGAAACAACTCTAATCATGTTGTTCTTCATTACCAACATTTATGTTCCTTCATAATGTATTGAAACTTTTTTTTTTTTTGTATTTTTTCGAAGCTGGAAACGGGGAGGCAGTCAGACAGACTCCCGCATGTGCCCGACCAGGATCCACCCAGCATGCCCACCAGGGGGCGATGCTCTGCCCATCTGGGGCACCGCTTGCCGCAATCAGAGTCACTCTAGTGCCTGAGGCAGAGGCCACAGAGCCATCCTCAGCATCCAGGCAAACTTTGCTCCAATGGAACCTCGGCTGTGGGAGAGGAAGAGAGAGACAGAGAGGAAGGAGAGGGGGAGGGGTGGAGAAGCAGATGGGCGCTTCTCCTGTGTGCCCTGGCCGGGAATCGAACCTGGGACTTCTGCACGCCAGGCCGACGCTCTACCACTGAGCCAACCGGCCAGGGCCTGTTGAAACTTTTTTATCACATGCCTTTTATTTGTATTCATTCTTTTTGCCTTATGGTTCTTTTTCTGATATTGATATACTGACTAAGGATTGTTCTTCAGTATTTTCTACTATATCTTTTAAAGTCTGCATAGCTTAAGTTTATGTTTTCATGTTTTATTTTTACTCTAATCTTTATTTTGAATTTGATCCAGAGAGTGTAATTTATTTATGCATCTAGCAATACTGTAATTGATATGCTTATATTTCCCTTCCACCATCTTATAATGAGCATTCTATTTCCTTTTTCACTTCTTTTTTTTTTCTTGTCTTTTTTTTTTCATGCTTTTGGTTAGAATAAAGTTGTCTTTCCTTAAAATCCCATTGCTGTTTTCTACATGTTTGGAAATTTTCTGTTCTACATTTTCTTTTTTAGTGAACATTATATTTAAAGTCTGCAGTTAATCAATGTCTTTATCATTAGCCTGAAATATATGGTCTCTCTGAAATTTGTATTTACTGTTGACTAGTATTTTAATTTTAGTCTATTTTTATTCCACAAATTTGGCATTATTATCATTTTAAATTGTCAATATATTTTTAAATTTACCTTTTGAGAGAACTTACATACCTATTTTGCATGTGATAATGACTTTGGATTTACCTTCTGCCAACTTTGTAGTTTTGGAAACATATCATACTTAGTTAAGATAAATATTGAATGTCAGCTATTTTCAATATTGTTTATTTTTAAGACAACTCCTTATTGGGAATAAGAAGACATTAGTTGACATTGAAACCCAAGGGCCTATGTGATCACAAGCATATGATCTGTTGGAGAAAACGTAACATCCACTTCCCTGGATGGTTTCCTTATAAGTGAGTGTGTATTTTGTAGAGACTTGGAAAATATACTTACAGGCAAGTAAGAAGTGTGGTTTCTTCCATGTCTGGGCTTCCTTATGTCAATGTAGCCTGCATGTACTTGTGGGATCTCATTTCTTACAATTGAGTTCCCATAATCTTAATGGGATCTGAAAAGCAATGCCTGGACTGCTTTAAGAACTTCTATTGAAGATATATTTGATGCTATCATGCAGACATGCTGTGTTTTCTCTGCTGTATCTAAGTAGACCTGGGAATAGTTCATATCTTTTGTGTTCTATACGTGTGAATGTCTGTCTGAATCCAGACCACTGCTGGCCATACAGAGTGGGTATTGCAGCCCTCATATGTCCCAGTAGCTTAGCTCATTCTTCCTTGAAGCTCAGTTGTCAGTAAGCTCATATTTTGTTGTACTTCATCTGCCGTTATGACCTTTGAGGAAATGGCAGTATAACATCCCACCTTGAGAGGATATGATGTATTTACAATGGATGTGTATTGAAAAAGGAGGTAAAGACTCTTCCCTTCTATTTGGTTGCAGTAATGGCTGGAAGAGACGGGCAGTTAGAGGAGGGTGAGACTCGTGAATATAACGGTTGCCCGCCCCCCATCTGTTTGACTCATGGAATGGGAGTGATAGTGTTTAAATGTGTTAATGAAAAAAGCCAAAACAAGGAGCCTTTACCCTTGACCGTCTTTGAAACTTGTGGTCAGATTATGGGTGGGGCAGAAAGAAGAGACCCACTTAAACTAGGCTGTTCGTAGGCAACATGTAGAAGCCCAAGAAAGTGGAAATTGCATGGTTAGGGGTGAGAAACACACAGGAGTTCTGGAAGCTCATAATAAGCTGTTTGAAGAGGGAGATTCCTGGGAAGACCTGATCATTAAAAAAAAAGCTACATATTTTGACACTGAGTTACAAAGTGTGAGTAAATTTGTAATCTTCCCACATTATCTCCCAGTTCTATTATTGTAGATTCCATGATTGATTACCTTTAAAATAAAAACAGTGATTTGTAAAGAAATTATATATAGAAGTAGTCATTTAAAAGCCAAATCATTCATAATCTTCAATGTTTATTTTGATGATTTAGTGTGTAATGAAATGTAAAAGTATATTTAAATATTGCTTAAAGTATAGAAGTTAGACTTACTGTATAATGAAAGAAATGTATAATTATTTTTGAATAATAAAATAAAGAAACACTATTAAGACCTACCATTCAAAACCTAAAATTCTCATAATTTTTTGACTTAACATCCTGTAGATGTTAATTATCTAATAAAATTTTAGATAATGCATTCTACATTAATTTTATCTTTTGGATTAGTGAAGATTGTTCTTTAGAAATACTTATACTTTATATCATATTCTATTTAAAATGTTGCTAAAATAATGAAGTTTCATTAATTCTGCCTTTAGTAAATAAGACATTGTGAATATCACTAGCTTGGCATAGCATATGCATTAGACTGCCTATCTAGAAACCTTTACTAAGTAACTTAATAACAAAACTAAGTCTTGGCCCTGGCCGGTTGGCTCAGCGGTAGAGCGTCGGCCTAGCGTGCGGAGGACCCGGGTTCGATTCCCGGCCAGGGCACCACCCCTCCGCCGCGCTTTCCTCTCTGTCTCTCTCTTCCCCTCCCGCAGCCAAGGCTCCATTGGAGCAAAGATGGCCCGGGCGCTGGGGATGGCTCTGTGGCCTCTGCCTCAGGCACTAGAGTGGCTCTGGTCGCAACATGGCGACGCCCAGGATGGGCAGAGCATCGCCCCCTGGTGGGCAGAGCGTCGCCCCTGGTGGGCCTGCCGGGTGGATCCTGGTCGGGCGCATGCGGGAGTCTATCTGACTGTCTCTCCCTGTTTCCAGCTTCAGAAAAATGAAAGAAAAAAAAACACACACACACACAAAAAAACTAAGTCTTAAAGTGAAAATATTTATTTGTGTAAGGTAAAGTTGCTTTCAAGGATTTTGATACATTTATGCAAATAATAACAACTAATGACAAATTAATGATGTTTTTAAAAAAAACATATCCAAAAACAATATGTTAACTGAAAGTTCTGAATGTTAAAGTTAATTTATAATTTAAAATAATCAAAGGTTTTTATTTAAAATTTTTTTTATTTAGTTGATTTTTAGAGGGGAAGGCAACAGAGAGAAAGATAGAGAGAAACAGAGAAACATCAGTTCGTTGTTCTACCTAAGTATGCATTCACTGGTTGATTCTTTTATGTCTCCTGACCCAGGATCAAACACTCAACCTTGGTATTATTGGGACGACACTCTAATTAAGCTACCTGGTCAGGGCCTATAATCAAAGATTTGATGGTACTGATTTTCTTTGGACATTCTCTTAGTCTGAATAAGTTTTAACCATGGTTTTATATTAAGTACCTGAGAAGAATTTAAATTTTTTTGTGATTCCTCCCCCATAAACATCCTATGTTTCCATATATTAAATAGCTAAAATCTTACAGCTTATTTCTTTTTTGGGCTTGAGCACCATTTGAAAACAAAAGGAAAATATGGTTTAAAGTGAATTGGTAAATGAGCTCTGTGAAAATACTTTATTAAAAGACTACACAGTAGCTAATTGATATGTTTTACTGTCTCTTGCTGGATCAGGTTTCATAATCATAGGGGCCTAGTTCATTTCGGTTGGACTAACAGTCACTGAGCACTCATGTAGCTGGTAACAAACTGAGCCTTCACTTAGAAAAATGAAACAGACACTCTTTATGGCACAGACATATGTAAATTAGTCTCTGCCTAATATGGAGTGCTAAAAGAATATTCTATACCAGGGTCCATGACACCACAGATAGAGAACTAAAGTATGTTTAAATTAATAAAATAGTTAAGTTGTAAGGTTGTCATGTTTCATTAGTTTTATTTCTAAAGGATAATATGAGACAGAAACAAGTAACTAATGCCTAAGGTTTCATGAAAAGTGATAGCCTTGTTAGAATTGGGCCTCACCCTCTAGAGTAAATTTTCCAAAGATTATTTTTCCACTAAGGTTTATCATAAAGTTTTAAGCTACATAAACATTCTTTGCTTTATCAAATTACAAAAGGACCACATGTTCTATCTTGAAAAACACAAAATAGTGAAAAAGAAAAATTACCTGTAATTCTACTATTCAGATATAGTCATTGTCAACATTTTGATGCATATCATCTGTCTTTTCTAGTATTAGTGGGGAACAAAACTCATCTTTCTTTACATTTCTACTAGAGGACTTACTTTTTTTCTTATTAATTTGAAATCTTTATATATGACCTTTATGTCAGACATTTAAAATATAATTTTCCAGGTTGCCATTTGTTTTTTAATTTTATATTTATCTTTTATATTTTTATTTTAAATTTATATTTTTATATATTTAATTTCATGTAAAACATATAAATATTTTTCATTTATGAAATTATAGCTCTGGTGTTGTATTTCACCACTCCATGACCACATCAATATTAACCTATAGTTCTAGTTTTACTGTTTCTTACATTTAAAGCTTTAAATCATATGGAATTTCATTTCACTTTGGGTATGACTTTGATTTTTCTCTTTTCCCTTACTTAACCACCTTAGCACCATTGCCTAAGTAATCTTTTGCTTTCTCATTGATCTATTTTTTTTTTTTAAGAGAGAGAGAAGGAGAAGGAGTGGGAGAGGCAGGGACAGACAGGAAAGGAGAGAGATGAGGAACATCAACTTGTAGCATTTTCTCATATGTGCTTTGACTGGAGGGCTTCAGCCAAGCCAGTGACCCCTTGCTCAAGTTAGTGATCTTTGGGTTTAAGCCAGTGACCAATGGGGTCATATCTATGATCCCATGCTCAAGCCGGCGACGCTGTGCTCAAACCAGATAAGCCCGCACTCAAGCCAGCAACCTCAGAATTTTGAACCTGGGTCCTCAGCATCCCAGGTCGACGCTCTATTCACTGTACTACCGCCTGGTCGGGCGTTAAATGCCATCTCTATCATATAATTTTATGTGATTAATTCTATTTGGGGGCTTCCAATTATTTCTCTTCAATCTTTAGTCTGACACTGGAATTCATTTTAGGTTAGATAATACAAATACACTATAAAAATTACTTGGCGTTAACAGGTTTATGTTTTAAGTCTACTAGACTCATTTTAGCATAAATTATCTTTGTTTTGTCTTATTAAAGCTTGTTAGTTTTACACAATTACTAGTTTTGTGTGTTTAACTTTTCTCCCTCTTTTGTGTGCATGGTATTTTCATTTTGATTGTGTTTCCAAATCTGAGAAATTCTCAAAATGAATAAGGCTTTTATGAATTTATTTTTTATTAAAATTTATATTTTGTTTAGTTGTTGCCTAATAACTAGAAAAACACTCTAATGTAGCAAAAGAAAGTAAGTGTTACTTAAGTCTGTTTGGCTTATAACTGCTAGGAATTCATCTCAATTAGTTGTAATAAACAGGGAACTTACTGTCGGAGGAGTTAGTGTTCATCTCACAATAATGCTTTTAAATGTTGGCTTTATTCTCAAGCACGGTCTTTTCATGTAGGAAGAAGTTGGTCATCAGCAGGCCTAGACTCCTTTTCTGTTTGGCATACACAGTAGAAAGAGGATCTCTCTCACTAAACAGTCGTCTGTCAATCTGAGGAAATTCTCACTGGCATTTCCTCAGTTACACGAACTGATTGATAAGGTCTGGAAATGGGTTCATCTGAGTAGCCCACCTGGATAGATTGCCTTCTCTGTGGTGAAAGCAGGCATCAGTCACTGCCCCAAAGACTTGACCTGGAATGGGGAACCTCCCCTAAGGAATCTGAATACTCTTCAACGGGGATGGAAAAATATAGTCATGTACGGTGGATTTACGGTTAACCCAGCAAAACCTTAGCTTCAGAGCCTTTTAAGTACATGGGCCCCTTTCAGAAGTTTAGAATGGCCCTTTACTATGTTCACATGAACATATGCTTTGCAGATATTTTAACCACAATCTATTAAAAACACTGACTCCTCAGCTTCAACTTCCTGTCCATCACATTTTTCCTTAGGACATGTGGCACTGCAGTGGCCACAGCAAGTTTGGGATCTAGGTAAGGAGAAGCTGAATTGGGGATACTTTGGTTTTAGTTTAGGGGATATATTTATGTGGTTCTTAGTCACTTCCTTGTATAGCAAAACTATTATTAGGTATCCTGAGGTAGCAATGACTTCTAGGCACATTCATAGCGCCTACAGGGCCAAATCCTTCAGTGGAACAATATTACAATGTGAATTTATCTTAGACAGACAAGGTGTAAAATAAGAGAGGAAGTTTTAAAATTACAAAGCCAGGGTTGAATGGTAGAAAAATATTTTAGTTATCTGACATGCTAAATTTTAAGTGGAGTATTTGGTTCTCACTATGTATATGTATATGTATATTCAGTTGTAAAGCATATATGATGCTAAACATATACAACTTTTATAAGCTATTAATAATAAAAATTAATTTCTATCAACCATGTTAGAAGAAAGATTATTTTAATCTACAGAAAATATTTAAAACCACTCTAGGAAGAATTAATCAATGTATACATAAATCCCAAAATATGTAGCTAAAAAGTATTATAGCAGTCCAGTGCCCATCAGTAGATGAGTGGATAAAAAAGCTATGGTATAACCTGCCCAGGCGGCTTGAACACAAAGTCACTGGCTTGAGTGTGGGATCATAGTCATGACCCCATGGTCACTGGCTTGAGCCCAAAGGTCGCTGGCTTGAGCAATGGGTCACTAGCTTGGCTGGAGCTACCCAGTAAAAGAATATATGAGGAAGCAATCAGTGAATAACTAAGGTGCTGCAACTATGAGTTTTGATACTTCTCATCTCTCTCCCTTCCTGCATATCTGTTCTTCTCTCTTTCTCTCTCTCTCGCTCTCTAAAAAAAAAAAAAAAAAAAAAATCTGTGGTACATTTATTTACCCAACAGAATACCACTCAGCCATAAAAACAGAAATCTTACCTTTTGTAATAGCATGAATAGACCTGGAGAGAATTATGCCAAGTGAAATAAGCCAGTCAGAGAAAGACAAGTAGCATATGATTTCGCTTACAAGTGGAATTAAATTCACAAACTAAATTAATAAACATTAGAGAAAGACTCATAGATACAGAGAACAGACTGACAACTGTCAGAGGGGAGGAAGTTAATGAGGTGGGTAAAAAAGGTGAAGGGATTGGCCCTGGCCTGGTTGGCTTAGCGTTGGCCCGGCATGTGGAAGTCTCAGGTTCAATTACCATCCAGGGCACACAGGAGAAGCGCCCATCTGCTTCTTCACCCTTCCCCCTCTCCTTTCTCTTTGTCTCTCTCTTCCCCTCCAGTAGCCAAGGCTCCACTGGAGCAAAGTGGGCCCCGGGGGCTGAGGATGGCTCTGTGGCCTCTGCCTCAGGCGCTAGAATGGCTCTGATGCAGCAGAGCAACGCCCCAGAGGGGCAGAGCATCACCCCCTGGTGGGCATGCCAGGTGGATCCCGGTCAGGCACATGCGGGAGTCTGACTGCCTTCCTGCTTCTAACTTTGGAAAAATACAAAAAAAAAAGTGAAGGGATTAAGAAAAAAAGAAACAGACACAGACAACAGTGTGGGGGAAGGTAGAAGGGGATAATCCCTTTTAAAGGGGATAAATGGCAACTGAATGAGACTTGACTTTGGACACACAATACAGTGTACAGATGATGTGCTAGAGATCTGTACACTTGAAACCTGTATGATTTCATTAACCAATGTCACCCCCATAAATTCCATACAAATAAAATATTACAGATGTGTGTCAGGTAGTTAATTAACACAAGTATATTTTTTCCTGGATATTGTGATGTTGGTAGTATTTTTCAGGTTTTCAAAATTAAGGATTTTTTAATGATTTCTTTTCTCAGTCTAAATAAATATTTTGTTTTCATAGTTAGTTTTATATTTGTAATTTTATATTCCTTTCCTTAAAGATAATCTCTAACTTTATTAACTTCTGTCTCCACAAAACTTGGGTCTGGCCCTGAGCATAGCTACAACATATTACCACAGAGGATGTGATTTGAAACGATAAATCATTAAAAAACAATAACTATATGATCTGCCATCCTCTTCCCTTTCTGCACTGTAATAATTACTTTTGTAAGCATAATGAGAGGAAAGGATTCAGCAAAATTTAAAGCAGACTTTTTCATATTCTTTTATGTATGTTAATTGTCATCTCTCTATTCATTCTCTCTTCCTCTTTCTCTTTCTTTCTCACACACACCTGTATATCTATTTATATATTTTGTAAGAGCAAAATAGAAGTGATGGTCTTAGAAAAAGGATAATATTTAAAGAAAACTGATTGTGATTTCATCAAGAGTTTGTTTTATACGTTGTAAAGATTATTTAACTCCATTCACTTTCATGGAAGCCAAAAATGGAAACTTTCTTGTTTTGAGGAAATAGGTTAAAAGGCCACTTGGAAATAGTCTTTTCTTATTTTATATGCACATTCCTACTTTTCATCTACTTTACTTAAATATTAATTTTGAGAGCCTAAAACTTTAAGCAGTTGCTCCCATTACTATTGCTGCTTAACAAATCGCCCCGAAAGTTAGTAGCTTAATGTGAAATGGTTATTATATCTCACAGTTTCTATGGGGCAGTAATTTGAGTAAAGCTCAGCTGGACAGTTTGTGAGAGCTCATGGGCTCTCATGTGGTTACACTTAGGCAGTAGCTGGAGTTGGAACAGCTGGAGACTGGGTGAGCATCTCTCTGTGTCTGTAAATGTCGTCTCAGAAAGTCTCACCATGGTCTCTCCATAAGAGTAAATTCGGGCTTCCTCACAGCATGGCCACCTTAGGGGAAGCTCATCATTTGCATGGTGGCATAGGGGGCCAAGTATTAGTGTTCCTGCTTCTATTTCAGCTGCATCACTTTTTCTGACCTTGTCTCAGAAAGATATTCACTGTTGCTTCCACCATATTCTGTTGGGTAAGAGTCACAGACTCACCCAGAATCATAAAGAGAGGAATTAAAGTCTACCTTTTGATGGATGAGTGTGAAGGTTCTAGAAGAGTGTGTAGGAAGGAGGTAAAAGACATCTTTGGAATATACAATTTCTTATAGTATTCTTAAGTAAATCAGATCTATAACTTGTAGACTATATTTTGATATAATGAATATAATCTAACTCAACAAGTTTTTTTTGTTGTTGTTTTGGGTTTTTTGTATTTTTCTGAAGTTGGAAACAGGGAGGCAGTCAGACAGACTCCCGCATGCGCCCGACCGGTATCCACCTGGCATGCCCACCAGGGGGCGGCACTCTTCTCATCTGGGGCGTTGCTCTGCCGTGACCAGAACCATTCTAGCGCCTGAGGCAGAGACCATGGAGCCATCCTCAGTGCCCAGGCCAATTTTGCTCCAATGGAGCCTCGGCTGCGGGAGGGGAAGAGAGAGACAGAGAGGAAGGAGAGGGGGAGGATGGAGAAGCAGATGAGCACTTCTCCTGTGTGCCCTGGCCAGGAATCAAACCCAGGACTCCTGCACGCCAGGCCAATGCTCTACCACTGAGCCAACCGGCCAGGCCCTCAACAAGGTTTTAAAAAATTTTTCAGTTACAGTTGACATACATTATTTTTTATATATAATATAAAAATTATATTCGTTTTAGGTATATAACATAGCAATTAGACATATAACTTACAAAGTGATCATACAAATAAATGTTATAATAACTATGTATGGTGTCAGATGGGTACTAGACTTAGCTCAAGAAATTTTTAATACTCCTAAAGTATTTTCTCAAGGTAATGTAGACACTGTCTAGATTACTCTGTAATGGAAAAAAGATCAAGGATTACAAACATAGTTTATAAGCATATGAAATATATTGAAGACATATTTCTTCATAACTGAGATTTCAAAAATGGAAAAATATGACATACTAAATTGTTAAAACCATTACTCAAGCCAAAGTGATACTTTTAAAATATCTACCCTTATGCCTAAACCTTCTGTACTGTGTGTTGTCACTAGAATATTGTACAGTTCTTTAGATTCATCTAGTTCAGATAAAAGAAAATAGTGACTGATCTCTCCCATGTAACCCCTGAAAAGCAAGAAGATAAAGATATATTACAAACATAATCCATTAAACTTAGCAAAATTGTATCTATTACAATTGATGGCATGTTAGACACAATTTTTGTCTAACAAAATTTGTAGACACAATTTTTGTCTAACAAAATTTGTCTAACAAAATTTATGAGGTGGTTCTTATGACTTGCATTGCGTTGTGTAGATGGAATTCAATAATATTGAAAAGCAGACAAAATGCTGGCATAAACTATTTAAATGTACATACCACTCTAGTATTTTTAGTGAAAGCAAGAATAAAAGCAACACGTAATAATAATTAACTTATTATTTTTATAAACTAAAAGGGGGATTTTGCAGATATCAACTTCAATTTAGCATTTTATAATACAGGGGGCAGAGACTTTGTTCCTGTGTTTTAGCTTTTATGATACGTAACTATAATACACTCTGAACTAAAAGTATTTTAGAAAGTTTTAGGTGCATTAGGGAATATATTAGTGTGCATAGTTAATTCAAGGAACCAGCTATAAATGTAATTTTGATCCCAGTGCTTTCTCAGTAAATTCCTCTATCAAGAGCCACATACAGTCCTCATGCAAACATTCTTTTAAAATGTTATGATTGTGGAGAAATCTATAGGGTTGTGGTTGTTTACATATGAAATCTTAGATGATTTGACTGAAGGAAAGATATCTGGAAGTCAGAGGATTCTAGGATTACCAGCAGTTGGAAGTGAGATATGAATTTAAAGTTGTCAACTACAGGGGTGGTATGTGTTCAGTGTAGTGGAGAGATCAATTAATGCACGAGAAGTGCAGGGATTTAGCATGAGATGCTATCACAATGTAGTGATCCTTATTCTTCTAAGTGAGGTTATGTGCCTCAAAGGTTTATGGGGGTCAGCAATGATAACATGATGACTTGCATGTGCATGGCTTGGGACAAGAAAAGCAAGAAAGGAAGAACAGATGCTGGGAATGAAGAAAAGTATCAGCATTAGATAATTTCTACATTCGGAGAGCGTTCTCTTTTCTAAGAACAAGAAGCTTTAAGGTTTGTGGGCATCAAAGATGTTGTTCTATGTTTGCATTTTTTAGGGGTGATACTCTTGGTGTTACCCTAGTCATTTAGCAGCCATAGGTTTTCCTACCCCCTCTGCAGCCTTTCCTTGCTGTGTACCGCAACACTTGCCCTAAATCTTCTCTATGTTACCTACCTCCTTTATTAAAGAGCATCATTGCATGGTTGAAAATAAAGCACATTGCTGTGTTCAAATCCCAGATCCACCATCTGCTTTGCCTCAGTTTCCTTAGATGTAAAATGGGAATAGCAATTCTTTATGAAATTGTCATGGAATTAACTGAGGTAATGTTACTGAAGTAACAAACGTTGGCACATGCGCTCAGTAAATATTGATTATGATCACTGCTATTGTTATTATTCTAGCCCCTCACTTTCTCCCTGGCCCTTCCTGCTCCTCCTCCTTTGTCGTAGATTTCGAGGTTAAATTTCAGCAGATGTGTTTGACTAGGCGTCACTCCCAGTATGACAGAGTAAACTGACTTGCCATTTTGCTTGACTTTTAATATCCATGTGTTTACCACTGTTTCCTTTTGCTTAGAATATTTTTTTTGTAATAACAAATATTTATCAAAAACTATTATTTTCTGATGTCTATTCTGGAGGTTAGATTATAAAGAAAATTAATATGGCCTAATCTTACCCAAAGCTGGTAGGTAGGACTAGAATTATAGAAGATTCTTACACTGTGAATGGGCCAAAGTAAAATTTAGGAATCAAACAAAGAACAGACACACAACTCAAGATTTTAGGTAACCCTTAGAGTTTATTTAGTCCATGTCTCACCCACATGGAAGTATATATCTTTTTATAATATTTGTTTATTTAGCCAAACAGTCATTAATAATCATTGAGAACCATTTCTGTGCCAAGCCCTGTATTAGGTACTGTAGGTACATGGTAAGCAAATAAAATTTTGACCTCACCCTCATGGAGCTTACAGTGAAATGGGTAGGATTGATATTAATCAAATAACCTCATAAATATGTAAATTTTACTGTGAAGGAAACACCTAAGAAAAAGCAAGAGTGCTCAGCAGTAGAGCATTGGCCTGGCGTGTGGAAGTCCCAGGTTCAATTCCAGGTCAGGACACACAGGAAAAGTGACTGTCTGCTTCTCCACCCCCCTTCTCTCTTTCTTACTTCTCTCTCTTTCTTTCTTCTCCTGCTGCAGCCATGGCTTAGTTGAAGAAAGTTGGCCCTGTGCACTGAGGATGGCTCTGTGGCCTTGCCTCAGGCACTAAAATAGCTTGTTTACTGAGCAACAGAGCAGCAGCCCCAGATGGGCAGGGCTTGCTGGGTAGATCCTGGTCGGGGTGCATGTGTGAGTCTATCTCTGCCTCCCCACCTCTCACTTAATGAAAAAAAAAGTTGGGAATTGAAAATTAGGAATTATAACACTATCAGTGGGAGAGAGAATGATTTTCTCCATCACCATTTAGCAACCCAGGAGTAGAGAATGAGACAGTTGGATTAATCCAAAATTTAAGTTTTCTGAGCAAGATGACCAAAAATAGTTTTTGTTTTGTTTTAGAGAGAGAGGCAGACAGACTGACAGGAAAGGAGAGAGATGAGAAGCATTAACTCGAGTCACTTTAGTTGTTCATTGATTGCTTTCTCTTACATGCCTTGACCAAGGGGCTTCAGCTGATCCAGGGACCCCTTGCTCAAGCCAGCAACCTTGGACTCAAGCCAGTGACCTTGGGGTCATGTCTATGATCCCATGCTTAAGCTGTGCTCAGGCTGGTTAGCCTGTGCTCCAACTGGTGACCTCAGGGTGTTGAACCTAGATCCTTAGCATCCTAGCCTAACACTCTATCTACTGTGCCACTGCCTGGTTAGGCCCACCAAAAATAGTTTATCAAAAGAGATGTCAGCATTCTAGACAGAATGGTGGAATTGGGAGCTAAAAGGAAGATTAAGAGCAAATAAATAGATAGGATAAAAGGAAAAAGAGGAAGAGGAGACTCAAGATCAATTTCAGGGGTCAGCAAGCTATGATCTAGGGCCCTGGTCGGCAAACTGTGGCTCACGAGCCACATGCGGCTCTTTGGCCCCTTGAGTGTGGCTCTCCCACCATGTGCAGGCGCTACCTTGATAAGGTACCTATATAGTTTAAGTTTAAAAACTTTGGCTCTCAAAAGAAATTTCAATTGTTGTACTAATGATATTTGGCTCTATTAACTAATGAGTTTGCCGGCCACTGGTCTAGGGGTTGAAATCAACCCACTGCTTGTTTTTGTATGTACATATTTGTTGGAAAACAGACTCACCTGTTTGTTTTCTATTCTGTATTGCAATGAAAAGTTGAGTAGTTGCAACAGTAGATTGACAAAGCCAAAAATATCTAGTATTTAGCCTTGTATAGTACCAGAGTGTCAAAGAGAAAGGAGGGTTGGGAGATGAGGTAAAAGAGGGGAGATGACACAGTTTTCAGGGGTTTTCCATACCCAGAGTAATCTTGGGAGGTCAATTTGGGTCTCTGCAAAAAGAGAATATCAGATGGTTTACCCATATGAACAGTGAAATCACATAGGATGATGACAGTTTTGGGGGTGGAGAGAAATAGGGTGAGCCCAACACCAAAGTCATGTAAACAAGCAAACCAACAATGTTTGGTAAGACTTTGGAAGCCAGAAACAGGGAAGGATAGAAGGAGATATGGTCTGTTCATATGAATGTTACAGAAAGAGTGAGGAAATGGAGGAGCGAGGAGGACCCTGAGCCACTCCCAGCCCGTGGAGAATGGGCAGTGCTCACTGAAAGTTCCAGGGCAGCCGTATCTTCAGAGCAGGGCTGTATTTCATGGAGCGGCAGGAGGTAGAGCGGGCCTGCAGGACAGAGAAGGAGGAAAGTGGGGAAGTTTTTGAATTTTTTTTTTTTTATGGAATGGAAATATACAGTGCTTTTGGAGAAAGGTAAGTTCTGTAGTCAGAGAAGGGCAAGAGTAATAAAGGAATGAAAGTAAATGAAAGAAGAGATGGCAGAAAGTGATTACTTTTGGAGGGTGAACAAGGGTTAGGTGACAGCAACTATTTTAAAGAATTAGCCCCAGAGGTCATCTGGTGGACAGAGAGGAATAAGGTGCTTCTCTGAATATACTGTATTTCAAAGATGCCTCAAGTGCTGGCACCATGTCGAAACCCTGGCCCGGTGAGTAGGTCATGATATTAGTTCATGTCTTACATTCCAGGCAGGTGTTATACCTTGCCTAGAGGCCCTGGTGGATAAAAGTTTCAGGCTTCCTCAGAGTACCTTGGGGCCCTGGCAACCGGTCATTAGTCATTGACTCTACAAAGCACGGGGCTGCTCCCATCCAAAACTGCAGTTACCTTCATTCTATCTTCTGCATTTCTCTCCATTCTTCAGTTTCCCTCTGGATGTGCTGCTGTGGTCTCCTAGTGGGGCTCTCTCTTCCAGTCTAGTCTCCCAGAGTTGTTTACATTTCTGCATTCCAAAATGCAAAGTAAGTTGTTGTTTTTTAAATTATAAAAGCCGTACATGCTCACTGTAACATTAATTCACATAACACAGCGGGCATAGTAAAGAATGTAATGTGATCTCAAATCCTATAATCGAAATAGTGCTACTATTAACACTCTGTGTCTTCACAGACTTTATGCAGAGATACATTTTTTTTAATTTAGTGGGGCCATATTATATGTGCTCTCTTAAAGTTTATTATTTCATAACAACATATCATGAAACTCTGTTTGATAAATTCTTATCTAAGTCATTTTTAATGTAGACTTAGTATTCTGTTATATGGATTTGCCATGATGTGTTACTCAATTCCATATTGTTGGATAGGGTTTATATTTATTTGTTACTATATATAACAATATAATGAACATCCTTACATGAGTGACTTTCATAAAACCAAAAACTTATCATGTCTTAATTTCTTGGTTGAAATTTTTTAGTGGCTCTCTAGCCTGTGACCTTCAAGATTAAATCTAATTTCTTAGCATGACCAAAGAGATCATTTTTAATCTGGTGTAGGCCTAATTCCTCTCCATCCTAGTTTCTCAGTACAGTCCTGCCCCTGCCGCTCTGGTCAGGAGCCCTGCCAGGGGCCCTGATAATGCCCCATCACAGAGTATTATCAATGTATATTGACATTTTCATCTTCCCAGTGGTATTATACACTCCGTGAGGTGCTATATGTCTTATATTCTGAGAAGAGTTACATGTAGGCACTTCATGCATGGTTTTTTTTCAAGAAGAATGAATGCACACATGCTTGTGTGCTTTCTTTCTTATTTCTTATTTCCTTTTATAGTATTTTAATGAGAATTCTCATTTTGTCACAGTTCATGTTTTTTATTGATGTGGAAGTGATTTATTCATTTATTTATTCCATTTCACAAAAGCTGATAAAGTACCTACTATGTGCTAGACACTGTCACAGATGCTGGGAAGTGGTGAACAAAACCTCCTGTACCTTGCATTCTAATGAGGAAAAAAACAATAAATAAGATAAATAAGTGACATGCATATGAATTTAGAGAGTGCTAAATGCTAAGAAGAAGAAAAAGTGGGAAAGGGTGTTTTGAAGTCTGTGTATGTTGGAGAGGAGTGTTGATACTTAGACCTAGTGGGAGGGAGAGCCAGTCTCCTTAAGAAGGAAGAGCATTTTGGAATAGGAAGAGCAAGTGCAGGAATATGCTGGACATGTTTGAGGAAGAGCAAAGAAGCCAGTGTTCTCATTTCAGAGAGAAGAACAGGGAGGGAAAATGAAGTCAGAGTGGGGAGAGCAAGCCAAGTGGCCCAGGCATCCTCAGAACTTCGGCGTGACAAGGTCAGTCATGGAGTAGATTGTAATATGGCTTGTTAGAATCTTCCTGTCTACTGTGTGGAAAAGATGCTGCAGATGAACAGTTAGTTGGCTACAGCAGTAATTTAGAGAAACTTCTGTTGCTTGAACCAGGGTGTTGGCAGTGAAAGGAACAGTAAATGTTTAATTCTGGATTTCTTTTGAAGGTGCTTTGCTCATGGATGAGATTGGGGATGCAAGAGAACGAGCAGAATCACACATAACACCAAGGTTCTTAGTGTCAAAACAAAAATGATAAAATTTTATTCTGTTTCTCCAGCAATTGCTTATTTTTATCCCAGTAGCCTAATTTCACACACATACAAGTAACCCATTCTAGCTATATGTAATTGAAATTGTCAGTGATAGAATTCTCTGTATTTGAAAATATTTGTGTTTGTTAACATGATGTCACTATAAGGTGGTTCATTTGTGTATGTTTGTCTTATAAGAGTCAGCCTTAATATTTAATAAGTACATCACATACAATACCAAAGCTAGTTTTAATATCTTCCATAAAATTTTTTGGACCATGGTACTCTAGCAATAAAATTTTCCTGATTTTGCAAGTGCATTTGCTTAGCACCTGAATCACTCTTCAGTAAATTAATCCAGATGACTCTAAATGAATTAATAAGTAAAGCAAGCCTGCCTTTTTACTCATAGGTTTTCTAGTGATTACATTATTAGCTATAAATGGAAATGAAGTACTTGTAATAATCCAGTTGTTTTATACTTTGATTAGATTATGCAGAACAGTCATATAGATTTACCAGCCTTAAAATATAGGGTAATATTAACAGATTTGTACTACCATGAATTTTGAAATAATTTGAATAGGATTATACAATTATTTAAAAATTAACAATAAAGCACAGGGAGTATCACTTTTTAAAATTAAAATGTAAAAGTTCTCTTGAGTACTGTTAGACCCAACTGCTATTTGCTACTTTTCGCTCTTGTTTATGAATTAGGGATTCATCTCTGGGAGAATGAAGATGATAGAATTGGTTTTTATTTGGAGCTGTGCCTGTTTCTTTCAATGGGATGTTTTTATAGTGAGACTTAGGGGAGCAAAAGATACACCCACTTTCTAAGATCTTATAGAATACCTATTTTGTGCTTTCCAGGGGATTCTCCAATTTCAGCTTTAAACCCCAAGAATTCACTTTGGCAGGATTGTGACTACTAAATGTATAAGTCAAGTGACCCTTTTATGAGATTCAGCAGTGAGTTGCTTATAAAATGTGTGCCAAAAATAAATAAGGTACCAGTTATTGAATTAAAAAGTGCAAGGTGCCCAGCAAAGGCCAGTGCCTTGAGATGGCAAAAATCTCAGGCAGGACTGACATACACCATGGCTTTCTGAGAAACAATATGCACTGCCTTTTACTTCTTTAAAATCTTTTAATGAATAGGTAGGATTGGAAAATGAAAGCCAGTTACATATGGAAAACAATATTGACATTTAAAACTACTGATTTAGAGTGTGATATGGCTTCTCTAGTGACCTTAGGTAATGTCTGGGAGACCTTTATTAGGTTTCTTAATCTATTTTTTACCTTTTTTTACACAGTATATTAAATGGGGATAATAATTGTTGCTACCCAAATGTATTGAATGGATTGTTGTGAGGATTTAAGGGATAGTTTAATGTAAAACTCTTAGGACAGCTCCTAGCATATTGTAAACTTTTCGTAATTGTTAGCTATTATTGCATAAACATGTAATGGAACTCGTGTTAATGTATAAATTGCATATTAAGAAGAGATTGCATTAAAGTGGAGAAAGAAAATAATTTCAGAGGAATTCTTACCCTGGCTATTCTTGGTGTACTGTTTCATTTTCATTGATGGATAATATCCCTGCTAGAAATCAGATAGGGAGGATTTCTAAACTGCATGTGAGATTTTCAAAGTGTTTGAGCCATAAAATCTTGTATTAATATTAATAACATATTAGAAAGTTAGGAAGGTGGCGAGTTTTGCAATAATTTTTAGTTTGCTCTGGAAAGTACAGTAAAAATGATTCAGTTTTAGATGAGATACCAAGATGAGCATTTATGATCACCATGGAAACTGTACCACATTTTCTCTCTTTTCCCAATCCCATCATTCTTCAGCTGAATTCATTCAGCATACCACAGAAGCTGACTTTGCTTCATACTTTACTATTTACTATTATCACTAAGGGTCCCTGGATTTTGTTGGCACAGATATAATCTGAAAATCAAGAATTCATGGTGGAAAAGAGCAGAACTTGCACGGGAACAGGGAGTGAATGGCCTATGAAATATTGATGGTGGCAGTGCAAATTTGATAGTAAGGATGAACAGGTTGGATGAATGGATATGCTACACTCAGGCATTAGAAATGTTTTGTGGAAGGGATTCCATAGCATGCAGCACTGGAATGTGGATTGGGTGGACCAAATGTGGCCTGTGATAATGGTGTCAACAAATATATATGTATTCATTATGCAAGACTTTATTTTGCAGTCATGGGCTGAAGAACTTGAGGACTAATTACAAGCAGAGAAGAGTAATTTATAGTATGTATGCTTCCTTCTAATCAGGTCAAGTCATCTGAATCAGTGGCTTTTTGGAAGTTTCTATGTCTATTATGGTAACTTTTTGTGAGATCTAGTTTGTTTTCTCTTCATTGACTTTTACAAGTAACTCCTTTTTATTTATTTTTCAATTACTTTTAGTGCTAATTATAGAATTCACTGTTTATATATACAATTTTATATACTCATGTACTCACAGTGTCATAGTATATGAAAGCATAGCTGAATCTATAAAATCTATGGCCATCCTTAAGAAAATTATGCAAAACACCTTCCTATTCAAGTAGATCAGGGTTGTCCTGTGGATATGCAAATACAACATACTATTTTATATCCATGTCTTCTCAATCTTTTGTTAAAAGCAGAAATTATTAAATTATTGAATGATAACATGCATCCCCATGTTTATTGTAGCATTATTCACAGTTACAAAAACATAGAAATAACCAAAGTGTTCCTCGATAGAGGATTGGGTAAAGAAGATGTGGTACATATATACAGTGGAATACAACTCAGCCATAAGAAATTATGAATATTACCATTTAGGACAATATGGATAGACCTTGAGAACATTATACTAAGTGAAATAAGTAAATCAGAAAAAGCTATGAACTATATGATTTTACACATAGATGGGATATAAAAATGAGACTCATGAACATAGATAAAAATGAAGTGGTTACAAGGGGGAGGGGGTTGTAGGGAAGGGAAGGAGAGTAAAGATGAACAAATATAGGATGATAGAAAATGATTTAATTTTGGGTGATGAGTACACAACATAATAAACATTTCAAATGCTATATTAATGTTTATCTGAAACCTATGTACACTTATTGATCAATGTCACCTCATTAAATTTAATTTCTAAATAAAATTATTAATAAATTATTAAGTGAGGGAGTAATGGTGGCTTGAGAGACACTCTTGGTCTCTTCCCATGAAATTTCAACAAATTGAACAACTATAATGCAGCAAAAGAGTCCCAGCAGGGCTCGCAGGCACACCTGAAAGATCCACACACTGAATGAACTAAAGGTGGGACAGGGTAAAAAGGTAGATAGAAGATAAAACATGTCTGTGGTAGGCTTTGGAGAGGAGAGAAGACAAACTCAAAGTGACTGGGTTTTTATGTTTTGTTTTGTTTTTCTCTGCTGGACTGTAGGGAGGAAGGGAGCTTGGGCTCTTTGGATTTTGTCTAGGGCAGTGGTTGGCAAACTCATTAGTCAGAGCCAAATATTAACAGTACAATGATTGAAATTTCTTTTGAGAGCCAAATTTTTTAAAGTTAAACTATATAGGTAGGTACATTCCTTATCGAGGTAGTGCCCGCACATGGTATTTTGTGGAAGAGACACACTCAAGGTGCCAAAGAGCCGTATGTGGCTCACGAGCTGCAGTTTGCTGACTAGGGGACTAGGGGTATGGAGAGTGAAACCTAGAGTGACTGGGTCTCCTTCTGATGGGAGGAGTGGTGAGATAGAGGGAAAGGGACGGAGGTAAACCAAACTGGACAGAGCACGGGGTCATAGCCAGTGTTCCCACAGTCTGCCTGCAGCCCACACTTGGCATAGAGAAAGCTAAAGTGTAGCCCCCAGCCTCCCAGATCCTGCCTCCTTCACCTCGCAGTACAGAAGGTGGCAGAGACGACCCCACAGCCAGCTCTCCAGAGCCACTCTCTCACCTGAAGAATAGAGGTGCTCTGGGTCCAGTCCCCAGGTCTGCAGAGATGTGGAGAGGAGTGCCTGGAACCTGAGATAGCCATTGATAGAGCTGTAAAGCCCTCACAACATGCACCACCCACCAACACTACTGCAGCCCCACCTATATCATTCCAACAGCAACATCTTAGCAGACAGCCCAAGAACTTCATTGAACTAAAAGTTGTAATACAGCGACACCTGCTGGAAGAACCCAGTATAAAAGAATAAACAGGGGAGAGAAGTATGGAATACTACCATACAAAAACAACTGACAGAAACAAAAAAGAGAAGGACCAAATAAGACACAGAGCTACGAGAAAACAAAACATAAAATGGCTATAAGAAATCCTTAAATGTCAATAATTACCCTAAAGGTAAATGGACTAAACTCCCCCAGAAAGAAACACACAGTAGCAGATTGGATCAAAAAGCAAAACCCAACCATATGCTGCCATCAAGGGATACATCTAGGCTGCAAGGACAAAAGTAGATTCGAAGTGAAAGGTTGGAACAAAGGCAACCCAAAGTCAACAGAAGAAAGGAAATAGTAAAAATTAGAGCAGAACTAAATTAAATAGAAAACAAAAAATATATAGAAAAATTGATATAACGAAGAGCTGGTTCTTTGAAAAGATCAATAAAATTGACAAACACTGGCTAGACTCGCGAAGAAAAAAAGAGAATGAACTCATATAAACGAAATCTGAAATGAAAGAGGATAAATTACCACAGACATCATAAATATACAAAGGATCATAGTAGAATATTAGGAAAGATTATATGCCACCAAATTCAACAACCTAAAGTAAATGGATAAATTCCAGAACTATACAATCTTCCTAGACTGAGTCATGAAGAAGTGGAAAACCTAAATAGACCAATAAACCAGGGAGGAAATAGAAACAACTATCAGAAACTTCCCCCAAAACAAAAGTCCAGGACCAAATGGCTACACTGGTGAATTCTACCAAAGATTCAAAGAATATTCAGTACCTATCTTTCTCAAAGTCTTCCAAAAAATAGAAGTAGTGATATTCCCCAACACATTTTATGAAGCCAACATAATCCTCATACCAAAACCTGACAAGGTCAATACAAAAAAAGAAAACTACAGACCAATATCTTTAATGAAAACAGATGCAAAAGTCCTAAACAAAATACTAGCAAATCAAATACAACAACACAGTAAAAAATAATACATCATGATCAAGTGGAATTTATTCCAGGAGCACAAGGATAGTTCAACATATGGAAATCAATCAATGTAATACAACATACCAACAAAACAGAGAAAAAAAAGCATATGATCCTATTAATAGGTGCAGAAAAATCATTCGATAAAATACAACATCCCTTCATGTTTAAGAGACTCAATAAAATCAGAATAGAAGGAAAGTACCTCAACATAATAAAGGCTGTATATGATAAACTTTCAGCTAATATCACATTGAATGGTGCAAAATGAAGGCTTTTCCTCTAAAATCAGAAATGAGACAAGGAAAGAAATCAAAGACATCCATATTGGGAAAGAAGGAGTAAAGGTATCAATTTTTGCAGATGACATGATCCTATATATAGGAAATGCCAAAGACTCAACCAAAGAAATATTAGAAACAATAAACCAATACAGTAAAGTTGCAGGATACAAAATCGATATACAAACATCTACTGTTTTTCTATATGCCAACAATGAAACTTCAGAAAATGAACTAAAAAATGAATGGAGCCAGAGGTATCACACTACTTGACTTCAAATTATACTACAGGTCCATGATAATCAAAACAGCATGGTATTGGCAGAAAAGCAGACATACAGATGAGTGGAACAGAATCAAGAATCCAGAAATACGCTCTGGCCAGTTGGCTTAGCGGTAGAGCATCGGACTGGCATGTGGAAGTCCTGGGTTTGATTCCTAGAATCCAGAAATAGGCCCTGGCCAGTTGGCTTAGCGGTAGAGCATCGGACTGGCATGTGGAAGTCCTGGGTTTGATTCCTAGAATCCAGAAATAGACCCTGGCCAGTTGGCTTAGCGGTAGAGCCTCAGACTGGCATGTGAAAGTCCTGGGTTTGATTCCCAGCCAGGGCACACAGGAGAAGCTCCTATCTGCTTTTCCACCCTTACCCCTCTCCTTTCTCTCTATCTCTCTCTTCCTGCAGCCAAGACTCCATTGGAGCAAAGTTGGCCCAGCCATTGAGGATGGCTCCATGGCCTCCACTTCAGGCACTAGAATGGCTCCGATTGCAGTGGAGCAATGCCCCAGAAGGGCTGAACATTGCCCCCTAGTGGGCACGCCAGGTGGATCCCGGTTTGGTGCATGTGGGAGTCTGTCTGTCTGCCTCATCCCACTTCTCACTTTGAAAAAATACAAATAATAATAACAATTTTTAAAAATCCAGAGATAAAATCATATATGTTTGGACAAATCATCTTCAGCAAAGGAGCCAACAACACACAATGGAGAAAAGTAAGCCTCTTTAATAAATGGTGCTGAGAAGATTGGAAAGCCACATGCAAAAGAATAAAATTTAACTATAATTTGTTCCCCTGCAGAAAATTTAATTCAAAATGGATCAAAAACCTAATATAAGACCTGAAACTATAAATTACATAGAAGAAAACAGGTACTAAGCTCATGAACCTTGGCTGTAGAGAACAATTTATGAATTTGCCCCAAGACAAGGGAAGTAAAGGCAAAAATAAATGAATGAGACTATATCAAACTAAAAAGCTTCTGCACAGCAAAAGAAACTGACAACAAAACAAATAGGCAGCCAACTAAATGGCAGATGATATTTGTAAACAACAGCTCTGATAAGGGGTTAATATCCAAAATATATAAAAATAACTCACAATGCTCAGCAACAAACAAGCAAACAATCCAATTACAAAATGTGGAGAGGACCTGAAAAGACAATCTTTCCAAGAGGACATGCAAATAGCCAACAAATATTTGAAAAGATGCTCATCTTCACTAGCTATCTGAGAAATGCAAATCAAACTACAATGAGATACCACCTCACTCCTGTTAGATTGGCTATTATCAACAAGACAGGTAATAACAAGTGTTGGAGAGGCTGTGGAGAAAAAGGTACCTTCATTTACTGCTGGAGGAAATGCAAATTAGTACAACCATTATGGAAGAAAGTATGGTGGTTCCTCAAAAATCTAAGACTAGAATTACCATATGAGCCAGTAATCCCTCTATTGAGTATCTACCCCAAACACTCAAATCATTGGTGCATAAAGACATATGCACCCCCCATGTTCATCACAGCATTATTCACAGTGGCCAAGACATGGAAACAACCAAAGTGTTTCTTGATAGAGGATTGGATAAAAAAGATGTGGTACATATATACTACTCAGCCATAAGAAATGGTGACAAAGTGACATTTACGACAACAAATGGAACTTGAAAACACTACACCAAGTGAAATAAATCAGAAAAAGCAAAGAATGGTATCATTTCACACATAGGTGGGATATAAAACTGAGACTTACAGACATAAAAGTGAAGTGGTTAAGAGGGGGAAGGGGTAGGAAAGAGGGTAAGGGGATGTGGGGGAATGAGGAGGAGGAAGAGGTGAGACAAACAGTGTAAAGAAGGACAAATATAAGGGGACAGAAATGATTTGACATTATGTGGTAAACAACATAATCCACAGTTCAAATGCTATAGAAATGTTTACCTGAAACCTATGTACTCTTATTGATCAATGTCACCTTGTTAAAGTTAATTCTCTAAATAAAAATTGAAAATAAAAAGTTATTGAATGAGAACTTACTATATTGTATATTTGCAGTTATTTCCATTGATATTTTAAAATAACAACATAGCCAAAATTCAAAATAATTAATTGTTCTATAACATCAACAAATATGCTTAGAATGACATTTGTCACTAAAGACAGAAATAGTTCAACAGATGACTTTGTGTTCAAACTTTGTGTCTGAAGTGCGGGAATAGAATCTAGAGCCCTTTAATTGGGGTTTTCTGCTTAAGATTGTAATTCCAACTTATAAATATGTTTTTGAAAAACATTATTTACTATTGTCTGCTCCATGGGGTAGGGGGGAACTAGGAGTTTAGTGAATATTGAGTTTCAGTTCAGGAAGATGTAAAAGTTCTAGTTATAAATGTTATTAATGGTTGCATAACGATGTGAATGTACTTAATGCTACTGAACTTCACATTTAAAAATGGTTAAAAATTTTATGTATATTTGTCACAAGAAAAAAATTTGTCTCCTCTAAACCTAAAGGACTTTCTGAAATATTTATGTTATATGATATAATTATATCCTTGAATTAACTCTGAATCAAATGTGAATATGCAAGTAAAAAGTACATTGACATAAAACATTGGTCAAACTTCAATCCAGGGGAAATGTTTAAATAAACTTGTATTGGGATTGAGAAGAGAAGCAGTAAAGCATTAACTATCAGGGATCATAAAGATGACCATTTGGTTTTATTCTTGTCTTGGTGACCTTGTAATTTAATGCAGTGGTTTTTAGCTTCACTTAAATGTTTAGAGTTGACTTTTTATTATCTTTAGGCAAAGAAAGAGAAGATTATTCAATACAGACCATAAACACTAAACTTCTAGTATTTGGAAGTTGTATCAGATTCAATTTCCAGTGTCATATGCAGAATAAAGTGATTTTATTATGATCACCCTTCTTTTCAATTCACTGTATTTCCAATTTAATGGCATTGTAATAGTATGACTGGGATTTACTAGCCAAAGTTATAAATATGTAACATTTATTTCTAGGTAATATACGATCTACCGTAAAGTTTTGTCCGTTTTTGGAATAAAACAAAATATAAATTTTTCTTACCGTCAATAAACTTTATTAAATAATATAATTGCCATTATTATTAATGATTTCTTGCCAGCATGAGGGAAATTTGTATATCCCATTTTTGAAAAATGTTTTATCTTTTGATGCGAAAAATTGAACCAGTGCTTGTTTGATATCTTCTTCATTTTTGAATTTTTTGCCCTTCAAAAAATTTTGTAAGGACAAAAACAAGTGATAGTCAGAGGGTGCTAAGTCCGAGGAATATGGTGGATGTGACAGAATTTCCCAGCCTAGTTCTGCAATTTTTTGAGGAGTCCCCAAAGCAGCGTGTGGCCTGGCATTATCATGATGCAGTATGATGTTCTTCCTATTGAACATCGCCAGCCTCTTTTCTTGGACTGCTGTCTTTAAATTATCCAGTTGCTGACAATACTTCTCCGAATTGAGCTTTTCGTTTGGTTTTAAAAGCTCATAATGTATTGGCCTTCGAATGTCCCACCATATACACAACATTCACTTATTCAGAGTCAAATTTGGTTTAGAGGTGGAAGGGCTAGGTTTTCTGGGTTCATAATATGCCCTTTTCCTTACGATGTTTTCGTAGGTAACCCACTTTCCATCCCCAGTTATCATCCAGTTCAAGATGGGCTTGATTTTGTTCCAAGCAAGCAGACTCAATCATCCAAATTCTTCTGACTTAATTCATGTGGCACCCATCTTGATTATTTCCACACCAATCCTATCTTCCGAATATGGTCCGAAATGGTTTGTTGAGCTGAATTAAGCCTTTCTGTGATCTCCGATGTTGTCAGAAAAGGATCTTGCTCCAACATGGTCTTAACAACATCGTCATCGATCAAAGATGGTCGCCCAGAACGTGGCTTATCAGAAAGGTCGAAATCACCTCTTTCGAATTTTTTGAACCATCTTCTGCATGTCTTATCAGAAACTGTACCTTCACCAAACACTTTCAATAAATTTCTTTTTTTTTTTTTTTTTTTTTTTTATATTTTTATTTTTTTATATAATTTTATTTTTTTAATGGGGTGACATCAATAAATCAGGATACATATATTCAAAGATAACAAGTCCAGGTTATCTTGTCGTTCAATTATGTTGCATACCCACCACCCAAAGTCAGATTGTCCTCTGTCACCTTCTATCTTGTTTTCTTTGTGCCCCTCCCCACCCCCTATCCCTATCCCATTCCCCCCTCCCCCCCCCCGTAACCACCACACTCTTATCAATGTCTCTTAGTTTCACTATTATGTCCCACCTACGTATGGAATAATACAGTTCCTGGTTTTTTCTGATTTACTTATTTCGCTTCGTATCATGTTATCAAGATCCCACCATTTTGCTGTAAATGTTCCTATGTCATCATTTCTTATGGCTGAGTAGTATTCCATAGTGTATATGTGCCACATCTTCTTTATCCAGTCATCTATTGATGGGCTTTTTGGTTGTTTCCATGTCCTGGCCACTGTGAACAATGCTGCAATAAACATGGGGCTGCATGTGTCTTTACGTATCAATGTTTCTGAGTTTTTGGGATATATACCCAGTAGAGGGATTGCTGGGTCATAAGGTAGTTCTATTTTCAGTTTTTTGAGGAACCACCATACTTTCTTCCATAATGGTTGTACTACTTTACATTCCCACCAACAGTGGATGAGGGTTCCTTTTTCTCCACAGCCTCTCCAACATTTGCTGTTACCTGACTTGCTAATAACAGCTAATCGAACAGGTGTGAGGTGGTATCTCATTGCCGTTTTGATTTGCATTTCTCTAATAGCTAAAGAAGATGAGCATCTTTTCATATATCTGTTGGCCATTTGTATTTCTTCCTGGGAGAAGTGTCTATTCATATCCTCTTCCCATTTTTTTATTGGATTGTTTGTTTGTTTGTTGTTGAGTTTTATGAGTTCTTTGTATATTTTGGATATTAGGCCCTTATCTGAGCTGTCGTTTGAAAAAATCATTTCCCATTTAGTTGGCTTTCTGTTTATTTTGTTATCAGTTTCTCTTGCTGAGCAAAAACTTCTTAGTCTGATGTAGTCCTATTCATTAATTTTTGCCTTCACTTCTCTTGCCATTGGAGTCAAATTCATAAAATGCTCTTTAAAACCCAGGTCCCTGAGTTGAGTACCTATGTCTTCTTCTATGTACTTAATTGTTTCAGGTCTTATGTTTAGATCTTTGATCCATTTTGAGTTAATTTTTGTACAGGGGGAGAGACTGTAGTCCAGTTTCATTCTTTTGCATGTGGCTTTCCAGTTTTCCCAGCACCATTTATTGAAGAGGCTTTCTTTTCTCCATTGTGTGTTGTTGGCCCCTTTATCAAAAATTATTTGACTATATATATGTGGTTTTATTTCTGGACTTTCTATTCTGTTCCATTGGTCTGAGTGTCTATTTTTCTGCCAATACCATGCTGTTTTGATTGTCGTGGCCCTATAATATAGTTTTCAATAAATTTCTACATGCTTCTGTAGCATTTCTTCCTTGTTGAAATTCGTAAAAATTACAGTGGCGTAAATGAACTTTATCAGTAGCCATGGGTACACTATCACTTCACACATAAGACTAACGTGAATCAACTTTGTTTTAGTTAATTTGCTACATCAGTATGTATACATTAAGTGATAAAAATAGAGAGGCACACATGCGCCAAATAAACATGTGCTTACGTGTCGAAACTTGTTGTGATAGAAACGGACAAAACTTTCCAGTAGACCTGATATATTACACTGTTCTTTTATGAGGAAGTAGTTGCCCTTGATGTAAAAATGGATGTTTGATTTGAATAAATGATTCTGGAATTTATGTGATACTCTATGTTATTCTGCCCTCTCAGATGCTAAAATGCTTTGGTATGGTGTCAGAGTCAATAAGTAATAATTGGCCTTCAAGAAGTTTTAATATATGTGATGGTTATTCAAAACCCAGGTTAAAAACTTTGTGACATAAATACTTTAATTTTTACCATGTCTATTGCTTATCCTAATAAACTATGTTTCCTTCTTAAAATATGGGTCAAAAACTCTCTTCCCATATATAAATAGTTATCTGGTTAGTAAGTTCTTTTTAATGATTCCATTTCTGTCAAAATTTAGTTGTACAATTCACACATTTATAGATATTGTTTCAATTAACTGAAAGCAGAAAAGAGCACATAAATTTTTATGATTAGAGTTTTCTTAAAACTATAGCACTGGCAGGGATCTTACATGCTAATCTCCAGTTGGATTATAGAGAAGCCAAAAGAGTTAGCTTCTATTTGTGATTAGAAGGACAGAAGTAGTAAAGTGGGTATGAATTTTACCTCAAAAAATCAGTTGTGCAAATTGAAAAAAAAAATAGCACGTATGTTTATTTTCATAAACAAAATTAAATCTGACTCCAAGGTGATGGGACATTTCATCTCCGTTAATTGGGCACTCCCCATCCAAAAGGCCATTTGAAAGCACCAAATCCTTAGACTGACAGGAAATGTGGGGGATGGGAATGCTGCTTTGGTCTTCGCTATGACTTGTCTGTGCTTAAGCTAAGCTTGGACATTGTTCTTTGACTTCTGCTGCCCATGCTTCCCTCCTCACAGTGCTGGATTAGGACCTGTAGTTTGTCCCAGCACTCTGAGGATATTATAATGCAAAGTAAAAACCATGCTCAACTTCCAAAGCCTGGTATTAATGCATAAAATGTATGCCAAGATAGAGTTGCTGTCTGTCATTTTTCAAATGCAAACTGTTTGAAAAGTTTATTGGAGCTGGACTCATTTGAAGGCGGGGGTCTGGCATTGTGGGTTCTCGAAGTCCATGCTTAGTCTACCCATTAGTACAGGGCAGGGCAAAGGACTGTAGGTTTACAGTTTTTTGTATGCAGAATAATTCAATAACTAATAAGTTAATAATACAAGAGTAAATTCTGTGTCTCATGTACTCTCAACTATAAATTCAGTTTTGCCCCAGCAGCCTTTGTAGTACTGTGATTCAGGTTTGCCGAAAAATGGTCTGGAGGCCACAGTGCATGAGAATATCTCTAAATGAGTCAAAATTTTTCCTGCTTATCTGAAAATGCTTCCCTAGCCACTTTATTCAGACACATTTTTTTACGTGTGTTTTCAAACAGTGTCAGTGTAAGTGTAAAACTGATCAACTTTCTCACCAGTCTTCCTCTAGAGAGTGAGTTGGTCAGAAAACTTGCGTGAGTTTAGAGTTAGGTAGGTGATAATGCATCACAATTTGGCCTTGTAATCCCAATTTGTACTTATTGTTTTCCTCATAATTTAAAGAAATTTTTTCTCTTTAGCAGATTTAGTCAGATATAATTTCTTTTTTTTTTTTTAATAAATTTTTATTAATGATAATGGGATGACATTAAGAAATCAGGGTACATATATTCAAAGAAAACATGTCTAGGTTATTTTGTCATTAAATTATGTTGCATACCCCTCGCCCAAAGTCAGATTGTCCTCTGCCTCCCTCTATCTAGTTCTCTGTGCCCCTCCCCCTCCCCCTAACTCTCTCCCTCCCTCCCTCCCATGTCCTCCCTCCCCCCACCCCTGGTAACCACCACACTCTTGTCCATGTCTCTTAGTCTCGTTTTTATGTTCCACCAATGTATGGAATCATGTAGTTCTTGGTTTTTTCTGATTTACTTATTTCACTCCGTATAATGTTATCAAGATCCCACCATTTTGCTGTAAATGATCTGATGTCATCATTTCTTATGGTTGAGTAGTATTCCATAGTGTATATGTGCCACATCTTCTTTATCCAGTCTTCTATTGAAGGGCTTTTTGGTTGTTTCCATGTCTTGGCCACTGTGAACAGTGCTGCAATGAACATGGGGCTACATGTGTCTTTACGTATCAATGTTTCTAAGGTTTTGGGGTATATACCCAGTAGAGGGATTGCTGGGTCATAAGGTAGTTCTATTTGCAGTTTTTTGAGGAACCACCATACTTTCCTCCATAATGGTTGTACTACTTTACAGTCCCACCAACAGTGGATGAGAGTTCCCTTTTCTCCGCAGCCTCTCCAACATTTGCTATTACCCGTCTTGTTGATAATAGCTAATCTAAAAGGGGTGAGGTGCTATCTCATTGTAGTTTTGATTTGCATTTCTCTAATAACTAAAGAAGATGAGCATCTTTTCATATATCTGTTGGCCATTTGTATTTCTTCCTGGGAGAAGTGTCTGTTCATGTCCTCTTCCCATTTTTTTATTGGATTGTTTGTTTGTTTGTTGTTGAGTTTTATGAGTTCTTTGTAAATTTTGGATATTAGGCCCTTATCTGAGCTGTTGTTTGAAAATATCATTTCCCATTTAGTTGACTGTCTGTTTATTTTGATATCAGTTTCTCTTGCTGAGCAAAAACTTTTTATTCTGATGTAGTCCCATTCATTTATCTTTGCCTTCACTTCTCTTGCCATTGGAGTCAAGTTCATAAAATGCTCTTTAAAACCCAGGTCCATGAGTTTAGTACCTATGTCTTCTTCTATGTACTTTATTGTTTCAGATCTTATATTTAGGTCTTTGATCCATTTTGAATTAATTTTAGTACACGGGGACAGGCTGTAGTCGAGTTTCATTCTTTTGCATGTGGCTTTCCAGTTTTCCCAACACCATTTGTTGAAGAGGCTTTCTTTTCTCCATTGTGTGTTGTTGGCCCCTTTATCAAAGATTATTTGACCATATATATGTGATTTTATTTCTGGGCTTTCTATTCTGTTCCATTGGTCTGAGTGTCTATTTTTCTGCCAATACCATGCTGTTTTGATTATCGTGGCCCTATAATATAGTTTAAAGTCAGGTATTGTAATGCCCCCAGCTTCATTCTTTTTTCTTAGGATTGTTTTGGCTATTCGGGGTTTTTTATAGTTCCATATAAATCTGATGATTTTTTGTTCCATTTCTTTAAAAAATCTCATAGGAATTTTGATGGGAATTGCATTAAATTTATATATTGCTTTGGGTAATATGGCCATTTTAATTATATTTATTCTTCCTATCCAAGAACAAGGAATATTTTTCCATCTCATTGTATCTTTTTCGATTTCTCTTAACAATGCTTTGTAATTTTCATTATAAAGGTCCTTTACATTCTTTGTTATGTTTATTCCTAGGTATTTTTTTTGTTGTTGTTGCAATCGTGAAGGGGATTATTTTTTTGAGTTCGTTTTCTAATATTTTATTGTTGGCATATAGAAAGGCTATGGACTTTTGTATGTTAATTTTGTATCCTGCGACCTTACTGTATTGGTTTATTGTTTCTAATAATCTTTTTGTGGAGTCCTTCGGGTTTTCGATGTATAGGATCATATCATCTGCAAAAAGTGATACCTTTACTTCTTCTTTTCCGATATGGATGCCTTTTATTTCTTTGTCTTGTCTGATTGCTCTGGCCAGAACTTCTAGCACCACGTTAAATAAGAGTGGAGAGAGTGGACAACCCTGTCTTGTTCCTGACTTAAGGTAGAAAGTCCTCAGTTTTATGCCATTTAATATGATGTTGGCTGATGGTTTATCATATATGGCCTTTATCATGTTGAGATATTTTCCTTCTATACCCATTTTGTTGAGAGTCTTAAACATAAAATTGTGTTGTATTTTATCAAAAGCCTTTTCTGCATCTATTGATAAGATCATGTGGTTTTTGTTCTTTGTTTTGTTGATATGGTGTATTACGTTAACCGTTTTACGTATGTTGAACCATCCTTGAGATTCTGGGATGAATCCCACTTGATCATGATGTATTATTTTTTTAATATGTTGTTGTATTCGGTTTGCCAGTATTTTGTTTAGAATTTTAGCATCTGTATTCATTAGAGATATTGGTCTGTAGTTTTCTTTCTTTGTGCCATCCTTGCCAGGTTTTGGTATGAGGGTTATGTTGGCCTCATAAAATGTGTTTGGAAGTATTGCTTCTTCTTCAATTTTTTGGAAGACTTTGAGTAGAATAGGAACCAAGTCTTCTTTGAATGTTTGATAGAATTCACTAGTATAACCGTCTGGGCCTGCACTTTTATTTTTGGGGAGGTTTTTAATAGTTTTTTCTATTTCCTCCCTGCTGATTGGTCTGTTTAGGCTTTCTGCTTCTTCATGACTCAGTCTAGGAAGGTTGTATTGTTCTAGGAATTTATCCATTTCTTCTAGATTGTTGTATTTGGTGGCATATAGTTTTTCATAGTATTCTACAATAATTCTTTGTATATCTATGATGTCTGTGGTGATCTCTCCTCTTTCATTTTGGATTTTATTTATTTGAGTCCTGTGCCTTTTTTCCTTGGTGAGTCTTGCCAAGGGTTTGTCAATTTTGTTGATCTTTTCAAAGAACCAGCTCCGTGTTTTATTGATTTTTTCTATAGTTTTTCTGTTCTCTATTTCATTTATTTCTGCTCTGATTTTTATTATCTCCTTTCTTTGGCTGGTTTTGGGTTGTCTTTGTTCTTCTTTTTCTAGTTCCTTAAGGTGTGAAGTTAAGTGTACATCCTCTCCCCCCTTTTTTTCCTGTTTACTTCGGCTCTCTCTTGTTTGTTCATATAGGCCTGAAGTGATATGAACTTTCCTCTTATTACTGCTTTTGCTGCATCCCAGAGATTCTGATATGTTGTATTTTCATTTTCATTTGTCTGTATATATCTTTTGATCTCTGCGCTTACTTCTTCTTTGACCCATTCATTTTTTAGAAGTATGTTGTTTAGTTTCCACATTTTTGTGGGTTTTTCCCCCTCTTTTTTGCAGTTGAATTCTAGTTTCAAGGCTTTATGATCAGAAAATATGCTTGGTACAATTTCAATTTTTCTAAATTTGCTGATATTGTCTTTGTGGCCCAACATATGGTCAATTCTTGAGAATGTTCTATGTACACTAGAGAAAAATGTATACTCTGTCGCTTTGGGATGAAGTGTCCTGTAGATGTCTATCATATCCAGGTGTTCTAGTATTTTGTTTAAGGCCACTATATCTTTATTGATTCTCTGTTTGGATGACCGATCTAGAGCCGTCAGCTGTATACTGAGGTCTCCAAGTATGATTGTATTTTTGTTAGTTTTTGTTTTAAGGTCAATAAGTAGCTGTCTTATATATATTGGTGCTCCTTGGTTTGGTGCATATATATTAAGGATTGTTATGTCTTCTTGATTCAGTGTCCCCTTAATCATTATGAAAGGACCGTTTTTGTCTCTTAGTACTTTTTCTGTCTTGTAATCAGCATTATTAGATATGAGTATTGCTACACCTGCTTTTTTTTGGGTATTGTTTGCTTGGAGTATTGTTTTCCAGCCTTTCACTTTGAATTTGTTTTTATCCTTGTTGCTTAGATGTGTTTCTTGTAGGCAGCATATAGTTGGATTTTCTTTTTTAATCCATTCTGCTACTCTGTGTCTTTTTATTGGTAAGTTTAATCCATTTACATTTAGTGTAATTATTGACACTTGTGGGTTCCCTACTGCCATTTTATAAATTGCTTTCTGTTAGTTTTGTATCTTGTTTGATTCTTCTCTTTTGTTTTTCTATCATTTGTTTTTGTTTGTTTGTGTTCCATACTTCTTTCCTCTGTTGCTACCTTTTTTAAGTCAAGTGTTTTTGTGGTGGTTTTTTCAAGGGTGGTTACCATTAAGTAATGAAAAGGGTACCTACCATATTCATTGTAGTACCCTATCTTATGAGTATTTCTGCACTTCATCGTCCTTTGCTACTGTTAATCTCCATCCTCTCCCCCCTTTTTTTCCTTTGTTGTCACAGTTTAAGTTTGGTTTTATTGTGTTCTTGGTGGAGCTGTTACTTGTGGTGTTGTTTTCTTTTGTTCTTTGAATCTGGTTGGAAACCCCCCTTTAGTATTTCCTGGAGTGGGGGCTTTCTGCTGATAAATTCTCTCATCTTTTCTGTATTTGTGAATGTTTTTATATCTCCTTCGTACTTGAAGGATAGCTTTGATGGGTATAGTATTCTTGGCTGAAAATTCCTCTCTTTCAGGGCTTTAAATATTGGGGTCCACTCTCTTCTAGCTTGTAGAGTTTCTGCTGAGAAATCTGATGATAATCTAATAGGCCTTCCTTTATATGTTGTACTCTTCTTTTCCCTGGCTGCCTTGAGAATTTTTTCTTTGTCATTGGTTTGTGTCATCTTTATTATGATGTGCCTTGGAGTGGGTTTGTTGGGGTTAAGAAAACTTGGTGTTCTGTTTGCTTCTTGAATTTGAGGCTTTAGTTCTTTCCACAGGCTTGGGAAGTTCTCGTCTATTATTTGTTTGAGTATATTCTCCATTCCATTTTCTTTCTCTTCTCCCTCTGATATACCTATTATTCTTATGTTATTCTTTCTGATGGAGTCAGACAATTCCTGTAGGGCTTTCTCGTTTTTTATTATTTTTGAGTCTCTTTCTTCTTCTCTCTGTTGTGCCTCAAGTTGTTTGTCTTCTATTTCACTAATCCTATATTCTATCTGGGCTGTTCTGTTAGCTAAGCTTGTTACCTCGTTTTTCAGCTCGTGAATTGAGTTTTTCATTTCTGTTTGATTTGTTTTTATAGTTTCAATTTCCTTGGTAATATATTCTTTGTGTTCATTGAGTTGTTTTCTGATCTCCCTAAATTGCCTTTCTGTGTTTTCTTGTATATCTCTGAGTATTTTTAAGATTTCTATTTTAAATTCTCTGTCTTTTAGCTCCAAGGCTTCCAATATGTTAAGTCTTTTCTCCATAGATTTTTCCACATCTATTTGTGTTACCTCTCTTTCTTTTGTATCCATAATATTCGATTTCCTCTTTCTTATTGGCATCTGAGGGTGGTCTTGTTGATAGCACTAATTAGAAATAATAAAGAGTAAAAATAAAAATAAAAAAAAAGGGTAAAACACCCCAGAAAAAAAAACAGTAACAATTTATTATTTCCCCCTTTTTTCTTTCTTCTCTTTCCCTCCTCTCCCCTCCTCAGGGAAATATCGTGATGACCTGTGAATTATATTATGCTAAATGGAACAAAAACTGCCTATAATGGAGGGCCTGATTTGGGGTGAAGAGTTCAAGGGGCAAAAAAAGGGAGTAGGGACCTACTAAATGCAAAAAAAAAAAAAAAAAAAAAAAGGAAGAAAATCTTAGACAAGTATAAGATGATTTGCTTGTAAGTGATGGTCAACTAAGAGATATAATGAGAGGGATAAGAGGGAACCAGAAAAAAGGAGAAAAAAAAAAGAATAATAAAGAAAAAAATAAAAATAATAAGTAAAATCTGTTGTATTAAGTGGAGCGAAGACTAAATACAATGGAGACCTTGGGTTGGGAGGAATGCTAGTGAGTTAAAAAGCAACGTAAAAAGTACCCAAAATGCCACAAAAATAAACAAACAAACAAAACAAAAAAAAAACAAAAGCGAAAAAGAAAAATAAAACCAAAAAAAACCCTTGAGTCCCAAATTAACTAATTTGTTCATGATTGAGGATTAAATGGGAGAAAAAGTAAAACGAGAAAAGAAAAAACGAATAGAAAGGAAAAAATAAGAAAAAGAGAAAAACGAAGGAAGAAAAAAAAAGGAAGAGAAAAGAACAAAATAAAGCAAAACAAAAGAGGAGAGAGTGAGAGTTAAGTGTTTTGGAGTATAACCTTAAAGGAGGGTGAGGATGAAGATAAGAAATAAAATGTAACACTCATGGGTAGTGTAGTTCAAGAAAAGGGAAGCATAAGATGGGCAGAGAATAGAAGGACCGAGGTGGAGGAAATAGAAATAATAATAATAAAGGCAATAAGATAGAAGAAACAAACAACAGCAAAAAAAAAAGTAGTGGAACAAGTTGTAAAGTCTATGGATTTTTCTTGATTTTGAGAGGTTAACTTCTTCCTTTTTCTTTTCTCTCCCTCTTCCTGGTCAGTGACTCTGTACCCCAGGCTCTGCCTCTGTGTCACACTTAGGTAGGGATTTGCAGTTGATGGGATTCTATGGCAATGTCATATAATTGGCTTTAGTCTTGCTGGTAGTCAAGGCTTGTTGGCGTTTGCAGGGTCCAACGATGAGAGAGTTTGCTTTCTAGAGTCTCTCTCCTAGTCCCCCCTTCCTGAATTAGCAGCCTGGTGATCCAGCTATAAGGCTGCTACTGCTTCTGCCTGGGGAGTAAGAGGCTCAAAGAGCTAGGAAATCCCCACTCTATCCCCACTCAGCGCAAGGCTTTGGGAAAGGCTCTGGCAGTCAGAGCCTCCAGTGTAATCAGGTGGGGCGTGGGAGTCAATTGTCAAGGTGACTGTTCAGCGCCTAGCATTCAGTTGGACCACTCAACCCAGGCTTTCCACACTTTGTAGCCTGTTTTGGCTGGTAAGAAGAGGCACTAGTCTCTGCTTGCGACTAGTGTAGTAAAGATCTTATTATCTGCCAAGTCCCTCTTGTTAGCGTTTATCCCTGAATATGGAGGCTCTATCAATCAGAAGTTGCCCCCGCCCCTTTAGCGAGAGGTACTAAGAAATATCACGCCTCTTGTCTTGGATCGCAGAACTGAGAGAGATCTTATTAATTAGAGCCCGTGGGTGCGCAGATTTCATGGGTTAAGCTAATTTCAGTGATTGGGTCCGCAGCTGTGCTCCCGAAGGTATTTCAGGCTGCCTGTGCGCCCCTCCCCCAATGCTTGACTGTTAGCTTGAATGGCTGGGTGAGGTGCCCCACCCACGGAGAGAATCTCCCAAGTAGGGAAGACCGCCCTGGCGCCTCTCCCGCTCGCCCCGCCGCTGGCGGCTGGGGCGCACCGGCCGCAGGATAATGGGGCACCCTGGGTGTGCGGGCCAGTAGGGCGCTCTGGGCGCGCGCGCGAATGGGGTGCTCCAGGCACCGGTGGCTGGGGACTCTCACTCGCAGTGCGCGGGCCGCTGGGAACGTTAGCGGTGCTCGCTCTGCAACTGGACCGGGCGCGCGCCGGCGGCTGCTCGCTGCTCCCGAGTGTGGGCCGACTCACCACAGGCGCACTCCCTCCGCGTTAGCTTCCTCCAGTCCCTCGTCTCTCAGATTCAAGTGATAACAGTCCTTTTGCTTTCAGTTTGTGTGGAACTCCAGAATGCTCCGAGGATAAATTTTTCTGTTTCTAGTTGATAAATTTGTTGTGATTTTGGGGAGATCTGTTGGACGCGCTGCTCACGGCGCCATTTCCGTGACGTCACTCCCAACTTGTCCAGTCAGATATAATTTCTATACCATACAATTAACTCATTTAAAGTGTAAAATTTATTAGTTTTCATTAGACTCGCAGGTATGTGCAACCATCACGACAATTTTAGAACATTTTCATCGCCTCAAAAAGAAGCTCTGTCAGCTACTGCTTCTTTATTCCCAGTCTGCCCTCTTCACGCCAGCGCCATCCCTAATGAACAGTTCATCTACTCTGTCTGTATTGGTTTCCCGATTCTGGACTTTAATATGAATGGAAACGTATAGTAGTCTTTTGTGATTGGCTTCTTTCACCTGGCATGTTTTCAAGGTTCATCCATGTTGTAGCATGTGTCAGTACTTTATTTTTATGGCCGAATACTATTTCATTGTGTGGATATACTATATTTTGTTTGACATTTGGATGTTCCCTTTACTGGAACAACTTATAACATTAATGTGGCCATAAACATTCATCTACAAGTTCTTGTGTGGACCTACGATTTCACTTCTTCTGGGTACATATCTAAAAGTGGAATTGCTGGATCACATGGTAACTGTATAATCATTGGAGGCACTGCCAGACTACTTTACAAGGTGGCTGCACCATTTTACTTTTGTACGAGCAATGCATGAGGCTTCTGATTCTCCACACCTTTGCTAACACTTAGTGTTATTTGGCTTTTTATTCTGGTCATCCTAGTGGATGTGAAGTGCTATCTTGTTGTGGGTTTGAATTGCATTTCTCTGATGACTAATTATGTCAACGTATTTTCATGTACTGATTGACCATTTGTATATTTTCTTTGGAGAAATGTTCAAATCCTGTACCCACTTTTAAATTGAGATTGTTGTGTTTTTGAGTTCTAAGAGTTCTTTAATGAGATATATGATTTGAAAATATTTTCTCCCATTCTGTGGGTTGTCTTTTCATGTTCTTGATCCTGTTACTGAATTAAAGGGGTTCATTGGTCTGCACACATCGAAGCCCAAATACGAATAATAGTTTGCAGCAAAGTAAAGTTTTATTTAAGGAGATAGTGCCAAATCTGGCATTATAGGTGAGCTTATGCTCAAAGATCTTGCTCCCTGATGGCTTCTAGGGGATGGATTATATAGGGGAAAAATCATTAGATATGGTGACTAATGGAGTTAGGGTCATGGTTAGGGTCATGGCCTCCATTGATTGGCCAGCACTATGGTAGGGGGCCAATCTAGTATTGATGCCATTGCATCTAGTATTGATGTCAGCCGTAGTATTTTTTTAGCTGGTTCTGCAAGGATGTGGTCTATGGGCTCATTCAGTTGCTCGGGTTTAGAGCTGAAACACAACTGATGCTTAGATGCTATCTCTAGTATGACCGAAACTCTGTCTTTGGGGTCAGCACACCTGAGGCATTGTTCATAAGATTATTGATGCTGACCAGAACCTCACTGTCCTGGGGGCTTAATGATTAAGGGACATTCAAAAGAGAAGGAGGTGGGTGAGTCAGGGTGCTGGATAAGGCCAGTTTGAATCAAAAGTAATGCAAGGAGAAAAGGTCACATTAAAGAAATGAAGTTTCTGTGTGGTTACAATGGTATCCTAAAGTACAATTTTTAAAATTTTTGATGAAAACCAAACTGTCCATTTTTTTCTTGCTTATACTTTTGTTGTTATAAATAAGAAACTTCACCAAATCCGAGATTAAGATTTACCCCTGTGTTTTCATTTAATAGTTTTTTTAGTTTTAGCTCTTACACTTAGGTCTTAATCCATTTTGCATTAATTTTTTTGCATATGATATGGCATAATTATTAATTGTACCTCCTTTTAGTAAAAAATGTCTATAGTTAGATGATCAATTATGTGGTCACCCTAATTAAGGGTACAGTCAATGAAACAGATAAGAGCTCCCTGACCTATGAGAATATCAGTTGTGACCTCAGTTGCATCATTTTCTAACACAGTTAACCAACCCAAATTAACTACATATAAAAGTGAGAGTCATATGGCCTAAGGAAATAGAGAGAAAACAATTTTTAAAAAATATAGAGTAAATCAAAGGGTATAAAGATAAGCCAAAGCTCACAGATGTCTTCTTTTAATAGTCTATAACTGCTGTACTTAAGTCTCCAAAGTCCAATCCCTTTTCTATTTCTAGAATATTTTATTCAATTTCTGCTGTAGAAGTGGCATGGCTATATGCCAACATGCTCAGTAGGGTGTCTAATAACTTTAAAATGTCAATTTTTGAGCAACTTTGTGTTTTTTCTTAGAGAATTTAAATACATATTTTACAAGCGAATTTCATAACTTGCTGGAATTAGAGACTAATTTTCACACAGCTACTTCAGTGATGTAAATCCAGGATTCTAAAAAGAAGTGTTAATACAGCTAAGCTGAGAGCTTTTCCAAATTCTCAATAGTCTGGCAGTAAACTTGTCAATCTCTTCACCTATTCTAAAGATACCAATTTAAATATCCTACCTCTGTAATTCTTTTTAAATGAAGTACAATAGTGAATTTTAGACCTGATAAAGGTCAACAGAACTATGAGTTCGTTATCAGATGAGTTGACAATGATATATAAAAATTCCTGTATAGAATTTAAAAATAATAATGAAATTGGATCATTAAACCTTTGAGTAGTACAAACATTCATGTACGTCCTTGTGCCTCCTGACCATCCAGAGTACGATCAATTTATTTTAAAAATGTGTAAGGCAACATTAAATAAAGGCAAATGTATGTTCTTGTTTCCATAAATTGGTTATCAAACAAACATGATTTTAAGTTAATAAAATTGTAACTGGAACTAATCTCATTTTTTGAAAAACAACTCACTCCAGCAAGCATGAAAAAAACTCACTACTCAGAGGGTTAAGAAATATTTTCTTGGCCCTGGCCAGTTGGCTAAGCAGTAGAGTATCGGCCTGGTGTGTGGAAGTCCTGGGTTCAATTCCTGGTCAGAGCACCCAGGAGAAACACCCATCTGCTTCTCTACCCTTCCCCCTCTCCTTCCTCTCAATCTTTCTCTTCCCCTCCCTCAGCCAAGTCTCCATTGGAGCAAAGTTTGTCTGGGCACTGAGGATGGCTCCATGTCCTCCAATTCAGGCACTAGAATGGCTGCAGCAGCAACGGAGCAATGCCCCAGATGGGCAGAGCATTGCCTCCTGGTGGGTGCTATTGGGTCCTGGTTGGGCACATGCAAGAGTCTGTCTGACTGCCTCCCTGCTTCTAACTTTGGAAAAAATATAATTAAAAATTATTTTTATTTATTTATTGCTCTTAACAATAATAGGTATTTCTGTTTGTTTTCGTCCTTAGATGTAGTACTGAAATAGGTAAACTTCTATATTTGAATGTGGCCCACCAATACATTTTTTGACATTGCTCTTATAAGAAAAAGGGTAATTTTTTCAACTCTGTAAACTTGCATTACAAGGATTCAGTATATAGAATTGTTTTTTAAAAAAATATTTATTGTGTTGATTTGAGAGAGAGAGGGGGGAAGTGAGAAAGAGAGACAGAGACAGGAATATCGATCTGCTCCTGTATGTGCTGTGACCTACGGTTGTAGCAGCAACCTCTATGCTTCAGGGCAATATTCAGTCCAGCTGAGCTATCTGGCCAGGGAAGTATATAGAATTCTTTTTATGCCTTTTAGTATCTTACTATCCATAGATTAATATTACAGTTAGACAGAAACCTGGTTACTTCACATTTGTTTGGTGTTGTCCCTTGGGACTGAAAGATGTAACCACCAAATATCTGTTTACTGAGACAGGCAGTTATTGCTTTCTTGGCTCTGTCAATTTTTTTTTGTACCAATGATTATTTCATGAAAAATATATTGAACGATGTTACATGTTTATCAGCTTCAGGAACAGCTCTGTGGAGCAGAATACAAATGTAAAAATCTGAGCCAGTGGAACTATGGGTTCTTTTCATTAGTTATCAAGCTCAGAGAACTTTGAAATTATAAAATGCTTTTAATTATTCATTAAATGTTCCTGTATTAGAAATAATTCATTATTGCATTATTCTCTCCATTTCTAAGATGGGACAATTTGTTTGGTCATATAAGACAGCCAGTAAGGGATGGGAGATCATAATTCATATTTCCCTATTGTGCATATACTTAGGGAACAGTGTTACAGATATTGACATGGGGGGGTTCTTCCTTCTCACTGCTGTCATTCAGTGTCCTCGCTGATATTAAAGAGTGACTCACAAAAGGCGTGTGCAGGGTGGTGGGATGAGAATCCCTGTAGAGGTGACTTCCCCTCTTTAAGAGAGCTTGTATCATCCTCTGGGTGTACCTTGATAGAAACAGGTTAGGGACCATTGCTCTCGGGATATGCTAATAAATATCTCAACAAGACTGTGCACTTCCTATCTCCGGGAATAATGTGACTGACCAGATGTTTTCTAAACCAATGCTTCCCAAACTTCAAAAGGCAGATTTTGGTTTTATACTCTTGGGCAGAGTTCAGTGCTCTACTTCTAACGAGCTCACAGGGATGGGATGTGCCACCACCTGGTCAGGCTCCTCCTCTTTCTTCTTCATGAAGGCTTTTACTTATATCCCTTGAATCTTCAGAAGAGGACACATAAAACAAAACAGTGTTTCAGAAAATTCCCTTCCCCCTTATTTACTTCCCCTCCATCCCTCAGTTCCTCAAACATCTTTTTTCTGAAGTGTTCCCCAAACCCCTGCCCCCACTCTAACCACATAGCTCCCTTCTTTCTACTCTTCTTTCTTTCTTCCCTAGGCCTCAGTGGTCCCAGAGAGCGTGCTTGGCAGCAGGACCCCTGTGAAACAGGAAGGGAAAGAAACCAAGCGGGTAGAAGCACAGCTCTTGATAGTAGAGCACGAGGAAGGCTGGGTGCCCTCTGGCCCGAATAATATTTCCTCCAGCACTAGGATCATGATAGAGTGAAAAAAGCAGCACTGAAAGGTATCAAAAAGCTTTTAAACTTTTAACAACTTGATTTGGCGTATGGATTATAATCCCATAACCAAAGCCACTTTCTATGTGTAGTTACTATAAGGCTGCCGGACACTGAGTGCTTACTTCATGCCATGCATTTTCCCTAGGATTTTAATATTTTTAACTCAGATGTTTTATACTGAATCTGTAAGGTTGTTGGTACCAGCCCCACTTTACAAATGAAAAAGTAGAAATGCAGAGCCATGGTTTGAACAAATTATGACTCTAAAGCATGTGCTCTTTTTTTGTTAATAATACCATTAATATAGATGCTTCCAGCAGTTGAACAAATACTTTCACCAGTCCTGCTGCTATCATGCATTCAGCATTTTAAATCTTCACATAAACCCAAGGATGTAGTAATGTTGTTAGCACCTCTTTATGCATGAGGAGACTGAGGGTCAGAAAGAGATACACACCGTAATGGCCACACAACTAGTAGTACTTAATAGTGACAACTTGAATGCAGGTCCATCAGATTCTAGAAATATTCTCTAAATTTATAATGCCTGTTTTATAATAAACACCAGGAACATAGTGGTAATATGAATATAATAGCAATTATCTGGATAATCAAGATGGGGCTGGTATTTCTAAGAGGTGAGAAAGAATCAGCGTGGCAGGACTTCTGAGCTATGGCTTGAAGCAGTGCAGGTAGGTCAGTTAATGAATGATGGGTTAGAGCAACACAGTCCATGCCAATCATTTTCAAATATACACATTGAGGGTTGATAAGGTAATTTAAGAGAATCACAAATAGCACTGACCCTGTGAAACAGGAACCAGAGGATAGATTGCAATATGCAGATCCCTCAAACTTACGTTTACTAGTTAGCCCATTTCTTTAATGGTAGTCCAGTAATAGTCATTTTCCCTGGGGAGTCTCCCAATAGTTTGGATCACTTTCTTCATGTCTGGCTCCTATTTAGTACAGAAGTCAACTCAAGTACTTATGGATATTCTTGATAGCTTTTAATTATGCCAAATAATATTGGAGAAGTGATGGAAGTATATTGTGTCTAGTTCAAAATATGGCTGGGATAGTTTTGTGGAAAGTGAGTCCTGATACTCTCAAGCCTACCAGTTCTTAAATAAATAAAATATGGATATGTTTTGATAACACAGTACAAATTTTGGCTTCACTAGTCTGTTGCTTTATGAGAGAATGGACAAGGAAAAAATAATTTGTGAAATAATCCTTAGAAGCCCAGAGATGAATTGTTCTATAGGCTTCAGGTAATTTTCCAACATGTATATATTTAAACAAAATATCAGTTTGGTTAGGTGAAAACCATTGTGTTTTTAGAAGATTAAGATACCTTTTAACGTCAAAATGTAAGTATTGTATTTGTTGATTTCTGGCATGACTTCATGGAGTTTTGCTTTCTTTCCTATGATTTTAGGGAAGGGCAAGTTGAGGAAATTGTGCTTTTGGTATGAAGAAAAGTTGTCTTAAATTGTACACTCAAAACATTGTGCTCTCTGCTATCCTGTCATTTACACTGTGTCTTTGGCTTCTCCTGCAGAGAACTTTATTGGTGAAGATGTTGAGACTCAGGGACACAGGTGTATAAGAGGGCACTTAATGAGCCCTAAATCTTGAGCCTTTCTTTCCCCAAGCTAATTTCTAATGTAAATACTGCTTTGTGCTGGCTAACATTTTTCAGTGTCGTTTTTCTTGAATTTTTGTCATATCGGAGGAGCTCAAGTGCCAGGCACTCAGAATACAGACTAGGAAGCACTCTAGAAGCTCACACACAGTATGGGGCAGTTTTTTGTTGTTGTTGTTGTAAAGGGGCCATAGACCACACCTCATCCATGCTGTCTCTGCTTAGGAAAAATTCCGATTTCTGGGTCCCAGTGGAGGCCTGAGGAATCAGAACCTCTAGGTCAGGCAGTGGAAGGGAAGAAGCATCTCTTGCTAGAGCCATGGAGGGGGAATACTAACATGAACAGAACTGACTGTAACATATGAGGTGAAGCGAGTCGTAGTGCCAAAAGGGAAGAGAAAGAGATATGATGAGGTGGACTCTGCTCCCTTTCTGATTATTGCAAGGCAGCTAGGCACTGTGTCCTGTTGGCCTTTGATGCCAACTAATGGAGAATGTACATATGATGATATTATGTGGTTCATCCTGATTATCTACATTTGGTTCAGAATCTAGCAAACCTTATCCTTGTTAAATATAATTTGCTATTCAAAAAGTGTAATGGTTAGCGTGAGAGTATGGATTAAGTTTTAGCTATATAGGCACAGCCTAGCACTTTAAAGTGATTTATATATAGGTACTAAGCAGTTGTGTTGTCCATAGTCAGGATGATTGCAGTTAATACACTCTAATTATATAGTCTATGAGTGGGTATTGACATCCATTTTTCCTTTTGCGGGATTATATCACTGCTACACTTTTAATTAGGGCAATGATGCTGATATCAAGAAATTCAATGCAATGAACTTTTTATTATTAGAGATAAAAATTAATACTCAATTCTTTTGGCCTTTTAATTGTTAACTGTGGAATCAGTCAAATGTGGAGGCTGAAAAAGCACTGAGGGATAATGTAATTGCAACTCTTCAAACAATTGTATCTGTCTGGAGAATGAAGATTGATGATCTGGAAAATAGATCTCATTGTTTCAGTAGTAGAATTATGGGCTTTGCCAGTGGCTATTAAGAGAGCTTCTCTGGGAAACTTTTACCAAAAGAAAAGAAACAAAAGATACTTGTTAGATGAAGAAAATTTAATTCAGCCACTTTTCATTAGGCAAGGCTAGAAACTCTAATTCCCAAGTTCATAGCTGATGAGAGGCCCCAGAGCAGTAGTTATCTATTTTTTAAGTTTACTGATAGCTCTTCAATTAAATATAGACAAGGGGGAAATTATGGTAAGAAGAAGGGCATTTTGTCCTTTCTAAAGAGCAATAGGAAAATATAGAATCTATAACAATGTTGAGATAATTATATTAAATGAGTTAAGTGCTTTGAATTATCTTAAAAGATGTTAAATTACTTTCAGTATTGCTATTTCACTTAAAGTGCTTAAAATTTTAATTCAGAAAATAAATTTGCATTCATTATTTATTTATGTTTCCTAAATTCTTGGGAAAGATAGTGTGCTTGAGTCTCCTTGGACATCACTTGGGGAAATAGGTTATTCTGTGGATGAGCTAGGTAGTGTTTTTGTTCCAAATGCCAATGAATGTTTAAAATATGATTCAGTATATTTTTCATGCTGTTAGGAAGATTGAGTTGTCTCATTTGTTGATTTTAAAGTTATTTGACAAACATTGTTTACCATCCTCATTATTTTTTTCTACTTTCCTCATTCATGTATGAGGTAGATGTAGGTATAAATGATTGGCTTGGTAGGAGGCCATGGACAATCATGGATTTATATGAGAGGAAATGCCTCTCTTTTCGTTCAACCACATAATGGCAGCACATGAATACTTTATTTTACCATTTTAAAATGAAGGAAGCTTAGAAGATGAACTGAAGTGACTTCAGTCTCTCATTCTGTTTATGATGTAGTGTTTGTTGTTATTTGCTGCTAAGCAGAGTGTGAAGATATAACTGTTTACCAGGGTAAATAGAAGCAGATATATGAGCATCGTCCACCAAGAGGCGGAACTCTGAGTATGTATCTGTCTAGGAATTATTTCTAATCTGATCACAAAGGGGATACAGAATGCACATTTAGAATGGTTGGAAATAGTCAATGGCTATTTGCATGATTTTGATCTAATGGAGGCTCCTGCTACCAGACTATAAATATAGATGGGATGTTAAGGAAACTTGGGCTTGAAAACTGCATCCTATATGATGGTAATGATGATAGTAATGATTAGAAGATTGTAAGGTTCATCTTCTACAAATGTGTAAAACTATTCTTTCTTAAATTTCTAACATTTCTTATTTTAAAGCTAAAAATAAGAGAATGTTACATGAGACTGGTACTAAAAGATGATGAAGTTGGGGAATCAGGGAAAATTGAAAACAAAGAGTTTAGGTCTTTAATAGGATTTATTTAGGTTGTTCAAGGTAAAGTAGCCACATTTTTTAAAAAAGAAAAGAAGGTGAATATTCTCTAATGATAAAATATGAAATGGTTTTTTTTCTTTGTAAAGCATTTAAAAATTTGGACATGAAGAGGTAAGAGATATTAACTGCCCCGACCACTGCCGCCATTGTGTTCTCCACTCAGAGATAGCTGTGACTAGCCACCAGTTTCTCCCCTCTTCATTCAAGGTGTGGCTGGGGGGTCCAGTTTTTGTTGTTGTTTTTTTAATAACAAGAATGGGATGCTTTTTTACATATTATTTAGGAGGTACTTTTTGTCTCATTTAACTATTTGTCATTTGTTTGCATTATAAATCATTAAAAGACATTCAAAAAGAGAGAATGAGAGAGAAGAAGGCTGAGATTCTGCCAACCCAAGCTGTTTTTCTACCAACCAGTTGCTCACCACCTCTTTAGGGATGACTTTCCATCCTGATCAGGGACTCTTAGCCTACAGTCCATGAGCTCTGGTCTCGGCTCTGAACTTCAGAAAACGAAAGTATTGCTTCAGCCTCAGGGGACTGGGCAGTTAGTAAGGGACAATAACAATAACAATAATAATGCATAACAGGATTGGGGACCACTACTAATGGAAAACTATATTTTTTTCTTGGGTTGAGGAAAAATAAAAACTCAGTGGAATTATCACAAACCCATGGGCTAAGAAGGAGATTATTCAAGCCTGTGTAATAATCAATTTAAATTTTAGTAAGTAGATTTGTTCAGAGACAGAGTTAAACCACAGTGAAAAGGCAAAAAGGCTTCAGAATGTGGCGCATGAACAAGGAAACTGTTGTTAGGATTTGCAATCAAAACATAAGAGATCAGAAATAAGGGATTCAGATCAGTTTTAAACATAAAAGGATATTTACTTTGTAGTCACAAGAATAGTAGGAAATGGAAAGAAACTGGGAGAAGAATACCCAACGAATCATGTTAGCGCAGTACATGGAAACAGGTGTGTGTGTGTGTGGGGGGGGGGGGTCATCAAATAAAGCAGGCAGGAAAAAAACAGGCAGAATTTCAAAAATTCAAAAAATTTTGAAGGGAGTAGGGTATGGGTAGGAAAGTACACACGATAATAAGTTAAGCCAGATCCTGCTAATGTAGGAAAAATGTGACAGAAAGAACAATTTCTGTTGTCCTTGAAGTATTAAAAGTAACAGGAGCCTTAGTAATATGTATTCCATTGTTTGACCTTGTCACATGTGCATACATGTCTGTTATATCAGATGAACGATGACTGGTTAAGGACAGGATTAGAATAGTATTGGTTTGCCTGGCTAAATACCATCTCACAAGAGTTCTTCCGTTGTAGTGTTGTTTTTAATAACTCCAAAGTGCCTTATTTTTTAAAGTGAATTTATTGGGGTGACACTAGTTAATATAGCTATGCAAGTTACAGGTGTCGAATTCTATGACATATCTCTGTACACTGTATTTCATTTACCCTCCCAAGTCAAGTCTTTGTCCATCATCGTTTATCTCCCTTACACTCTCCTCCACCTCACCCCACCTCCCCTGGCAATCACCAACTGTTTTTCTTGTCCATGATTTTTTCTCTTTTTTTCCTGTCTATTTTTTGCTCAATCACTTTACCTCCTCATCCAGCCCCTACCCCCAACATCTGTCTGCTGTTCTCTATGTATGAGTCTCTATTTTGCTTGTTAGTTCCTCTTCATTAGGTTTCGCATGTGAATGAAATCAGACAGTACTTGTCTTTCTCTGACTGGCTTATGTCACTTAGCATAGTGCTCTCCAAGGCCATCCATGCTCTTTCAAAAGGTAAAATTTCCTTCAAGATACCAATGGTGTATTTCACAGAGCTAAAACAAATATTCCAAAAATATATATGGGACCGCAAAAGACCCTGAATAGCCACAGCAATCTTCAGAATGAAGAACAAAGTTGAGGAAACACATTACTCGATATCAAATGATACTACAAGGCCATAGTGAACAGAACAGCATAGGACTGGCATAAAAACAGACATATAAATCAGTGGAAGAGAATAGAGAAACCAGAAATCAACCTATGCCTATAGGTCAATTAATATTTGACAAAGAGGGCAAGAACATACAAGGGATAAAGACAGTCTATTCAATAAATAGTGTTGGGAAATTTGGACAGATATATGCAAAAAATGAAACTGGACCACCTTCTTATACCATATACAAAAGTAACCTCAAAATGGACTAAAGGTTTAAATATTAGTCTTAAAACCATAAAAATTGTATAGGAAAACATAGTGAAATCTTGCACATTTCCCATAGCAATATTTTTTTCTGATTTATTTCCTTGAACAAAAGAAAACAAAATAAAAAATAAGCAAATGGGACTACATTGAACTATATAAAACGTTTTTGTACAACAAAGGAAACCATCAACAAAATGAAAAGACAATCCACTGAAGAGGAGAACATATTCGCTGATACATATGATAAGGGATTAATATCCAAAATTTATAAAGAATTTGTAAAACTCAACACCTGAAAAAAACAAAAACAAAAGAAACCTAAACAATACAATTAAAAAATGAGCAAGGACCTGAATAGACACTTTCTAAAGAGGACATACAGATGGTCAATAAAAGATAGAGATATGAAAAGATGCTCAAGGTCACTAATCACCAGAGAAATGCAAATTAAAACCACAATGAGATGTCACCTCACACCTGTCAGAATGGCTATCATCAGTAAATCCAATAAAGTACCCTATTTTTTAATATGCCTTGGATAATGTAATATTTTTTTATTATTTGACATTTATCTATTGCAGTGGTAGTCAACCTGGTCCCTACCACCCACTAGTGGGCATTCCAGCTTTCATGGTGGGTGGTAGTGGAGCAACCAAAGTATAAATAAAAAGATAGATTTAACTATAGTAAGTTGTTTTATAAAGACTTATTCTGCCAAAATTAGCAAAAATCCGACATAAAGTACTTGGTAAGTAATTATTATTATATGCTTTCACTTGCTGTAACTCTGCTTTATAAATTTTATAAAGTAAAGTTACTTCCTGACTTTATAAATCACCATTACTGTGGAACCGGTGGGCGGTTAGAAAATTTTAGTACTAACAGAGATACAAAAGTGGGCGGTAGGTATAAAAAGGTTGACTACCCCTGATCTATAGTAAGTTTTTTACTATTGTAAATTATGCTGCAGCAAATATACTTGTAAGTAAATCTTTGTTGTTTCCTTTGAACAATTACTATTAATTGAGTTACTGAGTCTTAGGAAATGCCCATTATATAGGCTGTTGTTACCACTTGCCAAAGTTTCTTCCATAAAGTTTGTGTTCTTGTACATCAGGGATAGTCAACCTTTTTATACCTACCACCCACTTTTGTATCTCTGTTAACAGTAAAATTTTCTAACCGCCCACTGGTTCCACAGTAATGGTGATTTATAAAGTAGGGAAGTAACTTTACTTTATAAAATTTATAAAGCAGAGTTACAGCAAGTTAAAGCATATAATAATTACTTACCAAGTACTTTATGTTGGATTTTCGCTAAGTTTGGCGGAATATGTCTTTATAAAACAACTTACTATAGTTAAATCTATCTTTTTATTTATACTTTGGCTGCTCCACTACCGCCCACCATGAAAGCTGGAATGCTCACTAGTGGGCGGTAGGGACCAGGTTCACTACCACTGATGTACATTATCTGCATTCAAGGGTGAATCATCATCAGGTTCACAAGTCTCTGAATTATGTTTTTTCAAATAGTGTAGATGATGTCAATTAAGTCATATGAACTCTTTTTCCTGGTACCCATTGTTATCAAAGGTGTGCAATTTTAAAACACCTAGTGGAAGTTGTAGCTATGTCCTATAGTGATCAAAGAATATTTAAGTTATAGAGTAGTCTTACTTATTATCTTATTAGCAAAGCATTCTAACCTGTTTCTCTAAACATAGTTTAAATATTTCTTTGTCTTTCATTCTTCTAATTGTATAACCACTAAAAGAGAAAATTAATAATTTTTTCATTCCTTAAGACTAGAAAAATCAGCTAGAGGACTTCCAAACATTGTATCTCTGAACAGTTCAGTATTATTATACTTTGGTTTTAAGAGAATATCCAAAACATAATCCTACTCACATTTGAAATTTATTGCTACATTTACAAAGTTATGAAACTGTTCATGCACATTATTTGATGTGGAAATAAATATTTAAATAAGTGGATATGTCCTTCTGTTAGTGACCTCAACAAATACATTTATTTTTCAAAACAAAGAGGTTTGAGAGAAAATACCAGTGCACTTTTTAAGACTCACAATGAGTCTAGTCAGAATAAAAACATCCAGTTATTTGAATCATAGATAATTTATTCTAGTTAAATATTATTTTATATAACTACAGTAGAAAGCACAACATGTGAGATCAAGAAGTGAAGTCTTAGACTGAATGCTGTCACTTTGTAGATGTGTCAATTAAGGAACAAAATTTAATCACACCTGAGTCTCAGTTTATCCATCTATTTAAAAAAACCAAAAACCACCTTATCTCTCATAGGGTTGTTATGAGTATTGCAATAAGGGATGTGAAACTGTGTGAAGTGCCCTTCTTGTAACATTACTTACTACTTTTAATAATTACAGTTATACATTTTCTCCCAACACCTCAAGATTCTAGGTATTAATATCTAACACTGTAAAGTGAAAAGCAGAATAGGTGGGGATAAATAAAAGAAGAAAATTGGTAAGAGATGAATATTTCCAATACAATTTAGATTGAAGTATAATGTAGCTGCAAAGAGTTCACAAATCATATATTTACCTAATGAATTATAACAAAGTTAATACATTAAGTATCTACTACCCAGGTCAAGCAATAGAAAATTACCAGCAACCCAGAAAATCTCTTTGTGCCCTCTTAAACCAATAAAACCACAGAAATCCTTCCCAAAGATAACCACCATCCTGACTTCTAATATTATAGCTATGTTGTCTGTGTCTTAATTTTACAGGTAGAATCATAAGATATGTATTTTTTGTGACAGGCTGCTTTTGAAATGTTGGATATAATTGAGTTAGCTTCATTACTGAATAACATTCCCGATATTCCATGATTTATTTATTTACTGAGAAACAATTGAGTTATTTCCAGTTTGAAGCTATTGCAAATACTACTAAAGAAATATATATCTCCAATAGACTATATATTATATCTATATAATATACACACATAAGTATGTATACATACATAGACACATTCACATACTTCAGGAGAATTACTTGAACAAAAGGTATGTGTATTTTCATCAATAAGAAAAATTTTTTGCCCAACTGTTGGCTAATGTAAGGGTTCTGTGCATGTCTAAGGTGGGCTAGGCTAAGCTATGATGTTTGGTAAATTAGGTAGACATTGAGTTGATATTATTGACTGACTTTAGCATCATGCTAAATTGGCTTTAATTATCTGAAATTCTTAAAATTTTTATACACACATAAATCATATCAGCTCATAATTATAGGTTTATTTTCTCTTTTAATTCTTAAAACTCTTTTACCTCTTTTCTTGTATTATTGCGTTAGCTAGAACCCTCAGTATAATATTGATTGGAAGTATAAAGTACATTTTTGTCTTATTCCTAATCTGAGAGAATTTTTTTGTAGGAAATTTTGTAGACAACTCTTTCCCCCCAGTATTATTCAGATATAGAAATATATGATAATTCAAAATTGTGTATATTTCAGGTAGACAGTATGATGAGTTGATATATATGTACATTGTGAAATAACTACCACAATCAAGTTAATTTATTACTACATCTCTGACATTGCATAGTTACCCTGTTTTTGTTATTGGTGTGGTGAGAACACTTAAGATCTATTCTCTTGGCAAATTTCAAGTATACAAGACAATATTATTAACTAGAGTTACAGTGTTGTATATTAGACCTTAGAACTTATTTATCTTTTAATTGAAAGTTTGTACCCTTTGATCAACATCTCCCCATTAACCACCCCTCAGCCCCTGGTAGCCACCATTCTGTTTTTGAGTTTGACATTTTTAGATTTCACATATAAGTGAGATCATACAGTATCTGTCATTCCCCTTTTGACTTATTTTACTTAGTATAATGTCCTCCAAGTTCACCTGTGTTACCACAAATGGCAAGATTTCCTTCTTTTTTATGGATGAATGAGATTCCATTGTCTGTGCATTTATTTATAATGCATAAGTTGGATGTGAGGGCGATCTGGCTGCGACATCTGTCACCCCATTGATCGCCAGGGTTGATTCGGCTGATCTGGCTGGCTAGGCGGGTGTCCCCTTCCTCCCTCACCGCTCCATGTGCATCCCTCCCGAAGCTGCGCGCTCAGTCGAAGAGGACGACCTTCCCTGCTAGAGGAGAGGACTGTACCTCGGTCAAGGGTATACGAGTAGCTGCGCTCCCCTGCTAGAACCTCCAAACAAGTCTCAAGCTCTATAATGCATAAGTTTTTATTAAATATACTTGAGGGAAAACATCATTATTACATTGTTTGTAATCATTTGTTGTACTGTCCTTCCTTCTTTGTTCCTCTCTTTCCCTGTTCCCTCTTCTGCCTCATCCTCCTTTCCTCCCTCCTCCTTTCTTTCCTTTTCTTTGGATGGATGGATGGATGGATGGATAGGTAGAAAGATAGATCACAATTCTCTTATTTGTTTCTTCATTGACAGACACTTAGGTTGTTTACATATCTTGGGTATTATGAATAATGCTGCAGTGAGTGTGGGAGTGAAGATGTTTCTTTAAGACACTGATTTTATTAATTTCATTTCCTTTGGATATGTACCCAGAATTAAGATTGCTGAATCATATGGTAAGTTCAATTTTTAATTTCTTGAGAAACCTCAGTATTGTCTTTCATAATGATTCTAACCCATTTACATTCCCACCAACAGTGTACAAGGGTTCCCTTTTCTACAACCTCACCTATACTTATCTGTTGTTCTTTTGATAATAGCCATACTAATAGGTATGAGGCAATGTCTCATTGTGGTTTTGATTTGCATTTCCCTGATAATTAGTAATATTGAGCTACTTTTCATATATTGGTTGGACATTTGTATGTTTTGTTTAGTGTTTTATTTTCTGAAAAGATGTGTATTCAGCTCTTTTGCACATTTTAAAATCAAGTTATTTGTTTCTTTGCTATTGAGTCGTTTGAGTTCCTTATAGGTTTTGAATATTAAATCCTAATCAGATTTGTGGTTTGTGGATATTTTCTCCCTTTTCGTAGGTTGCCTTTTTATTTGATTGTTTTTCTTTTCTGTGTAGGAGCTTTTTAGTTTGATAAAGCCCCACTTGTTCATTTTTTGCTTTAGTTGCCTCTGCTTTTGGTGTCATTCAAAAAAATCATTGCCAAGACCAATGTCAAAGAGCTTTTTCCATTTCCCTGTAGGAGTTTTATGGCTTAATACACATAATTCATTTAATTATCTCATTCATTTTGAGTTGATTTATGTACATAGTATAAGATGAGGGTCTAATTTCATTCTTTTGCATGTGGGTGTCCAGCTTTTCTAATACTATTTGTTGAACAGACTGCTTTTTTCTTATTGTGTATTCTTGGCATCTTTGTCATAGATTACTTAACTGTATTCTGTGTGGGTTTATTTCTGGGCTTTCTGTTCTGTTCCAGCAGTTTCCGTATCTGTTTTTATGCCAGTGCCATACTGTTTTGATTATAGCTAACCTTTTTCAAATTAAGGTACTTTGATTCTATTTATATTTTAATAAAATTTTTGGAAAAAATAAATGTTTTATTTTTTAAATTCCTTTTTTTATATTTATTATTATTGAGATGGTTGCAAGATTTTTCTCCTTCTTTTAAAAGTGGTAAGAATTTGATTGATTTTAGAATGCCTAACCAACCTTGCATTCCTAGAATAAACACTTTATTATCAAAAGTAAATAAGTCCAAAGAATAAGCTTATTTTAAAAAAATAAAACAAATAATAAATAGGATCAGTCATTTCTTATCATCCAGGGTTAATTGTAGTCAAAATTCACTTTAAAGTCATGAGTTTCTGATACAGAGAAGATTACATGGCCCTTGCACAAGGATGACATGCAAATTCATGAAGCATTTCATATTTTTTGCAATGGCATGAATGGACCTGGAGATTGTTATGCTGAGTGAAATAAGCCAGGCAGAGAAAGAAAAATATTATATGATCTCATTTTTATGTGAACAAGCTGAACTGTGGAATGGAATAGAGGCAGAAGCAGGGTCACAGGGAGCAGAGGGACAGCTGTCAGAGGGAAGGGGCATGAGGGGATGGGATCAGAGAAGGTGAAGGGATTAGTGAAATTGTATATACATAACACATAAAGACAACAGGACAGCCTGACCAGGCAGTGGCGCAGTGGATAGAATGTCAGACTGGGATGCGGAGGACCCAGGTTCGAGACCCCGAGGTTGCTGACTTGAGCGCGGGCTTATCTGGTTTGAGCAAAGCTTGGACCCAAGGTCGCTGGCTTGAGCAGGGGGTTACTCGGTCTGCTAAAGGCCCGCGGTCAAGGCACATATGAGAGAGCAATGAATGAGCAACTAAGGTGTGGCAACGAAAAGCTGATAATTGATGCTTCTCATCTCTCTCCGTTCCTGTCTGTCTGTCCCCATCTGTCCCTCTCTCTGACTCTCTCTCTGTCTCTGTAAAAAAAAAAAAAAGAAAAAAAGAAAAAATTTTAAAGACAACAGGAAAGCAAATCCCAGAGGGAAGGGAAGGAGGGAGTTAGGGAATTAAGGGGAGGGGGCAAAGGGAATGTGGGGGGGCACGTGGTTGGGGGTGAAGGTGTTATATTTAGTGGGACACTTGAATCCCTGTTAACACAATAAATTAAAATTAATAAAAAAATAAAATCATGAGTTTCAAACAAAATTAAAGCAAAATGGAGAGAAATCAGGAATTAAATTTAGATTGATGGGATAGCCAGGAACATAAATAAGAAACATCAAACCAAGAAACATAAGTTCAAAATCAGTTAATAAGCCATGATTAAGAATCTGCATGTTTAGAAGAATGTAGGCACTAATTTTGTTTCAAGTAGTGGTACAAAACGATAATTCCAGTTTGGCAAATTTTATAGGATAACTGAGTTTCTTAATCTGTTAGCACCAGTGAGAACCTCTGTCCTAACTTGACAGGTTCACAGATGGTTTCTTGCTTTTCTTCAAAGACTCAAGACAGTTATAGATGGTAATCATTCTGAGCTTCTAACAGAAATTTAAGCCCTATCCAGTTTTCTTTTTTATTAACATTTATCTTTCTTTTTGCAAAGAATAACAGTGGAGTGGTTTGAGGAGATTCTTAACATCTAGACCAGAGGTCAGCAAAGCGCGGCTCGCGAGCCACATGCGGCTCTTTGGCCAGCTTAGGAGTACCCTAATGAAGTTAATAACAATGTACCTACCTATATAGTTTAAGTTTAAAAAATTTGGCTCTCAAAAGAAATTTCAATCGTTGAACTGTTGACATTTGACTCTGTTGACTAAGGAGTTTGCCAACCACTGATCTAGACTCATGGAGAGTTACTGTTAAGTTTTTCAAAATGCTGTTCAGTAATGTTTAACCAATAGGCGCTTAAATCAATACTATAATGTCCCATTATTGTCCACAGGTGTGAAAATGTAAAAGGTTTTCTTAAATTTATTTTGAGCAAAACATTATTGCTATATTGCTTTAAATCATTTGTTAAACTACCCTTCTCTCTCTTTGTCCCTCTCTCTCTTTCCCCTCTTCTGTCTCTCCCTCCTTTCAGCTCTTCCTACCTTTTTCCTTTCCTTCCCCTTCCTATATATTAAACTACCAGCAGATATGTGAGCATCTACTCACTTTTCCAAAGTATTGGAAATAAAAAGAGGTAGAAGGCACAATTCCTAACCTTAAGGAATTTATCACACAGTTGTAGAAGCATAGGGTAAGTTCAAATTAATAAATTTTTATATATGATATTGTTAAAGCTCGAAATCAGGTGAAAATATGTGAACAGAAAGTCCTAGTTCAGTGTGGAGAGAAATTTTTACGGCAATGAAAACATACCCTGAACTACAGTAAGACTATAAAAACTAGCATCACAGAGTAAGACACAAGACACAGCAGGCCAGAAAAGTAGGTTTGTAAATGTGTTTATTACTTTGAATTAAAGTCATCTATAGTAACAGAATAAAGAAAATAACAGTAGTCTAATAATGGAAATGCATTTCTTGTTCGCTTAAACATAGTTTGTAACTCATCCACATCTGTTATGTATTTCATCGTGTCAATGAACCAAGCACCTACTTTTGCTCTGATATCCTGAGCACACAGCTTTCACCACAGTGTCCAGTGCAGCGTCTTCTGCATCACTCTTTACACGTGCATCCCAGGCCACAGGAAGAAAGAGGCACACAGTAGCTTCCCGCCCCCTTTAGGAAACACTGGGAAATCTCACTTGGCCTGAATGTTGCCACATGGCTGCACTTAGCTGCAAGAGAGGCTGGGAATTGTAGTCTAGCTAAAGATCTATTTGTAGTGGTAAGCACAGGAGTATGAGAATGAAGAGTGTAGCACAGGTGTGAAGAGACAGAATGACTAATGCAGATACTTTTTTTTATCTAACTTGGGAAAAGAATCTGGCCATGAGGAGAGGAAATTGTATATATTTCTGTTAATAAAACACACAAAACATTATTTAATTTGACTCAATGAAGCTAATGATTTATTATTATTATTATTATTTGGTTTATGGCCCCTTGATAGAAAAAGAAACGATTCATCATTATTGCTTTAGGGCATTGATTATGAACTCCTTCTAGGTTCATTCTTCTGGTGGAATGTATCTGCTTAGACGAGTGCAGAATGCAAGAGCTGAGAGTACTTTATAGGAGGAGTACACCTTGAACTAAAATTTCAGAAAACAAATCAATTCTTTCAAATCTCAAACTGCATTTTAGTAGGTCCTGTGCAATGAAGTGAGAAATGAAATCTCTTTGTATTCATCTGTCTGGTCTAGGTTTGAATAGAGAAGAGATTGAACAGATAAATTAAGGCTCCAAGGTACAATCTTAATGTTTTCCCATTTTCAGTAATAGGCCTCCTCAGCCCTCCCACAGTTTAACTTTTACCCAAGTCACATATGGGCAATTAGTAGATCTTCTGTTCAAATAATTAATATTTATTTGTTTTTCTAATTTATTATTATAACACTGGAATTCTGAGAGAAAGCATTTTAACTTTTCTAATAAACAGTAAAAAAAAACAACCTCAAACAGCTTCTTACAAAACTTTGGAAGTTAAGATATATATAATATATTCCTTATGAATGTGTACATTGCGATATCTGTATTGTCAATGATTTTATCTAGAATCCTTACTTTAACTCCATTTTCTGTGTTTTGGGAACTCTGCAGATGACATGTTTTTAATAGGCTATAATCACACTGGCAACAGGGATTTTGGCAAATAGCTGTTAACAGTATGGAGTGTGATGGTTTTAGACTTCCTGAGCTTCTTGATGCTATTTTGATGCACTAAGAGTATAAAAACTAAATTTAGATCCTGCTGACTGTCACCAGAGTGAAGTGTGTGCCTGTTTTGCAGACAATGCTAGATTTAGTCACTGTATTTCTGTGAAGCTGGGAATGCAGCTTGCAGCTCCCATCCCTTCTAAGCATTTCAATAACTATACATATGCATTTAATGATGGCTTTGATTTGCACCTGTTCATTTACATGTTGTTCTCCCTAAAGTAGTTACTGATGCGTATTGTTTTCCTTGTGGTCATTGCATTTTATTTTTGATAAATTTGGCGTTACTCTTAAAAGTTAATTTCTGACCTGAAGTCCATGTTCCTTCTTAAATATTTCTCGGTCCATGGTTTTTCAGCCTGGGCACTACTTGTATTTTGGGTCAGATTAATTCTTTATTATGTACATTATACGATGTTCAGCAGTATCCCTGCCCTCTACCCGTCAGATGCCAGTAACACTTCCCTCCATTCCAGTTGTGACAGCCACAGGTGTCTTCAGACATTGCCAGATGACCCCCGGGGAGCAAAATCACCCCCACTTGAGGACCACAACTCTAATCTGGGTACAGCTTTGCACCTTTTTTACTCCTGCCCCAGTCCAGGCTACTGTTATTGCTCAGCAAACTATTGCAATAACCTTCCGCTGAATTGTCCTGTGTATGCCCCTGCTGCCCTTCTGTGTATTTTCCATATTGTAACCCCGGTGATCTTCCCAAAACCCCAACCTCATTATGTTACTCCCCTTTGAAATAACTTTACTGCTTCTCAAAGGTAAGGTAAAACTCTTAAAAAAAAATAGGACAAAGGCCTGACCAAGCAGTGACGCAGTGGATAGAGCGTTGGACTGGGATGTGGAGGACCCAGGTTCAAACCCTAAGGTTGCCACCTTGAGCAAGGGGTCACTTGCTCTGCTGCAGCCCCACGGTCAAGGCACATATGAGAAAGCAATCACTGAACACATCTTTCTCCCTTCCTGTCTGTCTTTCCCTATCTGTTCCCCCCCACACACACACACACACACACACAAATAGGACAAAGGTAAAACTCTTAAAAATAGCCTCCAGCATTCATCCTAGTGGGACCGGGAGTGCCCCTTGCCTCTTGCCACTCCTTCTTCCTGCCCTTCCCCCTGCTCTTGCCTGCTCTACCTGTTTCTGCCCACCTGATCAATGCATATTCGTCCTTCAGTTCTGGCTCCAGTCTAGTCTCAAGCTGCCAGAATATTCATATCTGATGACTTAGAACCAGGTCAGATTAACCTGCTATAGGTAATTTCAAGCCAATTGGACTAAAGCCAGTTATATAATAGCCAGTCTACTAAACGACCAAGTTATGGAACTTAGTCACCAAACCTACAAATTTAGCAAATCCTTGTTTTTTGTTTTATTCCTTGTAGAGTTTCCTACAATTAGTTTGGCATGGGTTGGGTAGAGAACTGTGAAGGCGGTAAACAGTCAGTAATTGGGGATTGTGGGGTCTGCAGGCTCTCTCCCTACCTGTGAGCCCTGACCCCCAGTTCAGTTTTTGCTACCTGGGACTAGCAGATCAGCCTAGTGTGCTGACCTATGCCTCCATCTTTCCCTAGCAGGCATGGAGTCAGTATCAAGTTAAACATTCCTTAAAAGTCAATTGTGATAACTCGTTGAAAAGCAGAAATTTTCAAAATCCATTAATATCCCATATAATCTGTATTGCTTTATAAGTAGTTAAATAAAATTTTGTGGCTTTATTCCCAGTAAGGGCACACAGGAGAAATGACCATTGGCTTCTCCCCACTCCCCTGCCTTCCTTCTCTTTCTCTTCCCCTCCTGCAGCCCTACAACCAGTTGCTCAATTGGTTTGAGCATGGCCCTGTGTGCTGAGGATAGCTTTATTGGAGTGCATCAGCCTCAGGTGCTCAAAATAGCTCAGTATTTGAGCATCAGCACATGATGCGGTTGCTGGGTGGATCCTGGTTGGGGTGCATGTGGGAGTCTGCCTTACTATCTCTCCTCTTGAAAGAAAGAAAGAAGAAAGAAAGAAAGAAAGAAAGAAAGAAAGAAAGAAAGAAAGAAAGAAAGAAAGAAAGAAAGAAAGAAAGAAAGAAAGAAAGAAAGAAAGAAAGGAGGGAGGGAGGGAGGGAGGGAGGAAGGGGAAGGGAAGGGAAGGGAAAGGAAAGGAAAGGAAAGAAGGAAAGAAGGAAAGAAGGAAAGAAAGAAAGAAGAAAGAAAGAAAAAGGAAGGAAGGAAGGAAGGAAGGAAGGAAGGAAGGAAGGAAGGAAGGAAGGAAGGAAGGGAGGAAGGAAGGGAAAGAAAGCTTTGTAAACTATAGAAATTAATAAATTCAGCAATTTGTCATTTGGGATTATAATGAAAGGGTCCTAAAAACTCTTAAATATTGGCAAAATTGGTAATGACATTAAGGGATTTAATGGGAATCAGTATCAGGTTAAAATTTCTCATGTGAAATTTGAGTTATATTTATCTATATATTTATTTATTATTTTCTTAAGTGAGAGGCAGGTAGGTAGAGAGACAGACTCCCACATGTGCCCCACTGATATCTACCCAGCAAGCTCCCTACTGGGCTATGCTCTGCCCATCTAGGGCTGCTGCTCCATTGCTCAGCAACTGAGCTATTTTAGCACCTGAGGTGAGGCCATGGAGCCATCCTCTATTACCTGGGGCCACTTGCTTGAACCATTCAAGCCATGGCTGCAGGAAGGGAAGAGAGACAGAGAGAGAAAGAGAAGGGGAATGGGAGGAGTGGAGAAGCAGAAGGTTGTTTCTTCTGTGTTCCCTGACCGGTAATCAAACCTGGAACTATCATACATTAAACTGATGCTCTACTGCTGAGCCAACTGGCCAGGGCCTTGAATTATATTTAAAAGTATAATGTATTCACAATAGGAGCAAATCATTTATTGCTCCTTAACTTTTGAAAAATTAAGTATCCCTTAAAAGGTTTTTAAGACCAAAGTATTTGTTAACTCTAGTGAAGAGAAATATGTCATAGTTGCCCAATTGCTGTTCTACAATTATTTAGTCATTACTCTAGTAAAAATCTGTCTCCCTTACTTGCTTGTGGCTCCTGAGAGCAGGAGCTGTGACCATTTTAGTTCATTAATTATCCACAGAGCATATCATAGTAACAGTCAAAAAGCAGATGTTTATTTATTTCATGTTATTGATACTGTATATAAAACAGAATGCAGTATTAACATCCTAATATATAACAATGTCACTATGAGCAGCTCCTGGCATTAAAATAGTTGTTGGTAATTCTGGGCCTAATTCTGTAAAAACAATAAGAATATACAACAGGATTTGCATATAGCATTTGTTGAAACACTGTGTTTCTAAGGCCAAGACAGTTCATTTAGTCTTTTGGTAGCTATACCAAACAATATTTTATTTTACAGAAAAAGTCTGTGTAGTTTTTTTGGGTTTTTTGTTTTGTTTTGTTTTGTTTTGTTTTTTTGTATTTTTCTGAAGTTGGAAATGGGAAGGCAGTCAGAATTACTCCTGCATGCGCCCAACCGGGATCCACCCAGCATGCCCACCAGAGGGCGATGCTCTACCCATCTGGGGCATTGCTCTGTTGCAACCAGAGCCATTCTAGCGCCTGAGGCAGAGGCCATAGAGCCACCCCCAGCACCTGGGCCAACTCTGCTCCAATGGAACCCTGGCTGCAGGAGGGGAAGAGAGAGACAGAGAGGAAGGAGAGGGGGAGGGGTGGAGAAGCAGATGGGCGCTTCTCCTGTGTGCCCTGGCCAGGATTCGAACAGGGACTCCTGCACGCCAGGCCGATGCTCTCCCACTGAGCCAACCAGCCAGGGCCAAGTCTGTGTAGTTTTAAGTTGAATAAAAATTAGGTTTATAAATTTTATTTACTGCCATATTCAAATGAAATGGTATGATGCTTTATCAAATTCTTAAAATATGCCATAACGAGGTGTTTTAAAATCAATATTGTAAAATAGTATGTTCTAATATAACTGGAACATGTATTGCCTCCAGATCATAGAGTCCTGTTAACTGTTGGCAGTGATGCTTACACCTCTAGCATTGCCCTTCATCTGAGGTGAGTCGGAGTGACCATTCCAAGCTCTCTAAAGGGGGATGGAGAAGAGGGGATGCAAGCGAAGGATCCCAAAGGAATAAGGGCAGCAGGTAGACTTGAGAGAAAAATTGCCTTTTTAAATCAATTCAGTCTTATTTGAAAACTTTTATAATTCCAAATTTATGTTCTCAAATTCTCTATGTATATCCTAAATCCATATACAACATAAATGCTGGCCATTTGAATCCTTTAAAGACCATTGTGGGACCTATAGCCTATAATTCTTCAAATATTTCAGATATATTTTATATTCTCTATTTAATAACTCTAAAAGATCCATGAAATTTTTAATGTATGCTATTTCGGTTTCTCTGTCTCTTGCTCATGGTGGCTTATTTCTTTGTGTGTCTTATAATTTTTAATCATGAGCTCATATTTCACTGAACTTTCTCTGTTGGAACTCTGCAATGCCTGGATTGAGGATGCATCCCTCCTGTAAGTATTGTTCTCACTACGTGTGGGTGCCCCTAGGATGCAGCCAATCCTGGACCATATACTTTCCGTGGTTTGGGGTTTCCTGAACCAGGCAGGTAATGAGTGTCTAAATCCTGACCCTTATAATGGTAGGGCTGTGGTTATAAATTCTCAGAAAGCTGACCTCTCTCCCCAGTCTCTGGCCAAAACAGGCATTTTTCTGTGCCATCCCCTTCTTTGCTGTCAAGTAGACTTTCTGAAGGGTTACTTGGCTTTGAGTTTTCAACTTTCCACCTTGCAGAGGAGCAAAGCCTTGATTTTTGCTTCCATTCAGTTGTCTGAACCCAAGACTATGATACCCACACTGGCAAATGCCCTGGGGCCGCTGGGGCAGTTCTGCTACCTCACAAAGCTGGTTTTTCATTGTTTCCCTTCTGGGATCTCCCTCACTCTCTTGATTAATCTCTTATGCATCTAAAAGGATTCTTTAAATAATTGTATCCATTTTATAAGGGGAGGGTTTTATGGTATCTAGCAATTCATTATATTGTTAGAAATAAAATTCAACAGTGAGTCTATATTTAAAGAGATACTTCTTTTGAGGAAGGGAGGATACCAGGAAATAGAAACCCTCTCTCTATCTCCTAACACGCGTGCCTCCATACTTGGCCTTCAAATGTTAGACCTCAGGACATGTTAGGTACATGTTAAGAATAAATTTAGTATCTTCTTATAAGGGACTTTTGAATTATCCCTGATGCTGGTTAATCAGAAAGAGTTAAAAGAAATAATACTTTATGAGCTGAGCTAAAAACAACATAGTTCATCATGTCGGGGAAAGGAGCATGAGAGAGAGCAGGGATGCTGAAAAGCTCTTGGCGTGTTCATGGAACTGTAAGGAGCCATCTCAAGTACACATAGTTTACGTACTTGAAGGCACACTCATAGTAGTAGCTAACATTCACTGAGCATTAGCGATGGGGCAGACACTGTTTTAAGTGCTTTATATGTAATAGCTTAATTCTGTCAACAATCCTCTGAGGTGGGTACTATTCTCATCCTATTTTACAGACGGTGGAATTTTTGAAGGAACATCCCTAAGGGCATTGAGTTACATACAGGTGGGCGAACAAGGATTCAGATCCAGGCATCCTGACCCCAGAGCCGCTGCTGTTAGCCTTTATGCTCAGCTGCTCAAAAAGAAGGCTGGATTTATTTTACAGGACTTAATCAAAAGTTCTCATTCCTGAGAAAGCCAAATAAGGGAAAAAAGCTTTTCTCCCACGAGGACTCTATGTACCATGAAAATTGACCTGTGACAATTTATTTAATTAAATATTGCCCTTCTCTAAGAAAATGTGTGATTGAAGGTATGCCTTTTCAGTGGTATGTTATATTTTTGAGAATTTTGCAAGCCAGTTATTAAATGCATGCTGTTTAAAATTAAATTATATAAACATACATTAAATGAACTATATTTAAAACAAAGGTAATAAATATTCAAAACCCACTACTTCCTAATTACAGGGGGTCTTCAGATTACACAGTCTCAACATATGATGATTCGAGTTTATGACACTCCCATAAAAACAAAAAAAATTAAGACATGAGTGTTTTGGCTTACATCGTTAGTGTTGTATTTTTTCTTGCACTCTTTTTTTTTTGTCATTTTTTCTGTTACTACAGTACAGTGTACAATACAGTATACTTAGGTCCTTTTTCTTATTCTGTGGCTTAGTTGTGTTTTTATGTTCTAGAGAGTATGACTTTACAACTGTATTAGGATAGGTAAGAGACTTAGGCTACAAGGGTGTGCTTCAACTTACACCAAAATTTGTGTTATGTCACTGTCTAGGAACAGCACTGGGTTGTTACCCGAAGACGTCCTGTTTTTAACTACATTTTACTGTTATCGGTGCTCCTTGAAGTTCTTCTGCATCTACTGTCTGCATATGGGGGAAGTACTATGTAAAGGTGTGCTTCTGGGCCGCTCTCACCACCTCCACGTTCAGTCACATCCACCACATTGGCAGCTTGAAATTGGCGATGGTGGGAGCACTTACATTATGATTTGGTAAACACTACAAATCGAATCTTTTCCCTCCAGATTTCTGATTTGTTCAATATAAATAAAGATCACGCACTGCCTTCATTTCTTCTTTAAAACATTTTGCCTTAAGATGATTCTGGGGAGGGCTCCGTATTATATGTAGAGGTTAAATTGTATAGCAGAGACCTCTGGTGTCTAAATTATAGTAGTACAATACTCAAGAAAGGGAATTTGGAAATCATCAGTTCCTCATTAACGCAATTATTTCAGAAAATTGAGAATTGGTCTTCTTCTTTTTTTTTTTTTTTTTTTATATAATTTTATTTTTTTAATGGGGTGACATCAATAAATCAGGATACATATATTCAAAGATAACAAGTCCAGGTTATCTTGTCGTTCAATTATGTTGCATACCCACAACCCAAAGTCAGATTGTCCTCTGTCACCTTCTATCTTGTTTTCTTTGTGCCCCTCCCCACCCCCTATCCCTCTCCCATTCCCCCCTCCCCCCCCGTAACCACCACACTCTTATAAATGACTCTTAGTTTCACTATTATGTCCCACCTACGTATGGAATAATACAGTTCCTGTTTTTTTCTGATTTACTTATTTCGCTTCGTATCATGTTATCAAGATCCCACCATTTTGCTGTAAATGATCCTATGTCATCATTTCTTATGGCTGAGTAGTATTCCATAGTGTATATGTGCCACATCTTCTTTATCCAGTCATCTACTGATGGGCTTTTTGGTTGTTTCCATGTCCTGGCCACTGTGAACAATGCTGCAATAAACATGGGGCTGCATGTGTCTTTACGTATCAATGTTTCTGAGTTTTTGGGATATATACCCAGTAGAGGGATTGCTGGGTCATAAGGTAGTTCTATTTTCAGTTTTTTGAGGAACCACCATACTTTCTTCCATAATGGTTGTACTACTTTACATTCCCACCAACAGTGTATGAGGGTTCCTTTTTCTCCACAGCCTCTCCAACATTTGCTGTTACCTGACTTGCTAATAACAGCTAATCGAACAGGTGTGAGGTGGTATCTCATTGCCGTTTTGATTTGCATTTCTCTAATAGCTAAAGAAGATGAGCATCTTTTCATATATCTGTTGGCCATTTGTATTTCTTCCTGGGAGAAGTGTCTATTCATATCCTCTTCCCATTTTTTTATTGGATTGTTTGTTTGTTGTTGAGTTTTATGAGTTCTTTGTATATTTTGGATATTAGGCCCTTATCTGAGCTGTCGTTTGAAAAAATCATTTCCCATTTAGTTGGCTTTCTGTTTATTTTGTTATCAGTTTCTCTTGCTGAGCAAAAACTTCTTAGTCTGATGTAGTCCCATTCATTAATTTTTGCCTTCACTTCTCTTGCCTGTGGAGTCAAATTCATAAAATGCTCTTTAAAACCCAGGTCCCTGAGTTGAGTACCTATGTCTTCTTCTATGTACTTAATTGTTTCAGGTCTTATGTTTAGATCTTTGATCCATTTTGAGTTAATTTTTGTACAGGGGGAGAGACTGTAGTCCAGTTTCATTCTTTTGCATGTGGCTTTCCAGTTTTCCCAGCACCATTTATTGAAGAGGCTTTCTTTTCTCCATTGTGTGTTGTTGGCCCCTTTATCAAAAATTATTTGACTATATATATGTGGTTTTATTTCTGGACTTTCTATTCTGTTCCATTGGTCTGAGTGTCTATTTTTCTGCCAATACCATGCTGTTTTTTTTTTTTGTTTTTTTTTTTTTTTCATTTTTCTGAAGCTGGAAACAGGGAGAGACAGTCAGACAGACTCCTGCATGCGCCCGACCGGGATCCACCCGGCACGCCCACCATGGGGCGACGCTCTGCCCACCAGGGGGCGATGCTCTGCCCATCCTGGGCGTCGCCATATTGCGACCAGAGCCACTCTAGCGCCTGAGGCAGAGGCCACAGAGCCATCCCCAGCGCCCGGGCCATCTTTGCTCCAATGGAGCCTTGGCTGCGGGAGGGGAAGAGAGAGACAGAGAGGAAAGCGCGGCGGAGGGGTGGAGAAGCAAATGGGCGCTTCTCCTATGTGCCCTGGCCGGGAATCGAACCCGGGTCCTCCGCACGCTAGGCCGACGCTCTACCGCTGAGCCAACCGGCCAGGGCCTAATACCATGCTGTTTTGATTGTCGTGGCCCTATAATAGAGTTTGAAGTCAGGTATTGAAATGCCCCCAGCTTCATTCTTTTTCTTTAGGATTGCTTTGGCTATTCGGGGTTTTTTATAGTTCCATATAAATCTGATGATTTTTTGCTCTATTTCTTTAAAAAATGTCATTGGAAGTTTGATGGGAATTGCATTAAATTTGTATATTGCTTTGGGTAATATAGCCATCTTGATTATATTTATTCTTCCTAGCCAAGAACAAGGTATATTCTTCCATCTCATTATATCTTTTTCGATTTCCCTTAACAATGGTTTATAGTTTTCATTATATAAGTCCTTTACATTCTTTGTTATGTTTATTCCTAAGTATTTTATTTTTTTTGTTGCAATCGTGAAGGGGATTGTTCTTTTGAGTTCCTTCTCAGTTGTTTCATTGTTGGCATATAGAAAGGCTATTGACTTCTGTATGTTAATTTTGTATCCTGCGACCTTACTGTATTGGCTTATTGTTTCTAGTAGTCTTTTTGTGGATTCTTTGGGGTTTTCGATGTATAGTATCATATCATCTGCAAAAAGTGATACCTTTACTTCTTCTTTTCCGATATGGATGCCTTTTATTTCTTTGTCTTGTCTGATTGCTCTGGCTAGAACCTCTAGTACCACATTAAATAAGAGTGGAGAGAGTGGACAACCCTGTCTTGTTCCTGATTTAAAGGGGAAAGCCTTCAGTTTAGTGCCATTTAATATGATGTTAGCTGATGGTTTATCATATATGGCCTTTATCATGTTGAGATATTTTCCTTCTATACCCATTTTGTTGAGAGTCTTAAACATAAAATTGTGTTGTATTTTATCGAAAGCCTTTTCTGCGTCTATTGATAAGATCATGTGGTTTTTGTTCTTTGTTTTGTTGATATGGTGTATTACATTAACCGTTTTACGTATGTTGAACCATCCTTGAGATTCTGGGATGAATCCCACTTGATCATGATGTATTATTTTTTTAATATGTTGTTGTATTCGATTTGCTAGTATTTTGTTTAGTATTTTAGCATCTGTATTCATTAGAGATATTGGTCTGTAGTTTTCTTTTTTTGTGCCATCCTTGCCTGGTTTTGGTATGAGGGTTATGTTGGCTTCGTAAAATGTGTTTGGAAGTATTGCTTCTTCTTCAATTTTTTCGAAGACTTTGAGTAGAATAGGAACCAAGTCTTCTTTGAATGTTTGATAAAATTCACTGGTATAGCCGTCAGGGCCTGGAATTTTATTTTTGGGGAGGTTTTTAATGGTTTTTTCTATTTCTTCTCTACTGATAGGTCTGTTTAGGCTTTCTGCTTCTTCTTGACTCAGTCTAGGAAGGTTGTATTTTTCTAGGAATTTATCCATTTCTTCTAGGTTGTTGAATTTAGTGGCATAAAGTTTTTCATAGTATTCTACAATAATTCTTTGTATATCTACGGTGTCCGTGGTGATTTCTCCTCTTTCATTTTGAATTTTGTTTATATGAGTTCTTTCTCTTTTTTCCTTGGTAAGTCTTGCCAAGGGTTTGTCAATTTTGTTGATCTTTTCAAAGAACCAGCTCCTTGTTCTATTAATTTTTTCTATAGTTTTTCTGTTCTCTAATTCATTTATTTCTGCTCTGATTTTTATTATCTCCTTTCTTCGGCTGGTTTTGGGTTGTCTTTGTTCTTCTTTTTCTAGTTCCTTAAGGTGGGAAGTTAAGTGGTTCACTTGGGCTCTCTCTTGTTTGTTCATATATGCCTGAAGTGATATGAACTTCCCTCTTATCACTGCTTTTGCTGCATCCCATAGATTCTGATATGTCGTATTGTCATTTTCATTAGTCTGTATATATCTTTTGATCTCTGCACTTATTTCTTCTTTGACCCATTCATTTTTTAAAAGTATGTTGTTTAGTTTCCACATTTTTGTGGGATTTTTTTCCTCTTTTTTGCAGTTGAATTCTAGTTTCAAGGCTTTATGATCAGAAAATATGCTTGGTACAACTTCAATTTTTCTGAATTTGCTGATGTTGTTTTTGTGGCCCAACATATGGTCAATTCTTGAGAATGATCCATGTACACTGGAGAAAAATGTATACTCAGTTACTTTGGGATGAAATGTCCTGTAGATGTCTATCATATCCAGGTGCTCTAGTGTTTTGTTTAAGGCCACTATGTCTTTGTTGATTCTCTGTTTGGATGACCGATCTAGAGCTGTTAGCGGTGTATTGAGGTCTCCAAGTATGATTGTGTTTTTGTCAGTTTTTGTTTTAAGGTCAATAAGTAGCTGTCTTATATATTTTGGTGCTCCTTGGTTTGGTGCATATATATTAAGAATTGTTATGTCTTCTTGATTCAGTGTCCCCTTAGCCATTATGAAATGGCCATTTTTGTCTCTGAGTACTTTTCCTGTCTTGTAGTCAGCATTATCCGATATGAGTATTGCTACACCTGCTTTTTTTTGGATGTTATTTGCTTGGAGTATTGTTTTCCAGCCTTTTACTTTGAATTTGTTTTTATCCTTGTTACTTAGATGAGTTTCCTGTAGGCAGCATACAGTTGGATTTTCTTTTTTAATCCATTCTGCTACTCTGTGCCTTTTTATTGGTGAGTTTAATCCGTTTACATTTAGTGTAATTATTGATACTTGTGGGTTCCCTATTGCCATTTTATATCTTGCTTTCTGTTAGTTTTGTGTCTTGTTTGATCCTTCTCTTTTGTTTTTCTATCTTTTGTTTTTATTTGGTTGTATTCCATACATCTTTCCACTGTTGCTATCTTTTTTATCTCATGTGCTTCTGTGGTGGTTTTTTCAATGGTGGTTACCTTTGAATAATGATAAGGGTCCCTACCCTGTTCATTGTAGCGAACTATTTTGTGAGTACTTTTGCACTCCATCGTCCTTTGCTACTGTTAATCTCCATCTTCTCCCCCTCTTTCTTTTTGTTGTTGTCACAGTTTAAATTTGGTTTTATTGTGTTCTTCTTGGAGCTTTTACTTGTGGCTCTGTTTTTTTTTTGTTCTTTGTATCTGATTGGAGAACCCCCTTTAGTAATTCCTGGAGTGGGGGTTTTCTGATGATAAATTCCCTCATCTTTTCTGTATCTGTGAATGTTTTTATTTCTCCTTCATATTTGAAGGATAGCTTTGATGGGTATAGTATTCGTGGCTGAAAGTTCCTCTCTTTCAGGACTTTAAATATTGGGGTCCATTCTCTTCTAGCTTGTAGAGTTTCTGCTGAGAAATCTGATGATAATCTAATGGGCCTTCCTTTATATGTTGTATTCTTCTTTTCCCTGGCTGCCTTGAGAATTTTTTCTTTGCTGTTGGTTTGTGTCAATTTCATTATGATATGCCTTGGAGTAGGTTTGTTGGGGTTAAGAAAACTTGGAGTTCTGTTTGCTTCTTGAACTTGAGGCTTTAGTTCTTTCCACAGGCTTGGGAAGTTCTCATCTATTATTTGTTTGAGTATGTTCTCCATTCCATTTTCTCTCTCTTCTCCCTCTGATATACCTATTATTCTTATGTTATTCTTTTTGATGGAGTCAGATAATTCTTGTAGGGCTATCTCATTTTTTTTAATTTTTGAGTCTCTTTCTTCTTCTCTCTGTTGTGCCTCAAGTTGCTTGTCTTCTATTTCACTAATCCTCTCTTCTATCTGACCTGTTCTATTAGCTAAGCTTGTTACTTCGTTTTTCAGCTCGTGAATTGAGTTTTTCATCTCTATTTGATTTGTTTTTATAGTTTCAATTTCCTTGGACATATATTCTTTGTGTTCATTGAGTTGTTTTCTGAGCTCCCTAAATTGCCTTTCTGTGTTTTCTTGTATATCTCGGAGGATTTTTAGGATTTCTATCTTGAATTCTCTGTCATTTAGCTCCAAGGTTTCCAATATATTAAATTTTTTCTCCATAGATTTTTCCTCATCTAGCTGTGTTACCTCTCTTTCTTTTGTATCCATGATATTCGATTTTCTCTTCCTTAATGGCATCTGAGGGTGGTTTTGTTGATAGTATTAATGAGATTTAATAAAGAATAAAAAGTTTAAAAAAATAATAAAAAAAAAATCGAAAAAAGTTGTTTTTTTAAAAAAAAATTAATAATGAAATAAAGAAAAATAAAATAAAATAAAAATTAAAAAAAAAAAAAAAAAGGAAATTATTTCCCCCCTCCTTTTTTCCTCTCCTCTCCTCTCCCCTCTTTCTTGATAAAATCTTGTGGTGGACTGTGAATTATAACAAACAATGCCTGTGATGGAGGGCCTGAATTGGGGAAAAGTAATAAAGGGGCAAAAAAAAAAAAAAAAAAAAAAAAGCGTATGGACCCACAAAAAGCAAATAAGGAAAAAATTTGGGTCAAGAATAAAATGATTTTCTTTTAGGTGTTGGTTGTCTAAGAGTTATGATGAGAGGATTAAGAGGAAAACGGAAAAATGGGGGGACAAATTAAAAAATTACTATTGTATTTAGTGGAACAAGAACTAGATAATATGGAGAGCCAGGGATGGGAGCACTGCTCGTGAGTTAAAAAGGTGAAGTAAAAACCCCCCAGAATGCCACAAACATAAGTTTGAGTCCCAGATAAGATAATTTGTTTGTTATTGAGGTTTGAGTGAGAGGAGATGTAAAGGAGAAAGGAAGAAACTAATATAGAGGGAGAAAAGAAAGAGAGAGAGAGAAAAAAAAAAAGGGAACCACTAAAAGAAGAAAAAAGAAAGGAGAGAGAGAGAGAGAGTTAAGGGTTTTAGAGTGCAACCCTCATAGAGAGAAAGGAAGAGAAGAGAAAAGATAATGGGAGATGTAACACTTATGGGTAGTGTAGTTCAAGGAGAGGAGAGAGTAAGACCGGTAGAGAGTTAATCGGCCAAATTGGAGGAGGAAAAAAAAAAGTATCAAGAATGAAGATAAGAGAAACAAACGAACAAATATAATAAAATGGGATAGGTTATAAAGTCTGCAGATTATTCTTGATTTTGAGAGGTTATCTTCTTGCTTTTTCTTTTCTCTCCCTCTTCCTGGTCGGTGACTCTGTACCCCGGGTTTTGCCCCTTTGCCACGCTCAGGTGGAGGTTTGCAGTTGATAAGTCTCTATGGCAATGTCATGTATTGTGCTTTAGTCTCGTTGGCAGTCTAGGCTATTAGCATTTATAGGCTCCGACAGTGAGAGAGTCCGTGTTCCTGGAGCCTTTCTCCTAGTCTTTCCTTCCTCAATTAGTAGCCTGATAATCCAGCTATGGGGTTGCTGCTGCCTCTGCCTGGATAGTAAGAGGCTCAAAGAGCTGGCAACTCCCCACTCTATTTCCACTCAGCACAGGGCTCTGGGTAAGGCTCAGTCAGTCAGAGCTGCTAGCATAATCAGGCGGGCTTTCCGGCCATTCAAAGACCTCTGGCTCTGCCACTCTGTCCGGTAACACAAGCGGGTGCCCACTTCCGGGGCGCTTGGAGGAAACTCTCACTCACTGGCTGCGCGCGCAGACCAGGATATCCGGCCAGCAGTCTCACGCTCTGAGTGAAACCCCCAACCGCAGGGAAAAGTTGCAGCGTTGGAATTGAGTCTCGCTCCGTCCCTGTGCGCGGCTTTTGCAAGGCTCTGGGGCGGCCCGAGATTCCGCTTTGGCCCACACAAAGGCCCCTGACTCTGCTCCTCTGTGCGATGACACGGGCGCGCACTGCCGAGGCACTCGGAGGAATCGCTCACTCCTTATCTGCGCGCGCAAACCAGGATATGAGGCCGGCCGCTTTCCCTCTGAGTGAAACACCCTCCGGCATGGAAAACCTCCACCGTTGGAATTAGTTCTCACTCCCTCCTGTGTGTGGCTTTCCCAGGGCGCTGGGGCTGCCCAGAGACTCTGCCCTCGGCCCACAGAAAGGCCTCTGACCCTGCCTCTCCGTGGGGCAACACGGGCACTGACTCCCGGGGCCTAGGAAGAAATCTCTCGCCCACTAACTGTGCACCAGCCAGGAGACCGGGTAAAATGGCCGCGCCGCTTGTCTTTCTTTGTTTGGGTTTGGCGCGAGTGTTAGCTTGTATTGCCCTGGTTGCCACCGGATCAGATTTTCCTTGGCTTGGATCTCCGTGCCACAGCCTGGTTCGGCCGTTTGTTTTGCGGCCTGGATGTATTCACCCCCTTTGCCCGCCTCAGTTTCTATATTCACAGTTACCAGAGAAAGCCGCCCTGTTTAGGTTAGTGAGGAAGGCGGAGCATTTCTTACTCCCTATTTCCTTCGGGGTTTGGTTATATATTTAGCCAATTTTTCACTCAATCATACCTTTGGGTGTATTGCGAAGCATCTGGAAGCTCCAAGTATAGGTTTTTCTGTTTCTGGTTGAAGATCTTGTTGAGTTTTGGGGGAGATTTATCGGTATCGCTTCCTACCCCGCCATTACTCTGACGTCATCTCCCATCCTTGTGTTTTTTGGCCTTGGCTTTTTGGTATAAGAAACTCAAATTTATCACTCCAGAGTAAAAATTTATTTCATTTTCTCCCTCAGTTTTCAGAAAGTAGGAGTCATTGTCATTTAGAGGGAAAAATCAAGGTAACTGGATTCTGCTTCTGGCTGGACCACTAACTAGCCAGGTGACCTGGGCTTAGTGGTCTTACCACTCTGCCCTTTAGAATCTCCTGGGAAATTTTGAAGTATGTTGATGTCAAGCCCCACCCAGACCCATAATATCAGAATCTCTGGGGGATGGTGTGTTTTAAAAGCTCTTGAGTTGGTTCTCACATATAAGTGGTTTGAGATCTCCTAGTCAAAGTCTTTACAGAGAAGACAGACAGCCTATGATTAAGGGTTTCAGCTCCGGGCCAGAATTCCTGCTTTCAAAGCCCTACTCTTTAGCTGCCTACCTGAGTAACCTCAAACAAGTTACTGTCTGTGCTTCAGATTCCTCACTCATGATATTGGAGTAATACTACATTAGTTGATCCAGGTAAACATATAGAGAAGGATCTGGCACTGAAGTGTCTGTTTTTAGTATTATTACTAGTAAGGACACTCTCTTAATAGTTTTGTATATCATCTCCATGCTTTGTAACATATATACATAGTTGGCTGCATCTTGATGTTTGTTTTAGTAAACTTTTTGTCTTTTGTACTGTAGTCTAGTTTATAATCATAGCACTATTTCCCCTTGAACTGTCCAGAATTTTTCATTTTCTCTTACGTTCGAAAACCCCAGTCTAGGCAGAGTGCTTCAGATGGCTCACAGCCATAGCTGAACAATGTCTGCTGTGTCCTTTTAGTATACCTTTTGAATTGAAATATTTGCATTGTCTGAAAATGTTTTCTTTACATTATAAAGAATGAAACCTTTTTTTCCTGGTATATTAGGTGGCAACAACAATATTTATAGAGTTTACAGAAAAATATTTATAGAGTCATAAAAGAAGAATTAAGTACCATTATTTGTGACTGTCTTTTGCTTTTTTGTTGTGGTAAAAACTTAGGTATAGATGCATGAAAGCTTATTACTCTTGGCCAGGATATTTTTGGTTGCAATAATATAGAATTATAGGAGCTGTGTGATTGTTAGGTAAACAAGTGTGTTTAGGTTGCTCATTTGTATGTATTTTGAATTGTATTGGGTCAGTGCCATTTGTGTATAGTCTATGGAAGGCTACAAGTGCTTGCTCTCAGGGTGGCAGATTGCAAATTGCTGATTGCCTTCCTGCTTAGGAGGGGCCATTGTTTGATGGAGAAAGGTTTTTGTTCTCCCAGACTGTTTTACTGGAGATTCTAGACAGTGAGATAGATTGCTGAGGGACTTGGAAGACCTGTGGAGGTTAGTAGGTCCTGAGATGGGAGAAAGGGAAGAGGTTTTCCCTGCCTGCTTGTTCATCCGCCATTATGACTTTAATAAATGAAATGGCCTACAATTTTCTGGCTCCACAGTTCCTTTACCATCTTCCCGAATCCAATGAGAACCTACATTTGCATGGCCATGGTGGCAGCCTCCAGCCTTACATCTGGCATAGTCGGCAGGATTTGGATCAGATGGATATGGAGCTGCAGCCACCCTTGAGGAGTGGGGTAGAGGACTGGTCATCACTCCCCAGTGTATGGTTCCCCATGGCTGTCCTTTTGGAGACCATAGGCTGGCTATTTTACACAGCCCAGCGAGAGAAAACCGAGAGCTCTGTGCAAGAGGCTGCTCAAGGTCTGCAAACCAAGCAGCAGCAATGGCATGAGCTGGAATGGTCATGAGAGAAAGAGCTGCAGGTCCAAGAACTGCAGGAATGGCACCTGGAACTGAAATGGTCTCTGGAGAAGGAGGCTGAACGGTCCATGAGTTGCAGTTTGCCCAGGAAGTTGAATGTTGGCAGTGGCAGTTGTTGGAGGCACAGCTGCTGGTTCAGCTTCAAGCCAAGAGCCAGCAGCTGCAGGAGCCAAAGATGGAGCTGTGCCCACAGAGTGGTTCTGAGTTGGCATGAACAGGCATTTCTAACTCCTCTTCTGAGAATGAGGAGGCTCGGGCTGAAGCTGCTGTCTGCACACTCAGAGCTTGGCCAGTAGTCATCCAGAAGGTAGAAATCTAACAGCAAAGAGTACCTCCTCTGGTAGGGTTGCTGCAATTGTGAGACATAGGGATGAATGGCATCATGCTCTCCAGAGCAGAGATGGAGAGGTTGGCTACTGGCCTTACAGTGATAAAGTTGATCAAATCCTTAAAAGCAAAACAAAGGAGAAAATGAGTTTTCTCATCCATTTTGGCAAGGATAAATGACCAATTAGGTGGTAAATAAAGAAGAAAGTCCTCATGAATATGCTATTTTAGGAGGAAAATTAATTGGAAAAAATAGCCGGAAAGCACTTTGATAAAGGAGAATATCAGAACCATGGCAAATCGAAACACTTTGCTTACTATGTTATCTTTGGGTGCCTGATTTCCAATGCCTTTGATAGAGAAGAAGGGGGGTCGTAAGTAGATATTATGAGTATCTTCATAAACTATTTTGAAGTTGAAATTAGAAAAGATTAATTCAGTACTGTAGTTTTTGGGAACTCTCATATTTTATATTTAGAAGGCTACAGAAATTAACTCTTTCAATACTACCATGTCTTTTTTTTTTTTTTTTTTTAAATATAAAGAGAGAGTCAGAGAGAGGGACAGATAGGGACAGACAGACAGGAAGGGAGAAAGATGAGAAGCCTCAGTTCTTTATCGCAGCACCTTAGTTGTTCATTGATTGCTTTCTCATATGTGCCTTAAGCAGGGGGCTACAGCAGGGCGAGTGACCCCTTGCTCAAGCCAGTGACCTTGAGCTCAAGCCATTGACATTAGGCCTCAAGCCAGCAACCTCAGGGTTTAAGCCAGTGACCATGGGGTCATGTCTATGATCACACGCTCAAACCAGTGAACCTGCACACAAGCTGATGAGCTTGTGCTCAAGCCATGTGAGCCCACGCTCAAGCTGGCAACCTCGGGGTTTCAAACCTGGGTCCTCCACATCCCAGTCTGATGCTCTATCCACCGCACCACTTCCTGGTCAGGCCATGTCATTAAATATCAACCAGTGCCCCAAATTAACTTATGGATAGGATTCCTTCAGAGATTTAAAAAGAATTATGTACCATTATTTGTGATTGTCTTTTGCTCTTTTGCTGTAGTAAAAAATTTAGGTATGAAAGGCTATATCTCTTGGCCAGGATATTTTTGCTTGCAAGCAAAAGACTCGGGCTAACTTAAGGAGGAGGAGGTTTGTTGTGGTGATACAGTAGCGAATCTCATGAATTTCAAGGTCAGTGTTGCCGCAGGGTGATGCTTGTGGAAATAAGCGCCAGTGCCCTAGCAAACCACATGGAACAGTGTTTTTTTTCCTCAGAGACAATCTCTACCTCCTATGGTCTTTTGCCTTCTCCGCACTTTATGCTCTTTCTCTAGTGACAAGTCCATCCCCATAAACTTTGACTTGAACATGACTCCCAGTGAATCTGGTCCGAGCTTGGCAGTCTCCAAGTGCTTACATTATTGGATTTTCATCTTCCCAATTCTTAAAAGGATTGATTGGAACATTGTTTTTGAATCAGGCCACCAATTATATCTCTCTGATGATCAGCTGTTCCTAAACTCATTATCTATACCTATTCCTGGTCCAATCAAGAGTGGCTTGAGAAAGAGTTATATAAAATAAAGAGGGCTTATGTAAGGACCAAGAGAAGATCAGAAAATAAGCAGGGCACTAATGGAACAGGGAACTTAAGGGTTACAGGCAGGTCCTGCTCCTGTTCTGTTAGGAGTAACATGCCCAAGGTCATTCAAGAAGCAGAGACAGATAGGGACTCTGGGAAGCTGAGAGAGAAGAGAAAAAAAAAAGAAAAAGAGACAAACGTTTGCATTCTATTGGTTAAAAGACCCTTATCAGAAGTTTAGGTTTGGAATTCGCCAATGAGCTAGACCCCAGCCCCTGTTGCTATGCTATGTGCAGCCCCCTTAGCAAATAGGTTATCGCCACATCTGCTTCTGTATTAGGCTTGCTTGCTTAGCTTATAAAAAGACTTAGCTGTGAGCGCTAGGTGCGATTCCCATTTGCAGCTCCTTGTGAGCACGGTGTCTCTGGACACCTCGGGAATTTGCCCCTGCGCAGGTAAAACTGGCCAATAAAGTTACATCTATACTCCTGAAAGTCTCCGATGTTTGTTCTTGTACCCGGTGGATGCTACATCTCACATTAGGCAGAAGCAGCTAGGGACTGACACACTCTGGAAAAATTCTTTGTATTCTGCCTTGTTTACATAATGTGGTTGTCTAAGGCTTCTCCTGCTAAAAAGTTGTAGTATGTGTGCAGTACTGTACTTGATTTCTGTAGAATATGAATGAATAAAACCACAAGTTGAATTCTTTCTGATTTCTGCTGGAGTTACAGGCTGTTAAAAGGTCACTTGATGTTATATAGATATTTCTCTAAGTCATTCACTTGAGACATAATATGACTACTGCATGTTAATGGAGGTGCCTAATATTAAGTTGGGAAAGAAGTAGCAAAATATCTCTGAGTCTCAGAATTTTTCTGTTTTGGGGAGACATAGAAATAAAAAAATTGAAATGTTTTCCATTGTATTATGTCTAATCCCTAATATGTTACATTGATATAATAAAATATATAATACAAATTGTCAATTGAAAGACACATAACATATAAAGATTTGGGTTTTTGTTTTTAATATGGATAAATGTGATCATCTTCAAGAAAACTTGATAGATGTATCTAGGTGGGAAAGCACAATAAAAAAAGCCACAGGCATTTTTATCACACATTGGAGTCTTTTCAAGAGTTGTGTAGATTTGCCCTTTTGGCAAGGGAAGTCTGTGTGCAAATGAAAAGAGCTCTCTGATCAGAATCAGGAAATATTAGTCTAATGTAAGTTCCATGAGCAGGGACTCCGGTCGCCTCAGCACTGAGAACAGTGCCTGGCACAGAGTGGGACTCCAGGAAGATTTAGAGAATGAATAAATATGATTATGATTTTCCCCTCTACCAGGTGGGTGGCAGTAAGCCAGGTAGTTTGTCTCTCTGGGTCTCAGTTTCTTAATAAAGTAAGACAATTTTGGAGTTAAATATCAAGAGTCTATGATTATATGACATGTATTCAAAATTTCAAAACATATATTTATTAAATGTTAAAACTGCATGGTAAAGCAAGTAAACTCATTCCCTAGGACAAAACAAAATTCTTTATCTTTTCCTTCTTAATATGGGTTAGACAGAGGTTACTGTATATATGTGAATTATCTTGGAAAATTTATTACTGATAAAAATATTTTTTCTGGCTAATTTAACAATACAGATCAGATGCAGGGTAGCTGTACCCATATGCCTCTAAAAATATATTTCAGCAGTCTTGACTTCAGTGAATTCACCTTTACAAAATATTTTAAATGATTTCCAGTTTTGTTTTCTGTTAGGCTGGTGCTTGTGGCCATACAGATTCTCACTGAATTCAGGCAGATAGTAAAGGAACTATGGAGCCAGAAAATGGTGGGCCGTTCTATTTACTAGAGTCTCGCAATGGCAGATGAGCAAGCAGGCAGGGAAAACCGCTTCTCTTTATCTAGGCTGATGAGCAAACAGTCTGGGGGGGGGACCCCTTCTTTTGGCAAAAAATTGCCCCTCCAATAGTGGCCCGCAGTCTGCAATCTACAATCTGCTGCCCTGAGGGCAAGCACCTGCAGCCTTACCTAGACTATATACATGTGGTGCTGCTCTGTGCTCATGCACCAATCAAGCAAAATACAAGCAAGCAAGCCTAACACACTTGTTTGCCAAACATTTTCAAACATCTACTCTAACCAGCTCTTGAAAGAAAACAAAGCCCCTTGATGATATTTTAATTTTTCTTAACTGAGAGGCAGAGACTGACTCCTGCATTCGCCCCAATCAGGATCCACCCGGCAAGCCCCCTACCAAGCAATGCTCTCTGCCTATCTGATCCACTGCTCCATTGCTCAGCAACTGAGCTATTTTAGCACGTGAGGTGAGGCCCTGGAGCCATCCTCAGTGCCCAAGGCCAACTTTGCTCACACTATTCAAACTGTGGCTGTGGGAAGAGGAGAAAGAGAGAGGGAAGGAGAGAAAGGGAGAAGGGTGGAGAAGCAGATGGTAGCTTCTCCTGTGTGCCCTGACAGGGACCTGAACCCAGAACTTCCATACACCAGGCTGATGCTTTAGCATTGAGCCAATCGGCCAGGGTCCCCTTGGTGACATTTTTAATGGCTTTTTTTTTTTTTTTTGGTAGATTTTATGCTAATAGAGAGCAAATCTTAAAATCCTTTGGGTTTTATCTTCCAGAGTTAGATGTATCTAAACATTTTTGTTTACCGAATATCCTCTCACTACAAAATTGTCCAGCTTGTCCAAAGTGTTATGGTTTTGGCCATTTCCCTCCAAATATGCCTTAGGCAGAATAGAAAAAACACATTTCTTCCAGGTGGCGATCATCACTAGAAATAAACAGCTACTGAGCATTTTGCCGCCCTAGGCAAACTTCACCTGAGAAGACAAGATGGCTTTGCATAAAAATAAGCAAAGAATGGATACCTATAAGGTAAGTGGAGATTAAAAAATAAAAGAAAGAAAGAAAAAGGGGTAACATTTCTAATTTAACCCTGTTGAAAAAGTTGACACAGCTGAGCATCTATCTTAGGAAAACCTACATTGCATTATTTAAACATCTGCTATCCAGTGTAGGAGGGGAGCAGGTGTTCTATCTGGTCATATCATTGATGACATAATTCTTTTGATGTGTCCAGTTGTGCACAGATCTGATGTGTCTGAACCCTGTTAATTATATGTCACAGTGTTGTGATGGAAACTTTCAGATGACATTGGGACCAAACAGTTTAATGAGAGCCATGTTACACAAGGTTTTTGGGGAGACATACTTTCTCAGCATATAAATTATTTCCTTCATAAGTTAAACGCTTGGGTAGAATGACATTGTTACCATAATGGTTAATAAGATTTAATGCCTTAAAAGAAATCACACATGTAAGCTTATTCATAGGCCAGATTCCCTACGTCTCCTTTGCTGGCTCTCAACGCTCATCGCTATACTGCAGGTGAAGAGATAGGGTCTCAGGGGGGTCGTGGGGACTGACAGCTGAAGCTCACTATAAATATTGCATCACCATTATATTCAGTTCTGTTTATCTTGTATATCACACTACCTCCTATACACTTGTGACAGTGACCAGTGGGAGTCTCCTGCTTCTGTTTACCCCACATAGTGCCCAGGTCTGTAACCTTACTCCAGGCCAGTCAGAGGATCATTGGGACCCAGAAGAGACTTGAGAACTTGACCTGTTCTCAGCATTTACCCACTAAGGTTTTTGAGATTATCTATATTAGCTACTTGGCTTCCTTTAGGTTTTTATGAATTATATAAATTTTCTTTTAGACAGCGAAATATCTCCCACTGAAAATTTTAAAATTAATTATTTTTCTGTTTAGTACCCCAAAAAAATAAAGAAAAGAGTAAAGAATAATGTAAAATTTTCTGTAAACCTGCAGTGTTAACAGGTTTTGCAATACAGAGGGCCCTCAGGTTCAGACACTGTTCCATTCCTACGACAGTGGTGTACCTTAATTTTGATGTAAGTCAAAACACCCTAGCCTATGTCACTTACCTATCCTAACACAGCTGTAAAACCATAATCTAGAACATAAAAATACAACTAAGCCACAGGAAAAAGGAAAAGGACATAAATATACCATACTGGTCACTGTACTGTCGGAACAGGAAAAAAATGACAAAAAAATGAGTTTGTTTAGGAGTCATGATAAGGGCCAAAAAGTTGCCAAACAAAGCAACACAAATGGAACACTTGCACGTTTAAGTCGAAACGACGTAGGTGAGTGTACGAGGGACGCCTACTCCCTCACTCGTTCCCCGCATTACTCTGTATTCTTCTGCCACACGCAACCAAACTGTCCGCCCATGTAGTCCGTAAGTACAACGCTAATGGCGTAAGCTGAAAACACTCATGTCTCAATTTTTTAAAATTTTTATGGGAGAGAAAATTGTAAACTCGACACGTCTTATGTCGAGACTGTCATAACCTCAGGACCCCTATATTTTCCTCCAAACATATTTCTGTACGTAAGCACATATTCAAACATTCACGTAGATATAGACTGGCTTCTTTTACGTATGAGTTGTACAACCAGTTTTGCATAGTTCCCCCACTTGTTATATCGCAAACATTTCCTTATGTGAGTAAATATATTTTATAATGTTTCATATCAACATAGCCATTTCTGTGCTCTTGAACATTTAGTACAGAATGACTTATCTTCATTCATACAACATTTTAAATTCTTTTTGCTCTTTCTCTTTTCTGGGTCCATTTTGGTTCTCAAACTCAAAACTCATATAGCTCCCTATTCAAGTAAGTGGATGCTTAGTTAATGGTAATTATCTTTCATCTACAGAGCGCTCTACTTGTAGAAAATTGGAAAGCTGATTGGGCTACAATTTTCCCCAGTTAAGCATAGTTTTTTCTAGAAATAATAATAATTAATTCCTTGAGGGGGTCTTAAGTGAAGACTAGCCCTAAGCATTAAAAGTGGACGCTACTAAAGAATTCTGAATATATTTTTAGACACTAAATATGAGGGTTCTTGAATTAATACATAAGATGTGCTGCTAGAAGTTAACATTTAACATAATAGAAAAATCTGAAATAATGGTATAGTTCAAAATAAAATGATTTATTCTCAAGTATTTTTATTCTCCCCTAAAAGGAAAAAAAAATTAAAATCTCCCCTAAAGGGAAAAAAAAGAGAGAAAGAGAGAAAGGACCATTTGCTTTTTTGAAACACATTTCCTTTTACTTAAGTGATTTATGTTTTCAATTCCACAAAAAAATAGGGACTATTACAGTGTCTGTAAATCTTTGCTGTCCAAATTCACTGGTTTTTATAAGGAGAGAGCTTGGAAGGAGCACTGGATTGGAAGCTTTGTGATGTTGGGCAATTTGCTTATTTTCTCTCAGTATCAGTATCTTCATTTGTACAATGGTGGTTATAAGAATTGTATGTAAAATACCCTCAAGGACACTGGACACATGACTGACTCCTGCTTTTAAATGGTAATGACCATTTCAAGAAGTAAATTTTTTTTTTTTTTTTTGTATTTTTCTGAAGTTGGAAACGGGGAGAGACAGTCAGACAGACTCCCGATGCGCCCGACCGGGATCCACCCGGCATGCCCACCAGGGGCGAAGCTCTGCCCACCAGGGGGCGATGCTCTGCCCCTCCAGGGTGTCGCTCTGCCCTGACCAGAACCACTCTAGCGCCTGGGGCAGGGGCCAAGGAGCCATCCCCAGCACCCAGGCCATCTTTGCTCCAATGGAGCCTTGGCTGCGGGAGGGGAAGAGAGAGACAGGGAGGAAGGAGGGGGGGGGGTGGAGGAGCAAATGGGCGCTTCTCCTATGTGCCCTGGCCGGGAATCGAACCCGGGTCCCCCGCTGAGCCAACCGGCCAGGGCCAAGAAGTAAATTTTTAAAAATAATTTCTCTCCTTGAATGAAAGTCGATGATTAAAACTGTGTTTGTAGGTAAATGGTTGTCATTTTGCCATAAAATTATAAACATACAGACAATTAAAAGATGATTAATAATACACCAAACAGAAATGAAAAGTTAAAACTGCAAAGTTAAGCAATTCTGATGTTTCCCAGGAGTACCCTAATTTCTTTATATATAGTTAATTGATTAAATTAGTTAAAACAATAGCTTAAATGTGTAGTAAACTAAATTCATACTAAAGACAGAATAAAAGGTATCTTATTATTTTTATTTCTCAGCTCTTTCAACCCTCAAGTAAAGAGAAAAGAGGAAAATCAAAACTAAGATGATAGATTATCTAAAAGTTAAAGGAAGAGCAAACTTTTTATTAAAAACTGTACTCAAGAATGGTTTTAATATTAAAAAACAAAAGTTGAGAATAAATGAGCCATGTGTCTTTTTAAAATTAGAAAAAAATATATCAAAATTAATTAAAAGAAGTCAGAAAGACAAAGATTAAAAAAAGTATTAGTAGAGTAGAAAACACAAGGAAACAATAAAGCAGTATGACAAAAACCAACAGCCAGTTCTTTTGGTGAGGTGAAAGATCTACTTAAATAGACAAATGCATGACCGTCCTGACTAAGGAGAAATTAAAGGAAGTACAAATATAAAACATCTGAGCTCTAAGTTACCTTCGAAAAATAGCTACTCCTACTGTTATTCAAACTTCTTAGAGAGAAAATGGGGATCCGCATTTCAATCCTTTTATGCAGTTAGCCTATGCTTAATATCAAGCACCTGGTAAAGGTGCTGCATTAGTATCTAGGGTTGCTCTAATGAATTGTCACAAACTGGATGGCTTCACCAAAATTTATTGTCTCACGGTTCTGGGCCTGCGTTGGTTCCCTTTTGAGAGTTCTGAGGAAATGACCGGCTCCAGGCCTCTCTCCTTCACTTGCGCACATGGCTGACTTTTCCTGAGGCCTCTTCATATTGTCTTCCCTCTGTTCCTTATCTGAATCCAAATGTCTTTGTTTTTATAAAAGACATCAGTCTTACAGGATTAGGACCTGCCCATGACCTCATTTTAATGTGATTACCTCTGTAAAGACTATGTTCCCTATAAAGTCATATTCTGAGTTACTAGGAGTTGGGACTTCAACATATGAATTTTGGGGGACAAAATTCAAACTATACAGATGCTCTTTTTTTTTTTTTGATTAATCAATCATTTGTGTTCATGAGGTTTTATCCTGATAAAACTTTGAGAGAGGCCCTATTACTTTCATAAGAGTTTTTAAACGTTACATACTTTTAGAGCTGGAATGGACATAGAAATCTACCGCATTATTGAGAAAATAGGCTCAGTGATATTGGGTGACTTTCTAGTCAATTGTGTCCTGGCTTTCTGGTATCAATCACCTCTTCCAAATTCTTCACACCACTGGAGGACCATGCAGGGAATCCCGTCAGCCCTGGGCTGGTGCTGGAGTCACAGACTTGAAGATGTGATGCTTCTAGATCAGGGGTCCCCAAACTTTTTACACAGGGGGCCAGTTCACTGTCCCTCAGACCGTTGGAGGGCCGGACTATAAAAAAATTATGAACAAATCCTTATGCACACTGCACATATCTTATTTTAAATTTAAAAAATAAAACGGGGACAAATACAATATTTAAAATAAAGAACAAGTAAATGTAAATCAACAAACTGACCAGTATTTCAATGGGAACTATGGGCCTGCTTTTGGCTAATGAGATGGTCACTGTCCGGTTCCATATTTGTCACTGCTAGTCGTAACAAGTGATATGACGTGCTTCCGGAGCCGTGACGCATGCATCCTGTGTCACCAGAAGTAGTACTGTACGTGAGCGACTCAGTGCTTTGCGGCGCCGCCACATACAGTACTCCAGGAGCACAGGATGCGGATACTCCTCTCACTGACCACCAATGAAAGAGGTGCCCCTTCCAGAAGTGCGGAGGAGGCTGGATAAATGGCCTCAGGGGGCCGCATGTGGCCCCGGGAGCCGTAGTTTGGGGACCCCTGTTCTAGATACTTGTTCTTCCCAGCATCACGCCATCCTATCAAGCCCTACTTGCCTTGGGCCTGATCAGATGCACATCCACTATTGCCTCTGGCGTTTTCTCCTCTGCCTTCGCACAGCCATCCTGGAACATTTACGCAGTTTGGTGTTTTGGTTCTTAAGATTTCCTGAGGGGATAAACTGTCACAGAATTGTCCTTATATAGTTTTAATCATTTAAGCGATACCAAAGGTTTATTGTAATTGATTTAGAATTGAAGGTGGTTTATTCAGATTTTATTATTACAATTTTCGCTTAGGGGTCCTCCAGTGGTACTATTCTTATTAACTTGCTGTTTCCTTGAAGTTGAAATAAATGGGCAGTGAGTCTCAAACAAAAGATAATGATTTATTAAATCTCCCATAGTTCCAGATAGCTGCATTTATAGCAGGCATCCTGTAATTCTTTAGGCAGTTTTCACACTGTGAACAACAAAAACACCCCGCTTTAAAACAACACATTCATCATCCATTTTTAAATAGCTATTACTAGGAATTATTGTTTTATTTTTTATTTCCCAATAACATCATATTATGTCCAACCTGAGATTATTTTCTTATTGTAAGTTCCATCATTACTTTATGTATAACTAAGAAAGAAAATAAAAAACACTCTCAATTAACAATGACAGAGAACCTAAGAGTTCTGCTAAACCTTTGAATTATTCACACCAGCAAATCGTCACTCTGAAATTTCTATTCAAGGGAGTTTAGCAATTTTTTCTGCTTTCAGGTGCATTGCTGGCCCTGTGACAGGCAAAACTTTTCCATGTACCATAGCTTCTCCTATGGTTACCATTCTTCTACCCTGTAACATGATAGAACGCAGTTTGCCTAGAAAATCTGAAATTGCCATCATTCTTCCAGTAATGAACTACTGCTTCACTCATCGCAGGTACATACCCCACCCCTCTTTATATGCCAGAGGGATATAAACTTAATAGTTAAGTGTGTTATAAATTGTCAGAAAAAAGAAACATTGGGTGAAGAGGATAGTTACATTTTTTAAATGTAATTTTATAAAATTATTTGCATAAGTTAAATTTTCTTTCCTTGGTGAATTTAGTTGAAAATATTACTTGGAATTTTAATGAAACAACATGATCAATTTAGAATTTACATCTCCCATTCCAGGGAAGTAACCTGTTTTTCCATAATTTTTTTTGGCTCTGTAGGCTCAGGAGGCAGTATCTACTGACAGTCGCTGTATTGTTTGCTAGTTTCAACAGAGGTACACAGTGAGTGGGTGGAGTTGGTCCTGCACTCCAGCGGGCGTAGGATACAAGGGAAAGTTTGTGAAAGCTCCCACTCTTTCTGTAATAAAACGTATGACAGATTAAAGTACTCCTCAGCTCTTGATACCTTTGTTATACAGAAATTACAGACTAGCTGCATTGACTACTGCTAGGAATCATGCTTCTAGGTAAGTAACATAATTTACAAATGGTTGATTTGTTCTGAAGTATTTGGAAATGTATATGGAGGTAAACTTGGCTCTGTCTGGAATTTTCCAGATTTGTACAAATTTCATATAGTGCTAAGCAATGTTATGATTAGTATTATTTATATTTGTCATACTAGGATTTTATGTGATGAATTTTGGCATCTTGGAATGACCTTGGAAATGTGTGTGTAAAATAAAGAAGCAGTCATGATTAGGGTAACTATACATTTTTCCTAACGTAAGGTTGAGCTAACATTTTTGAGTTTAATCTGTTGTTATAGACAACAGAGTCTTCATGATCTAAATGGTAATAAGAGTTCTAGTTTAAATATGTTAGACTTCCAAATGTTTTTAAAATGCTATTATGTCTTTTAAAAAAGACTCATTACATATGATTATTAAATTAATTTTTAAAATATGTGGAAATGCCCATATTATAGGTTTTAAAATCAGAACATTTAAAAAGTAAAGTGTTAGTTCGCTGTATATTTTAAGATATATCATTTGTATGCATTAATTTTAATAGGAATCTGGTAAAACCTTTCAAAGAAGATCTGATATAGGAAGCTTCATACTTTATAGAAGAGCATAAATAAATAAGAATTTCATTGGAAGCTACATAAACGCTTTTATAATGTTTCATTGATAAAATACTTCTTTTACTCTTAAGTTAATATTTTGAACAACTGGCTTATTTTTATACCTTGAATTATTTACTTGAAAAACAAACATTTTCCTAATAGAATGTCAGTAAGTGCGTGATGAGTTGAGGAATTTTCCAGCTAATAAAGACTAAATAAACATCTGCAATCTCCAGGAAATTAAGTGAAAAGATCTTTTATTGCAACAATTATACTTTGACCAATTTTACATATTATATCCCACGTGAGAACAATTTTAGCCTTTATTTTAGAGTTATTCATAAAATCACTCCTTAGGGATGTTTGATAACTCATTTGAGATATTTAGTAAAAATAACTATATTAGTAGCTTAAGAGCCAAATTATACTTTTACTTTGTTGTAAATGTGTTTAAATAAGCTAAATGTTAAGTCAATCCGCACAGAGAAAGCCCCTAATTAATGATATATTTTACCCGTCACTTTTTGCTGTAATTTCAAGCTTATTTATTATTCTACTTGGTAACAATGTACTGTTATGAAGAAAATACTGGTCTAGAAATTAGGAGACCCAACTTAGGTCCCAAATCTTTAACACTTCCTCTAGCCATCTATAAAATGATTCTTAGAGTTTTACTTTAGTTTTGCTATTTCATTTCTACCTTCTTAGTTTTCATTATTTTGTCATGTTGGAGATACTATATCTATATACATATAAAATACACTGGATATTTTAAACAAGGGCAATTTTTTCACAAGGGAGCTACCTTCAGATCATAAGATTTGATGCCACTGGTGAAGAATGAGGGATGTAGACAATTTGAGACAGGAGTCCCAGACTCTCAAAAGTGTACTTGTGTGAGGTAGGAAACATTTTGTTTATTATTTGCCAAGGTTCTGATACACATGTATGTGTTTCCTAACCTTCAAAAATTCTGACACCCATTTTGAAGACATTTACTTAAAAAAACAAAATGGTCCTTCAATTAAAATCATCTACACAGTAGTTTCTCACAAAGTCTCAATATGCAACGTACCCTCTACCTCTCCATTTGCCCAATATGCCTTCATTTGATTGGAAATACAGAGTTTGCAGACTTGAGTCTTCCCATCATTTTACTAAGATAATTTCACTGTGGCTGAGGTGGCAAAGCGTGATGACAGGATTTTGAATTCTTCTGTCTCTAGTTCTGAGTGGCTTCAGGAAAATCACCCATCCTTTCTGTACTTATTTCCAAATGAGGATACAAACATTTGTCTCATAAAATTGCTGTAAGGGGATATTTGTAAACATCAACCAGTACTTGAACATTTAAGTTGGTGACCATTAAATGGTAGACATTATTGCTATTGTATTATCTAGTTACCAACTCTTGATTTGTTTGGATTCATTATACTTTCCAGCATTGCTGAAACTATGTGAGTTTTATGAAGTTATTTACTCCCATGTTTCAATAAGATGAGTGAATTATTTTTTGTGTGGATTTAGAGTTAACCAGAACTAACTCTAAATTATAGTTGTGAGCTGTAATTACTTCAATGGTTAAGACCATTTTGGCCTCTGGGAATGAAAAGTTATATTTTACAGGGCATGTGAAAGAAGTACTTGTGAATTCATCTCTGTTTTTTATTCATAGTTGGGTTAAAATGAGCCATGGTGTTGAACAGTTTCTTTGGAACATTACATAAACTTACTTGTTCTTGGCCACGTAGCAGTTGGGAATATGCAAACAGGGCTGAAAGGAACCAAACAGCAAATTCTTCAAGGCAGGAAACCTAATATTTGCACATTAATCAATAGGGTGATGGTTACTAAGGTGGCTTATGACTAAGATTTCTTGTTCATCATGAATGGGAACTAGCAACCTAAAGGACTTGCTTCATGTTCATATGGTTGACAAGACTAGACTGAAGCACAGTTGTGACACAGCTCTTCCAGCTGCAGAGGCTCTCTGTTCTCCTGCCCCCTCTGCTCCAGTAGGAAATGCCCTCACATTCTCCTTCTTTCCACTATCGCACTGGCTTTCTGATCTTCAGTTCACACTAAGATATAAATAAATAGTTCATCAATATTTTCTATGTATTTGCATTTTAGCCACTGAAAAAGCAAAAATCTAAAGCCCTAATCCCATACAATTTTAAATAATAGCCAGTAGGTTGAGAGATTTTTGGAGTAACAAAGAAAAACAGCTACATCCTCTAGATCAGGAGTAGTCAACCCTTTTATACCTACCGCCCACTTTTGTATCTCTGTTAATAGTAAAATTTTCTAACCGCCCACTGGTTCCACAGTAATGGTGATTTATAAAGTAGGGAAGTAACTTTACTTTATAAAATTTATAAAGCAGAGTTACAGCAAGTGAAAGCATATAATAAGAATTACTTACCAAGTACTTTATATCGGATTTTCGCTGTTTGGCCGAATAAATCTTTATAAAACAACTTACTATAGTTAAATCTATCTTTTTATTTATACTTTGGTTGCTCCGCTACCGCCCACCATGAAAGCTGGAATGCCCACTAGTGGGTGGTAGGGACCAGGTTGACTACCAGTGCTATTCTTATTACCCGTAACAAGCAAAAATTTATTCTAGGAGGCAAATAAACAAAAAAAACCTTAGCTCTTACTATGTATAAAGTACAGATACACATATAATAGATAAGCAGATATATGATATAGCAGTGGTATTAAAATTTAATGGGAGTGATTAAGGAAAAAATGTGAAGAAGACCCCTGGGGGGGCCACAATGAAAAATTTTAGAAACACTGCTTTAGATGAGGGTCACGAAGGGCTCCAGAAACCTGTAGAGCGTGAATTTTACTGAATGTTTTTGGCATGAAGTAACTTATATCTGACTTAGTACTTATATTTGAAACCAGAATTTATGACACAGTAAGTCAACTATGATCATTTGTTGTACCCTTTACTCTTTTCAGTTATAAGAAGAAATAAAAGGAGAGACTTGAGAATAAGATGTACTTGGGTTTGAATTCTACTTCCCTCTCCTATTTCCTCTGTGACCCTTGGCAAATTGTTTAGCCCATTTAAGCTTCGGTTTCCTTGTCCTTAGTTTACTTGAGGATCTTAGTGTTCACAATGTGGAATTCCAGTATTGTAGGAATTATTGAAAATAATATGCATAAAACCTTCTGCACATTGCCTAGTATGTGATAGGTGTGTACCAATTAGTAATTATAATTATATGTGTGTATTTTATGTCAATTATTATCTTTTAAAATTATTATATAAAATGAGATTTAAATTTGGGAGAAAAAAGTATTATTGTCTATAAAATATAGAATTCTTTCTGGGACAAGTGATAATACTCTCTTTAAAAAGAAACACTTCTAGTTGTCCTCTAAAACAATTGACGATAAATCAAAAACAGAATCTAAATTAAAGTATTTTTTGTGTTTAGAGGAAATTCTTTGCTAAATTAGATTTTTAACATGTCTAGATGCTAATGTAGTATATTAAATGTCAAATGATTAATTATTCTGGCAATTCTGTTGAAATATATTTTCTTTAAATACTACATTGTACTCACTCAGCTGTAAAGTTATAGTATTATTTCCCCTGGTACCATAAAACTCAATATCATTTGAAATTTATGTGTATTTGTAACATCACCTTTGCCTAGAATGCTGTCATTTCTTTTCTGTATATAACTGATACTTCCTTTTAGATATTTACCAACTTGCATGGAATTGTTGGCTAGGGAAATTAATTGAAAAAAAATTGCTAGAGTCAGACAGTATTTCAAACTTGAAAATTTAAGTGGAATTGAGTAAATTTTTAGTATTGGCACAACTCTATGGAAGATTTTGTTTCCTTAAAAGGAGCATTCACAATTCATATTTACTCTCTCTCTCTCTCTCTCTCTCTTTCTCTCTCTCTTTCTCTTTCATATTCTCTTCCCTGAGGGGTTGTTCTGATTTTGTGGCTTTTGTGAAATACTATTAAAAATCTAACATGCCAACCTCATTCCTAGATTATTTTGCTCTGTAAGATTAAGGTGCACCCCTGTAGGTGAAAAGCCAATGGAAAAGGAGGAGTGCTCTCATTATAAGGATGAGTATGTGTCAAAATATATAGAATAAATAGCAACTCTGAAATGCATGATATATCCCCCACCACCACTTTTTCAGCTTGTCTTCTTTTTAGGTAATTTATCTCATCAACAATATTTCTACTTTTCTGTGATATAAAAATCCTTTAATAATGAATAACTATGGAGAAATATTCTCCATTCCAGAGTCTGGCTTTATAATTCTTGACTTTGATGGCAGAAAACAAAGTTTGAGGAACAGAATTAAAGGAATTCTGTGGGTATAGAACACATTTGTCCAGCAGAAATAAAACACAATTAGTTTAATTCAGAAGCACCAGTGACACAATTATTAAAGATTCTTCATCGTTCTCCAGGGAGCTGAAAAAACAGAATTTCATAAGGTAGACAAACATCATATTTCAAAAGTATATGCGAAATCAAAGAGCCTCATTTGGAATAAAACATATGAGCTCAGATCCTGTTTCCATATGCTTGAAAAATTATACTCCAAAAGGATTTTGGAAGAAGACTTTAGAAAACCATTAGGCTGCAAAGTTAGATTAAGAATACATACATACTAAATGACACCTGAGAATTTTTGGTGCACAACAGGTATTCTCTGCTTCCCATAGAATTGTCTCAGATCTACTTATTGCCATTCCAGTGGAAAAAACAGAGTGTTTTCAGAATAGTAGGAGACATATGTTTCAGCAGAATTGTTAAGGTTTATAAAAGCTCCTTTTAGAATTAATAAATGAAATAATTTCCCAAAACTTGAAATCTAAAAGTGCCATTACTAAGAGATTATAATAATCTTCACATGGTTAGAATCACAGTATCATGAAGAATTAATATTTTTCATCATTCCTAATTAATTCATTTAAGACAGCCAAAGTGATTTTACCAAGATGTCTCATTTAGGAAAGTTGGAATTAGAACCCAATCCTATATTTCCATTCATTCCTTATGCTTCCCTCTCTTCCAGGTAAGGTGGGCAGGAGCCCTTGCCCGGGTGAAGGAATGCCTCCTTCTCTGTTATTATTGCATCTCTAACCAAATTCAAGTTCTTTTCTGTAGACTACTAGAAAATTAGTGGAGCTGGATCCATGACTTTTCTCTGTTGAAACTGTCTGCCTCCTCTCACTTACTTGCATTTTTCCCTGTTTGTTTTATGGGAATATTTTTAAATGATTTGGAGAAGCACTGCCAATTATTTTTCATCCCTTTAGAACAGGGGTCCCCAAACTATGGCCCGTGGGCCGCATGCGACCCCTGAGGCCATTTATCCGGCCCTGCCGCACTTCCAGAAGGGGCACCTCTTTCATTGGTGGTCAGTGAGAGGAGCATAGTTTCCATTGAAGTACTGGTCAGTTTGTTGATTTAAATTTACTTACTCTTTATTTTAAATATTGTATTCCCGTTTTGTTTTTTTACTTTAAAATAAGATATGTGCAGTGTGCATAGGGATTTGTTCATAGTTTTTTTTTTTATAGTCCGGACCTCCAACGGTCTGAGGGACAGTGAACTGGCCCCCTGTGTAAAAAGTTTGGGGACGCCTGCTTTAGAAAGTGAAAGTGGCCCTGGCAAAGGTGGGGAAGGCACTGGCCAGTCTGGACTACTTCACTAGCTGGGGTATTCCTGAAATGAGAAAACACTTGCCACTGCTGGTCATATACATATTATTTTTGTCTTTCCCATCTTAACCACTCTCTTGCACCTGTCTGGGTCCTTTCATGTGGTTGGAGGAAATAGAGGCAGTTTGGTTTGATAAGTGACTTCTGCCTAATATATTGATTCTAAGTCTATACAAACTAAGAAGGGTTTGAGTATATTTTATGGTGTATCAATCAAAGAGCTCTGGTTGAACAAAGAAAGCATTAAATTTTCAAAGAGAATTTAATAAAGGAACTATTTGCAGAGATGTGGTAAGGTTTAGGGGTGTCATAATAGATGTCAAGTTTCCTATTGACCAACCAGAGGCTCCCCCATTCTTAAAGGAAAAGGGGAGGTAATGGAGGTTGTCTAAGTTTGGCAAGAACTGAAATTGGAAGCTGAAAGGGTGACTACTCAATAGGAGCTGTTATCATAGAAAGATGCCACTTCCAGACTGCAGGCAGGGAGGGAGACTGAAAGACATACTCCAATTTCTCTCCTCTTCCCACACAGAATAGGCAAAGAATAGAGAAAGGGTTTGGGAGCAGAGAGCAACCAGTGTACACAGTCAGGCAAACTCATTTTCAAACATCTTCCTCACCCACTGTTTAATTTGAACTATAGTTGATGGAAGTATTCCTGTAGACCATCAGGTTCTATTGTTTTCTTTATTGTTCTAGACATTGATTGGCTTTTAAAATTTTAAGTCAGGATCCTTAATGTAAATGTTAATAGTTGTGTTGTGCAGTGGTAGTGCTCATCGTATAGTGAGAGATTGAGGTGTTTGCTCTTTAAAAAGCTGGCCCCAGTGTTTCATGCTTTTACATTTTTTACTGTGCTTTTCTATGGTCTACTGGTGTTCTGTGACGTCAGCTGGCATATGTCACAGCTGTCCATATGTACAGCAGCTCTAGTTCCTAGTTCTGAATTCAACTATTTTCATTTCTATATGCATTTAGGAAAGATTGTAGTCATTCTCCCAACATATTTTTATTGAGCATCCATTATCTTCAGTAAAGGCCTTGAGGATATCAAGGTGAGAAAAGCAGAAAAGGTTCCCACCTTTACAGAATTCACAATTCAATTTTTTTTAATTTTTCTAAACTAAGTCTTTGAGACCTCAGGGACTCTCTTAAGAACCTTTAATCTTCTGACGCTTTGCAAGGATGGTGAGGCACTGTTCTGGTGCTTTGCTGAATTCCGAACTGTTGAGGTACCAAATAAATATGTGAGTTATTTGGTACTGTATTTAGTATCTTTCACTCATTCAAACAATTATTTCTGAGCATCTACTGTATACTAGTATATGTAGCAGTTAAGAAATTACTAAAGTATCTTAGTGTTCAGGGTACTGCTCATCTAGTTGGGAAGCAGATATATAATACAAATACCTACAATGGCAGGATGTCAAGGGCTATGGAACTAGCAAATGATTCCGATGTTTTGGATGAGGGTGACTATGAGAGCTGTGGTAATAACCGTAATGCCCAGCTTCCTGGCTGCTCAGGCAAACAGTTTAAAGCCTCACTGTTAGCAATGTGTGCTTATATTTAATAGGAGTCCCGTAAGTTACTCACTTGTAAAAGCAGCATTTCCCAGAATCCATTGGCACAAACTGTTCAACTCTTTGAAACATACATGAAACAGTTCCAATCACAGTTTTGGGATAAAACACATGACTCTGAGTTAGGGGGCTCAGTAGAAGTGATGGTTTTATAGATCATTGAATATGCACATTATACTAATAGCATAGACCTTTATTCTGGAAAAATACTCATTGAAACTGTTAGAATAATGAAACCACATAATCATGACAAAGTTGTCCTAATGGTAGTTGGAATTACTTATAAATCTTAATTATAACTGTGGACCCTATAACTGTTCAGGAGTTCATAGTCCTTGTCATGTTTGCAAGTATACACCTTACAATGCTTTATCTAGGTCAGCGTTAGCTCATCCTCTAATATGTTGAAAAGGAAGCTTAACAAGCCTATTTTTAATCTAAGACTAGAACATATCTCTGGCAGTATAGTTTTGACATGCCCAATGAGGCTCTACCTGTTTTTCTAAATAATAGAAATACTCTTATGGAATATATATTTTTTTCCTGACTCTTCTTTTCTTTATTTTTTTAGAAGGGTTGTTCCTGATAAAGAAAAGGGAAGCTGATATGAATATTATTCCATGAGGAAGACAATCCTTTTTAGGTTTAAGAAAATATTCCCAGTGACAGAGTTTAGACCTTAGTGCCTGCTTGAACACAGCCCATATACATGATACCGTGCTGATGGTTTAGCACTCACACCTAGGAGACCCTACAGAGCAATATTCACATCCTCTGTATCACCTTAGAGATCATATTTGGAGATCTCATAAAAAATTCTTAGTCTTGCTTATCTATCTATGGTGAAAGATGTTGAATGGTTTATGTGCTATATAATATAGTGTGTCCATGAGGCTGCAAAAAGGTATTAATTAAAAAAAAATTTTGTGACATACAGAGAGAGGGACAGATAGGGACAGACAGACAGGAAGGGAGAGAGATGAGAAGCATCAGTTCTTCGTGGCGGCACCTTAGTTGTTCATTGATTGCTTTCTCATATGTGCCTTGACCAGGGACCTGCAGCAGATGGAATGACACCTTGCTCAAGCCAGGAACCTTGGGTTCCAGCTGGTGAGCCTTGCTCAAACCAGATGAGCCCACACTCAAGCCAGCTACCTCAGGGTTTCGAACCTGGGTCCTCTGTGTCCCAGTCAGATGCTCTATCCATTGCGCAACCACCTGGTCAGGCTAAAATTTTATTTAGAAAAATATCATGCTCTCATTGAGCATGATATTGATCAATGAGAGTACATAGGTTTCAAGTAAACATTTCTATAGCATTTGAACTATTGATTATGTTGTATACCCATCACCCAAAGTCAAATCATTTCTATCCCTTATATTTGTCCCTCTTTACACCTTTCCTCCTTCTCCTCCCCTCCCCCCTTCCTTACGTCCTCCTCCCCCTGGCAACCACTTCTCTTTTATCTATGTCCATGAGTCTCAATTTTATAACCACCTATGTACGAAATCATACAGTTTTTGCCTTTAGAACATTATACTGAGAGAAATAAGTAAATAAGAATAAACTTATTTTTATACTGTATGTTAGCTTACATTTTAAAATAAGCTAAATTTAAAATTTTTAAATTTTTATTCTCCAGACACAATTTTAGGCAAAATATCTCTAAATTTAAAGCAATATGTACAAGTATTAATCTAAAGTACAACAAATATCTTATTTTCCCTGTATTTTCAGACTTTTTGGACAGTGTTAGTATATTTGCTGAGTAACTTTAATTTTTCAGATTAATCATTAACTGCATTATGTTACATTTAGAGATCCTTCATCCAAAAATACATTATTGAACTTATTGTTTTAAAATGTAACTTATACACCATTTAAAAATTAGTTTACACAGTCCTAACTAGATCGCTTGGTTAGAGCATCATCCTCATACGTCAAGGTTGTGGGTTTGATCACTGGTCATGGTACCTACAGGAACAGATTAATGTTTCTCTCTCTCTCTCTCTCTCTCTCTCTCTCATTCTCCCTCCCTTCTTCTCTCTCTAAAAATCAACTAATACATCTTTTTAAAAACTTTATCCCTACAAATATCAAATGTTATATACCTGAAATTAATATGTCAGTTATATCTCAATAAAAATAAGAAGAATGTTTATTCCATGTTAGTTACCTAAATTTGCACACAACCTGTATAATTTGACTCTTTTGCCAGATCATCCTCAAATGGTAAAAAGTCTTGGGAGAAAATATGCATTTTAAAGATATTAAAGTAGTATTATTTAAATGAGCCTATGTGTCTTTTCTATAATGTGTTTAATCTTTGTATGTCTTTGTGTTTTCATCCTACCAATGAATGACAAAGGTGAAGCAACAGGCATTGTTTCCAAATGTTTGCCTTTTTGATTCTGAAGATAAGTATACTGCTCACAAAAATTAGAGGATATTTGTTTCATATTCATTTTTGAAATATCCCCTAATTTTTGTGAGCAACATATTATGCTCTTCTTTTGCTTTAATTGCTTCTCATCTGCATCAGGTATGACTGTATCAATTGTCTAGTGGATTTCTTGCCTCTTAGTTGTCTAGTATGACAGGGAATGGTTCAGCTGTCATTCAGCAAGTCTTGTGCTGTGACACACTGATTCAAAGATCATTCATAATGTTATATAGGTAACCAAAAAAGACTATTGTGTTTTGGTTGCTCACCACCCTGCCTTACCTATTTGCTTTTCTTCTACTTCTGATAGAGGCAATGAATTATGCACTGTGTATGGAATAAATGTGAGTTACTAATACAGCCAAATGACTGAAAAAGGCACAATGCCACTTTCAAAATGTCAGTTTATTACAAGATTCCTTGTCCAACAATAAAACACACAGTCTATGCATCAACTTCAAGCATGAAGATATAATATCATCCTTTCAGCATTTAGCAGTATCGGTGACCTTCAAATATTCCTTAACTTGAAAATGTGTGTCACCTCTTATATATGCCAATTTTGGGGTGACTGCCTCCAATATATAGACCCTATTTATCAAAACAAAATTGTCCATAGACCAGTGTTCTAAACGTAAGGCTTTGGTATAAGGGCGCTACATGTGAATCAGAACTTAGTTCCTTTTCATTCATCAATCATTTCTTCTTCCAAAACATATTACCTACACACAGTCTTTAGAAGTGAAGTCTCTTGCTCTACTTCTTTAGTCTTCTAGAATCTTCATAGAGGGGTATTTTGTGTGAGTGTAGTCAGTTTCCTCTGGGGGATGTTAGCCTGTAGTAGTCATAGCTGCTGAATGATCTATTCTCATGCAGATAAACCGTGATATGGGAAGCCATACTGCGGGACTCCAGGATGATTTTGTGTCAGCCTGACCTAGAGGGCAGGCAGTCTGCTTTTGTCTTAACAGTCAAAGTGGTGATGACATCTCACGCTGGTAACGGGAAAAATATATGAAATTTTAATCCCTAAAAATTGTCTGCTCCTAGATCCAGATTACCACTTTGCTTATATCTATGATTAAGTAGTATGTTAATATATTCATTTATGTGATAAAACTTTCAAATCTTTTTTCCAAAGAAAGATGTTCTTAGCCATTGTAAACAGACTCAGTACCACATGCCTACAAACCTAATTGTAATCTGTTTATCTGTGACATTTAAGTAAGGAGCATATTTTTCTGTACTGTACTTGAAGATTATGATATCAATAATGTGCTCCACAGGTCTAGGGCCCTACAATTTGTCACTTGAAATTATAAACTAAGGTACAGTTGCAAACAAATGTTATCTTTCATGAAAAAACATTAACTGGTGGACATCATCATGGGCTCAGAAATGAAACTAAACCTAGTTTGTATAAAGAGATTTAGAGAAGTATTTTCTCTTCCAGTTGTTTTGCCTCTGAAAAAAAAAAAAGTTCTTGGGGAGAATTGAAAAAAAAGAAAAGCAGTTCAAAGTAAGGTAACATCGAATTGGCAATAGCTATACTGATTGAAAACATTAGGATACCATTTTTTTTCAGGCCAGAAAAACAAAGGAATGTGATTGAAGACATTTTGTAGCGTATGACTTGGACCAAACACGCTTGTTTATAAAATCCCTTAAAAGTACTACAAAAGAAAACTTCAGGAGTTCTAAAGAGGCAAATAAAATGTAATACATAAAAAGAATCACTTTTTCATGCAGCATTCACATTATGGAAATCATTGCTGTGGTAGGTGGTACAGACCTCTACAATAAAGATTCAAAGAGGATTTCAGAAAATTACTGTTTAATAGAGCTATCATAAAAGTTAAGGAAGAATATATCTTTTGAAGGGTAAAGTGCATTTGTAATTTTGGAACTAGAAATAAGAGAATTTGGGACCAAATTATCCTTGACCTAAGGTTGTGGCCATGATATAATTTTATTCATAAATAAGTAAAAACTTAAATTTTAATCAAGCTCACATTACAATATTATTTAATTTTTTTTTCCTAGTTCTATTTTTTTCTCAGTTTACCAATTACAATACCAAATAGGACCTCCTGAGTTTACTCAGTCAATTCAGTGCTCACCTAAGCTCTTCAAGAGAGGGGTTGTCTACACTAACACTGTCTCCCTAGCAATGCATTCTCCTCACTAAGCAATTTTACAGATCATTATTTTCAAACTGAACTTCATATTTCCAACTGTAATTTACTTTTTACTCTGATCATTTTCACATCACATCGAGTTGCAGAAATAATACAAAGAATACCTAATTTACTAAATATTAATTTATTTCAGTTGTGTTAGCTCTCTTACTCTCTAAAGTAAATAGAATATTGATTTATGTTTTACATATTTATGTTCAGACATTTATATATCATTAATGTACATATATTTATATATACTTATGCCTTAGCATTTAAAAATTATTACAGAAATCAAGACACTTCACCCCTAAATATAGTACTTCAGCATGAATATTCTAAGAACCAGAATATGCTCTGCAAAATACCCGGGAGTAGTGATAGAGCAGTATTGATAAAAGTATTGTGATGAGCCCGGACCGGTTGGCTCAGTGGTAGAGCATCGGCCTGGCGTGCAGAAGTCCCGGGTTCGATTCCCGGCCAGGGCACACAAGAGAAGTGCCCATCTGCTTCTCCACCCCTACCCCTCTCCTTCCTCTCTGTCTCTCTCTTCCCCTCCCACAGCGAGGCTCCATTGGAGCAAAGATGGCCGGGCGCTGGGGATGGCTCCTTGGCCTCTGCCCCAGGCGCCAGAGTGGCTCTGGTCGCAACAGAGCAATGCCCTGGAGGGGCAGAGCATCGCCCCCTGGTGGGCAGAGTGTCGCCCCTGGTGGGCGTGCCGGGTGGATCCCGGTTGGGTGCATGCGGGAGTCTGTCTGACTGTCTCTCCCCGTTTCCAGCTTCAGAAAAATACAAAAAAAAAAAAAAAGTATTGTGATGGATGGAGACTTGACTTGGGGGGGGGGGGGACAGTGAACACACAATATAGTGTACAGACGATGTGTTTGTTGTAGAACTGTGCACCTGAAACCTGTACAATTTTGTTAACCAGTTTCTCCCAGTAAGTTTAAAGAAACGAGTACTACTATACAACCATTCTATTTTTATTTTTCTGTTGTTCCAATAATATAATTCACAGTTACTTTCTTCTTTATTCAGTCTGGGATCTAAACCAGGATTATACATTCTATTGGTTGCCATTTTGCTTTTGTTTTCTTTAAGTTTAACCAGTTTCCAGTTTTTTGTTTTTGTTTTTGGTGATGATGCTGTTCTCCATAATATTGATATGTTTTAGAACTTCAGTAGTTGGTTTTTAAAATATCTCTCATTGTGGATTTGTTTGACGGTTTCTTCATTATTAGATTCAGATTAAGCATTTTGGGCAGGTATCACAAAGGTAATGCTGTGTCCTCCCCGTGGCCTTCGCAGGACACATGAGATATGAATGTGTTCTCTCACTGGTGATGTTAAGGTAAAGGGAATGTCTGCATTTTTCCACTGTAAAGCCAAGTTTTTCCTTTTGATTCAGATGTAATCTACATATGGGTTATAAAAGTACAGTGATACTTTGAGATTGTTTGATTTTCCTGTTCCCTGACATCTTTACATGAAGGTGTTAGTATCCTTAATGATTATTAGCAGAATTGGTTATTATTATGTGGTTGTAAAATTCTGGTTTGTTATTTCTATTTCTACTTTTACATTTATTGGTTGATTTTCTATGCTTTTCCTTCTCTTTCTCACCTTAAAAATTTTTTTAGTATCACTGTGTATTTATAAATACACTTTTCAATTCAATATTATTATAATTTGTTCTCGTTATCTATTTGATGCTCAAATTGTACTAAATTTAATCACTGGGAGCCTTTCAGAGCTAGCTTCTGTTTCCTTTTAATGTGTCCTCATTGGTTTGTACACACTGTCTGTGACACGTCCAGGTATTTCAGGCTTAACTTGTACTTGCCTGTCCCAGGAGGCCTAATTCTAAAACCCAGATCTTGACACTAGGTTTGCTCAATGCTACCAGAGTGTCATCACCTCTAGATATTTTCAGTGAATAATAGAAAACACACACACACACACACACCTATATCTACATATTCATATAGTACCTCTATGCTGCTATCATCAGTTCCATTTCTACATCATTCTCTCCTTCCTACATTCCATATTTGGATTTCTCTTCTCTCAAGTTAGAATGGTCATAGCCCACAATATCAGTATAAAGGGTATGACAAAGGTAGGTTTACAATTATAGGTATAAGAACCACGGAGTTTTTTCTTGTTTTATTTTATTAATTATTGTATTATTTTTATATGAACAACTGTAAACCTACTTTTGCCCCACTCTGTATTTATTTATTCCCTCAGTCCTACAATGGACACAAAATAGTTTCATATCTGCCACACTAATAATGCTACCAACAATAAACTTACTGTGGCAGGTTAAGATTTTCTACAATTCTCTTTTTCTTAGAATATATGTCTCTCTATATATAGTCAGAATTATTTCCTTTTCTTATCAACCCAATATAGGTTTAAATTTACTTTTTTAAAAATATAATTGATTTAAGAATTTATTTTCCAGTGTTATTAATTTAATCTAATTTTGAGTATGCAAAAACTTTTTAAATGTTAATAAATCCAAATGTTATATATTAACTATATGCGAAATGCAGTGTCATCATCATATGCAAGATCTTAATTTAGAAATCAAGAGAGAGGAAGCACAGATATGTTTTCTTGTACTAATAAAGATTTTTTTAATTTTTATTTAGAAAATTAACTTTAGCAGGGTGACATTCATCGATAAGAGTACATAAGTTTCAGGTAAACACTTCTATAGTATTTGAACAGTTGATTATGTTGTATACCCAGCACCCAAAGTCAAATCATTTTCTGTCACTTTATATTTGCCCTTCTTTACAACCTTCCCCTCCCTCTCTCTCCCATCACCCTCCCCCACATTACCCTCCCCTTGGTAACCACTTTACTTTTAACTATGTCTATGAGTCTCAGTTTTATATCCCACCTATGTCTGAAATCATATAGTTCTTAGCCTTTTCTGATTTACTTATTTCACTCATTATAATGTTCTCAAGGTCCATCCATGTTGCAAATGTCACCATGTCATCATTTCTTATAGCTGAGCAGTATTCCACTGTATATAATACTACATCTTCTTTATCTAATCCTCTGTTGAGAGACACTTTGGTTGTTTCTATGTCTTGGCCACTGTGAGTAATGCTGCAATGAACTTGAGGGTGCATGTGTCTTTACATACCAACATTTTTGAGTTTTTGGAGTATATATACCCAGTAGAGGGATTACTAAATCATATGTTAATTCTAGTCTTAGTTTTCTGAGGAACCACCATACTTCCTTCCATTATAGCTGTACTAATTTGCATTCCCACAAGCAGTGAATGAGAGTTCCTTTTTCTCCACAGCCTCTCCAACACTTGTTATTACCTATCTTATTGATAATAGCTACTCTAACAGGTGTGAGGTGGTACCTCATTGTAGTTTTGATTTGCATTTCTCTGATAGCTAGTGAAGATGAACAACTTTTCATATATCTGTTGGCTATTTATATATCCCCTTGGCAAGAGAGTCTGTTCAGGTCCTCTCCCCATTTTGTAATTGGATTGTTTGTTTGTTTGTTGCTGAGCTTTGTGAGTTCTTTATATATTTTGGATATTAACCCCTCATCAGAGCTGTTGTTTGCAAATATCATCTCCCATTTAGTTGGCTGCCTATTTTTTTGTTGTCATTTTCTATTGCTATGCAGAAGCTATTTAGTTTGATATAGTCCCATTCATTTATTTTTGCCTTTATTTACCCTGCCTTTGGGGTCAAATTCATAAATTGTTCTCTATGGCCAAGGTCCATGAGCTTAGTACCTATGTTTTCTTCTATGTAATTTATAGTTTCAGATCTTATATTTAGGTCTTTGATCCATTTTGAATTAATTTTTTTGCAGGGAGAAAAACTGTAGTCAATTTTCATTCTTTTGCATGTTGCTTTCCAGTTTTCCCAGCACCATTTATTGAAAAGGCTTTCTTTCTCCACTGTGTTTCATTTGTCGTAGATGATTTATCCATATATGAGAGGTTTTATTTCTGGGCTCTTGATTCTGTTCAATTGGTCTATATGTCTGGTCTATATGTCTGCCAAGTCCATGCTGTTTTTATTATCGTGGCTCTGTATTATAATTTGAAGTCAAGCTAGTGTGTGATACCTCCCGCTTCATTCTTTTTCCTCAGGATTGCTTTGACTATTCGGGGTTTTTATGGTTCCACACAAACCTGGTAATTTGTTGTTCTATTTCCTTAAAAAATGACATTGGGTTTTAATGGGGATTGCATTAAATTTGTATATTGCTTTAGGTAATATGGCCATTTTAACTATGTTGATTCTTCCAACCCATAAATATGGAATATTTTTCCATCTCATTGTGTCTTTTTTCAATTTCTTTCAATAATGTTTTGTAGTTTTCAATATATAGGTCTTTCACATCCTTTGTTAAATTTATTCCTAGGCTTTTTTTTTCTGTTGTTGCAATTATAAAAGGAATTCTTTTTATAGACTTTTGTATATTGATTTTGTATCCTGCAACTTTATTGTATTGGTTTATTGTTTCTAATAGTTTTTTGGTAGTGTCTTTGGGGTTTTTTTATATACAGGATCATATCATCTGTGTAAAATGATACCTTTACTTATTCTTTCCCAATATGGATGCCTTGTATTTCTTTATCTTGCAGGATTGCTCTGGCTAAAACTGAACTATGTGAAGAAGATAGGAGAGAGTGGGCAGCCTTGTCTTGTTCCTGATTTTAGAGGAAAAGCCTTCATTTTTTCACCATTTAGTATGATTTAGCTGATGGTTTGTCATATATGGCCTTTATTATGTTTGAGGTACTTCTATTCTGATTTTATTGAGTGTTTTAAACATAAAGGGATTTTGTATATTATTGAATGTTTTTTCTTCAGCCATTGATAGGATATGATTTTTGTTTTCTGTTGATATGGTGTATTGTGTTGATCAATTTACATATGGAAAACCATCCTTTTGCCTCAAGAATGAATCCTACTTGATCATGATGTGTTATTTTTTTAATGCGTTGTTGTATTTGATTTGCTAGTATTTTATTTATGATTTTTGTATCTGTATTCAATAGAGATATTGGTCTGTAGTTTTTTGTGTTGTCCTTTTTAGCTTTTGGTATGAGGGTTATGTTGGCCTCATAAAATGTGTTGAGGAATATTGCTTCCTCTTCTATTTTTTGGAAGACTTTGAGAAGAATAGGCACCAAATCATCTTTGAATGTTTGATGGAAATCACCAGTGTAGCCATTTGGTCCTGGGATTTTATTTTTTGAAAAGTTGGTTTTTGATAGTTGTTTCTATTTCCTCCTTGCTTATAGGTCTATGTATGTAGATTTTCCACTTTTTTTGTGACTCAGTCTAGGATGGTTGTATAGCTCTAAGAATTTGTCTATTTCCTCTAGGTTGTTGAATTTGGGGGTATATAAATTTATAATATTCACCTATAATCCTTTGTATATCTATGATATCTGTGGTAATTTCTCCTTTTTCATTTAGAATTTTGTTTATGTGAGTTTATTCTCTTTTTTCCTTAGTGAGTCTAGCCAGTGATCTGTCAATATTTTTTATCTTTTCAAAAAACCAGCTTTTTGTTGTATTAATTTTTTCAATACTTTTTTTGTTTTCTATTTCATTTAGTTCTGCTCTAATTCTTACTGTTTTCTTTCTTCTGCTGATTTGAGTTGCCTTTCTTCTTTTTCTAGTTCCTTAAGATGTAATATTAGGTTGTTTACTTAGAATCTCTCTGTTTCTTGATATAAGCCTGTAATGATATAAAATTTCCTCTTATTTCTGTTTTCACTGCATCCCAGAAATTTTGATATGCTGTGTTATTTTCATTTGTCTGTATACATCTTTTGATCTCTGCTTTTATTTATTCTTTGATCCATATTTTAGAAGTGTGTTGTTCAATTTTCACATTTTTGTCAGTTTCTTTCCTTCCTTTTTACTTTTGAATTCTAATTTCAAAGCCTTATGATCACAAAATTTGCTCAGTATATTTTCAGTCTTCCTGAATTTGTTAATGTTAGTTTTGTGGCCCAAGATATAGTGTATCCTTGAGAATGGTCCGTGCACACTGGAGAAGAATGTATAATCTGACATTTTGGGATAAAATGTGCTGTAAATGTCTATTATGTCCATTTGGTCCACTGTGTTGTTTAAGGCTGATATTTCTTTATTGATTTTCTATTTTGATGATCTTTCTTTTTTTTTTTAATAATTTTATTTTTTAATGGGGCGACATCAATAAATCAGGATACATATATTCAAAGATAACATGTCCAGGTTATCTTGTCATTCAATTATGTTGCATACCCATCACCCAAAGTCAGATTGTCTTCTGTCACCTTCTATCTAGATTTCTTTGTGCCCCTCCCCCTTCCCTCCGCCTCTCCCTCTCCCCCCTCCCCCCATAACCACCACACTCTTATCAATGTCTCTTAGTCTCACTTTTATGTCCCACCTATGTATGGAATAATGCAGTTCCTGTTTTTTTCTGATTTACTTATTTCACTTCGTATAATGTTATCAAGATCCCACCATTTTGCTTTAAATGATCCGATGTCATCATTTCTTATGGCTGAGTAGTATTCCATAGTGTATATGTGCCACATCTTCTTTATCCAGTCATCTATTGACTGGCTTTTTGGTTGTTTCCATGTCCTGGCCACTGTGAACAATACTGCAATAAACATGGGGCTGCATGTGTCTTTACGTATCAATGTTTCTGAGTTTTGGGGGTATATACCCAGTAGAGGGATTGCTGGGTCATAAGGTAGTTCTATTTTCAGTTTTTTGAGAAACCACCATACTTTCATCCATAATGGTTGTACTACTTTACATACCCACCAACAGTGTATAAAGGTTCCTTTTTCTCCACAGCCTCTCCAACATTTGCTATTACCTGTCTTGTTAATAATAGCTAATCTAACAGGTGTGAGGTGTTATCTCATTGCAGTTTTGATTTGCATTTCTCTAATAACTAAAGAAGATGAGCATCTTTTCATATATCTGTTGGCCATTTGTATTTCTTCCTGGGAGAAGTGTCTGTTCATGTCCTCTTCCCATTTTTTTATTGGATTGTTTGTTTGTTTGTTGTTGAGTTTTATGAGTTCTTTGTATATTTTGGATATTAGGCCCTTATCTGAGCTGTTGTTTGAAAATATCATTTCCCATTTTGTTGGCCGTCTGTTTATTTTGTTATCAGTTTCTCTTGCTGAGCAAAAACTTCTTAGTCTGATGTAGTCCCATTCATTAATTTTTGCCTTCACTTCTCTTGCCTTTGGAGTCAAATTCATAAACTGCTCTTTAAAACCCAGGTCCATGAGTTTAGTACCTATGTCTTCTCTATGTACTTTATTGTTTCAGGTCTTATGTTTAGATCTTTGATCCATTTTGAGTTAATTTTAGTACAGGGGGACAAATTGTAGTCCAGTTTCATTCTTTTGCATGTGGCTTTCCAGTTTTCCCAGCACCATTTATTGAAGAGGCTTTCTTTTCTCCATTGTGTGTTGTTGGCCCCTTTATCAAAAATTATTTGACTATATATATGTGGTTTTGATGATCTTTCTAAAGCCATTAATGGTGTGTTGAAATCTCCAAGTGAGATTGTTTCTGTCTGCTTCTATTTTTAGATCAGTTTGTAGGTATCATATATTTTGGTGCTCCCTAGTTCAATGCATATATATTGTGTTATGTCTTCTTGATACAATATTCTCTTTATTTGTATGATATGTCCATATTTGTCTCTGGTTACCTTTGTTGTCTTGAAGTCAGTGTTATCATATATGAGTATGGCTACACCTGCTTTTCTTTGAATATTACTTGCTTGGAGAATTATTTTCCAACCTTTTGTCCTTGAAGCTTAAATATGTCTCTTGAAGGCAGCATATGGTTGGGTTTTGCTTTTTGATCCAGTCTGCTACTGTGTTTTTTTTTATTGGTGAGTTTACTTCATTTACATTTAGGGTAATTATTGACACTTGAGGATTTCCTATAGCCATTTATTGTTTTATTTTCTGGTAGATCTGTGTCTCATTTGGTTCTTCTCTTTTCTGTTTCTGTCATTGTTTTTGTTTGGTGGCATTCTACACTTCTTTCCCCGTTTGTTCTTTTTTTAAGCTGTGTATTTCAGTACTGGTTTTTTTATAGGTGGTTACTATTAGATTATTAAGAGAAAAATGTTCATATGTACAAGAGCCCTTTGTCTGATGAGTGCTTCTGTGTTCCATTCTTCTTTGCTACTGCAGATCTTTATCCTCTCCCCTTTTATGTTATTGTTGTCACAGATGATCATTGTTTTATTGTGACCTTATTGGAGTTTTTACTTGTATTTTTGATTTGTTTTCTTCTTTGTGTTTGGTCGAATAACTTCCTTGAGTATTTCTTGTAGTGGGTGTTTTCTGGTGCTAAGTTCCCTCAGCTTTTATATGTCTATAAAGTTTTTATTTCTTCTTCATATTTGAATGATAACTTTTATGGATATAGTATTCTTCTCTGGTACTTCTTCTCTTTTAGTATTCTGAATGTTTGGGTCCACTCTCTTCTGGTTTGTAGAATTTCTGATGAGAAGTATGATGATAACCTAATGGGCTTTCCTTGACAGGTTATGTTCTTCTTTTCCCTGGCTGCCTTAAGGATTCTTTTTTTGTCATCAATTTCTGAAAATTTTATTGCAATGTGCCTTGGAATAAGTCTGTTTGGGTTGAGGTAACTCGGCATTCTGTTTGCTTCTTGGATTCGAGGCTCCGACACTTTCCATAGGCTTGGGTAATTCTCATCAATTTTTTGTTTGAATGGACTTTGTATTCCCTTCTTCCTCTCTTACTCTTCTGATATACACATTATTCTTAAATTGCTCTTTCTGATGGAGTCTGACAATTCTATAGAGTTAACTCAATTTTTTTTAATCCGTAAATCTCTCTCCTCTTTATAGCATCTCTAGTTGTCTGACTTCGATGTCACTGATTCTTTCCGCTGTCTGTCTTGTTCTATTAACTAAACTTGCTACCTCAGTTTTCAATTTATGTACTTAGTTCTTCATCTCTATTTTTAAAGTTTCAATCTCCTTGGTGAGATATTTGTTTTGTTTATTAATTTGTTTTCTGAGCTCATTAAATTGCCTATTGGTGTCTTCTTGCACCTTTTGAGTATTTTCAGAACTTCAATTTTGAATTCTCTATCATTTAATTCTGATTTCCATGTGATTGAGATTTTTTTCTGGTTATTTTTTATTTTCTTTCTGAACTACATCTCTGTCTTGTGTAGCCATGGTGCTCAATTTCTTCTTTCTTGATGGCATTTGAGAGTGGTATTGTTAAGAACCCTAACATAAAAAAACAACTAAAAAATGAAAAAATTTAAAAATATAATAAAATATATAAAAATTTAAAAAATTATGGCAGGAAGGAAAACCACAGAAGAAAAGGTTAAAACCAACCAAACAAAAAAATCTCAAAAACAAAAAACCACAAAAGAATAAAAACAAAAAATATAAAAAGAAAATGAAATTCAAAAGAGAATAACAAGAGAAAAATGTAAAAAGGAATAAAAGAAAAGAAAAGGGAAAATAAATTTTGGTTTTGAGAGATTTCTTCTGGTAGGTTTTGCTGTATTAAAAGTTTTAGCTCTGTGATGTTTCTGGGCTGTCCTTCACTGAGATGTTGCTATGGCAATGATGTAGGTGGTGCCGCAGCCACATTGGTTGGTGGGACCTCTTGTGAAGGCTTTATGGCTTCAGCTTTCTAACTTTACAGCTCTTCCCATGGCAATCTCAGGCCTCTGGATGCTCCTCCTCATGTTTCAACAGACCTGGGGAGCAGACATGGAGCACCTTTTGTTCTTCAGGGGAGAGAGTGGCTCTGGAGAGCTGGCTGTGGGGTTTGTCTCTGCCACTCTCAATACTGCGAAGTGAGGGAGGTGGGATCTGGGAGGCTGGGGTTTGCACTTTAGTTTTCTCTGTCTCTGCCGAGTGCAGCTGCAGGCGGACTATAGGAACACTGTACATGACCCTGCACTCTGTCCCCTTTGGTTATCTCTACCTCTGCCCCTCTATCTCACTGCTCTTCCTGGAAGAAAGAGACCCAGTCATTCCAGATTTTCCTCTCCATACTCCTCAGATAAAATCCAGAGAGCTCGAGCTTCCCTCCTCTCCATAGTCCAGCAAAGAGAAAAAAAAAACAAAAACAAAAAAACAACAATCTCTCTGGGTTTGTCTCCTCACTAGGGTTGACTGTGAATGATTTTTATCTTCTGCCCCTCTTTTCACCCTGTCCCACCTTTAGTCCATTTGATGCACAGAGCTTTCAGGTGTGTTTGTTAGCCCAGCTGGAGTTCCTTCGCTGCATTATAGTTGTTCAGTTTGTTGAAATTTCAAGGAGAGAGATCAGGCATATTTCTCATGCTGCCATTACTTGGATGTCATTAACCTAATAAAGATTTAAATGTTTATTACTACTCCAAGTTCAGGATCAAGAGATGTTTTTTAAGCATACTAATACAGGAGATAACAAATTGTCGCTGAGTTAGGTAGCCTGAGGGCAAATCCAGACCCCACTCCATTTGTAGGTTACAATCAGGTCTCTCTTCACTCCCTTGTCCTCCTCATGGATAAGCCAGGGATACTGCCAAATTTAATATAAGGCACTTAGCCCAGTGCCTAATGAATAGTTACGTGGAAAGTGACTTTCATCTTGAGTAGTGCTGTTGTTGATGGTGTTAAATTTTAACAGTACAGTCTGACTATCCAGAGTGCCTAGTTTTAAAGGCTTATCTTCTTAGTAACATTTTTTTGTGGGTTTTGTTGGCTTTGTTTTTGTATTTTCTTTTTTTTCTCAGTACTTTTGATACACAAGGAAAAGTTATGGCTTAGCTAGAAGTTCTGGCATTGGGAATGACCTTGTCCTTGTTTTTAAGTATCTGAAAAATAAAAATAAAAACTTCCGCCTACAAAACCCTGGTCAGTTGCTGCTGCTGGTTCCAGGGCAGGCTGTCGGGATGCCAAGTACTACTGCTGCTGTAATCACCCAGGCATCTGCTAGAGGCCTCCAGCCTAAAAACTAGGTAGGAAAGTCTGTATTATATCTAATAATAGCTCTGGAAAGTTTCCTGAAATGCTTGCTGGCAACTCCCAGGTTTGACAGGCACAGCATACTGTAACTAATAGTATGTTGTTCTTATTCTTGCTAGTGAATATGTTATAGTCTAACCAAAATAATAGCTAGAAATCCTTTGCTATGACTTATTTGTGTTTTCACTTGGATCTCAGGATCTGCCAAGAGTGGCTAGATGTATTTATATAAATGTCCTGTACTTTTAATCCACAGCTTCTTTAAAGTATAGATTCATGTACACTATTGATTCTACCAGTGAAGAGTTTGGATACGAGAAAAATTGTATCTGATACTGTTACTTTTTCAATAGCTTCAGGAACTCTTTCAAGACAGTGCAAAATTATGATGCTTTAGCGTTAGGTAGAGGTTTTGGAGAAGAATACGTGATGAGCATGGGAAGCACTGACTTCTGTCTGTGTGCCCTGAAGTCACCTGATCATGGGGCCAAAGAGGCAAAGGACAGTTCCAGGAACTGGGTTAAGGTTCCCAACAGAAAGGTTAAAATGTTTTGATTAACAATTTGGGAAAGAAGAGACTGAGCAGGGAGGTGATGATTCTCTTTTGTGACAGAGATCACCTGGGGATCCAATAAAACTTATAATTCAGGGCCCCTCGCTTGCACAGGCCCTTCCAAGGCCTTGGGAGGGTCTGACCAGTGTGTTTGGGTGGTTGTATGTTTTTGTAACATTTGCTAAAGTAAGATTTTTTTTTACACAATTGGTGAAGACCACTATTTCCTTCTACTCTAATTTCCCTTCCATCTCACTGTTCCTCACTTTGAGTGAGATTAAAGATAGCTTTGGGCATAGAGAATAACAGGTTGGAGATATATTCACTCTGAGTTTAGTGAGCTCTGTATGGGGTCTGCAGGTGAAAAAAAATTGTAAGTGGGGACACCAATCAAGAAGTAAGCCTGACTAGGCGGTGGCGCAGTGGATAGAGCGTCGGACTGGGATGCAGAGGACCCAGGTTCGAGACTCCAGCAAGGGGTTACTCAGTCTGCTAAAGGCCCGTGGTCAAGGCACGTATGAGAGAGCAATCAATGAACAACTAAGGTGTTGCAATGCGCAATGAAAAACTAATGATTGATGCTTCTCATCTCTCTCTATTCCTGTCTGTCTATCCCTGTCTATCCCTCTCTCTCACTCTCTGTCTCTTTAATAAATAAATAAATAAATAAATAAATAAATAAATAAAGTAATATGGAAATATCTTAACAGTTTTATTGTTTTTGTCAGGTATTATTTAATATTTTTATTTACACTTTAAAACTCTTATAATCCAGTTTCTGTACCTCTTTTGTTGTTCTTATTTAAGTATTAAATGCATGAAATAATAAACTACCTTTCAGTATATCATTTTTTTATACTTACAACAGCCATTAGGGCAGAGAACTGCTTGTTAAATTATTTGAATCCCACCAGTGTATATAGGGAGTGGTGTGCTGGTAAATGACTCTGAAGAAGCCTTGATTTGTAAAGCTTGCTTCGTTTTCACAGTATAAATACTCCACCATGGCTGATTTCAACCTACTGATGTGACATTAATGAATGTGGACTTGGGAAGACCTATGCACCAACAGCTCTTGTGAGCCTGTACAGCCAGCTGTACCCCTCGGCTGGGAGAGAAGAGAGACACATTCGTTTTTAGAGTCAGACTCTTAGATCTTAACTCTAACATCCACTCCATATCCTTGGTCAACTTGCTTAGTTTTTCGGAGCCTTAATTTCCCCTCTGCAAAGTGGAGATAATCATTCCTACTGTATTAAGATACAACAATTAAATGAGATCTCACATGTAATGGAACTAAGTCTGGTTCCAGTTACATAGTGAGTGATCTTTCATGCCAACATCCTTTCTTCTCTTCAAGTTAAAATAAGAGAAATTCCTGGTTTGGGGTGGTTTCAAAATTTCAAAAGAAAGCAATGTAGCAGATCAGTTTTTCAGAGGCTTCTTGTCCAGAATTTCTATAGTTAGTTAAAATTGCAGGTTTCAGTCACAGTCACAAATCTGCTAGAAGCTCACCAAACTCTAATTGGTTGGATATTAATAGGTAGACTGGGAAGTGATATGACTGTGGCTAGAAGAGACTATATGTTAAAGGTAGGGTTTCTGTCCAATGTGACCTGACACTGCAAATGCAGAGTAAGAATTAAGTATTATCTTAGAGCTGACATGGTAAAAAGCCTATAAGTTACTTAATCTTCCCCTAGGGAATGTTAAGACCCAGCTAAGATGGTTCTGGCATGATAAGCCTAAATATTATGTTGCAAATTGGAAGTGTTTCCATTCACAATTTTAATATTTGAGCAGAATTATTAATAATAGTAGAGTTTTACTTTCCAGATTTTTTGTTTAAGAAAGTTTTTTCCTCTAAACAATATATTTTTTCTGTGCAAAAAACTATTATAAAATGAAGGTCATCACTGATTTTTCAGTAATGATGCAGTTTTCAGAAGTAGTGAATTGTATAAATACATAAAAATATTTTTGAAGTTCATTGTAACCAAGACTAGAGAGAAGTTGAATTATAAATTAAGCCCACAATTAGAATCTGGAGGCACTCATACTAAAGGCATTTTAAATTTGGTTCATGTGGGTGGGTTGATGTATTCCTACTGGGAATACAACTTGGGGTGTATTTCCTCCTCTGAGGGAGTGTTTTATGAGTAATAACTCTATATATTTTGGATTTCTGAGCAAATGCTTAGGAGATAAGAAACAGTATGCTGTATTATCCATCTGAAGTTGGCCTAATAACCTTTGATTTTAAAAAGAATAATTTTCCTTTGGAATATTAAAACATTTACCCCTTGGAAATTAGAACTTCCTATTTCCTTAAAGCAATGCTATTTTTACTGTATTAAATTTAATGGGTAACAATAAGAATGTTTTAAGAAATAAAATGGACAGCGGTAGAGTATCGGCCCCGTTTGTAGAAGTCCCGGGTTTGATTCCCAGCCAGGGCACACAGGAGAAGCGACCATCTGCTTCTCCACCCTTCCCCCTCTCCTTTCTCTCTATCTCACTCTTCCCCTCCTGCAGCCAAGGCTCCGTTGGAGCAAAAGTTGGCCCAGGCACTGAGCATGGCTCCATGGCCTCTGCCTCAGGTGCTAGAATGGCTCCAATTGCAGGGGAGCATCACCCCCTGGGGGGCATGCTGGGTGGATTCTGGTTGGGTACATGTGGGATTCTGTCTGTCTGCCTCCCTGCTTCTCATTTCAGAAAAATACAAAATAAATAAAGAAAGAAAGAAATAAAAAGATGTGGTTGTGTGTGAAACATGTTTCAGTTTTGTGTGTGTGAATAGAATATGTATTATTGTATAGTGTACGTATTACATTCTATGTACTAGCCCTATTATCCTACTTTTGGGGTCAGGAGCTTTGCCTCTGGCTCTCTTATCTTCTCACCCCCTCATGCACCTGTTCACACAGTACTATGAGCTTGCTAAGTAATTAATGTTAATAGTGGTAATGACTAAAGTTTACCCTAACATATTATTTGATCCTATTTATTCATGTGTTTATATGTTTATTCATATTTCACTTTCCACAAAGGATTTATCACAGCTTATGGCATTAATAAATAAGAAATAATGACTGAATTACAAATAAAAAGTCATATCTAAATATACAGATGCACATATCTAAATATATATATATACACACACACACACACACACGTGCGTACACATATACTCATATATTATAAAGATAAGTAAGGTCAGACAAAGACATATCATCAGGCAATGTTTCTTCATAGGTCTTTCTTTGAGCCTCATTCTTGCATCTGTACCTCTCAGTAGGCAAAGAAGTAACCATACAACAACTCCTGAAGAAACTGTGGCAATGGAGTTCATTTCCGTTACTTCTGACATCAACGTCACCTGGTTGTTGGTGCCTGCATTTGAAATGGAGTCATTGAAAATGAATCTGTTTGGAAATTGAGCATGTGCCTGCCTTCCGAGGGCTCCCAGGGAAGCCTGGATAGTGATGGTTACACACAGACTGGCCCTTGTGGCTGCCAGCTGTGTATGCTTGTCCCTTCACTGGGCACTCTTCCAGCCACACCAGCGTGTATATGGCTGCTGCTCTTCCAGGCACAGGCTACTCCCCCTTCTGCCTCCTGTTAGGTGACAACGCTAGTTCCAGAGAATCACGCCAGACCACACTCCGATGTGGCAATTTATACAAGTGGGGACGTGGAAGGATTATCCAGCTAGTTGCGATTAAATTTTCTTGTATGTAGCTTAAAATGATACAGGATTCTGAAAATGCATAATAAGAACATAAATAACTCCTGCGAGAGTTTTAAATATAGAGTTGTAACCAAAATAACTTTTTAAAATCTTCCTTGAAGGACGCCCACCTACGCCATTCCAGCCTAAACTTAGAAAATAAGATTCATTTTTAACTTGGTACCTCTCGGAGTGACTCCAGGGAGGTTTCTGGTGTCATAATATGCCACAAAGTATATGTTGCAGAAAGTTGGATTTCATCCGCATATCCTTGAGATGAATCCAGGACACTCGCGGGCTCATTGTCTATCCCAGCTGAAGCAGGGCTGAATGATGTCCGGGTGATGAGGCATCTGATGGCGATGACCCTGAACAAGTTCCAGGGTGGACTGTTATATTACTTTTATTAATTGTTGTATGTCTTGAGATCTGATTCATTTCTAGCTATGGGTCTTTAAGCCCTTACTAATTTGTGTAAGTTCTCAGAACTGTGCTAATTTTTTTCATTTTATTTCAGCATATTTTGTGTTAAGAGAAAAAAAAAACACCTTAGGTTTCTAATAAGCAAATGTTGGCTCAACTGATGAGCTGTAACTCGTAGCTAGAAAGTTATAGTTTAGTGTAACAGCGAAGAAAAACCCGGAAAACCCTGAGAATTCAGGGGCTTTTGTCTTTCTCACATATAATTTTATAGTTTTTGTAAGATTCACAGAGGCTAAACTCACATAATTTTGTCAAATCAAGAGTAACCTTTATCATGAAGCAAATCTTCCTAACATTTTCATCATGGCCTAAAAGGAGGTGGTAGGTTTTTATTTTATTTCCAAAGTGATTTCTTGATTTTCAGGTTGCACTGAGAAGTGAGATGGAAGTTATAAAATTACAGGTGATCCATTGTTTCCAAAACACAATCTCAAAGGGGAAAACGAGGAGCAAAACTCCGTGTAGGGGGCTTTCTCTTGGCAGCCCTTTCCCCCTAGACCTGCTGTAGCTCAGTTCCTCTTCGTTGGAAGGAAGCAAAGGAGGCAGGTGAAGAGAAAGCGAACTGGCAGCAGTGTCACAAAGCAGCGCTCACCACCTTGGGAGAGCCAGTTATGTGCCTCTCTTCCCAAATTTACATTAAGTAACATGTTCGTAGCTTAATATCAGCCATGGTGGGAATATTTCCACTGTAGAAACTGGCAGGGCTATATATGTGCCTCTCTCCCCAAATTTACATTAAGTAACATGTTCATAGCTTAATATCAGCCATGGTGGGAATATTTCCACTGTAGAAACTGGCAGGGCTATATATGTGCCTCTCTTCCCAAATTTACATTAAGTAACATGTTCGTAGCTTAATATCAGCCATGGTGGGAATATTTCCACTGTAGAAACTGGCAGGGCTATAGATCAGGCCTCTGTCTCCCTCAGAGTAGGCTGTAAACATTTATTAGCATTCTACTGGTGACCTGCTGTTGAAGGAACATTGTATACAACAACCTTACCATTATTATCATTTCCTGATTCTGACCTGTAAGTGTAGGTGAAATTTCTAAACACCTTGACTATAGTCTGCCTTATTCAAACCTTTGTGTATTATAGACACATAGAGTTGGAATGTGTTCTCTGTTTAAGTTACTCATGATGTATTTGTTTCCTGTGTAATGTTACCTTTTTAGATTTCTCAATGCAGTGTTACCTTTTCACCTCCCCCCCCCCTTTCTACCCTATTCTCTATTATTCTTGGTTGCTTAGATTTGACATTTTATGAAGCAGTATTCATGTGTACACTGCCCTGTTAGTATGATCCAAGGCATCAAAGAGTATCTAGACTCAATTCAGCAAACACTAATGAGTATCTCCTGTGCCTATGACATTGTGTCACAGAAACTAAGACACAGTACCTAGCCTCAAGTAAATGAAAACCTAGGGAAAAATCAGACGTGTACACAATTCACACTAATGTAGAGCATAACGTGGAAGATAATATGAGAAAAAGTACAGAAAAATGCAAGCTGGACCAGAGACTAGAAATTATTTCTGACTACAGAAATCAGAAAAGACCTTATGGAGGTGGAACTCAGTTAAGTCCTATAGAGTTGGGATGGATATTATAACTCAACTCTATTTATAGTTTTTCTAACTAGATGACTCCAAAGTTCACATTAAAATAGTTTGTGAGTTAATTCATGCAGAGTGGGGCAAAAGTAGATTTACCGTTGTTAGTATGCAAAATACGGACTTTTTTCTAATCTTATTTATTTATTATTGTATTATTTTCTATATGAACAACTATATAAACCTACTTTTGTACCACCCTGTATTGTTTATCGATCTGTCATAATTAGCTTATCATCATAGGAGTCAATGAAACTTAAAAATAAGATTTTAATGTCCTAAGTGTGTGGAATTACTAGATTCAGCAGATGCCCATACAAATGATGCATACTTCTCATCTCTGTGCCCACCATAGGTTATATCAGAGCACCATTTATTGAAGGTCCTTAATAAAAGCTTCCATTTACTGAGGACCACCTATGTGCCAGTGTAATGTCGTTGGCAAGGGCCAGGCAGGTCCACATTGGATTTGGGCTGACGGTAAAGAAACTGCAGCACACAGGCAGGGGAAAACCTCTTCTCTGGCACACAAACAGCAAGAATGGCCCCTCACCGTGGCAGGCAGGCAATCCACCATCCATAATACCCCATCTCTCTCGAGCGCAAGCACCCATAGCTTATATAGGCTATGCACACGTGCCTCTGCCAGGTGCTTACGCACTAATCAAGTAAAGTGCTTGCAGCTGGTACATCAGCTAGCAAGCCTAACACAGCTGCCCACAGCCAGGCATTTCTACAGATATCTTAAAGACAAAACCAACAAAGTAAGGAAATTGATTTTATTCAGGCTATTGCAGTAGGGAGAGTAACCCAGATCTATGATCAGAATGTGTCTCCACAGAATGGTTTTATATTAGTCTTTTATAGGCAGTTGTAGACAAGTTACAGGTGGGGGAAGTTAGAGCTGGGATTTTGCAACTAGGGAAATCTCTGTCAGGTGAACAGGAAATGTTTACCTTTGAGTCCAGCTAGTTTCAAGGGCATAGCAGTTCTAATCCTATCTAATCATTCATGAGACACAGAACAGGAAGTTCATTAGTCAATATCTGAACCAGACAGTCACTCTGATGAAAAAAAATTTTTTTTTTTGGTGACAGAGACAGAGAGACAGAGAAAGGGACAGGTAGGGACAGACAGACAGGAAGGGAGAGAGAGGAGAAGCATCAATTCTTTGTTGCATCTCCTTAGTTGTTCATTGATTGCTTTCTCATTAGTGCCTTGACTGGGGGGGCTCTAGCAGAGTTAGTGACTCCTTGCTCAAGCCAGCAACCTTGGGCTTTAAGCCAGTGACCTTTGGGCTCAAGCCAGTGACCATGAGGTCATGTCTGTGATCCCATGCTCAAGCCGGATGAGCCCGCACTCAAGCTGACAACCTTGGGGTTTCAAAACTGGGTCCCCTGCATCCCAGTCTGACACTCTATCCACTGTGCCACTGCCTGGTCAGGCTGATCAAAAAAAATTTAATCAGAAACTGACATTCAGAAAGGTTGAGACTTTCCAAAACCATAGTTAATAAATAACAGAATTGGAATTCCATCTCATATCTTTCTGGCTCTGAATCTTTTGATTATGTCACAGTACTCACTTTGTGCTGAATGAATGCTTTGATAGTAATTCTTATTTTATTATTTTATTTTATTATCAAGTGAGAGGAGGGGAGATAGACAGACTCCCACATGTGCCCCGACTGGTATCCACCCAGCAGCCCCCATTTGGGGCCGATACATGAATAAGCAGAGCCATCCTCAGTGCCCGGGGTTGGCACTCAAACCAGTCAAGCCACTGGTTGAGAGAGGGGGAGAGAAAAGGGGGAGGGAGGGAAAGAGAAGCAGATGGTCGCTTCTCCTTTGTGCCTTGACTGGGGATTAAACCTGAGACACCCGGATGCCGGGCTGATGCTCTATTCACTGAGCCAACTGGCCAGGGCTATAAGTAATTGTTAAAGTTAATGGAACTTTCACTTATTTCCTATGTTTATTTTTATGCACACTACCTAGTTGGGTGAGAATAGACTTCAAAGAACCAGGTCAAATGATTAGAATTGACAGAAATCTCTTCACAGGCTGGTTTATAATAAGATTCTGCCTCTGTTGGGAAAACAGCTGTGTTAGGCTTGGTTGCTGGTTTACTGGCTGCAAGCACTTTGCATAACTAGTGCGTGAGCACATGGAAGGGCCACGTGTGTATAGTCTATGTAAGGCTATGGGTGCTTGCGCTCAGGAGAGAGTGTGGCTGGCAGGTTATGGATTGCCTGCCCACCACTGTGCTGTTTGTTTGCCTGAGAAGCGGTTTTCCTGGCCTGTTTGCTTGTTCTCTGTTGGGAGAATCTATTAAATGGTAATGGCCCAATGCTTTTCAGCTTCTAAGTTTCTCCACCATCTGCCTGAATCCAATGTGGACCTACCTGGCCTCGGCCACGGGCATTACATTCTCCTTCCCCATAAATTAATCTACCTTTCAAGTGAATGAGTAGAGAAAAATTTGGCATTGTATTCTGTGGTTGTTCTTGCTATCATTCAATAAGATATCATTGTTGCTTCTTCACCTCTTCTCTGTGAGGTGGTAGAGGTTTGGAGGAGGGGCTTGGAGATCCTCACAGAGGTAGTTGGCTGGATGGGGATGGGTAGACAGGACAGAAATCACACCGAGCTGGGATACATAGCTTCTGCCAAACCTTTTGGGAATGCACGTTGAACATCAAATAAAAAAGAATTACTAAATGTAATAAAAATGTGAACACCGCAATCTAGTATTATAGAATAAATCATTTCCGTAAAGCAAATTCTCTGTATTTTGCTCCTGGAAGCCTGCGAATCCCTGAGCTTATTGGCTATTGCCATCGTCTGGGGCCCTCGTTGTGCTTTCGATAGTCGCAGCAATGCAATGGCAAGGTGCCCCGGAACCCGCATCCACACAGCAGGACAATCTAACTTCGCTGGCCTGGAGCGTTTGGCATTTGTTCCACCCTCAAAGTATTGTGGTAATTACACGTGTGAGGTGATCCTATGTGTTTGAGTTTTATCCTAAGGCCCAGTCATCCAGCTGTTATTTTTTTTATTATGTTTTACTTTTATAACATTGTGTTAGTAAACAGACCAGGTGCTATTTTACACCAGCTGCATAATATGTTCTTGAAACATAGAAGCAAAAATTAAATGCAAAATGAAAACAACTGCCTTGCTGTTGTGCTGCCTTCCTAAGCATGGTAGTTGTGCTAAGCGGAAGGGAAGAGTGAGCATGTTACGCTTAGGATCTGGAGCTGCTGAGACCGAGGTAATCGGGGGCAGTTTGCCTTTGCTGGCAGTGGGAGTGTGGCTTTTTTAACTGACAGGCAGGAAAGCCACGGTGGTACTCTTCCGTTTCCCCTTGGTCTCCCATTCAGGGATAACCTGGCCATCTACTGCCCCCTGCATCATTTGCGGAGAAGCTCAGACGATGGAAAGAGATACTGCTGTTAGTTTGTTTGATTCCCTGTAATTTCCCGGTTTTAGGAGAAGAGTGCCATGGTCAGAGGGAGACAGCAAAATGAAAAAGAAGACAAATTGGCCAGAAGATACTAGAAAATAATAGCAAATGAAATATCGGAATTCAGAACTGTGTTTCCCCACTAGAAAGCAAAACAAGTGAATTATTTGTGTGAGTCAACATTTCTAAAGAAAGGCATTTTGGAGGTATTGAATCTTAGGAGGCTGTGTTTTAAAAGAAGTATAGGTAGGGATATACAGGAAGTATAGTGACATTCAGGGCAGGGGAGGCTACAAGTGCAAAAGCTGGAAGTGAGGACGAACCACAGATATCGACTCTGGAGCAGTAAGGGAGATGAGAAATGAGGAGGCAGAAATACAGAGGTTGGTATCACAGAGCTAAATTTTATATTTTGCTGTTAAAGTTGTAATCATTGGTTAACTGGTAATTAGACTTTTCAGGGCAAGGCTTAGAAATTTCTTTTATTCTTCTTTGATAAGGTCCTCTGGAATTTACTGTGTATCATCACTTTCTCAGAATAGAATTGGCAAATCTGGGTAATATTCAGTTAGCAGAAAGGAGAGAGAGAGCCAGAGTAACAGAGGAAAGTGTGACTATAAGGCTGTTAGCATAGCTAAATACTAGACTCCCTCCCCTTTTAAGGGGACAAAGTATGTACTCAAGATTCTTACGAATAAATTCTTCCTTTTAAAAAAAATTTATTGAATTTATTGGGATGACATTGGTTAATAAAATTATATAGGTATCAGATGTACAATTCTGTAATACATCATCTGTATATTATATTGTGTTTACCACCCCAAGTCAAGTCTCCTTCCATCACCATTTCCCCTCCCCTGTTTAAGAGAGTTAGTTCTCCAGGTGAGGCTCCTGAGCTAGCAGTGTCAGCACCACTTGTGAACTTGTTAGAAATGGCAGCTTTCAGGCCTTGTCTAGACCTACTGAGTCAGAAACTCTGAGGTGGGACCCAGCAACCTGTTTTAATAAGCCTGTGTCTTAGTCCATTTCTGCTGCTATAATAAAAAATACTGTAAACTGGTGGCTTATAAACAACAGAAATTTATTTCTAACAAGCCTGGAGGCTGGGAAATTCAAGTTCATTGGTAGATTTGGTGTCTGGAAGCCAAGGATTTTTGTGAAGTCTCTTGTGTAAGGGCATTTTAGTCCCATCTATGAGGACCCTGCCCTCATGGTCTAGTCACCTCCCAAAGAGCGCCCTAGTACTATTACATTAGGGTTTAGGATTTTAAAACATGAGTGGAGGGGAGGGCATTACATTCAATCTGTAGTGGCCCACCAGGGGATTCTTATGCATGTTCAAATCTGAAAACCACTGCCTTAAAGTATTTGTTTTCAACATTAAAAGTAGTCCAGAAAGTAGGAAGTTGATAAAGTTTTCTCCTAAACTCCTTTTCTCAATGTTTTACAATTCTGAGGTTAAATCTGAGTGAAAAAGATCCCAGTTAGGTGCTCAGCCTTTGACACATGCAAATGTATCTGAAAAAGGGAAGAGCAGCTGGGCTGCCGCCAGTCCTACCGACAGGAGCTGCAGGAGCTGCGGGAGTGTGCAGCGAGTATGCAGGGGGCTACAGGCCCAGCCAGTCCTACCGACAGGAGCTGCGGGAGTGTGCAGCGAGTATGCAGCGGGCTGCGGGCCCAGCCAGTCCTACCGACAGGAGCTGCGGGAGTGTGCAGCGAGTATGCAGGGGGCTGCGGGCCCAGCCAGTCCTACCGACAGGAGCTGCGGGAGTGTGCAGCGAGTATGCAGCGGGCTGCGGGCCCAGCCAGTCCTACCGACAGGAGCTGCGGGAGTGTGCGGCGGGCCCAGTGGGGCCCGGGCTGCCGCCAGTCCTACTGACAGGAGCTGCGGGAGTATGCAACGGGCTGCGGGCCCAGCCAGTGCTACCGACAGGAGCTGCGGGAGTGTGCAGCGGGCCGCAGCCCTGGAGGGACAGACCCCAGGAATGATTGGATTTTTTTAAATCAATTCTTAATCTCAGACTCAGAAGTGTTCTATTTGACAGAGCCTCAGAAACCCAAATCATTAATTATGTCCAAGATGAAAAAAATAGCTGGTGATGCTGAACCTTCAACCTAAGAGAATTTAGCAAACATATCTTAAATGCACAGTGATAACTAACAGTTGCAGCCTCTGGGGGTCAAATAAATCTAGCAAAGGTAACAGACATAAAACTGAAGGGGGAGAAAGTGGAAACTTGAAGGCATGGGCCACTGGCTATATAAAGAGCAAAGATATGGGGGTTTTTGTCTGGAAGAAGGCAAGTCAGTCATGGCCAGGGACAACAGACAGATGGCAGGAGGGGGAACCAGTGAAGCAGAAAAGTTATTATCCATGAAGAGAGGCGGACATCTTCCACTGAGAATCACAACCAATTTTTTAAGCATTATAATTAAAATGAATGATTAATTAATAAATTAATTACAGAAAATAGAGCTAAGAATAGCCAAGGCTGACCAGGCAGTGGTGCAGTGCATTGAGTGTCAGACTGTGACATGGAGGACCCAGGTTCGAAACCCCGAGGTTGTTGGCTTGAGCATGGGCTCACCAGCCCAAGGTCGCTGGCTTGATCGTGGGATCATAGACATGACACCATGGTTGTTGGCTTGAGCCTAAAGGTCACTGGCTTGAAGCCTAAGGTTGCTGGTTTGGTCCCAAGGGCTTGAGCAAGAGATCACTCGGTCTGCTGTAGGCCCGCAAGTCAAGGCACATATGAGAAAGCAATCGATGAACAACTAACGAGCTGCAATAAATAATTGATGCTTCTCATCTTTCTCCCTTCCTGTCTGTCTGTCCATATATGTTCCTCTCTCTGACTTTTTCTCTGTCTCTTTCAAAAAAAAAAGAGAATAGCCAAAACATAGATATCCTTGTATTATTAATAGCTAATGTTATAAATTTCAATATGTGTTCTCATTAAACACCGTACTAAGTACTCTCGTTTGATTTTCACAACAGCCCCATGAAATAGACACTGTCATTACTGTCTCTGCTTAAGAGATGAGGAAATTGAGGAAAGTTACATAGCTAGTAATTAAGCCTCTAAGATTTGAACCCAGGCAGTACTACTCCATGATCTAAGCTCTTCATCACCCTGATACAAGTAATATAAGGAAAACAGACAAATCCCTCATGTCTCCAAGGTGATGTGATGCTATTCTGTCTGCTTTATCCCTTTAAAATAATTGCTTTGTTGCTATTTTCTGATTATACAAGTAGTATGTGATTATTGCTTCCAACTGAAAAATTTCAAAAATTATATAGAAAAATAAAGATTGTTCTTGGTGTCATTACCCAAAGATAATTGTTATTAACATAAGCTATACTTTATTCCATGGTTATCATAATTAAAGCCTCAGAACTGTCTGGTATGCCCTTCAAGAGGCAATCAGCCCCACCTCAGACACTGATTCACTAGGTCTAGGTAGGGTTCAAACTTATGTATTTTTTTGGCCTTGGCCTGTTGGCTCAGCAGTAGAGCATCAGACCAGCATGTGGAAGTCCCAGGTTTGGTTCCTGGTTAGGGCACACAGGAGAAGCAACCATCGGCTTCTCTATCCCTCACCCCCCTTCTACCCCTCCCATAGCTGTGGCTCAAGTGGTTGGAGCAAGTTGGCCTCAGGCGCTGAGGATGGCTCCATGGCCTTGCTTCGGTTGCTTAAATTGCTTGGTTGCCGAGCAACAAAGCAGTGGATACAGATGGGCAGAGCATCGCCCAGTAGGAGGTTTGCTGGGTAGATCCCAGTCAGGGCATATGTGGGAGTCTGTCTGTCTGCCTACCTGCCTCTCACTTATTTAAAAAACAAAAAAAACTTATGTATTTTTAAAATTTTTTATTTTATTGATTTTAGATAAAGAGAAGGAGGAGAGAGACACACACACAGGAACATCGATCCTATATGTGCCCTGACCAGGGATCAAACCAGCAACCTTCGCACTTCGGGTCGATGCTCTGACTAACTGAGCTATCCTTCCAGGGAAAAACTTATGTATTTTTGATAAGTACCTCTCTATGTTACTATATGTAGTTCAAGCCCAGTTATTAAAAATTCTGTTCTATACCTTAGATTTTCAAGTATCCTTATGTAGAACATCTATATTTAGTTTAATTCTGAATTCTTGAGTACCTTAATATTTCTCAACAAAACTTTCTTTAGAGATGGGAAAATACTAGCAGAGAAGTAGTTCTTACACTTTAGCATACATGATAATAACCTAGAGGACTTGTTAAAACACTGACTACAGTTTCCAAGGTAATGGACCTGGAATGGGGCCTCTATTGGTCATAGAAACAGAACCAATAGTACAGATAAATAGATATAGATATAGGTCTAGATATATTGAGGTATGAGAATATATATTATAGTAATTAGCTCATGTGGTTATGGAGGCTCAGAAGTTCCACTATCTGTTTTCTGCTAGTGGAGACAGAGGAGAAAGCCAGTAGTATAGCTCAGCCTGAGTCTGAGGGTTAAGAACCAGGAGCTCCAATGTCTGAGGGCAGGGGAAGATGACTCTCCCAGCTCACAGAGAGAGGAGTCACCCTTCCTCCAGCTTTTGCTCTGTGTGGGCCCTCAACACATTCGATGATGTCTGCCCACATTGGTGAGGGCGGATCTGCTTGACTCAGTCAACTGATTCAAATGCTAATCTATTCCAGAAACACTCTTCCAGATACACCCAGAAAAAAAATGTTTTGCCAGCTAATTGGGACAGTAAACCATCACAAGATTCATCAATTTGCATTTTTTTATTTTATTTTATTTTATTTTTTGTATTTTTCTGAAGCTGGAAACGGGGAGAGACAGTCAGACAGACTCCCGCATGCGCCCGACCGGGATCCACCCAGCACGCCCACCAGGGGCGATGCTCTGCCCACCAGGGGGCGATGCTCTGCCCCTCTGGGGCATCGCTCTGCTGCGACCAGAGCCACTCCAGCGCCTGGGGCAGAGGCCAAGGAGCCATCCCCAATGCCCGGGCCATCTTTGCTCCAATGGAGCCTCGGCTGCGGGAGGGGAAGAGAGAGACAGAGAGGAAGGAGGGGGGGTGTGGAGAAGCAAATGGGCGCTTCTCCTATGTGCCCTGGCCGGGAATCAAACCCGGGTCCCCCGCACACCAGGTCTACGCGCTACCGCTGAGCCAACCGGCCAGGGCAATTTGCATTTTTAATAAGTTGGTGGATGATGCCAATGCTAATGGCACAAGGACCACACTTTGAGAACCACTGTAAAAGAGAGTCTTCCAAATGAGAGTTTCTGGTAGAAATTTTTTTTTGGTTTTTAGAAATTCAAGGGGAAGGGCCTGACCTTGATGCAACCATTTAGAAACAAATTTAGTGACATATAGTAGCGTGATTAGTATCACACCTTCATCAGGAATACCATATGTGAAAACTCTATTCAGCTGTTTCTGTGTCTCTATGACAACAGTAAAAGTATAGCAAGAATTGCTGATATTGTCAGCTAAAACATCTTAAATGACCACATGACTGTTGGTAGCAGTGGAAGGGACAGTAGGACAAGGTTAGTTACATCCATTAATAGGCATTAACACCTATCACAGAAGTCTAATGTGTGACATTTCTTAAGTAGGACAAATACCAAGGAGGATGTTGATGCTGCTGGCAGTTTTTATGAATTATACATGATGCACTATTTTAAAATTCAACAGAAAACTGTCATTTATCCTCTATAATAAAAGGTATTATATGAAAAGTGAAGTGCTGGGTGAGTGAGCACAAGATGCCACCGATATAATGGATCTTAAGCACATTTCTCTTTGCTCACTAGCACCTGTTTCAGAAGACAACCAGGCTTTTACAAGGAGGGCTGGCCTCTGGAAAGCTAATGGACACTTCCCTGAGCTAGATAGCTCAGTACTGTCCACGTGTGCTTCCAAACCAGCCACCTGTTTCTAAAATGTCACTCTTATATTTAATTGGCTTTTGGCTTTGACCCGTTGATGTTTGGGTCATACAAGTATATAGCTACATTTGGCATTCAACATTCTCTTAGTCCATTCCAGCTGCTCTAACAGAATACCATACACTGGGTGGCTTATAAATAACAGAAATTTCTTGCTTGCAGTTTTGGGGGAGCATAAACATTCAGTCCATTGCCAAAATTTATTTGTCAGTCATTAAAAATACAGAAAACCCACTGCCAAACAATGTAATTCATCCTAGAATTTCGAATGTTAGAATTACTGGTCATGTAGTAATTATTCATTCATTCATTATTCAGTCAACAAATATCTGTTGAACACTTTTCTACATTCTAGTTGTTGTTGTAGATTCAGAGGATAGAACAATGGGGGAAAACACACCTACCCACACACAGACACGTCAAGTCTTGACTCCTAAAGAGCTTACACTGAGGTAGTGTTAAGTTCTCTCTTCTCCAGTGTGTTCTAGAATCTTGCTATGTAAAGGACCAAAAGTGTGGATGTCAGTTGGGAGGCTGTTAGAAATGTATCAGCACAGGTTCCATCCCAGATCTCCTGAAACAAGATCTGCATTTCATTTTCCAAGATCCCCAGGTGGTTTGTGTCTGCATTGAAACTTGAGAATAACTGCTCTAGAAAGCAGAGGCTGAGGCAGAAATTAGAGTTCTGATTTTATTTGAGAGGGCAGGCCCAGCAGAGTAAGAATAAGGAGGAAGGGAAAGTCAGACAAGAGAAGCTGCAAAGCCTTGAGATACTGTGTTGGCTGATATGTGACAGTGAATCTGGAAAGGACAGAGCAGCTCTGGCAGCAGGCGGGTTCGGTAGGCGTGTGGCACTCCTCCAGACAGTCTGCAAGGCGGGGTCCCCCGGGGCTCCCTCCCGCCTCCTGCTTCCTGCCCATGGAGCTTCACTGCAGTGGAAGGTGCCGCCCCTGCACTTCAGGGTTACAGTGTTCAAGTCTGAAAGTAGAGGAAAGAAAGAGGGAAGAAAGGGAGCAGTTAAGGATTTCTGACAAGACACACAAAGTTTGTGTTTGAAAACAACTTAGGTGGAAAATTCCATCCCGGTAAGTTAGTAGTAGTGAATAGAAATGGCATTTATTTGTCAGCCACCAGAAACACAGAAACCCATCTGCCAAAGTAATGAAACCTAGAATTTTGAATGTTAAATTTTATTATCATGACTAGCAGTTATTGAAGTCTCCTTTAACATTCACTAGTTATTTCCTTACCCCCTGAATTATGATCTGCTATTGCTTTGAGATTTTATAGGATGTTCATATGTGTATTATTTTATTAGCTCTTCTCCATCCCCAGATTTATAGCCCATCTTCCCCACATTTATTGATTTCTGTGGTAAATTTATTGATACTTTGAGTCTCAAATAGTAAGGCCCTTCCCTAATTACCCACTGTACTGGCCTATCTCACACACATGTCTGCTTATTAAATATGACCATGGCCACATCCTCATCCTTGCACAAGCCAGAAACAAGGTCCTCATGGAACCAACAGTCTGGTTCAGTGAATCTAGGTAAGCAAATAGTAAGAGCTATCAAAGGAGAAGCCACAGATCCTAGCGTGAGGCGGACACAAGACCCAGAAGATGCCCCACGCAGTGCGCCCCCCAGAGTGTTCCCACGTGAGAAATCCGGCTTTCACTCTGTCTGGAATCTATGGAAATGATAAAAGTGCAACCAATACCTAAAATGTCAAAAGTAGTTATTTCCCTGACCTGTGGTGGCGCAGTGGATAAAGCATCGACCTGGAAATGCTGAGGTCGCCGGTTCGAAACCCTGGGCTTACCTGGTCAAGGCACATATGGGAGTTGATGCTTCCAGCTCCTCCCCCTTCTCTCTCTCTCTCTCTCTCTCTCTCTCTCTCTCTCTCTCTCTCCCTCTCTCCTCTCTCTCTCCCTCTCTGTCTCTCTCTCTCCCTTTCTCTCTCCTTTCTAAAATGAGTAAATTTAAAAAAAAAAGTAGTTATTTCCAGGAGATTGGAATATCAATTTTTATTTTCATTTTTATCATTTCTTGTGCTTTTCTAAGTTTCTATCATTAAGCTGTACTGCTTTCACAATGAGAAAGAAATACTTCAATTATTTTTATAAAATAATATATGTTTTCAAGAAAACTCTTTTAAGAACAAGAAAAATGAAAAACTGGAATGACATGACAGTCATTAAATTTAAATTATTTGCATATTTTATAAATGGTAATCTCTCTAAACTCCCATCTAGAGTTTAGAAAACTGTAGATTTCCACAGCTCCCAAACCATAAAGGAAAAAATATATTTCTCGGAGCAAAAGAGAAGAAACATATGAATAATCAGAAAGCAGAAGGTGTACTTTCTGAAGGCGATAACTGTACTGCCCAATGAATAATGAGGCATTTCAAGAATGTCTGTCACTCCCATGTGCTAGTGAAACACAGGTGCGCTATTGTCCAGCCCTGTAGTAATGGCGAGGTTCTTTAAGTATATGTATGCTTGTCAGGCAGCCTAAACTCTGGACACCTTTTAAGGAGGAGTTCAGTGTCACAGGGTATCCTTTACCTTTCTTTCCCTTTGAACAAGGAGAGTCCTTTTCAAATTCTACTTCAAATTCTAATCACAACCTGTAAGCTGCACAACTAGCTGAAACACGATTTACGCAAGTTGATCATTTGATCAACTCTGATGAAGAAACACAACAGAGGTAGTTTTGTATAAATGTGAACAGATAAGTTTAGTTTATTTGTACAAATGTATTGACTACCAGCTACTACTTAGACTTGTTATACTATTACAAAAAAATAATAATAATTTCTACTCTGTTTTACAAAATAATGGATCCTTATTTCCCAAAGGTAGTTTAGAAATCAGTTCAGAATTCATTGGTACTGACAAGGTCTCCTCACCTAGATATTAATGTTCTTCTCAGAAGATTTCTGAGGTCTCAATCCAAAATCCTGTCGAGAGGAAGGAAGGTTGGTTTTCTTTTTGTGTTTGCTGCCCTGATTTCCTGAGACGCTAGAGGCTTCAGATCCTAATACCCTAGCTGTTTTTTAGGTATAACCAATTAATTCACTTGAGACTATTATATTGAAGGACATGAATTAGTAAGTAGTTCTTGCAATTATTAAGTTTATTTGAGACTTGTATGGAGGTTCTAGCAGGGGAGCGCAGCTACTCATATACCCTTGACTGAAGAACGGTCTTGTCTATCGGGAAGGTCGATCTCTTGGACCGAGTGCGCAGCTTTGGGAGGGACGCACATGGAGCAGTGAGGGAGGATGGGGACACCCGCCTAGCCAGCCAGATCAGCCAAATCAACCCTGGCGATCAATGGGGTGACAGATGTCGCAGCCAGATTGCCCTCACCTTTTGCAACAACATGGATGGACCTGGAAACTATTATGTTAAGTGAAATAAGCCAGGTAGAGAAAGAAGTATCATATGACCTCACTCATTTGAGGAATCCAAGGAACAATGTGAACTGAGGAATGGAATTAAACCTGAAGGGAAGGGGGGAGAGAGCTGTTGGGAGGAGGGTAAGGGAGATGTTAAGAGGAATATGGGGGAGGGGGGATACAATCGGTGCAACACTATAATCTATGTAAACACAATAAATTAAATTAAATAAATAGATAAAATAAATAAATAATAAAAAGTAAAAAAAAAGTTTATTTGATAATGTATGAAAATAAATGCATCATAAGAGATAAAGATTCCTGACCATTCACTTTTCTTTCTTTTTTTTAAAAAAAGATTTTATTTATTCATTTTAGAAAGGAGAAAGAGAGAGAGAGAGAGAGAGAGGAGCAGGAAGCATCAACTCCCATATGTGCCTTGACCAGGCAAGCCCAGGGTTTGAAACAAGCAACCTCAGTATTTCAGGTTGACACTTTATCCACCGTGCCACCACAGGCCAGGCCACCATTCACTTTTCACCTTGAGCCAAATCATTCAGTAAGTGTTCATGTAAATGTCTGCCAGTGCCCATCTTTTACAAGCATTAGAACCTGTTGTCACCCTATTTCTTACACAGTCGGGTGTTGATACTCACTTTCATGACCCAATATGAAGGGCTGCTTTTAAGCCTTACTTTCATGACTACCCACAAATATGTTTCAAATCCACACTCATGTCTTCATCTCATTTATTTAAAAAAGAAAAAGTACATATTAATAATGATGATTCTAATGAAATTGTCCATTGTTTCATGTTTACAAAATGATTCTTCAATTGGTAGGTAATTTGGATTAGTTTATAAATCAGAATATATAACATAGATGAAATAGAATAGAAAGCAGTGTGCCTTGATTTCTTAGTTTAATCAGAAAACAAACATCACAAAGAATAATCATAAAATATTTCTGCCCTGGCCGGTTGGCTCAGTGGTAGACCATTGGCCCAGCTTGTGGATGTCCCAGGTTTGATTCCTAGTCAGGGCACAAAGGAGAAGCACCATCTGCTTTTCCCCTCTAGTTTCTCTCTCTCTCTCCCTCCCCCTCCTACAGCCATGGCTCAATAGGAGCAAGTTGGCCCCAGGCAGTGAGAATGGCTCCATGGCCTCCGCTTCTGGTGCTAAGAAGAGCTCAGTTGCTGAGCAACAGAGCAATGCCCCAGATGGGCAGAGCATTGTCCCCTAGTGGGCTTGCCAGGTGGATCCCAGTCAGGGTGCATGTGGCAGTCTGTCTCTCTGTCTCCCCTCTTCTCAATGAATAAAATATATATATTTCTAGTCAGGCTAAGGATGATAAGTGAAGTGGCATATGATATAATTAAAATGTTTATATATTTTAAAAACTATTGCTAATATTTAATATTCAAAATACATTTGCTACATGCATTTAAAAAATCATACTGTATATTTTAAACATTTTAAAACATGCTTCTATTAGTTACTCAAAATCCTTGAGATAGGGCCCTGGTTGGTTAGCCAGTTAGTTAGGGCATCATCCCAAAATGATAAGGTTACAAGTTTGATCTCCAGTCAGGGCACATATGGGAAGCAAACAATGAATGCACAACTAAGTAGAACAACAAATGAATGCTTCTGTCTCTCCCTCCCCCCCCCCCTTCTCTCTCTGTCTCTAGAAGTCAATCAAAAAAAATATCCTTGAGGCCCTGGCCGGTTGGCTCAGTGGTGGAGCGTCGGCCTGGCGTGTAGAAGTCCCGGGCTCGATTCCTGGCCAGGGCACACAGGAGAAGCGCCCATCTGCTTCTCCACCCCTCCCCCTCTCCTTTCTCTCTGTCTCTCTCTTCCCCTCCCGCAGCGAGGCTCCATTGGAGCAAAGATGGCTCGGGCGCTGGGGATGGCTCCTTGGCCTCTGCCCCAGGCGCTAGAGTGGCTCTGGTCGCAACAGAGCGACGCCCCAGAGGGGCAGAGCATTGCCCCCTGGTGGGCAGAGCGTCGTCCCTGGTGGGCGTGCTGGGTGGATCCCGGTCGGGCGCATGCGGGAGTCTGTCTGACTGTCTCTCCCCGTTTCCAGCTTCAGAAAAATACAAAAAAAAAAAAATCCTTGAGATGGGGAGAAGAACTTTGTTATACTAAAGATATTAGGTACACTGTTTCAACAGCTATAGAACCTGAAACACAAGAACATCAGAAGAGTACTTCTTAAAATATGTATTGTGGAAAAGAAATCACTTTACAAATATGTACCTTGTATGAGAAGAAAATACTACAGTATTCCCTTGTGCTACTGAATATAAAATGGTTCTGCATTAAGTCAGAAGGTATGTGTAGGCACAGTGACATTTTGCAATTTTAAATGTTGTAGCACTCTTTGGAAACAGTTTAAGACATTCCCTCCAGAAGCCACTTTGACAAGGATATTATTTATAAGCAGGCAAGAAAGTTTCCTTAAATACAGGCTTGCTGCTTCACATTGTAACAAATTAAAATCTGGATAGAATAAGCCCTATAATACAGTTTTGTATACAATTTAAAAAAATATTTACTTTGGAAACACCTCTTTGGATATTAAGACCTCCTTAGAGAAGGTTTTTGATATAAGTGTTTTAAATGAACTTGGCTTTAAAACTGATCACAAATTACTACAGAGGCATTTTCTGAAGGGAAACTTTTGCTTAGCTTCCAATAAATATTGGTGTACCATGTAACATCTTTCTACTCTCCCGTAAATAAAGAATTATTGTGGTTCATGTGGGAACGAGTGCAGAGGCAGCAGTGGACTAACAAGAGCTGAATTCTAGTTGCAACTTCATTAGTTGACTTAGCCCTGTGAGCTTTTTCGGGTTTTGTTTTTTGTTTTTTGTTTTTTTTTTGTATTTTTCTGAAGCTGGAAACGGGGAGAGACAGTGAGACAGACTCCCGCATGCGCCCGACCGGGATCCACCCGGCACGCCCACCAGGGGCGATGCTCTGCCCACCAGGGGGCGATGCTCTGCCCCTCCGGGGCGTTGCTCTGCGGTGACCAGAGCCACTCTAGCGCCTGGGGCAGAGGCCAAGGAGCCATCCCTGCTCCAATGGAGCCTTGGCTGCGGGAGGGAAGAGAGAGACAGAGAGGAAGGAGGGGGGGTGGAGAAGCAAATGGGCGCCTCTCCCATGTGCCCCGGCCGGGAATCGAACCCGGGTCCCCCGCACGCCAGGCCTACGCTCTACCGCTGAGCCAACCGGCCAGGGCTGAGCTTTTTCAAGTAACCAACAGCTATCAACCTGCCTTTATTAATAGGGTCAATTGGAGATACTATTTGCTTATACTGCTTTGTAGAATTGTTGCTACAGTTGCATGAAATAATATATGAGATAACACACTACTATTAAATACCATTAAAATGTATGCTATGCATATGATTTCATGTATATGTGGAATCTAAAAACAAAATAAAATTTTGACAGACTCATAGACACAGAGAGTAGACTGGTGGATGTCAAAGGGGAGGTGGGGAGGGTGACTGGGTGAAATAGATGAATGGATTAAGAAGTACAAATTGACCTGACCTGGTGGTGGCGCAGTGGATAGAGCATCGGACTGGGATGCGGAGGACCCAGGTTCGAAATCCTGAGGTCGCCAGCTTGAGCACAGGCCCATTTGGTTTGAGCAAGGCTCACCAGCTTGAGCCCAAGGTCACTGACTTGAGCAAGGGGTCACTCACTCTGCTATAGCCCTCCTCCCCATCAGGGCACATATGAAAAAGCAATCAATGAACAACTAAGGTGCCGCAACAAAGAATTGATGCTTCTCATCTCTCTCCCTTCCTGTCTGTCCCTCTCTTTGTTACTCCCCCCCCCCAAAAGAAGTACAGATTGGTAGTTACAGGATACTGACAGGGATTAAAGTACAGCATAGGGAATATAGTCAGTTATGTTGCAATGACTGTGTGTGGTGCCAGATGTGTGCGGGAGGTGTCAAAGGGAACACTTTGTGATTGTCTGGCCACTGTCCTGTATACCTGAAATCAACATGGAATAATGTTGAAGGTGGACTGTGGTTGAAAAAATAATAGTATGATATGATAATGCTGTGTTTGCCATGATACTCTGAATGTTACAAAATAATATTGTGTTCACAGGTCCTTGGCCATGCATTAGGATTGAAAATAATTTCTTTTAAAATATTGAGATCCTGGAAACCCTATTCTAAATCATCTAAGCTTTACCAGTCCAAACTTATACTCTGAACCAGACCCCAACACAATCAAACTATTATTTTGTGCTGCCTTGGAGGATTGTACTAACATCAGCTTTTATTGAGTGTGTGTACTTTGCACCAGGCACATTGTCTGCTTTGATCCTCAATACTGCCCTGTAAAGATGGGCAGTATTATCATCATATCCCAGGTGAGGAAACTGTGGCTTAGATAGACTAATGTGTCGAAGGTCATACAGATCAAAAGGGCAGAATCAGATTTGAATCCACATTGTGTTACTCCAGTACCAATGCTCATTTCTTCTTTTTGTCCTTGGTGATACTATTAGCTAAAGCTCAACCAATTTTCTAGCAATTCAAATCCATAAGGAAGAAAATTAAATAGTAAGAATTATATTGTTTAATCTCAAATTGGTATGAAGATACCTGTGAAATCATGTTGATCTTTAGAGATAGTTAAAGAAAATGTTATCATCTTTGCATATAAAGAGTTTTAAAATACTAATAAATGATGAAAACTACATATCAGAATACATTTCTTTAATGAGTTGTTGTTTAAGACATGCCTGTTGGCAACACATGAATATTTCAAATATGTGATTTATAAGATTAGAATTTTATTCTCTAATGTAACATTTGAATTATGATAACTACCATTTAAAAAAATATTATACCAGTTGAAAAATCATTTTGGTTTCCCAGACTCTTATTGACAACACATAGCATATTTTCCCTTAAAAAAATTGTAGGATAGTTATCACTGCAGAAGGCAAAAAAAAAACAAAAAAAAAACACACCAAGAAACAAATGTTAAGTAATTTACAAGTAGATGGGCTAAAGGAGAAATGCTGACATATTTTTAAAATGCAGTTTTAATTTGGAAGTCTTAGGTGATTTGCTGATAGAATGTATTTAATTATTGTAACACTTTAAAAAAAGGAAAAAAGCTTGCATGTTGTATTTTGATTATTGAGACCCTGAACCTAGAATTGTTCAATGTGTTAAAAAATAAGCTCATAGAAATGGTCTGATCCCACTTTACATTTTATTAGTGGACAGTTGTAAGTGTTTCATAAATATCTTCTCACGGTATTTTCCAATAAAATCTAAGGTAGTTTATAGAACAAAATAACTACTTCTAGAGTGAGAATAAGCAATATGCCAGTGATAGATAGTTTTGAAAATTCTGATGCACCATACCATTGATATATTCCTTATTTGTTGTAGAACCCACTACAAACTAAGAGGCTTTTAAGTTGAACTTGAATACGTCGTGCATCAATGTTATGAGAACTGTAGATTCACCATTAGAGAGTAAAACTGAAATCATGTTGATCCTGCTCCTGAAATCTCTTTTTTTCGTTAACTCTTTGGATCTTCTCATATTAACAGGTAAAGCAGACCATAGCTTTAATAGAGAACCAGATAATTAAGCAGCAAATTGTCCTCATGGTATACTTCGGAGGGAAGATATTTTAAAATTTTAAATTCTTCTTTTGATATGAAATTTTAGTGTAACAATATCACTGGCTCTGTGATTCTAAGGGGCCTTGTAGCTATTGTCCCCAAGGAATATCTGTAATGGATACATTGCCATGAATCCAGAATTTCAAGTAACTCGGAAACATGCACATCTGTCATAAACTGTGTCACAAATTCAAGTGGTAAATGTGAGTTTGAAAGTGGAGGATCCTTCAAGTCACTTGGGCACAAGGCAAGATTAGTTTTCTTATATCTGATTCTATTTTTTCATAATGCCCGAGCTATTAAAAAAAATTAACTCAGCAACACAAAACTACAAAACTGTTACCATACTAAACTTAGAAACTTTATATACTGGTTACTATTATGTTAAAAGTCAGAAAAACAAATGTTTACTCCGTATCTGTTATCCAGTTTCATAAGGCATAAAAATGACAATCCTAGATTATAACTAAGAATTTTATACATGAAATGAATATTTTATTAATGCTTTGGGGTATTTTCTGAATTTGCTTAGCGAACGTTAAAATTATTCTCGCTTCACTCAGCCCAAACCGTTACTCCTCTTCCTCAGCATAAAGCTATCAAGTGAGCTGGCAGCGGCCCCTAACCTAAATGCAATTTCTAGATGTTACTAAAGAAATATTCCCAGTGATTCTAATGCTTTCAAAGGATTGTGAGAATATGCAGTCTTTTTTTTGTATGTTCAAAGAAAATGGGTTCTGACTGGGATACCCAAGTGGGTTATATGCCTTCATTCATCCAAGAATGAGATGGTCTTTTTGGTTATAATGTCACTTTCACCTTGCCTTTTATTTTCTATTCACATATACTTAAAAAGCTTCTGAGAAACTCAGCTGCACTTCACCATTTCCTTCTCCAGTGGGAGTTTAAATGCTGCTATTATATAGGGAAGGGGGAAGTGGAAGAGGTGTGACCTAAATGAAATGTGGGTCTTTCTACAAGAGTGATATAATTCTGGGAACTTTTATTAGGCACTCACCATATACCTGTTCCTATGACGGAGGAAGAAAAATAAATAATACAGGATTGGTTCTTGCCTTCAAGCCCCTCACAGTGTAGTAGTCAAGACTGCCCTATAAATAAGCAACATCATGCAAAATGAAATGCAAGACAGTCACTTTAGTTGTGTTAAGCAGTTTGAAATGGCTGTGTGCCTCTGTAGAAGCAGCATAAGGAATTGCATTATTCTCTCAGTATAAAGGAGTACAAAGATTTGAGAGATGAACTATTTGATCCAAAAATATAGAAATGGATATATGATAATTTCTCCAGATTATATATTCAGATAAATATTTTCTTGTTCAGAGTAGCCAATTTAGGAAGCAATGCTGTTCCCTTGATTAGAATATTATTAGAGGTCCTCTGATTGACTTGCCTGCAGAAGTAGTTTACTATTCAAACTTGTCAGTGTCCAACTTACATTTGTAGTTTTTCAGTCAAAATGTTAAACCTCTATTTAATTGCATATTAAAATGATATTTTAAAGAAATGACACATTGTTCTTGAGTGGTATCTTTAGTTTCCAAAACACCGGAATTAGTTTCTTTTTTGAGACCATTACTAGAATCAAGATTTGATCTGTTATTCCATGACCTTTCTCTGTGAAGATGTTCATGATTGGTGATGGTGGGCCTGCATGAAGGGAGACCGCTAAATCTGGTCTGGGCAGGAAGACGGGCACTAATGAAGAAGGAAGACTCAGATTCCATTTAGAGTTGTTTCACTTAGGGTTATAATGAACGGACAAAGAGTACAGCAAATGAGATCCAGATACAGTGTAGTACACTCAACTCCTGATGCCTTAGGGAAGCATATTCAAAGTGGTTATTGCAGTCCATATATTAAGAGGAATCCACCTGGACCAGCAGCCCAGAACCAAACTGGCAGCTGTTTACTCTTCACCATAGAGGGTATTTCTTCCTGAATTATTACTGTGTATCCTATTTTTTACAAAGTCATCCAAACTGGCTACTCCCAGTCTTCAGAACGGTAATTGAATTTCATAGAGACTGCTTTGTTCTCCCACAACCCTCCTACAGAATCCCTTGGTGAATCTAATCACTAGTGGTATCCTTGGTGGTGGTTTAAGAAATGCTCGTAAGCTGGTTTTGTCATCCAGAGTATTTACGTACTGGGTACCCACTTTGGGAAAATTACTGTACTGACAAGTAATACCATAACATTTAAATAACATAGAATCTCCTTTAACAGAGATACTTTAACAGGCAAAAATTTAGGGAAAGAATATTTTTATATAAACCTCTAAAAAGTATTTGTATTTTTAATTATTTGGGGGAAATATTAAGTAAGGAAGTTTTAAAAGAACTTCTCTACCTTTTGCCCAGTATTCAGCTGTGACTGAGAAATCTTGGCAATTAGTTGAAAGTAAACACTTGGGTGTTCTTTTTCGATATGACAGTATGCAGTATAAGTTTACTAGGAATTTTCACTTTGTTACTATTAATTTTCATCATGAAAATTCTTTCCAGCCACATGAACTTGGTGCTATGATGTTCAAAGGAACGGATACATCAGGTTTTTGGAATTAGAAAATCTGGGTTGAGTCTCAGCTTTGAATTTCAGACAGCATGGTTTTGAGCAAGTCCCTTAGCCTTCTCGGAATTCAGTTTCTTTTTTCTTTTTCTTTTTTTTATGTGAGAGCAGGGGAGATAATGAAACAGACTCCCGCATGCTTCCTGACTGGAACCCCCCCCCCCTTTGAAACTGATGTTCAAATCAACCAAGCTATCCTCAGCGCCTGAGGCCAACACTTGGACTAACCAAGCTATCCTCAGTGCCCAGGGCCTATGCTCCAACCAGTCGAGCCACTGGCTGCAAGAGAAGAAAGATAGAGAAGGAAGATAGGGTGGGGTAGAGAAGCAGATGGTTACTTTTCATATGTGCCCCAACTGGGGATCTAACCCAGGATGTCTGCATACCAGGCCAATCTTCTGTCCACTAAGCCAACAGGCCAGGGCCAGAATTCAGTTTCTAAATCCATAAAGTGGGTAGTTTTTAAACCACAGACAGGTATACCAATAAATAAATCACTCAAGAGATTTTGTAGAAGATAAAAATATAACAGCAACACAGTCTGCTGGAAAAGTATAATATCATCTATTACTCAAAAATTCTAACATTCATTCCTACAGAGTGTTCTGTTATCTGTTAATACACACACACATACACATGATTACAAATATTATTATTGCTTGACCTGTGGTGGCGCAGTGGATAAAGCATCAACCTGGAATGCTGAGGTCGCTGGTTTTAAACCCTGGGCTTGCCTGGACAAGGCACATATGGGAGTTAATGGTTCAGCTCCTCCCCCCCTTCTCTCTCTCTCCTCTCTAAAAAAAAAATGAATACAATCCCCCCCAAAAAAGTTGACTTCTTTAAAAAAACAAAAAACAAATACAATTATTAAAATATTCTTTTGTCCTTCATTTTCCAAGTTAAAGGAGGGGAGAGAGAGCAACAAATCCTGCATGTGCCCTGACCAGGATCCACCTGCCTAGGGCCAGTGCTCTGCCCATCTGGGGCCATGCTTGCAACTGAGCTGTTTTTAGCATCTGAAGTGGAGGCTCCATTGAGCCATCCTCAGTACCCAGAGTCCATGCGCTCCAACTAATTGAGCCATGGCTGCCGGAGAGGAAGAGGGAGAGAGAGAAAGGGGAAGGGAGAAGGTAGAAAAGCAGATGGTCACTTTCCTGTGTGCCCTGACCAGGAATTGAACCAGGGACATCCACACGCCAGGCCCACATTCTACCACTGAGCCAAATGGCCAGGGAAAAATATTCTTTTACTCATCTATTTCCTACATTGTGTCAAATAATGTACTTTTTCCTATATATGGATTAAAGCATGAGTTCTAACATGTTTTAGAACTCTTTACCAAGTGTTCTCAGAAATAATTTTCTTATTTACCTTGTAAATATCTGAAGTATTTAATATAAAAATGTTGCTTATAACAAAGTGTCCCACTTATTTATTAAAAGAATGAGTACAAAAGTGTTTATTTTTCTTTTTCAAAATAAAGTTTTTGAGCTGTAAGAATTAGCAATCTCTTCTTAGAAGGATGAGCCCTGATTCTGAGGCTAATGGTTCAAAGTGCCAAACAACTAGGTATTAAAACATGTCAGAATATTTTAAATTTGTTATGAACACAAACCATAATTACATTAACTTTATTGTGATATTTATTAAAACTTTATGGTATATTCAGCCCAAATTCAAAATTGTGATAATGTGTAGTGTATGTGCTTTTAAGACATCATGTATAAATTCTCACACACCCTGTCCATATATATATATATATATATATATGTTATGTGTTTAATAAATACATACTAGAATATTATAGATTATGTTTATTGAAAATGAACTTTATCATTGACATATACAAATATATCAAATTATATACTCATCAAAGAAAGACCCAAACATTCTTTGGACACTTAAAATCAAGGTATATTAAAACCATGCCATAATGGGGAGAATATAGAACAAGGCAAATTCTATGATGAGCTCTATAGTATAACAACTCATATTACTCGTGGAAAAACTCAGTCTGTACACCATCACCACCTCTCACCACCACGGAGCAAGATACAAACTACAAAGCACAAAAGCTAGAGATCCAGAAACAGCTATAGCACAGGAAACAGTGAAGCCGTCTCAGGAAAATAGCTCATTTTAATGGATATTAGGTTGAGCTGTATTTTTAAGGTATCCGGTTAAAAACATTTCAAGATTTATTAATATTATTTTTGAGATCTCAATTTTTTAAATTTATAGACTGTTTTTTATCCCAAAGACTCTAATACATAGGCATTTTACTAACCAAATACTAGTTTGCAGTAGGGTACACTGCAGTTCCCTTAGCAACTATACTATAAATCCTTCTTTTTGCCAACTTCAAATTTTTTCATGATTCTTCCCTTGGGCTGATATTTCCAGTGCTTGAACTCCAGTAAAGATGATTTTTATTTGTTCACATTGTGAAAAGTTGAATTAATCTTTTCAAACATTTTGTATGTTTTGATTTTTTTTGTATTAGGACGCTTCAACTTAGAACTTTGAGTTCAAACCAAGACAAAAAAGGCTTATGAACCAACAACTAACAATATTATTCAATTTTTTCCCTAACAATAAGACATGAACATAACAGATACTTCATCTCATGAAAAATTCTAATATTTCTAAGGCACATTAAAATGCAAAATAAAATGGTATTAGGATGTAGCTGTATCAATAGGATCTGTGATTGCTTGGCAGAGCTGACAGATGTCTGTCATTAGTCATGTAATAAGCTCAAATGGTGTGAAAATAGGAGAAATGACGGAAGAAACCTGAAAAACTAATGGAAGCTTAATTTCAAGAGTGAAGTACTCTCTTCTGGGAGATACCTCTGAAGGTTACGAATAAACTGCATTTTCTGTCATTGGCATCATATTAAGCTATTTCTATATCCAAACAGAAGTGCTAATGTAAGTATATTTTATCTGTGAAATACTAACAAAGCATTTTATATTTCTTAGATCTTGGCTACTACTGAACTGTAAACTCACCATAAGAATATAAATACCAGATGTGGTTAAAAACATAAGAACCAAGCCCTGACCAGTGACTCGGTGGGTAGGACATCTTCCTGAGGTCACAGGCTTGAACCTGGGGTTGCTGGCTCAATGCTGAGGTTCCAGCTGGATCCCAAGTGCACTGGCTCAATCCTGAGTGCACTGGCTGAATTACCACCGTTGCTGGTTCAAGCCCTGCTCAGGGCACATATGAGAAGTAAACTATGTGGAACAATGAATTGATGCTTCTCTCTCTCTCTACCTTTTTCTCTCTCTCTTCCTTACTCTCTAAAAACAAACAAACAAAAAACAAAACCAAAGGAAATAGGATCTCTGAAGAAACAGGTTAGGTATCTGGAAGTAGGGTACTGCCATAACAAATAATTTAAAATGTAGCGCTAGCTTTGGGATCAAGAAGTGGGAAGAAATTGGAAGATTTTTGAGAAGCATAATAGAAAAATCCTAGATTCCCTTGAATAGCTTGTAGTAGAAATATAGACATTACAGGTGCTGCCGTAAGGGGTACAGTAAGAAGTAAAGTACATGCTATTTGGAACTGGGAGAATGGAGATCTTTTTTACATAGTAGCAAGGCTTAGTTGAATTGTGCCCTTCAGTTATATGGAAAACAGAACTGTGAAAGATGAACTGGACTATCTTATCAAGGAGATTTTCAAGCTAAGTGTTTAAGATGTGGCCTGTCATGCTGCTTAGAGTCAATGAAGAAGAGAGATATAAATCGAAGGAAGAACTGTTAAACAAAAGGGAACTAGGACATGATAATTTGAGAAATGTTCAGAGATGACAAAAGACTCTAAAATCAAGAATAACTCCAAAAGCATGGTATAGAAAAAATAACGGCCAAGAGTATGGCTATATAACTCTTTGTTGAAACCTTTGAAAGATCAAAGGATTAGTACTACCGTGTTTCTTATTTTTGTATGTCTTATTTTTGGGGAAGTGGGGTAAGAGAAAAGAGGCTGTTGGACTGCAAAATTCTACTTACTGAGCAGGCTGATAAAACTTCTCAGCTGGGCCCTGGCCAGTTGGCTCAGTGGTAGAGCCTCGGCCTGGCGTGCAAGGGGTCCCAGGTTGGATTCCCGGCCAGGGAACACAGGAGAAGCGCCCATCTGCTTCTCCACCCCTCCCCCTCTCCTTCCTCTCTGTCTCTCTCTTCCCCTCCCGCAGTGAGGCTCCACTGGAGCAAAGATGGCCCAGGCGCTGGGGATGGCTCCTTGGCCTCTGCCCCAGGCGCTAGAGTGGCTCTGGTCGCAACAGAGCGATGCCCCGAAGGGGCAGAGCATCGCCCCCTGGTGGGCAGAGTGTCGCTCCCTGGTGGGTGTGCCAGGTGGATCCCGGTAGGGCGCATGCGGGAGTCTGTCTGACTGTCTCTCCCCATTTCCAGCTTTGGAAAAATCCAAAAAAAAAAACTTCTCAGCTGGCAACATATCCTACTATTCACAAAAAAGGACAGATTATTCAGAAAATTGCCCACTCTCGCCACTTTTATTCAACATAGTTTTAGAAGTTCTACCCAGAGCAATTAGACAAGAGAAAGAAATAAAAATCATCCATTGGCCTTACCAGGCAGTGGCACAATGGCTAAAGCATTGGCTAGGACGCTGAGGACCCAGGTTCAGAGCCCCGAGGTCACTGGTTTGAATGTTGGATCATAAACATGACTCCATGGTCCCTGGCTTGAGCCCAAAGATCGCTGGCTTGAAGCCCAAGTTCTCTGGCTTGAGGCCACGGTCGCTGGCTTGACCAAAGGATCACTAGCTCAGTTCGAGTTCCCCCTCCCTCGGTCAAGGCACATATGAGAAAGCAATCAATGAACAACTAAGGTGCCACAACAAAGAATTGATGTTTCCCATCTCTCTCCCTTCCTGTCTGTCAATCTCTCTGTCTCTAGCCAAATTGTAAAGGAAGAAATAAAACTGTAATTATTTGTGGATGACATATCTGTACATATAGAAAACCCTAAAGACTCTACCAAAAAACTATTAGAAATTATAAATGAAAACAGTGAAGTTTCAACATACAATTTTTTTTTTTTTTTGTATTTTTCTGAAGCTGGAAACGGGGAGAGACAGTCAGACAGACTCCCGCACGCGCCCGACCGGGATCCACCCGGCACGCCCACCAGGGGCGACGCTCTGCCCACCAGGGGGCGATGCTCTGCCCCTCTGGGGGGTCGCTCTGCCATGACCAGAGCCACTCTAGCGCCTGGGGCAGAGGCCAAGGAGCCATCCCCAGCGCCCGGGCCATCTTTGCTCCAATGGAGCCTTGGCTGCGGGAGGGGAAGAGAGAGGCAGAGAGGAAGGAGGGGGGGGGGGTGGAGAAGCAAATGGGCACTTCTCCTATGTGCCCTGGCCGGGAATCGAACCCGGGTCCCCCGCACGCCAGGCTGACGCTCTACCGCTGAGCCAACCGGCCAGGGCCAACATACAAAATTAATATACAGAAATCTGTTGTATTTCTAAACAAGAACAGCAAACTATCAGAAAGAGAAATGAAATACATAGAAGAAAACATAAGCAGTAACATTCTTGACATAGGTCTTAGAAATGTTTTTGTGGACTGACTCAGATGGTAAGAGAAACAACGCAAAATAAACAAGTAAGATTACATCAAACTAAATAGGAAACCATTAACAACCGGAAAAAGTGATCAACTGAATGTGACAAGTTATTTGCAAGCAATACTTTTGATAAAGGATCAATATCCAAAATACTTTTTTTAAAATACCTCATAAAAATCAACAACAGAAGGCAAACAACCCAATTTAAAACTGGGCAGAAGATCTGAATAGACATTTTTCCAAGGAAGACATACAATGGCTAATGGGTACATAAAAAATTATGTAACATTACTAATTATTAGGGAAATGCACATCAAAATTATAATAAGATAATACCTCACACCGGTTAGAATGGATGTTATCAAAAGACAAGATAAAAAAATGTTGGAAAGGATGTGGAGAAAAGGAAAACTTGTACACTGTTGGTGGGATTATAAATTGGTACAGCCACTATGGAGAACAGTGTGGAGGTTCCTCAAAAAATTAAAAATAGAACTATCGTATGATTCAGCTATTCCAATTCTGGGTATTTTCTGAAATATATGAATACATTAATTTGAAAAGATATAGGCACCCCTCTGTTCATTGTAGCATAGTTTGCAATAGCCAAGATATGGCCACAACTTAAATGTCTATCAACAGATAACAAGATAAAGAATATATGGTATAAATAGGTAGGTAGGTAGGTAGATGCACACACACACAATTGACTACTATTCAGCCATAAAAATGATGAAATATTGCTATTTGCAACACCATGAATAGTTCTTGAGGGTATCATGCTAAGTGAAATAAGTCAGATGTCAAAAGACAACTCTGGCCCTGATCGGATAACTTGGTTGGTTAGAGCATCATCCTGATAAACAATGTTTGTGGGTTCAGTACCCAGTCAGGGCACATATAGGAACAGATCGATGTTTCATTCTCTCTCTCTCTCTCTCTCTCTCTCTCTCTCATTCTTTTCCTCTCCCTCTTTGCCTTCCTTTCTCTCTAAAATCAATAATTTCTTAAAAAAGATAAAAATTGTATGACTTCACTAATATTTGGACCATAAATCAAAACAAAACAAAAAATAACAACAACAACAAAAAGAAAACCCGTAAAGATGACAGATTGGTGATCACCAGAGGCGAAAGGAGTTGTGGGGAGAGTAAAATGGTAAAGGACCCAAATGTATGGTGATGTATGAAACTAGACTTTTGGTGGGGAGCCCACTATAGTTTATTTAAATATCAAATTATAATGAAACATATAATTTTATAAACCATTTTACCTCAATAAAAAAAGAGAGAGAGAACAAAGTGATTCCTTGAGATATTATATATACTCCTAAACTGAGGAGTTTTTCAGAGTAAACCAAATGTTTACTGTGAAAACAGTTTTTTAAATTCTGTTCTCTATATGGTATCTATTAAGTTATAAATGCATATATTCCTGGATCCAGGAACTCACCAGTTAATTTATACTTCAAACTTGTGTCAATGTACACTTAGAGAAGTAGATTTCCAGTCTCCCCTTCAGAGCAAAGGAGGCATAGGACACTGTGGAATCTTCCATGTCTTACCTTTCTTGCATACGCACTAACATTATTCATTGCATTGTTTACTATATATGGAAACTCCATATATCAACCTGAACCTGAAGTATCACTTCAGAGTTCATTTGGGAAATTTTTTTTTCATACTCTAGCTTTGATCACATAAGAACATAATTAAGTCTTCAAACGGTGTGACCTGTATTTAGATGTTTTACACACATATGGGTGGACATGGGAGACTGAAAGAATGGCAAAATCAACAACACTCCAGAACATAACAACTTGAATTTTTTCTTTAAGAGCAGTAATAAAAGGTATAGGGAAGTAGGAGAGGGTGTTGTACAGTATGCTAAGAATTTGCTAAAATACTTGGCCAAGGTGGTAACACAGAGCTCTGATAGAAAAAAAATTAGTGCTCACAATATTTTTTAAATTTTGAGTAAGGAAACTAGTAATTTTATGTTACCACTTTGGATAATGTATTGGTCGGGGTTCAATGGCAGAGATCTATTTCAATAAAAAAGGAATTTATTAGACCATATTAAATGACTTCTGGAATATTATGGATAACTGCAAAACAACCAACCTTTAGCTAGACTTTCTGGATATGATCCTAAAGCCCTGTCACAGAACTGGACTTTCAAAGGAGCTGCTGCCAGGACTGGATAGTATCACCCTGCACCTCTGTGACAGACAGATGCCTCCCCCCATGTGACCTAATTTAGTATTCCTAATTGGTGGAACCTAAATCATATCTGGAATCCTAGCCACAAGAGGATATAACAAATGTACATATAGTTTTTAAGTTTTCCAGGAAAGAGTATTAGAAGAAGGTTGATAGAGCTGTTCAACAACCCCCATTGAGCCTAATGGTTTAAATCTAAAAGGCCTAAGAAAACCAATTCACTGAGGAAAGCCAAATTCTCTCTCTAATTGGAAAGTACAGTAGTAATGAAAAGATCAAATACTTAGGCCATGGCCAGATGGCTCAGAGGATAAATTATTGTCCTGGTGCACCGAGGTCATGTGTTCAATCCCTGGTCAGGACATGTACAAAAAACATTTAATGAGTACACAACTAAGTGGAATAATACTATGACACTTCTCTCTCTCTCTCTCTCTCTCTCTCTCTCTCTCTTTCTGCCTCCCCCTCACCTTTCTCTCTTCCTTTCTCTCTCAAATTAATGGAAAAGTTTGTTAATCAAAAAAAAATCCAATACTAAATTATTTTTTCTTTGAATCCTAGTAATTTTAGGTTTTAATAATTTTTAAATGATAGTTTTTATTTTTTTACAGTGTAAATTCTGTGCTTAATGCTCAATATTTGATTAAATGAAGATAAAAATCAGGGTACTATTTTTTATTGGCATTTATTTTATGCTAATATAAAATTTGTTTTATATGTTATCACAGATCTGCAAAATCTGCTAATCATTTCTAATGTATTGTCCCGAGGTAAAAATCCTATTTAAACTTTTAAACTTTTTTTTTTTTTTTTGGCATTGCGATTCCTCTTTCTCTGAACTAGATTCAAAAATAATAATGTCAAAAATAACATCAGCTTACAGTGGGGCTTACAGCACGGATGGTTGTTTTAGTAACTGAGTCAACCTTAGGCCAAGTGCCATTAGCTAGCTTAAGTCATATGTCAGGGGATTGTTCTCTGTGCTTACAGAACATCGGGACTTAGATACAGGCAGTCACAAAGAAGACTAGAAACCAGTAGTGGTGAACAATCTCCTCCCTGCTGTAACACATGCAAAAAAACGTAGGTATTCTAAAGTGTCTGTTGATGAGTTAATAACTAAATGAGCACAATTGCCATTTGAGAGCACTGGACCCCTTTACAGTGGCTTTGAGCACTGTTCATAAATGTAACCCGATGGAATTAACCATGTCTTATTGTAATATTTATTTAGATTTGTGTGATTGGCCACATAAGTTGAAATTAGAACTGCTTAATAACAATAATAAATTAATCTAAAAACAAATTACTAACGTATACTAGCAAAGCTAAGGGTTCAAATGAAAACAAGAAGTGAGTAATTGGGGCAGCAGGGTGATTGTTTTCTTTTACCTTTGTCCTCCCCTAGTAACTGATCTTATTTCCTTTGGCCTTTTCTTTCTTTTTGTTTGCTTTCCTTTTCAAAGTTAACAGAAATCGGCCTGGTTGTTTTTACTCCCCCGCTCTACTTGTGTGTCCTAGAAGTGAATGTTGTAATTTGGAGAAGGTGACTCTACAGAGAGGAAAGATTTTGAAGGAAGATGGTTATAACTATGGTGACCATTTACCCAAGTTTGCTTGGGACAGTCCAGTCTATGCCTATTAATAGTATCTCTTTTCATTCTCAAAACTGTCCTGGTTTGAATGGTTAATTATATGGCCACCCTAGTTATAACTAAGATAGGCAACGGATGATGCAGAAAAATGTATGAACATTAAAAAAAAATGTTTACAGTTTTTTAAATTTTGGTAGAACCTGGTTAAGTTAGTGTCTTGTTAATAACACTAAGGAAAGAATTGCCTTTTCTAACACTGGGTTCTTTGTGTACTCTTCAGACTATATGATCTTTTAGGAGTGTTTTCAAATATTTAACCTTTTGAGTAGTGAGTTTTTTTCATGCTCTCTGACCCCTGGGAGTGAGTTTTGTTTTTTTTTCAAAAAATAAAATTAATTCTAGTTCCAGTTTTATTCACTTAAAATCATGTTTGTTTGATAACCAATTTATGGAAACAAGAAGAACATACATTTGCCTTTTTTTAATGTTGTCTTACATATGTACGATGGTACTCTGGATGGTCAGGAGGCACGAGGACGTACTTGAACGCTCGTACTACTCAAAGGGTTAAGCAGTTATTCTTGTTTACTTATAGAACTATAATAAATGAGAGGGCATTTTCAATTTAGTAATTAAAGAAATATTCCTAATAAAAATTCTTATTGAAATTATAGTTTAGAAATATAAACTGAGGGTTAATAAAATGTATTCATAATCTATTTTAAAATTTTTTTCAAAGATCTTTTACTATGCTTTTGCTGATAAATTAGATAAACTATTTAAATGAAAAATATTTTAAATGCTCAGCAAACAGTAAAGTTAATTGATGTCTTTTTCAGATACTTCAATATTCTTTTTCATATTTAATTTCTGAAGGTGATTTGGGGTTATATTTCAGTGTTTATAATAGTTGAAAGAAAATGTTTCTTGCCCCATATTTGTCCCAAACCAAGTTTTTATTCCCTATGGTAGCAAGTAATTCACTTTTTATCATAATTCAAAGTGATATTAATATTTGGAGACATGTAATTGAATCCTAGAAAAGTTATTTCCTTTGACTTCCCTTCTAACATTAACTTTTTATGGTGAGTTGAATAAATAAAGCCCTGCAAAAACCTAGGTTTTAGACTCCCCAAGTAGGTCATAACAGACAGTATTCCCATAGAATATTCATAGTCTTTACTTTTAATATACTTAATGTAAGATTTCAGGGATTTTCTAGAAGGCAATAGAGCCTGCTATCAATAAAAAAAGACACTGGGGAGTAAAATATGTGATTAAAGCTGCAAAAACCTTCCAAAAACACAATTTAGACATAACAACTTTCAATTAGAGTTAGCACGATTTCAGTTTAATATTTTGTTACCTAGTTAATAATTAACATAATGTAAAAATCCCATCTGGACTGTGAACTAATACAACACTATTCCTAAAGTCATTATAGTACTTTCTTTTTTTTGTAGAAAACATTGTCCAAAGATCTTAAGGGGTACTTCTGTTCAGTATTTTTCCCAACTACTATTAGCACTTTTACAGATGAAATTTGCTGTGCGGTTCTGCCATTTAAAAAATAGCCTGAGGCTAATCACAATGTCATGCTTTCATTCTGAGTTGTTGTTTTTTTAAATAAAAATTTTTATTAATTTTAATGGGGTGACATCAATAAATCTTTGACATCAATCTTTCTTTGACATATATTCAAAGAAAACATGTCCAGGTTATCTTGTCATTCAATTCTATTGCATACCCATCACCCAAAGTCAGATTGTCCTCCATCACCTTCTATCTAGTTTTCTTTGTGCCCCTCCCCCTCTCCCTGCTTCCCCCCCCCCCAACCACCACACTCTCGTCCATGTCTCTTAGTCTTGTTTTTATGTCCCACCAAAGTATGGAATCCTGCAGTTCTTGTTTTTTTTTCCTGATTTACTTATTTCACTCCTTATAATGTTATCAAGATCCCACCATATTGTTGTAAATGATCCGATGTCTTCATTTCTTATGACTGAATAGTATACCATGGTGTATATGTGCCACATCTTCTTTATCCAGTCTTCTATTTTTTTTTTACAGTGATTAAAGCTTTTAAGCAAACTCTTGGTCAATACAGCAAGAATCCATAAAAGAATAGTGTCCTTAACATGTTCACCAAGTCCAAGTTGGCACCATCACCATTCTGAGTTGTTTAATGAGATGCACTTATGCCAAAGGAAAGCACTTTTTGAAAAAAAGTGGAGCTCGTGTCATAATTGTTATGATTGAATTGTGTATTTTGGCCACTCACCTTACTGAGACTATTAAATTTCAATGAATAGTGCTATACTTATGAGCTAATAAAAATGGCAGTTAAGTTAGTTAAGGAAGCAGTTTTGTTGTTTTTGTTTTTTTTCCCAAGTAGGCATTATGATTATGTTTGCCTATGTGAACAGGCAGAGGAAGGGGGTATGGCGAGCTCTTACTTGCATTACTGCTGGGAGAGCTACATGAAGAGCAGAGAAAGAGAAGAGAGGTCTATCTGCAAGGCCTATATTTGTCTCATTTTTAAGGGGATTCAAACTGTTTATTTAGTATACAGAGGTTTCAGTGGTTTCATTCTTCTGTTCTTGCCCAATTGATAACCAATCACAAGACACATTAATCCCATTACTGTCAACACCACTGTATTTTCTCAGTAGGGACCATTGAGCAGGGTCTAGGCCTTGTTTTCCACTAACAAAAAAGAAATACCGAGAAGCTGGTGGTTGGTCACTGGGTTCCAAGGGACCTGCGGGTTCCAGTGACCTTCTGGAATGGGCCCTGGAGGGAGAGCTGAGATTCAGCCTGGAGCTCTGACACTCGGTACATTTCTGAAAGGTTACCTGAGCCTCAGTGTAGCTGCTAGTGAGGACAGCTCACGCATTCCAGCCTACTCGATTTATGAGGACAGGAGAGAAAAGCGATGTTGAGCCCCCAAGGAGAATCTGTTCTTGGTGTGAAGTAGGCAGAGCGCCCATAAGCCAAAGGAGAAAGAGAAGGACTAGTTGCCTCCGTCTCCATCCTAAATAAAGCCCTACCAGGTACTGAGGTTACCATTTGGGTAGAACAGTCTTGAGGTGCTTCTGCAATTAGCCCTTCTTAGAAATGATTGAGTTAAAGTTTCCCTAGGAGAGTGATTTTTTTGAGATGATTATAATACAAAATTTTTTTAAGAATGTCTATGAGGTAATGAAGCATTAGCCAGGCCAACCCCCTTGCCTTTCTCTGGGTTCTTACTGCCTGCTTTGGAGACCTAAACCTAAAGCCCTTTCATTGCTTTTGCTATTTTCCTAGTCAACAAAGTATATGCTCTTCTCAAAGTAAAATATCTTTTAATAAAAATGCTTACATTTTTTTTCTTAATCTTTGAAACCACATATTTACTAATAATATATAAAGGACTGAGTGATCATTTTTAATTGTGTGGAACAAATAGGAAATAAGCAATGAAAAGAATTTTAAAATTTTCATATGATTACAAAGAGTTTCTAAGAGTTTGGACATTTATAAAATATACTTTATATGAAAATATTATAAAGTATATGTTTATATTTTGTTTCTTGGAGGGAATGAGCCACTCTGGGACCGAAATACTTTATCTTTGTAATAAGTAGCTAGATAATTAGAGAATCTCTAATGTTTCATTAAACCTTGACTTTCTGGGTCAGTTGTTACCATCAGTCATGATAAGTAAGTGTGAGTCAGGTAAAACGTTTATCTAAAGAGAAGCTGAAATAATTAAATAATATTTCTGTAATATTAAACATATAAAATTCTCAGAGGGGAGCAGAAAGGTAATATAAAAAGGAGAAATAAAGCCTCTATTTATTGAGCATTACCACATTCTGGATGATAAAATAAAGGTAATAATAATAGCAGTAATAGCAGTCACAAGTAAAATAGGTGAAACGGATGCAGGTATAAGTCCCAGATGCCGGGCTTTGGGCTTAAACCCCATGTGCACATTGTCTTGTAGTTCTGGGAAACAAATTATAACATCATTCCCATCTTTCAAATGACAGGCATGAGACAGAGAAAGTCACTTACTTACCCAAGGGCACTGAGGTTATGGAGCATGACTTCAAACCTGGTGGTCTGACTCTAGGGTCTGTGCCCCTCTCTCTCCCTCAATTCTGACACCACCTCTGTAAGCTGGGTGTCATGTGCTGGATGTAGCTAATGGTGTCCTTGTTACAGGGGGAGGTTAGGTAATTTCTCTGGGTTTATACACAGACTCCACATAACAGCAGGAATGTTAAAGTAGTCCTTTTTAAACAGGTACTTTCTACTATACAGTGGTACCTTGAGATCCGAGTTTAATTGTTCTGTAACCGAGCTCGTAAGTCAGTCAACTCATATATCACACAAATTTCTCCCATTTAAAATAACTGAAATAGATTTAATTCGTTCCAGTCCTGTGAAACATCCCCAAACCATCCAAAATTATGAAAAAAGACATGTTTTTAATTAAGAAACACACATATATACTTTACCAATGCATAATAAAATATATGAAATGAAAGAAAAAAGTGTTATTTAGTACTACTGTATTCTTACCTTGGAGACAGACAAGTGCGGCTAACGGAGGTGAATGGCGGAGGAGGAGGGAGGGAGGAAGGGATGCAGGCACTGTAGACACGTAAACTAAAACTGCACTTTCTTAACACTAAATGTAAACTAAAACTGCATTTTCTTTACTTTAAACAAAACTAAAACTGTACTTTCTTTACTTAAAATAAAACCACAAAAACTTAATTGTAAAAAAAATGCACTTTCTTAACTTTAAACTTAACCTAAGGTTAACATTACATATTTTTCATTTAATCATCACCTGTTTTTGCCCTTTTGGCTGCACTTTCAGCACTTTCACTTTCGGTACTTTTGAATATAAGTCTATCCAAAGAGGTTTGCTTTTGCCTGCCTTTTAAAATGTTACAGAACTGTGACAAACAAGTGTCATTAAAAAGTGCTGAAGCAAGACCAGTTGAAACTTTTTCTGGGTGTTTCTTTTCAATGAAACCTGAAAGCTTCTTCCACATTGCCAGCATGTCTTTAATTTCACGTGTAGAAATCACTTCCTCCGACTCTACCTCCTCCTCACTACTAATCTCTTGCAGAAGCTCCGTATGTTGCATCATCTGTAGCTCCTTCAACTCCTCAGTTGACAGTTCCTCCTCATGTTCCTCAACGAGCTCATTTACGTCACCCTCAACTACCTCCAGATCCATCGACTTTCTGAGGGACACAATCTCCTCCAACGCTTCCACCTCGGTCTCAGTCTTTGGTTCGAATCCTTTGAAGTCCCTGTCTGCAACAACATCTGGCCATTGCTTTTTTCATGCCGAGTTCAAGGTTCTTCTTGTAACCTCTTGCCATGCCAAGTCAATAATACATAAACATATCATAATGTTGTAGTGATCTTTCCAAAACTCTTGAAGGGTTAGAATTGTATTCTCAGTCATCTCAAAGCAGCGGCGGAACAAGTGCTTTGTGTAAAGCTTTTTAAAGTTGGAAATGACCTTCTGATCCATAGGCTGCAAGATTGAAGTCCTATTGGGTGGGAGGTAGAGGACTTTCACAAATTTGAATTCAAGAATGTCATCTTCAAGACCAGGTGGGTGGGCTGGAGCATTTTCAAGGATTAGTAATGCTTTCATCGGGAGTTTATTTTCTTGAAGATATTTCTTCACTGCAGGACCAAAGACGAGATTTACCCATTCAATAAAAAATTCCCACGTAACCCATGCCCTAGCATTGGTGCACCACATAACCTGCAGTTTTTCTTTAAGAATCTTGTGAGTCTTAAAGGCTTGAGGATTTTCAGAATAATATACTAGCAGTGACTTTACTTTAAAGTCACCGCTAGCATTTGCACACAATGCAAGGGTCACGCTGTACTTCATGGGTTTATAACCTGGCAGCTTCTTCTCTGAGGTGATGAAAGTCCTCTGGGGCATTTTTTTTCCAAAACAATCCTGTTTCGTCACAGTTGAACACTTGTTGGGGGATATAGCCTTCCTTTGCGATAAGCACAGCAAAACGTGTGATGTACTCCTCAGCTGCCTTAACGTCAGCACTCGCAGCTTCACCATGCCTCACCACCAAGTGGATGCCAGATCTCTTCTTGAAATTTTCAAACCAGCCATAACTTGCCTTAAACATATCTTCTGCCTTTTTAGAGGTTGATGGTTCTTTCTTCTTCAAGTTGCAGTAAATAATACGTGCCTTTCGCATATTACAGTCTCCGTCAGTGTATCTCCTGCCAGCTCTTTCTCTTTCACCCACACCAGAAGAAGCTTCTCCATTTCTTCATGGATATTTGTCATTAATTGGGACAGAATTGTAGTTCCTTTCGCTGGATTTGCACTTTTGATGGCATCCTTTTGTTTAAGGATGATACAAATTGTAGATGTATTGTGGTCATACAGCCTTGCTAGTTCAATCATTCATATACCACGCTCATGTTTTTCTATTATTTCTTGCTTTACTTCTATTTACATCATTCTCTTCTTCTTCTCACCACTGTCCTTTACACTCACTTTCTTCAGGCCCATGATAGCACACACAAAAAAGTTAGTAAAAAATGCAAAAATGATGCAAGAACAAGGACAGCACATGAGATTCGACTTGATTCTGCAGGTAACATGTGAGAAAGAACGAGATGCTGATGTTGTGCTGCTGATACTGGACCCATGTGCTATTGCGCCAACTAGCGGCAGCTTCCTGAATCACGACTTGTATCTTGGAATTTCGCTCGGAGCTCGAACAAAAATATGGACCGAGTCGCAGCTCGTATCTTAAAAAAAAATTGTATGTTAGTCTGCTCATATCTCAAGGAACCACTGTACCATGCTAATTTTTCCCCTTTATAATTTTTGTCCTTGCAGTGACAGTTTAATGATAAACGAATTAGATAGCTGAATATAATTAGATCTGCTTCACAAAAGAAATATCAGTAGGCCAGTGCAAGGTTTTAGACTAGCAATAAGCATTCACATCACAATAACATTCATTTACCCCAAATTGGCCAGTGACATAGCCTCCATAAGAATCGGTTCCTATTACAAAAGTGGGACAGTTGTGCAATTCTAATGCTGCTTATATTCCAGTGACTAAACTGATGGCATCTCAGTGACATTCTTCCTTCTATTCTTGGAGCTAGTTAGGTAAACTGAGGCTTGATTAATTATGTCTAAGTTCCAGGACCCAATTGTAAAACATTCTTCCTGTCTCAGGTTTAGTGTTAAAGGATATATACAAATAGGAAATACACATATAATCTGGGCTTTGACTGGGGTGGGAGAGAAAGGCCATTTCCCTCCTACTGTGGGGCAGGAAATAGATGCGGATTAAAGAAATGCCTACACAGCTTCCCAATTAGCCTACTTTAGAAATATGCCCTCTTTCCCCCACCCTCTTTTGTTCTCTTCTTTGCTGCTTTCCTTTCCCTAGGGAAGGTATGTCTCTGGGCAGCTCTATTTGGTTTGAATTTGTTGGGAGACTGGACAGGAAGCTGGATCTTTCAGTCTCAGGCTCTCTACTGATACAGGCAGAAATTGAGCCAGTTAGGTAGGAGTGAAACCACCCTATTCATTTCATGTATGCCATTGAGCAGCTAGAGAGTAGTGAAGATTTTTATTCCCTCCTGGCATTAAGTCTGAGAGGCAGACTGACAAATAATAAGAAAATGCAAAATTAAAACTGACACGCCATTCTTAATTTTTTTCATCTTGCTTGAATAGGATTATCTAACGCTTTTGTTTTGTCCTTGTAAATATAGGGGGTCCCAGTCAATATATAAAATTGTTCCAGAAAATAGAAGTCTGCCTGAAAACTAAAAGCAAAATAGGAAAATACGAGAGAGGCTGGAGGTGTGAGGTTGGATGGAAGCAGGTTTCTGAAAGCCTAAGATACAGATAAATGCAGAGCTCCCTTCATGGAGCTGGGCAAGGTTTTTCAAGAATTCCCGTCATTTTGTGACATTTTCTTCCTCTCAGCTCTACTGTATGGTCACATTTTGCTTTTCAGATCCACCACCGCTCATGGTAGGTCAGGAAGATCATCCACATTCACAGAGGACAAAGCATTATAACATTTGAAGAAAAGATTCTTCAGTCACTAGGCAGGTTGACCTCAGGGCTGTCAAGTAGATTATGCTCGTCCCGATGTCTGCTCCAGATTCACTGTGGTATGGCAGGTGTGGTATGGCAGGTTTTCATGGCCTCGGGCTCCTTTCCGGAAGGGAGACTCAGTTGGAAGATGATTTTAGCAATCATGGCGGGTAAGTCTGACAACTCAAATACCACCCCGCTACCTCTCTGCTTGCATGAGTAAGGATGGTAGAGCAAGGTCTTGACCTGAGGGATGTTCAATATAAAGATGAGAAAAGTCATCTTCCCTATTTATTGTCCCTCTTTAAAATGAAAAGTTGCCCAAGCAGAACAGGATTTTATTAAATCAGAAGTTTTGCTGATCCCAAGAGAAGGGTCTGCAAAACGCTCACCTCTCCGCTGGAGGTTAGGAACAAATTGACAGAATGGCTCCGGGTTTTCCACCTGGCCTGGGTTTGTCGAGTCTTTTCACGTTCAAACACCATCGAGTCCTAAAGAAACACAAAGGACTGCTATATCTTTTGCAAGAACCTGAACACAGGTCAAGTTTGTTTTACTTCATAGATTTAGAAATGTAATTTATTATTAGAAGAAACTGGAAGTTGAATATTCATTAGTATCCTTGATACTCTTTTGAGTAGAAGACTTGAAAGAAACCTGAGGTTGAAGATATTTTTAAAAATCTTTTCTTTTTCCTGTGTTTTTGGGGCTGATGTTAAGTTCTGCCGTCTGTAGGACCTGTGTATATTAAACCTCTTTTCCTTATAAGCTTCAGCTCTTGCAGGAAGTGGTTTTTGCTCTTGTTACCTAACCGGCAGAAATTAGCTTCCATCTCACACATTCTCTGCATTATTAAAATGCAGCTTGTTGTTCAGAGTTTTAATGGACTCTTTTGGGCCTTTACATGTTAATGTTATACACTAAGAACTATTTAAGTATTCCAAATAAAAATATTCACCAGTTCTGTTTTATTTGTGATCATGAATGAAACAGGCAAGCTAGTTATCTTCATGGTCATTTAGGAAAAATAGCTTAACCTAATACAAACTCAGTCTCCTCATATAAGGCAGTTTAGTCACATAATTACAAGGAAGCCTAGAATGTATTACTCTTTCTTTTTTGATTCTTATCTTTAAATAGCAAAACAAAGACAATTGCAACTTACTGTTGATTATTTAAGTATGAAATACTGATAGTAAATTCTTAACCTGAGATAGGGTTTTTAATTAATGTTTTCTTTCTGTCAATAGGGAGAATAGGGTAATACTTAAGTTTGTCTTCAGCTCATGTGTACTAAGGGATTTTTAATTCTTTGAAAATATGTAAGTAAATGCTACTTTGTGAAGTCAACTAGGTAGAAGTGACAAGAAGGTGAGAATAAAATCAAATAATGATTTATTCTTAAGTTATGTAGCTCACTTTTTCTCTCAACCAGAAAAAAATAGTAGTTTCTCATTAAATATATTCACTGAAATACTTGATATTAAACTTTGTTCAACCACTTAGCAACCTTTTAAAAAAAAATGAGAGAAGGGGAGATAGAGTGAGACAGACTCATGCATGCACCCAGACTAGGATCCACCCAGCAACCCCTGTCTGGGGCCGATGTTCAAATCTACCAACCTATCCTCAGCACCTGAGGCCAACACTTGGACCAACTGAGCTATCTTCAGTGCCCAGGGCCAGCGTTCCAGCCAATCAAGCTACTGGCTACAAGAGGGTAAGAGAGAGAGGAGAAGAGGGGGGTGAAGAGAAGGAGATGGTCGTTTCTCATGTGTGTCCTGACCAGCAGTAGAACCCGGGACATCCATATGCTGGGCTGACACTATTCAATGAGCAAAGCAGCCAGAGTCAAGGTAACAACCTTTAATGTTTGACCCTAAGTGCACTCTTTTTTGTTGATGTTGTTTTTTATTATTTTTAATGAGGTGACATTGATAAATCAGGGTACATATGTTCAGAGAAAACATCTCTAGGTTATTTTGACATTTGATTATGCTGCATTCTCATTACCCAAAGTCCAATTGTATTTCATCACCTTCTAACTGGTTTTCTTTGTGCCCCTCCCCTTCCCCAACCCCTCCTTCTCCTCCCCCCACCCACCCCATAACCCCCACACTCTTGTCCATGTCTCTGAGTCTCATTTTTATGCCCCACCTATGTATGGAATCATACAGTTCTTAGTTTTTTCTGATTTATTTATTTCGCTCAGTATAATGTTATCAAGGTCCATCCATGGTGTCGTAAATGATCTGATGTCATCATTTCTTATGGCTGAGTAGTATTCTATAGTATATATGTACCAAAGCTTCTTAATCCACTCGTCCACTGATGGACACTAGGGCTGTTTCCAGATCTTTACTATTGTGAACAATGCTGCCATAAACATGGGGGTGCATTTCTTCTTTTCAAACAGTGCTATGGTGTTCTTGGGGTATATTCGCAACAGTGGTATAGCTGGGTCAAAAGGCAGTTTGATTTTTAATTTTGTGAGGAATCTCCATACTGTTTTCCACAGTGGCTGCACCAGTCTGCATTCCCACCAGCAGTGCAGGAGGGTTCCCTTTTCTCCACATCCTCGCCAGCACGTATTCTGTGTTGTTTTGTTGAAGAGCGCCATTCTGACTGCTGTGAGGTGATATCTCATTGTGGTTTTAATGTGCATTTCTCTGATGATTAGTGATGGTGAGCATTTTTTCATATGCCTATTGGCCATCTGTATGTCTTCTTTGGAAAGTGTCTATTCATTTCTTTTGCCCATTTTTTGATTGGATTGTTTGTCTTCCTGGTGTTGAGTTTTAAAAGTTCTTTATAAATTTTGGTTATTACCCCTTATCAAATGTATTGTCAAATATATTCTCAGCCCTGGCCGGTTGGCTCAGTGGTAGAGCGTCGGCCTGGCGTGCGGGGGACCCGCATTCGATTCCCGGCCAGGGCACATAAGAGAAGCGCCCATTTGCTTCTCCACCCCCTCCTCCTTCCTCTCTGTCTCTCTCTTCCCCTCCCGCAGCCAAGGCTCCATTGGAGCAAAGATGGCCCGGGCGCTGGGGATGGCTCCTTGGCCTCCCCAGGTGCTAGAGTGGCTCTGGTCACGGCAGAGCGACGCCCTGGAGGGGCAGAGCATCGCCCCCTGGTGGGCAGAGCCTCGCCCCTGGTGGGCGTGCCGGGTGGATCCCGGTCGGGCGCATGCGGGAGTCTGTCTGACTGTCTCTCCCCGTTTCCAGCTTCAGAAAAATACAAAAAAAAATAAAAATAAAAATAAATGAATTAAAAAAAAGAAAAAATATATATTCTCCCATTGTGTAGTTTGTCTTTTTATTCTGTTCTTATTGTCTTTAGCTGTGCAGAAGTTTTTAGTTTGATATATTCCCATTTGTTTATCCTGTCTTTTATTTCACTTGCCCGTGGAGATAAATTGGCAACTATATTGCTGCAAGAGATGTCGGAAAGCTTACTGCCTATGTTTTCTTCTAAGATGCTTATGGTTTCAGGGCTTACATTTAAGTCTTTTATCCATTTTGAGTTGATTTTTGTGAATGGTGTAAGTTGGTAATCTAGTTCATTTTTTTGCAGGTAGCTGTCCAATTTTTCCAACACCATTTATTAAAGAGGCTGTCTTTACTCCATTTTATGCTCTTTCCTCCTTTGTCAAATATCAGTTGTCCATAGAGCTGTGGGTTTATTTCTGGGTTCTCTGTTCTGTTTCATTGATATTTGCCTGTTCTTATGCCAGTACCAGGCTGTTTTGAGTACAATGGCCTTGTAGTATAACTTGATATCCGGAAATGTGATACGTCCCACTTTATTCTTCCTTTTCAAGATTGCTGAGGCTATTCATGTTCTCTATTGGTTCCATGTAAAGTTTTGGAATATGTGTTCTATATCTTTGAAGTCAGTCATTGGTATTTTAATCGGTATTGCATTGAATTTATAAATTGCTTTGGGTAATATAGACATTTTAATGATGTTTATTCTTCTTAACTGTGAGCACGGTATATACTTCCACTTGTTTGTATCTTCCCTGATTTCTTTTATCAATATTTTATAATTTTCTGAGTACAAGTCTTTAATCTCCCTGGTTAAATTTATTCCTAGGTACTTTATTTTTTTGGTTGCAATGGTAAAGGGGATTGCTTCCTTAATTTCTCTTTCTGACAGTTCATTGTTAGTGTATAAAAATGCCTCTGATTTCTGAGTATTGATTTTATATTCTGCCACCTTGCTGAATTCATTTATCAGATCTAGTAGTTTTTTGATGGAGACTTTAGGGTTTTCTATATACAATATCATATCATCTACAAATAATGATAGTTTTACTTCTTCTTTTCCAATTTGGATGCCTTTTATTTCTTCTTCTTGTCTGATTGCTGTGGCTAGGACTTCCAGAACTATGTTGTATAAGAATGGTGAAAGGGGGCACCCCTGCCTTGTTCCTGATCTTAAGGGGATTGCTTTTAATTTTTGCCCATTGAGTATGATGTTGGCTGTGGGTTTGTCATAGATGGCTTTATCATGTTGAGGTATGTTCCCTGTATTCCCACTTTGCTGAGAGTTTTGATCATGAATGGGTGCTGGATTTTATCAAATGCTTTTTCTGCATCTGTTGAAATTATCATGTGGTTTTTTTCCTTCCTTTTGTTTATGTGATGAATCACATTGATTGATTTGCGGATATTGTACCAGCCTTGCCTCCCAAGAATAAATCCCACTTGATCATGGTGTATGATATTTTCATATATTGCTGGATCCGGTTTGCTAATATTTTGTTGAGGATTATAGCACCTAAATTCATCAGGGATATTGGCCTATAATTTTCTTTCTTTTTGTTGTCTTTGCCTGGTTTTGGAATCAGAATTATGCTTGCCTCATAAAAGGAGCTTGGAAGTCTTCCTTCCTCTTGAATTTTTTGAAATAGCTTGAGAAGGATAGGAGTTAGTTCTTCTATGAATATTTGATAGAATTCACTTGTGAAGCCATCTGCCCTAGGACTTTTTTGGGGAGGGAGTTTTTTCATAACTGTTTCAATCTCATTTGTTGTAATTGGTCTGTTTAGGTTTTCTGATTCTTCCAGATTAAATTTTGGAAGATTATATGATTCAAGGAATCTCTCCATTTCATCTAGGTTGTCTAGTTTTTAGGCATACAGTTCTTCATAGTGTTTTCTTACACTATTTTGTATTTCTTTTGTGTCAGTTATTTCTCCACTCTCATTTCTAATTTTATTTATTTGAGTCCTCTCTCTTTTTTCTTGGTGAGTCTGGTTAAAGGTTCATCAATCTTGTTTACCTTTTCAAAGAACCAGCTCCTGGTGTCATTGATTCTCTGTATTGTTTCTTTAACCTCTATGTCACTTATTTCTGCTTTGATCTTTATTATTTTTTTCTTTCTACTAGCTCTGGGCTTTACTTGCTCTTCTTTTTCTAGTTCTTTTAGATGCATGGTCAAGTTTTTTATTTGAGCTTTTTCTAGCTTCTTGAGGTATGCCTGTAATGCTATGAACTTTCCTCTCAGGACTGCTTTTGCTGTGTCTCCTAAATTTTGAGTTGATGTATACTCATTATCATTTGTTTCTAGGAATTTTTTAATTTCTTCTTTGATCTTATTGTTAGCCCATTCATTATTTAATAACATGCTATTTGGTTTCCAAGTGTTTAAGTATTTTTCAGTTTTTCTGTTGTGGTTGATTTCTAGTTTCATGCCATTGTGATCAGAGAAAGTGCTCAATATTATTTCAATCTTCTTAAATTTGTTGAGACCGCTTTTGTGCCCTAACATGTGGTCTATCCTAGAGAATGTACCGTGAGCACTTGAAAAGAATGTATATTCTGCTGCTTTAGGATGAAAGGTTCTGAAGATATCTATTAAATCAAGTTGATCTAGTATGTCTGCTGTTTCTTTGTTAATTTTCTTTCTTGAGGATCTATCTAGTGATGTTAGTGGGGTATTGAAATCTCCTACTATTATAGTATTGCTTTTGATCTCGCCCTTTAAATCCATCAAAGTCTGCTTTATATATTTAGGTGCTCCTATATTAGGTGCGTAGATATTTATAACGGTTATATTTCCTGTTGGATTGCTCCCTTTATCATTATGTAGTGACCTTCTTTATCTCTTACTATAGTCTTTGTTTTAAAGTCAATTTTGTTTGATATAAGTATTGCTACCCCAGCTTTTTTTTATTTCCATTTGCGTGAAATATTTTTTTCCATCCTTTTATCTTCAGTCTATGTGCATCTTTTGTTTTAAGGTGTGTCTCTTGTAGACAGCATATGTATGGGTCCTGTTTTCTTATTCATGCAGCTACCCTATGTATTTTGATCAGATCATTTAATCCATTTATATTTAAGGTTATTATTGGTATGTAATTTTTTATTGCCATTTTATTTAATACTATATTGCTCTTTTGCTATATTCTTTTTCTCCTTTGATCTGTTTACAACAGGCCCCTTAGCATTTCTTGCAGCCTTGGTTTGGTTGTAGTGAATTCCTTGAGTTTTTTTTTTTTTTTGTCTGGAAAGCTTTTTTTCTTCTTCAATTTTAAATGATAGCTTTGCTGAATAAAGTAGTCTTGGTTGTAGGCTGGGTGCCCTCTTTACAAATAAATGATGCTGCATTCTGGTGCAGTGCCACAGGAGAAGCGCCCATCTGCTTCTCCACCCCTCCTCCTCTCCTTCCTCTCTGTCTCTCTTTTCCCCTCCCACAGCCGAGGCTCCATTGGAGCAAAGTTGGCCTGGGCGCTGGGGATGGCTCTAGGGCCTCTGCCTCAGATGCTAGAATAGCTCTGGTTGCAGTGGAGCAACGCCCCAGATGGGCAGAGCATCGCCCCCTTGTGGGCATTCTGGTGGATCCCGGTTGGGCGCATGTGGTGTCTGTCTGACTGCCTCCCTGTTTCCAACTTCAGAAAAAATACAAAAAAAAAAAAAAAAGAGTCCTACTTTAAAAACAGACAATATCTACAGCTTCTATCTTCCACTCTGCCACTCATTAGGTGAGTTACTTTGGCTAAGTAATTTTGAGTTCTCTGGGTCTTGTTTCCTCATTGGTAATAGTAAAAGGCTTGCACTAGATTCATTCAATAGATATATACTGAACTCCTAATATGATTCAATGAGACATAAAAAATAAAAATAAAATATAAGGTCTACCGGAAAGTTCTGTCCGTTTTTAGAATAAAACAAAATACAAAATTTTCTTACCGTCAATAAACTTTATTAAATAATATAATTGCCATTATTATTAATGATTTCTTGCCAGCACGAGGGCAATTTGTATATCCCATTTTTGAAAAATGTTTTATCTTTTGATGTGAAAAATTGAACCGGTGCTTGTTTGATATCTTCTTCATTTTTGAATTTTTTGCCCTTCAAAAAATTTTGTTAGGACAAAAACAAGTGATAGTCGGAGGGTGCTAAGTCCAGGGAATATGGTGGATGTGACAGACATGCTTCTGTAGCATTTCTTCCATATTGAAATTCGTAAAAATTACAGTGGCATAAATGAACTTTATCAGTAGCCATGGGTACACTATCGCTTTACACATAAGACTAACGTGAATCAACTTTGTTTTAGTTAATTTGCTACATCAGTATGTATACATTAAGTGATAAAAATAGAGAGGCACACATGCGCCAAATAAACGTGCTTATGTGTCGAAACTTGTTGTGGTAGAAACGGACAGAACTTTCCAGTAGACCTTATAAAAAGCAGTCCCTGTCTTCAAGGAGCTAACAGTTCAAGAGGAGAAACACTTGTAAAAACTAATACACGCAATATAGAGGTTTTGATATTCTAAAGAAATTTGGATAACATACATAGTGGGGGAGGGTACTGAAACAGGAGTGATCAGTTCTATCTGGGTTTAGGTGGGAGGGAGAAGACTGACAAAGACTTGATAGAGAAGATACTCTAGCTAAATTTGAATATCATTGTCTAAATGAACAGGGAGTGGAAGGTGTCAGAGTATAAACCTGTAGGAGTTAAGTCAGCCCAAAGCCTCAGGACTTAGAGGTCATCTATGGCTATAAAATAAGTCTGAGATGAAATATGTAATGGATATTTCATAGTTGGTTGGAACAAATAGAAAAGGCTTTGTGTGACATAAGGGTTCTGGATTTTGTGAGAAGCCTGCTATAGTTTCAAGCAGAACCTATGTGTTCTAGAAAAATCACTCTGGGCCCTGGCTGGTTGGCTCAATGGTAGAGTTTTGGCCTGGTATGTGTAAGTCCCAGGTTCAATTTCTTGTCAGGGCACACGGGACAAGCAATCATCTGCTTCTCCACTTTCTCTTCTGTCTCTTGCTCTCTCTCTCTTCTCTTCCCACAGCTATGGCTCATTTGACCAAGTTGGCCCTGGGCGATGAGAATGGCACTGTGGCCTTGCCTCACTTGCTAAAATAGCTTACTTAGTTGCCAAGCAACAGAGCAACAGCCCCAGATGGCCGGAGCATCACCCTAGAGGTGGCTTGCCGGGTAGATCCTGGTCGGGGCACATGCAGGAGTCCGTCTCTCTGCCTCCCCACCTCTCACTTAAAAAAAATCACTTTAAAAGAGTATGGCAAAGACTTGGAGAGGGCAGAGATTAGAAGCAAGAAGGCCAGTTGGGAGTTTATTACAGAAGCACATGGGAGAGGTGGTAGAGGGGTGATAGCAGTAGCTACAGAGTGAAGGGGAAAGTACTATAAGATATGAGACCTATTTTTTCTTGCATATACAGTGTTGAATAATATACAGTTCCTTTCTCCAAAAACTTACAGTTTAGTGAGAGAAACAAAAATAAATAAATAAGAATATGTAATTATAACAGAATAGGGTTTCTCAACCTCAGCACTAACTACATTTTATACTGGATGATTCTTTGTTGTGTGGTACTGTACACTGTAAAATATTTATCAGCATCTTGAACCTCTACTCACTAGATGGCAGTACCTCCCAATACTTTGTGACAAGCATATAGTAGATACTCAGTAAATATGAATGTATAAGTACGTGGATAGAGTGATGGATGGTTTGAATGGTTTCCCATTCTAGCCCAGAGAGAAAAACTATAGTTATTTCTGAAAGCAATAAGTTCTGAGGTTGTATACAAAAATATCCCATTGCCGCTTCTACTGTTCGATGTGCTGATTGTAGAGAAGACTCAAACTATGTACGTATATTTCCATTTTGTTTCATATTTAAATATATATAATGTATTATTTATTTAAATATTGTCCTAGATTTCTTGTTGAGTGAGGTATAACGGTGTATGTTTTTGCACCCATTGCTAGTGATCAACATAGGTCTGGGTACCTATTACAAGCAAGTCCATTTATCATGTTGTGATGGGAAAACAGGGTTTGGTTTAAATTCTTGTTTCAATACTAAGCTGTATTAACCTAAGCAAAAATGAAGTAAGACAGTCAGAGAAAGACAAGTACCTTATGATTTCACTTATATGTAGAATCTAATGAACAAAGTATACTAACAAGCAAAATAGAGACGGTCATAGATGCAGAGAACAGACTGGCACCAGTCAGAGGGGAGGGGGTTTGGGTGGCTGGGTGGGAAAGGTGAAGGGATTCAGCAAAGAAAAAACCTCATATACACAGATGAGAGTATGGTGATTACCAGAGAAAAGGTGGGGGGTGAGGAGTGGTGTAGGAAGGAAAAGGGATGATACATGGTGATGGAAGGAGACTTGATTTGGGGTGGTGAACACACAATATACCATAATATAAAGATGATGTATTGTTGAGCTGAACACCTGAAACCTATATAACTTTATTAACCAATGTCACCATAATATGTTTAATAAATAAAGAAAAAACTATTTAATTTTAAAAATCACATTACTTACTGAGTGGACATCGAAACAATAACATTCCAGTGGTAATAAACACACCCAGTGCCTATATGTTTCCAAAATCCCATTCTCCAATAAACAGAACTAGGACTCTTGGGAGGTCAGTGTTAATTAACATCAACAGTGATAAGTCGTTAGTATCACCTATCCCTTGGTATGAAGTGATGAAAAGGGAGTTTGACCGTTGTGGTATTCTTTCCAAAAACTCATAACTCCAGTTTAAATATGAAAAGAGCATTTTAAAATTCTGTTGAAGGATATTTATAAAATATCTGACCAGTGCCTGACCTGTGGTGGCGCAGTGGATTAAACGTCGACCTGGAATGCTAAGGTTGCTTGTTCAAAATCCTGGGCCTGCCCAATCAAGGCACATATGGGAGTTGATGCTTCCTGCTTCTCCCCCCTTCTCTCTCTCTCTCTCTTTCTCTCTCACTCTTTCTTCTCTAAAATGAATAAATAAATAAATAAATAAAAATATCTGACCAATATCCCTTAAACTTGTCATGGTCTTGATAGAGAAGGAATGACTAAGAAACTGTCACAAACTAAAGGAGACAAAAGAAGCTGAGTAAATGTAATGTGGTATTCTGGGGTTGGGTTCCTGGAGTGAGGAAGGACCTTAGTGAAATCTGAATAAAGTCTGGAATTTAGTTAATAGAAATGTACTAATAGATTTCCTAATTTTGACAAATTGCCATGGTAATATAAGATGTTAACATTAGAGGACGTTGGGTGAGGAGTATGTGGAAACTCTCTGTATTATCTTTGTAATTTTTCTGTAAAGTTATCTTAAGAAAGTTTATTCTAAAAATAAAAATTATTGGCAGACACTGAAAGCCTGTTATGTACACTTGTGTAGGGCATTATTTACGGTAGACGCATCTGAGTATAATCCCAGGGCATGCCGAGACTTCGTCTTGTTTGTTTCCTGCTGTTTCCCCAATATCTAAAGAAGTACCTGAAAGAAAGCAGGCACTTAGTAAATAATTGTCAAATATTTAGAAGGTGCATATGTTGCCTTCTAAAAACAAATTTATGTGTCAACCTGAGGATAATACTAAGGAAGAAAATGTATACCAAAAACCCCTCTGGTCTGTTTCTGAGTTTTTGTGGTTTTATAGTACATTATTTTGTAAATTGTAAAGGCATTCTGACTAGCCCTTCATTTCACAGTTTAGGAGAATTAGCATACTTTTTCTCCATAATTGTCCTAATGGAACATTTTATGAGGATAGATCCTGGAGGAGTTGGTAACTTAACGTCAGGCACTCTGTTAGAAAAATAGGGGTTTGTAGCACTGATTCTAATTCAAAGAAGCTAAAGCCATTTGTATTCCTATGAGATTAATAGATCAGGGATTAGAAAGCTGCATGATACTAATTTTCTATAAATTAGTAATTTTCTCTCTATTAGTATAAAAAAAGATCTAAAGGGAAAGGCACTTGATTAAAATCCCAGCCTCATCACTTACTACCTATGTGATTTTAAGGAAATGCTTTAATCTAAATCTCAATTCTATAGTAAAAGGTACATGTACAGTCCCTCTATTAATGAAAATACAGGAGAGTTTACTGTATCAAGAGCTCAAGGATATAATGGCTTTCACAAAACAGCGGCTTGTTTCTGCCTCATTGAATAATCTAGGAATGGTATAACAGCTTCTGGGGAGTCTGGGCTACTCTATCTTGTTGCTTAGCCACCTCTGGTCTGTATTTCTTCTTTTCCATGCTCAACTACCCACCACTTTCACAGGGCAGCTCACAGGAAGAAGGAAGTCTACATAAAGCACATCTTTCCTTCTAAGGCACGACAGGAAAGTTATCACTTCCATTCGTTCATATCTCATTGGCCAGGACCTAGTCTTGTGGCTCCAGCTAGCTGCAAGGGGAGCTGGGAAATGTTTTCTTTAGCTGGGAAGCAATTTGCTAAACTAATACTTCTGGTATCATGGAGATTGATGAGAAAACTAGCCACGCCTGCCATAAGCACCTTGAGCAGTGCCTCACATGGAGTAAATGCTCCCCAAATGATGTTCTCTTTAAATCATCTGGAAAATGGTTGGCATGAAAGAAGGTAAGTGGAATCATTTTATCAACTATGACATTTGTATTAGTCAGAATTTAGGATTAGACCTTCTCGGGAAGTTATATTTGCATTGGAAAACTCGCTTATCTTCCTGTAAATTAAGACCCAACTCCCAGGAAGTAAGGTTACCTTCATGTAAGGAAAATAAGCTGCAGGAGTAATAGTTCCTAAAGTTTACTTGTGTAGTAGCTGCAACTAGCTTCTCTTCTTCTAGCTCAGGGAACTTTGGTAGATTAATTTAGAAGAAACTGTGCTCGGTTGAAAAAGGAGAAGATATAAAGTGAACTATGTTACTTAATTTAATACAGAAATTCTTGTGTTTGCTCAGTTGTAATTTTAGTAATCACATTTTCTGCTGTCTTATTTTTGTGTGGATTCAGTATCAAGCCTTTAGCAGTAATTTATACTTACAGATGTGGGACTTCATTATTAGGAGCTCCTTTCATTTTTCTCCTGGTTTAGTTTGATTGTTTTCCTGAGGATATTTACTGTAACCTGCTGAGCTTGGACAGTTTTGTTCCAAGCAAAGCAGTTTCTACTAAGTCTGATTTATGCTGAGCTTGCCTAGGACATTCTTACATTCATGGGCCCTTACTGCAGGTTGTCAGCCCTCCTGTGATCTATGAGATCACTCTGCTGACAGCTGGACGGAGCTCAGGTAGCCCTGATCTTTGAGCAACATGAAGAGTGAGCATTATACTGGTTGTATTAGTCAGCTTGGGCTGCCGGAACAAAATGCCATACACCAGGTCACTTAAAAAAACAGGCATTTTTTTCTCACAGTTCTGGAGACTGGGAGGTCCAAGATCAAAGTTTTCGCCAATTCAATTTCTCGTAAGAATTCTCTTCCTGGCTTGCAGTTAGTTTTGCTTTCTCTCTGTTCCCTTATATGGTAGAGAAAGAACCCTCTAGTATCTCTTTCTCTTCTTATAAAGGCATTGGCTTTATCGATTAGCCCCTGGCCCGTTATGACCTCTTTAGCTATCACCTCCTCCTAGTCTCTATCTCCAACTACAGTCACATTGAGGGTTAGGGCTTCAAGATATGAATTCTGGAAGAATCCCAGTATTCAGTCTTTAACACCAATCTCCCTTTATGTATCATGGTACCCCCAAAGAGTGAGTGTTTTTTCTAATACTTTTCCTGTGCCATCCTGGGCAACCTACCTAAAACTCCATATAGTAGAAGAAAAGATTGCTCTAGTGGCTTCCTATTAGAGAAAGTCTCTTTCTCTAATAAGATATTTGGGTTAATGTCTCTGTTCAGCCCTACAAAATACTTTAGCAGTTAATAAAATGTTAACATATTACAATATAATGAAATGATAGGTGTAGAGAACTCTACAGTTTTCTTATTTACATTGTGTCTTGAATCCTCATGGTAACTCTATGAGAATAGTTAGGATATTTTATTAGCTCTATTTTATATATTGGAAAATTGAAGTCTGAAAAGTTCAGTGGTTTTCCTAAGGTCTCAGGGCTAATAATTGACTGACACTGAGACTCCATTCCAGATTTTCTCATTTCTAATGCACAGTAGACAAATATAAGCTGGAATTTGACTCTGTAATCACTAAAGTTCGGTTTCAGTCCAAGTTCTGTCACTTATTAACAGTAAGTGGGCAAGTTACTTAACTCACTGAAATTCCTCAACCTTCTCTGTGACATGGAAATAATGGAGTCCACCTTATGGGATTCTAATGAAAATTAAATTATATGATGCATATAAATCACTTAGTATAGCACTGCTGCTTGAAAATTGTTCAAAATTGTTGTTTCTTCTTTTTAGGCACATATCAAGTCATATTGCATTTAATTTAACTCTGAAACCAAATTTATACATTTTACTGGACTTAATAAAATATTATTCTAGTTATGAAAACTATTGGCTTATTTTTTAAAAACTTTAAAAGTTATGTGTTAAAATTTATAATACAAATTTTACTGAGATATGAATCTTTTAACTGTCACCTCAACACCTGTCTCTGTGTTTTATTTTTCTTGCTTGATCAAGTAACAGATTAAAAGTTAGCAACTAACTAGCAGGTATTTTAAACTCTTCCAGTTATAATTTAAGCATGCCAGTGGGATTTTTTTTAGTTATTTGGCTTTGGTTTGAGGTCACTTAGTATTTATTAATAAAGAACACTGAGTGTTGAATTCTTACATTTCATTTTATACCAATAAGCCAATAACAGCCAACATATGATAATAATTATAATCAAAGAAATTAAGGAAGCAATTAGCTGCTTAAAAATTGCTATACAGAAAAATCAAATTATTTGTGGTTGTTCTTCTCCATATTATCTTCATTGAAATACATATTTTTCTATTTGTGGGACTCTACAAGCCTAAAATCAGTCACTGTCACATAGGCTTATGTCATTAGTAATGACAGGGAGGTACTGCCTAGATTTGTCAGTTAATTTAATGTGTATGTCAGGGTAAAATAAACCCATACCTTAATTTATTTTGCACATCAGTCCTGATTCTAATATAGAATAGGTAATTAGGTAATTGCATACATTTCTAGATTTAATATGTGTGCTGTGAGTTTGTGGGTGTATGAGTAAGGGAATGTTCTTATTCAGAGAATAATTCTAGCTAAAGTTTTATGTAGGAGGTCAAATAAGCTTTTCATACATAGAAGAAACTACACCAAACCAGCAGAGTCTATTAACAATGCTAATGGAGTTACCTTTGATTTGTGATCAGCTGAGCAAACAGTGAAGGGCCAGTGTGACTTTCCGGCTTCAGGAACAGAGCCTAATGACTTTGCCAGGCTAAAGAAATGCTTCCCATTAGGTTCACTGGTTGGCCAATTCTGAATATCTTGACTGGGAATGAATAATATCGATGATTTGAGTTGATCCTAAATGGTTCTCAGTATCTGGGAAGGGCAACTGTCAATACATAGATGAGTAAGGTGGATAGTAACATAAAACTGTTTTCTTTCTATGCCTCACAGATGGTCTCAGAGTGACTGTACACCTATTAGACAGGCACCACCCACGCCCTCTGATGGTTTTGACTTTAGAAGGAAAAATGAATATACCTACTGCATCACTCTGTTTTTGTGTATTATTGTTATTGTTTTGATATATGGTTTAAATTGTGGTATGTACTCAGAAAGGAGAGTTACACATTAACTTGTATATAACTCACTCATTGCTCTTGTCACATATGCTTGTTTCATTTTCCCTACTAGCTTTTTGAGAGGGGGGACATGTCTTACTCGGGATGAACACAGGACCTGGTCATAGCAGATGTTTAATAAGTATTTCAATGAATGGATAAGTGGATCTGAGCTTATGACTGGATATCTACAGTACTTAAATGGGCAACACACATAAATATAAGCATGATATGAAGAGTCTCTCAGTGTGCGTATGGATGTGTACATGCATATATCTCATATTCAGAATACTATAGTTAAGGAAAGTAAATACTGTCTAAGGCAGTAGTTCTCAACCTTTCTAATGCCGTGGCCCCACAATACAGTTCCTCATGTTGCGGTGATCCCAAACCAAAAAATAATTTTGGTGGCTTCTTCATAACTGTAATTTTGCTATAGTTATGATTCGGAATGTAAATACCTGATATGCATTATGTATTTTCCGATGGCTTTAGGCGACCCCACCGGGGTTGGGACCCACAGATTGAGAACCGCTGGTCTAAGGTGTCTAGCCAACACTCATACTGTATAAATATGTAATTAAATAATGAGTTATTGCAGAAACAGAAAAAATAATTAAACTTAATTTTTAATGTGGAAAATGGACACATGTCAGGTTAAAAACATTATGAGCATTAAATATATCATGGCAAGAAAACTTACATGAATTAAACACATTCACATTTATGACTACCAGTTATGTGGGTTTCTTTTTTTTTTTTTACAGAGAGAGAGAGAGTCAGAGAGAGTGATAGACAGGGACAGACAGATGGGAACGGAGAGAAGAGAAGCATCAATCATTAGTTTTTCGTTGCGCGTTGCAACACCTTAGTTGTTCATTGATTGCTTTCTCACATATGCCTTGACCGCGGGCCTTCAGCAGACCGAGTAACCCCTTGCTAGAGCCAGCGACCTTGGGTCCAAGCTGGTGGGCTTTTTGCTCAAACCAGATGAGCCCACACTCAAGTTGGCGACCTCTGGGTCTCGAACCTGGATCCTCTGCATCCCAGTCTGACGCTCTATCTACTGTGCCACCGCCTGGTCAGGCAATGTGGGGTTTTGATTAAAAAAAAAAAAAAAAAAACCTAAGACAGACTGTCAGTACTAAGTATAACACAATTATTTTATTCATTGTTTTCCTTACTGTGAACATAACTAGTTTTCATCTTAGTAATTTACTAAAAATACTGAAACATAATTATCCAAACTTTAATTTAAAAGCAATTATAGTTTTTTTTAAACTAAGGATAAGAGGTTATATAGTTTACAAGATTTTAATAAACTCTTAAATTAACCTGATTTTTCCCCAAGATTAGTAGTTATAAAAGAGCACAGGTTCACTTCCCATATTTTCTACTAGAAATATACTGACACACACAGTTTCTATTTAAAGTAGATACCGGCTGTATATAATTAGAGAATTACAATAATAGGTCTTACACATGGAAAGGAGCTATATTCATGTATACTTTTTGGCTTATGTTATTAGAGAAAATTTAGTTTCACTGTGAAATTCTGTATCTGATATTTAATCAACTTTCTATTATCTACATTAATTAAAACTAGAAGTAACTTAAAATGAAAAAAAAATTATTTCAATATCTCACCCAGAGAGGTAGTTTTGCCTTACCCCCCACTAATCTTGGCATTGATCAACAACAGCCCTTCACTCCAACTGGCCCTGGATAGCCAGCCTCTTTTCCCCCTATTGTCTCATGTATTAGTCTTCAGGCTTTGAAGAAGTCTTAGTTTTTACTGTAGTAGCCTGATGGTATGGAGCTTTTCCTCCAGGCCAGAATTATCCATATGCAGGTAATGATTACTTTCTACTACCTCAGTACATTTGCACATCCAGCTTTTTCCTGGATTCCTTATATTCCATAGAAGAATGCTTGAAGCCATCTGTTAAAAGAGCTTTTTTTCAGTCTCCCTGCTCCAGCAAAAAAAGCCAGCCTTTATCACAACACATATATTAATACCTTGATCAGGAAAGCAAACATAATAGTGTAGCTGAGATTACTGGTACAAGACAGTCAAGTCAGTTGGATTTAGTCTATACTGGTTGAATTTCCCAAAATTTTAAAGCCCATTGTTGAAATAGGATTAAAGTTGCAAGCCAAGCACCTCCTTGCACCCCAAATTATAATTCTCTGTGACAGCGACACCTCCTTGCCACCAACTTTTTCTAATCATGATAGAAAATATGAGTCATTACTTTGAATTTGGTAGTTGTAAAATAAGTATTTGTCTAGAATTAGTGTACCTAAAATGATTATACATCCAAACAGAGAAAACACAACACAGTGTGGTGTAGTTATGGAATGTAGGCATTATAGAAACACAACAGAGGGATACTTCACACAGCCTAACTTGGTCAGAGGGAGATTTCCTGACTTAAAGAATAGATAGCAACAGGCAGATGAGAGTGGGGCAGGCAGGAGAGCAAAGCGTCAGTGGGACAACATCACAGAGGCGAGAAATAACATGACGTGTCCAGGAAATTGAAGACAGCTATGTGTTGCTGATACAGTGTTTGGGATGGGATGGTAAGAGATGAAGCTTAGAGGACAGGGGTCTCATTGTGGAGGAGCATATAAGCCACCTTAGTGTAAATCACATGGTGAAAACAAAGCTCACGGGCCTGGAAACAAACCCTGTTGGCTTGTTTGTGCCACATTCCCAATACTGTGTTGGTCTAAGAGGTCTTGGATCTCAGCAGATATTTGTTGACTAGATGACAAAAAAAAAAAAGCTTTTTCAGCCAAAGAGTCATATGGTTCAATTTGGATTTTTGATATATTGGTCTGGCCACAGCCTGAAAGATGGATCTAAAGAAAATAAAGTTGGAGTGCAGGAGCCAGTACTAATGGGAAGAGATGAGGGTCTGAACTAAGACAGTGGTCAGTCTCAGGATGAATTTGAGACAGGTGTAGGATTGAACCTCTAGGGCCTGGTGGTTGTGCACCTGTGAAAAGAAAGGGAAGGGAGGAGTCACGTGCTGTGCCATCATTTACCTTAAGGAATACAAGAGAGGGGTTGTCCAAGGTAACGATCAAGTGCAAGTTTTTCAGCAAATGTATTGGAATTTAAATATTTCAACTTTTATTTTAAAAATGAACCCATGAAGAAACTCTTACAGATTTTCAATGAAAATCTGGTGGCACTTTATATTTTTAAAATATACCTTGGGTCCCTGGCGGGTTTGCTCAGTGAATAGAGCGTCAGCCTGGTGTGTAGACATATCTGGTTCAATCCTGGTCAGGGCACACATGAGAAGCTTCCATCTGCTTCTCCACCTCTCCCTCTTCCCCTTCTCTCTCCCTTCCCCTCCCACAGCCAGTGGCTTGATTGGTTCGAGTGTGACCTCAGGTGCTGAGGAGGGCTCAGTTGATTTTGAACAATGACCCCAGACAGGGATTGCTGGGTGGATCCCAATCAGGACCCATGCAGGAGGGAGTCTATCTCTCTCTCTCCTCTTCTCTCTCTCTCTCTCTCTCTCTCTCTCTCTCTCTCTCTCTCACACACACACACACACACACACACACACACACACACACACACTTTAATTTGAATGATATCCAGATATTTGGGCATAACTTATTATCACTTCTTCACACAGAAATTTTGGTAGCAGAAAAAATGTTCTCTTTTCCCTGGTATGCTTCCCTGTGGTCTAGCTTTCTGCAGTGAAGGAAGGGGCATACTTAGCTACCACATGGAGCCTTCCGGACAAGCGGCCTTTGAAAGTTTCCTCACTTCACACAGGAAAGGAGCAATACTTAGAGGCAAGGAGCATTCCAAATAACAACAGCCTTTCCCCTTCTGTTTCTCAATCTGGTTTCAGCATTTTCTGAAGGGCAAAACAAACCCAGGAGAACAAAGGGCCAACCTTGATTTCAAGTTGTAGTTCAAGTAATGTTAAATTTAGTTTGTACTCAGATGGTTAAAAGCATTATTGAAATATCTAGTTCTTGTTCACTGGAGATATATAAGAAATGTTGTTAAAATGTTTTCTTTCTTACTTTTTGGCACTGGCATTTCTCTCTGTTAAATATGTCTTTTATCTAAAGATATTTCTTTAGGATGACTAACTTCATTACATCATATTTCAGAGTAAAATCTCTCAGCCCAAAGACTGATATGTTTATATAGGGGCATCCAGTTTGCACTGCCCAGTGGGTATCTGGACATACAGATCTGATGCGTGGGGCAGAGGCCAGGTCTCTGAGTAGTAATCGTTAGCAGAGTCAGTGCCCAGAGAGGCAGGGATCATCCAAGGAGAGGATGTAGAGTGCCACCAGCAGAGAACCAATATTGAAACCTGAACAGAACCAGAAGAGGAAGAGAAGGCTTCAAAGAGACAGAGCAACTTGATCATAGAGGCCAAAGGTGGACCTGGAGAGATGGGTCTCAGAAGGCAGGGCTACAAACAGTTCAAGAAGGAAAAGAGGGAAGAGCAGGTGAACCACAGGGCTCCGCAGTGACTTCTCTTTCATTAACCTGCCTCTCTCATAGTCCTCCATCATTACCCAATGCTTCTGAACTGTGAGTTAAGAAGGTCGTTAACCGTTGTTTCTGTACTTATAATGTTAAGATTTGTGCTATGTGAAGAATGTAATTTCCTCTGTGTGCAAATATGACTTTGAATTAGCTGCTTTTAGCATCACTCCCATCTAGTTTGTTTATAGGCTTTGTGGCTTTTAATGGTCTTTTTCTGTAACTAGCTACAATTAATTTGACAATAGCGAGTGTTTCAATAGTCATTAGTTTTGTGGTTACCCAGCAGATTTTATCATTGTTTACTAAGGGATATTTTTTTAGTCCACTCTGCTCCTTGTTCAGAATAAAATGGATAAATACCTTGCTTAGAGCCAAACAGAGATAATTTAAATTCTGCTTCCATGGACTGTCTTTGTTGTTTGCACTAAGAGAACTCCTAGCAGTTTTGAGAAGGGTAAACAGAAAAGTTCATTGTATAGTGGTCTGAGTGAGGGCAATGCTGCCTGTCTGGAAATTAGCAGTTCTCATCTATATTTTATCCACAGAAGGGCACAGTTCTGTTTTCCCCCCAGATGGATTGTAGAGTATATTTGCCCCACTATAAAAGCAGTTTATGTAGAAGATTCAAATCCCTTAATCTAGGCATGTGTAATACTTCTGTTAAAGTGCCTTAGTTTTGTTAATTTTTTTTTTTTTTTTTTTTTTTTGCCTTTTCCTCCTGGGGAAAGATCTTGTTATCTATCTTAAAGAGCATTGCAGTAAAAGAGTAACTTTAAAAAAATCATTTCTTAAATTTTTTTTTTTTTTTTTTTTTTTTTTTTTTTTTTTGTACAGAGAGAGCGTCAAAGAGAGGGATAGACAGGGACAGATAGACAGGAACAGAGAGATGAGAAGCATCAATCATTAGTTTTTCGTTGTACGTTGTAACACCTTAATTGTTCATTGATTGCTTTCTCATATGTGCCTTGACCGCGGGCCTTCAGCAGACCGAGTAACCCCTTGCTCGAGCCAGTGAGCTTGGGCTCAAGCTGGTGAGCTTTTTGCTCAAACCAGATGAGCTCTCACTCAAGCTGGTGACCTCGGGGTCTCGAACCTGGGTTTTCCACATCCCAGTCTGATGCTCTATCCACTGCACCACCACCCAGTCAGGCAAAAAAATCATTTTTTTTTTTTTGGTTCATAGGAATGCAGGTCTATGTAAAGATAAAATAAAATGAATCTAATAAGTATTAATACTATATTTTTTATCAAATGAATGTCAGAGCTCATTATAGACCTTATTTTCTATGGCTTTTTAGTAATTTTATTTTTATTTTTATTTTTCTGAAGTTAGAAGCAGAGAGGCAGACAGACAGACTCCTGAGTACGCCCAACCGAGATCCACCTAGCATGCCCCCTCATCTGGGGCGTTGCTCTGCTGCAACCAGAGCCATTCCAGCGCCTGAGGCAGAGGCCATGGAGCCATCCTCAGCACCCAGGCCAACTGCTCCAGTGGAGCCTTGGCTGCGGGAGGGAAAGAGAGAGACAGAGACAAAGGAGAGGGGAGAGGGTGGAGAAGCAGATGGGCGCTTCTCCTGTGTGCCCTGACCAAAATCAAACCCAGGACTTCCACACACTGGGCCGACGCTCTACCACTGAGCCAACCAGCCAGGGCCAGTAATTAGTTTTGACCCTATTTCTTTTATTTACACACACACACACACACACACACACACACAACTGGGACCTAAAGAAATTAAGAATTTTATTCAAAGCTACATAGGTATTTGACCTGAGTAACCTTGACATTGCTGATGCAACACAACTTTTTCCTCTTGGCTTATATGAGACACTGAGAAATCAAATATAATTGTAGAATTCAGACACATTGTCATTTATTGTATAGTCCTGGTAACATTTATGATAGCCATTTAAACACTTTAAACAAATGATTAGCTCTTTCGGGAAATGATAAGTGGAGGCCTCGTTCAGGAATTCCCTTTCTCATGGCTCTTATTTGTTCATCTTTCCTCCTGCGGGAGGAAGAGAAGCAGGGCCCAGTGGGAAGAGGAGGCCCCTGTGGCCAGCACAGAGGCCCTGGACTCTGAGACCCAGCATGTGCTATTAAAAGATGAAAGCCCACCCTGGCCTGATAGCTCGGTTGGGTGTAGTGTCATCTCGGAGCGTGGACATTGCCGGTTCGATTCCCTGGTTGGCACAGAGAAGAGCAGCTTGGTGTTCCTGTCTCTCTCTCCCTGCCTCTCCTTCTCAAAAAAAGAAAATAAAAAGGTGGAAACCCAGATCCCTGGCTTGGAGAGATGCAGAAGTCAAAGCTCAAAACATAAATTTTCCTTCAAGCTTCCTCCGCCCTCTATGTTTCTTCTATGTGATTAATCCCTCCATCTGGGGGCTTTGCTTTAATCCGCTGGATGTCAGCCCCATACCCGGTCAGTTGCCATGTCCTATTGAGTTACCTCTTTCATCTGTCTTCTTTTCTCACTGCAGCCTAACCCTTAGTTAGGCTCTCACCTGGATCATTGCAACGTCTCTACTTGGGCTCCTTCGCTCCAGCTGTCTCTGTCCCTCCCTCCCACCCCTTCCCCACCAGTTCCTCTTGTCTACACACATACCCGTTCTCCAACCACTGATTTTTCTAACATGAAAGTCTCATCCTGACATAACCTTGTTTAAAATCTGTTTTTGACTCTTCACTACCCTTAGGTTCCTATGAACACATTAACGTGACTTGTAAGACTTGCACTGGGCTGCTCCCAGTTTACTTGTTCAGGAACACTTCTCATTCGAGAGACATACTTGAGTCGTTACTGAAAGTCCTGGCCGTGCTTTCTCTGGCTTCAGGCCTGGCCTCGTATGTAGTTCCCTCTACTTAACACAAGCTTGAAACCAGCTCTTCGTCTTCTCCTACCTCATTCCCTTTTGCCTAGACCTAGGTAAATCCTACTCGGGGTTTTCAGTTTGGGCCTTCCCGGACACCTGTGAAAAGCTATGCTTCCTCACACGCCAGTACAATCCTGTCATCACACTGCCACTCCGGATCCGGGTGAACTCTTCACAAGCCCATTAGCTCTGAGAAGGCAGCACCTGAGACTGTCTCGTCCGTTGGTATATCCGCAGCATCTAAGACAGTGTCGTGGTCAGCCACTGATTGTCAGATGATGTTTGGATGGATAGATTTTATACCAGCTCAGCATTAAAGGTACAGTAAGGAAAACGGGGACCCAAGCAGATATGCAGCCAAACTAAAGGTAGCAAAGGACCGGGAAAGCCAAGAGAGAGAAGCCCTGGGAAGCAGAAGAGCAAGCAGACCTACCCTACCTGCCCTACTATTTATGAATACAAACTCAGGCCCACATGTATCTATTTTAAGGTTAAGAGCCCTGGCTGGATAGCTCGGTGGGTAGAGCATTGTTCTGAAGCACAGAAGTTGCCGGTTCGATCCTGGGTCAGGGCACACACAGGAGCAGATCGATGTTCCTGTCTCTCTCTCCCTCGCTCCCATCCTCTCTCTCTCTAAAAAAAAAATAAAAACAAAACAATAAAAAAACTAATACAATAAACTTTTAAAGTTAAAAATCAATCTACTCAGTTGATAAAGTATGTTATCCTATTACATTGACAAATATATAATTATAAAATGCCAAGAAGGCCAGGTGTTATTTTAGAATTCTCAGATACCTCAAAGTTCTGTGCGAGAACATAAAATCACAATGTGGCTCCTGTCCCACCCCCGTTCTTCCCACCCCAGCTCCATCCTGTAGTACAGGCATGGGACCCCATGCCTTACCGCCAAGCTCCAGAGACTCTTCCTGAAAACAGCCATCCAGAGGCCACTCCCAGGCCCATGCAGTGTTGTCTACCTCAGGGGGACAGGTCTGGAAAAGAGACCTTTGCAGGCCATGGAAATGGCCCCAGGGCTATTAGGACATTGTAAGGCCAGTGGCCGCCGCCATGGTCATACAGGATCCCACTGGATTCGGGCAGATGGTAAAGGAACAGTGGAGCCAGAAAATGGTGGGACATTCTGTTTATTAAAGTCTCGTAACGGCCTGACCAGATAGTAGCGCAGGTGGATAGAGCATCGGACTGGGATGTGGAGGACTCATTTTGAAACCCCAAGGTTGCCAGCTTGAGTGTGGGCTCATCCAGCTTGAGCAGGGGCTCACCAGCTTGAGCACAGGGTTGCTGGCTTGAGCGTGGGATAATAGATATGACCCCATGGTCACTGGCTTGAGCCCAAGGTCGCTGGCTTAAGCCCAAGGTCACTGGCTTGAGCCCAAGGTCATTGGCTTGAAGCCCAAGGTCACTGGCTTAAGCCCAAGGTCATTGGCTTGAGCAAGGGGTCACTCACTCTGCTATAGTCCTCACCCTGGCCAAGGCACATATGAGAAAGCAATCAATGAACAACTAAGGAGACTAAGGAGCCGCAATGAAGAATTGATGCTTCTCATCTCTCTCCCTTCCTGCCTATCTATGCCTATCTGTTCCTCCCTCTGTCTCTCTCTGTCTCTGTCACAAAAAGATAAATAAATAAAAAATAAAGTCTTACAATGGTGGACGAACAAACAGGCAGGGCTCCCAAGCCCCATAGCATTCCGGACTCACCTGGACTCACGGGTCCCCACCAGCCTCAGCACTCCCAGACAAATAGGCTGGGCCGAAATCTCAGGGCTCCCAAACCCCTCAGCTCGCTCTCTCTCTCTCTCTCTCTCCTCTCTCTCTCTGGACTCTCCAGCAAAACAGGCTGGGAGAAAAAACCTCTTCTCCAGCAAACAGTAGCAAACAATCACCCCTCCCAAGCAGGAAAGCAATCTGCAATTTGCAATCTGCCGCCCTGATGGCAAGCACCTGCAGTATTTAATAGACTATACACACAGGGCGCCGCCCCAATACAGATGAGCAAACCTAAAAAACACTTGTTTACCCAACAGACATGGACACATGGAATCCTAAATGCCCAGAACTGGGTACTAGAAGTGGGGGAGCAAGGGAGGATGTAGATTCCATGTGGGACTATCTCCTTGGCCTGCAGACTGGGGAGAGATGGTTGTGTCTAAGGGTGATATTGCAAGCAGGAGATGGCCTGGATTTATTCCAGAACTTGTACTCCTGGTATACTCCTAGTATATATCTTTGAGGGTGTAGCATTACCAACGACTGTCTAATACTATATTTTTAAAAAAAATTCTAATATATGAATAAACTTTAAAGGTTGTAGATACATTTTTCCTAACTAATCTCTTAATTGTTCATACTTTAAGATCATGACCCTGGTCAGTTGGCTCAGTGGATAGATTGTCCTGGCATATGGACATCCTGGGTTCAATTCCTGGTCAGGACACACAGAGAAGTGACCATCTGCTTCTCTCCCCTTCCCTATCCCTCTTCTCTCCCTCTTCCCCTCCTGCTGCCAGTGGCCCAGTTGGTTCGAGCATTGGCCTGGGCACTGAGGACAGCTCAGTTGGTCTGAGCATGTCAGCTTTAGGTGCTAAAAATAGCTCACTTGATTCAAGCATTGGTCCTAGATGGGGATTGCCGGGTAGATCTGGTTGGAGCACATGTGGGAGTCTGTCTCTCTGTCTCCCCTCCTCTTACTTAAGAAAAAAAAAAAAGATCATGTGACTCTGTTCTATTGTATTCTGGGAAGCAGTTTAAGCTAATGCCTGTGGGCACATTCTTTCAAGTTAGAACACGGTTCTGAGTTGTGAGTTGGTTTGGTTTCTGAATTATCCATTCAGCAGCTGTGGATCCCTGGGCAGGGTGCTTCGACTGCTGAGTGGGTGTAATAAAATCTTCTAGGGTTGTAGCGCAAGTACATGAGGTTAAAGTCTTTAAAAGGCTTAGCTCAAGTAAATGCTCCATAGATCATAGTGCTGTCATCATCATCATAATCACTGTCATTATTTTTACAGCTGTCATTGTCTGTAACTATTGCAATGACCTTGGACAAGTCGTGTATGTAACCTCTCAGAACCTCAATTTCTTCATCCATAAAATGAGGTCTTTAAGCAGAGGATAACTAAGGTTCTGTCTACTTAAGAGCAGGGACTTTTGGGGGTTCCTTCTTTTTTAGTTTACTTTAAATCTGTACTTGACCTCCGGGCTACATTGTAAATTGTTAAGAGGAGTTAGCTACTATTCATATGATGTCATGGTGTGTTCTATTTTAAGCAAGTCTGCTATTGAAAAATTTGAATCTTTTGTAAAAACTGAAAAACTCTGGTTACAGCTGCAGTTTTTGAAACATGTATTTGCAATACAGACAGCTTCATTGTATAGGTTCCTTATTAACTGGCTCTTCTTATACATTAAAAATCAAATTTGATTTACAAAAAGATATTCAGTTTGCTTACAATTTTTCAGAAACATATGCAGAGATTTTTAATCTCTTTGAATCACAGAATCCTTTGAGAAATGATTAAATCTGTTTCCATTCTCCCCCAAATGAGCATTTGTTTGGTGGCTTTGTTTTTGTTTTTCTTTATGCCAGAGATTCTTAAATTAGAATCCATGGACCCTTTTTCTCAAAGAGTTACATGCAGATATCTGCCAGCTTCGTGTTGAGAGCTAATCCTTCCCCTACCCACTGTTTTTGGGTCATCTCATTGGAAGTAGGATGACTTTCAGGAGGACTATGATGCTGCTGTGACACGCGGTGGGCAGTGAGCTCAGGGATGATAGATTCTCTTGACTGGACATGATTCAAAAGTTTTGATCCCCTACGTGCTCCGGTAAAGGTTTGGCTGAAGTCTGTGTAAAAGAGTTGTCAGCTGAAGAGCAGAGAAGTGGCCTGTCAGACTCAGAAAGTCCTGTTTGCCAAGTCTCACATGAGAAAAGTGAAGACAGGCCCCATTTGGAAAAGAAGACCTGCTTTCTGAAAGATTTATTACATTAGGGTCATGTTTCACAATATACTCCATGTTCAGTAGACTTGGCTCCTGCTTGATTCATTCCCATTTCATAAGAAAGCTAATTAATCTCTTTTAAAAGGAAGGAGTAGGTAGGAATAGAAGAAATGAAGGACCTTATATGAATGACAAAACATCCTGAGTTTTATTATCATTCTCTCTTGGTTTTAAGGCAATATTGAACTTTCTTCATAAATAGCCTGTGCAGAAATCTCTGAGGTTTGCACACTTAAAGATTTTATATATTAAGGTGAGGTCTGAATCCCCATGTTTTAATCTGTCAAACTAGAACATTCTTGCTGAGTTGAGAATAACACTCAGAAATTCATTTTTTGGTTTCAAGTAATTTTAAGATATGCTATCTTATCACAGACTTCACAGTGTGTCCTAGAAAATCATGCTGTTTTCAAAGTGATATTAAAGGCACAGTGAGATTTCCTTTTTGATTTAGATTTTTCTCGACCTCCCACATATAGAACTGTTTCATAAAGTCACTTGCTGCTAAGCATCTCAGACCTTTATTTGGCAGTAATGAGAAAAACAACTACTTAAAAATGTTTGTAAGTAGAATGCGCATATTTAGAAGTAGCTGACATCTGATATGTAGTTTTTCTTATATGCTATGTATGGTGCAAGAGATTCTGTACAAGGGTAAAGACAGTGCCTTCTATAGCAAGGCAGCATGGCATAATGGTTAATTAAAATGTAGACTCTACAGCCAGACAATGTGCATTTGAATCTCAGCTCTGCCACTTACCTGTCTTGTGACCTTGAGGGAGATACTTAATCTTTGTGTGTTCTGTTTCCTCATCTACAAAATACAGATAATAGCAAGTTCCTCCCTTAGTGTGTTAATTTGAAGACTGGATGAGTTAATATATGCATAAAGTACTTAGAACAGTGTTGGCATAAAATAAATGTTATATGTTAGCATTGTTATACAGATGAGTAAAGATAACCAATAAAATCTACTTTATCATTAGAAGATTCAAAAAATAAGTTAGTTTATCTTTAGTTTAGGATAAGGCTTTACACTGAGTTTATTTTTATCCCTGTGTCTTTAGAAGCTCTAATGAGGGTAGCTGTCATTCTTTCTGCTCCCTTCTGTCAAGTCTGCAAAGCAGTGGGGCCCGTAACATCTGTGGGCTGAGGACCCTCCTGTACCTGTAAATGGCAGTGTGCATCAAGTATTTGGTAGATTAAGTAAATGCCATGACTCACACACACTCAGTGTACTCTTGCCAAATGCATGTCAGACCTGCTCTGATAATGAAATACCTTTATTTTAAATGGTACATTATATATAATCAGTGAATACTAAGTGAGGAAAAACATAATAACATGTGAGGTGTCCTTCAAACCATTTAATGTTTGAAAAGTATCTTTATACTTGAAAAAGCTAAGGAAGTATAATCATTCATTCATTCATTCATTCATTCATTTAAAATAGGTGTTGAGTGCCTACCATAGGCCTGACCTTTAAAAGATGGAAATAGGAGACCTACAGTGTGTCCATAAAGTCATGGTGCACTTTTGACCGGTCATAGGAAAGCAACAAAAGATGATAGAAATGTGAAATCTGCACCAAATAAAAGGAAAACCCTCCCAGTTTCTGTAGGATGATGTGGCAGCATGTGCGTATGCGCAGATGATGATGTAACACCATGTATACAGTGGAGCAACCCACGGCCATGCCAGTTGAGATGTGGACAGTACAGAGGAAAGTTCAGTGTGTTCTGTGTCTCGCTAAATTCGAATCCGTGACCAAAGTGCAACGTGAATATCAGTGCGTTTATAACAAAGTGCCACCACATAGGAATAACATTACTCGGTGAGGTAAGCAGTTGAAGGAAACCGGCAGTTTGGTGGAGAAAGCCCGTTCTAGACCATCAGTCAGTGACGAGTCTGTAGAGGCTATACGGGATAGCTACCTAAGGAGCCCTAAAAAATCTGTGTGTGAGCCCACATCGAACTGCACTGAATAGGTATGAAACTGGGAGAGTTTCCCTTTTATTTGGTGCAGATTTCACATTTCTATCATCTTTTGTTGCTTTTCTGTGACGGGTCAAAAGTGCACCATGACTTTACAGACACACTGTAGAATATAATTGTTGATGTAATAGAGATTCTATTCTAGTGAGAGGAGATAATGAGCAAGTAAACAAACAAAACAAGATACTTTTCGAGACAGATAAGAGGATGAAATAAATGAAATGAGTAATGACCAGAGTAAGGCCTTGCTGAAGGCCTCAATGGTGTCTCAACTGAGCTGAGACACAAATGAATTGGGGAAAGAGAGTTCCCTGCAGAGGGAACAGCAGATCAAAAGCCTTGATACAAGAATGAAGCTGATAGGTTTGGGAAAGAGAATGGAGTCCTAGATCTTGATGGGGAAGAAGAAAAGGAAGGGATACAAAGTAAAGTTCTGAACATAAACAGGAACTTAATTTTGTGGTAACAGTTTGCCATGGTGAGATTGTATTCAACTGCACTGGGAAACCATTATGCATTGAAGTGACAAGATAAGATTTGTATTGTTAAACTGCTTGACTGCTGTGTGGAGAACCACATGTAGCGGCACAGAAGTGGTCCCAGAAAAATCTGTTGAGAGCTATGAGCTGTAATTCAAGTGGATGCTGACCCAGGCTTGGACTATGATGTGGCAGTGACATGGAGAGAAACAGAAGGATTTGCAATATATGTTGGAAGTAGAGACAACAGGACATGCTAACAGTCTGGAAGGTGTAAGTGGTAAGCAAAAGGAGGAACCAGGAGAGAATCAAATGTTTTATGGCCTCTGTGAAGTCCTACCCTCCCAGTGAAACTGTCTTTAGCCATTCTACACACGTTTGTCGCTCCTTTTGGTGCAGCAGTTGTATTTTGAGGTCATAATATGTGCATGGCACAGTTCTAGATGCTTAGGATACATTAATGAACAAAGATCCCTGCCCCTGTGGAAGTTATACTCCTCTCTCCTGTACTACTTTTCTGTATGTGCCCATAATTCACGTTAAGTTTTATGGCTTAGTGTTAGTCTCTAATTGTTTCAGGCATATTATTTTTGTTCTCCAAATAGACAGTTACCTCCATAAGGACCAGGGACCCCTGTTTTCAGTTTGCCATAAAAATGTCAAGCTCGGTGAGGGGGGGAGGAAGGACAAAAGTAACAGTGAAAATATGTCTTTTTCATAGATAACTTCTTGTTTATAGACCTGCCTACATTAATAAGTAAATTTGTGAATATCTAAAATTACAATTCAGATCTTTGAAAAGGCAATCATGTTTCCATTAAAAAAATTATTTACTCACTGAAGAGTTACTTTAAAATAAGAGACTTCCCTATTGAATGTAATTAAAAGTTTATTAACAGGTCATTATGTATCTGTCAGGAGATACGGGTAAAGGAACTGAAGCTAGAGTATCAGATGTCATAGTCAATTTAAAAGTATCTAGAATGGAGACAAAGAAGCTGAAATTTAGAATTGTAGAAAACAAGTTCTGTGGTAGAGCGTCAGCCTGGCGTGCAGAAGTCCCGGGTTCGATTCCCGGCCAGGGCACACAGGAGAAGCACCCATCTGCTTCTCCACCCCTCCCCCTCTCCTTCCTCTCTGTCTCTCTCTTCCCCTCCTGCAGCCAAGGCTCCACTGGAGCAAAGTTGGCCCGGGCACTGAGGATGGCTCTGTGGCCTCTGCCTCAGGTGCTAGAATGGCTCTGATTGCGGCAGAGCGACGCCCCAAGATGGGCAGAGCATCATCCCCTGGTGGGCATGCCGGGTGGATCCTGATCAGGCACATGCGGGAGTCTGTATGATTGCCTCCCGTTTCCAGCTTCAGAAAAATACACACACACACACACACACACACAAATTTCTAGGAGGAGTTTTATTTTGTAAAGTTAAACTTACAATTAATTGTAAAGTGATTCCTTAAACCAAGTCGTTTAGCCTGGCAATGAAACAAGAAAGTTGGTTTCTGGTTAGGGCTTTCTGAGTATGTCTTAAAATATAAAAGAGAATGCAAAATTTATGGTTTTATGTTTTGCAAGGAAGACTGAATATCTTCACAAACTTTCATAGAATATTGACTCCTCTTCAAAACCCCATGTAATGTACAATTATGATTTTGTTTTTATGGAAAATGCTACTGAGTTCTAGAATCTTAACTTTAAACCCAAGGTTCTGAATACACCCCATTTATAAGGGTTCTTATTAAACTTGTTTCTTTAAGTCTCATAAACCATTTACTCTTTGAAGAGCATCATGATTATCAATGGGAAAGGAAATCTTGAATCAGATAGTATGCAGCAGCACAGTTCTTATAATGAGCGTACATGACATTCTCTTTACCTCATTCATCTTTCAACGTGTTCATTGAGAGTTTTTTCTGGGCAAGGCACGAGGCAAACAGAAGCAAATCAAATCTGCTCTCTGACCCAGAAAAACTTAAACCTCCTTGGGGGGAAAAGACATATATACAATAGAACGTCTTAAATACCACAAGAGTGGTGTAAATAAACTGTATTGTGGGTTCAGAGGAGAGCAAGACACTTTCTTCTGATGGAAGTGGGAAGGCTTCCTGGAAGAGGTGACATTTAAAATGCCACTTGAAAATGGAGAGAATTTGAAAGCGGACTGAAAGGGAAGGACATCCTGGAAAGCATGAACATAGTGATAAAACTAAGAAAATGGGTATGTACAAGAACCAGCTGGTGCCTAGTGCAGGGGACAGCTCTGTAGGGCACTGCCTAAGGAGCCAAGGACAGGAGGAAAAGTAAGACTTGGTCCTTACCCATAAGGAATAATTCAGTTTAGTATATCTTAGAAAGCATGAGTAAGAAAATGGTTTTCAGTTCAGTTTGAGGACGGTGATAGACGCTGAGCTGAGGTACTGGAATTGTATTCTATGGCAGTGGCTTTAGTGATGGTGATAGTAATGCTTATTATTTACTAAATCCTTCAATGCTCTATATACTTTAGTTAGAATTTACATGTATTAGTTCCTGCAGGTCTCCTCGTTAGACATGATTACTGTTTATTCCTACTTGTCAACTGAGAAAACTGGAGCTTAACAACTCAATTAATTCATTTAATGTTGTCCAGCTGGTAAGTAGCATAGTCTGGATTTGAACAACCGTATGGGATTTCAGAGTCCAAAAGTCACTAAAGGGGGGTCATGGAAGATATTTGAATAGGAAAATGATTGATTTGTGCTGTTTTTCCTGAGAATTTACTGACTATAGGGGGAACACAGTGATTTAAGGACTATGCTAATGGACAGCTAATGCGGCCTTAAGGAAGGAAATGGTATCGGCTGTGAAAAGGGGAGGGGGTGAAAGATGTCATGAAGAGAACTGGCTTGACTTAGGAACAAGGAAGAGGGAGGAGTCAAATACAGCTTGAAGTTTTAGAGTCTGTGTAAATGGGAGACTCATGGTGCCAGGCAGTGAAAAACAAAGATCACAGAGGAGGAATGTCCCTTGGGAGTAGGGAAGCTGGGATGATTAATTTTGTACAAGCTGAAGTTCAAGTGCCAATGGGATACATGGGGGAGGGGCGCAGCAGGTGGTAGGAAATACAAACACTGAGCTTGGAAAAGAGGTCGTTTAGATATGGGGTCATATCTACCAAGGGTTTCAAGGTCAAGGAGGACTGGTCAAGAATTTCAAAACTATAGTTTTATTAGGCTAGAGAAATCAGAAGCAGACCACTGGATTTATGAAGTGAAGTGATAGTAAAAGGTAAAAAAGAAAATGTAGACTACTCTAAAAAGAATTAAAAGTTAAGAGAAAAATGAGTTATTGGTAGACAAAGGGGTTGAAAGAATGAGACAAGTCTTCTTTGTTTTACTTCAAAATGGAATTGTTGAAGAAAGATAGTGACTGATGGAGTAATCTTGAAATTGTTAGGCCTTATATTAACTCAGGAGTGCAAATGATGAATTTGACGGGTGAGGGATACCTGGTGTCCCTTTCAGATTCATTCAGACTACTTTAATTCTTTTTTTTTTTTTTTTTTGGATTTTTCTGAAGCTGGAAACGGGGAGAGACAGTCAGACAGACTCCTGCATGCGCCCGACCGGGATCCACCCGGCACGCCCACCAGGGGCTACGCTCTGCCCACCAGGGGGGATGCTCTGCCCCTCCAGGGCGTCGCTCTGTTGCAACCAGAGCCACTCTAGCGCCTGGGGCAGAGGCCGAGGAGCCATCCCCAGCGCCCGGGCCATCTTTGCTCCAATGGAGCCTCGCTGTGGGAGGGGAAGAGAGAGACAGAGAGGAAGGAGAGGGGGAGGGGTGGAGAAGCAGATGGGCGCTTCTCCTGTGTGCCCTGGCCGGGAATCGAACCCGGGACTTCTGCACACCAGGCCAACGCTCTACCACTGAGCCAACCGGCCAGGGCCCAGACTACTTTAATTCTTAAGAAGACTACTTAAATACCACTTCTCTGCCAATCCTTTATCGCTCCTGTAGTTTCCCTCACAGAGGCTTAAATGTTCCTTATCCCATCCTCCTACGGCCCTTAGTACATACGTGACCATAGACCAGTGGTTCTCAAGCATCACTGTGCTTCAGATCATCTACAGGGCTGGTTAAAAGATAAATTGCTGCCCCTCCCCCTGAGTTTGTGATTCTGTAGGTTTGGGATGGAGCCTGGGAATGGGCTTTGCTAGCAAGTTCTCAGGTGCTGCTGTTGCTGCCGGTCTGGGGACCACACTTTGTATACTATTGAACTAAGCAAAGCATCTGTGAAGGGTATAAGTAAAGGGTTTGGAGTTTTAGGATGGACTGGTCTGGAAATGTTCTAGATAAATATTCTAGATTTAGGGCAAGCAACAAACAGACAAACAAAAAATCCCAGCATATTTTGCCTAGCTTCATGAAAGAAAAATATATAGTGTGAAGGAAACATCAACATAATCCCTACTGATTAAAATGTTTTCTAGGAGAAATCTAGGTTTAAGTTTTAATTTTATTTATTTTTCTTTTCTTTTTTTTTTTCTTTTTCCAAGTGAGAGGAAGGGAGATAGAGAGACAGACTTTCACATGTACCCCAACCAGGACCCACCTGGCAACTCCAGTCTGGGGCTGATGCTTTGCCTATCTGGGGTCATGCTCACAACTGAGCTATTTCTAGCACCTGAGGCGGAGGCTCCATGGAGCCATCCTCAGCTCCCAGGGCTGTCGTGCTTGAACCAATCAAGCCATGGCTGTGGGAGAAGAAGACAGAGAGAGAAAAAGAGAGAGAGAGAAAGAGAGAAGGCAGAGATGTGGAGAAGCAGATGACCGCTTCTCCTGTGTGCCCTGACTAGGAATTGAACCCAGAACATCTACACACCAGCCCAACACTCTACCACTGAGCCAACCAGCCAGGGCCAGTTTTTAAAAATAAAATAAAAAATTGAAAACCACAGCAGTGACTATACTTTCATTTTAATCATGAAGAAGTAAATAAATATTATGTGAGAAGAAGTGTGCAGTTGTTTGGGGGGAAAGTTAAGTATAAGAGCTAACATATTTTGTTCATGTAGAATGCTATTTTGTTAAAACAACTGAGATCATTGCGCCTGGAGATATGCCCCTTTTCTAAAAGTTGGTTTTATAATTACAATTTTGATTACTGTATCTAATTATTCCCTTAGGTTTACCTGTCCCTGATAGTTACCATGCAAATCTGACATAAAGAGGTATACCAAATTGTTGAATTTGAGCAGTTATAATTTGTTCTGTACGTCACTAGTGTTGGCTGTGGTTAGCAAATGTGCTAAGTTGCATAACCAAAGGTGTAAAATCCTTCCTGAACATTTGCAAACATCAGTCATTTCAAGTTTTATTTTTTTTCATTTAGTCATATGCCCACTAAGCTGCCTCATCAGTATCAATGTCAGTAAGCTTAGCATACGCAAAACAACCAGTCACTCATAGCCACCCTGGGTAACATGGATGTACCAGAAACTTTATTCTGATCACATGGTCAGATGCCACTAGATAGAGAGTGAAATTAATTAGATATATGAGTAAAGGATGTATTAGTTCCAAGCCTGCACAACTGCTAATTTCACTATGATTATTCCCCATATAATTGAAAGTAGATTTTTGAATTGAAATGCAGAAACATCCCCATTAATGTTATAAACACCAATTATGTGCTTTAGTTTTTTTTTTTTATTCAGATGCTATGAATCTTTATTTAAAACCTAAAAATACACAGGAAAGAAAACAAATTCTTCACACCTAACAGTGTACAAATAAATTATTCTGGAGTAATAATATACTGCTCACAAAAATTAGGGAATATTTTATCGCTTCATATTCATTTTGAAATATCCCCTAATTTTTGTGAGCAGTACATAAATTAAGTTCATATTTTGACAACACATTTCCTTTTGAAATAAAAAGGAATTTTAAAGTGAAGATTTAGTTGCCCACCTAAAAAAGAAAAATCCCCTTAAGTGATACCAAAAACTTCCAAATTGCTATTATGCATAAGTATTTTGAGAAATGGAATGGTTTGTCTGGGAAGGAGAAGTGAGTGTCTGATTATTTGATTTCATTCTTATTGTGGCAAAGTGGTAGTTTCTGAGAGATGCTCAGAAAATTCCCATGAAAGAAAGTAACTTGTCAGTCTTTTAGGATATATTTGGTTCAGAAGGTTGTCTGCCCTCTCCCTGGAATCAAGTTGCAAACACTCTCCTCAATAGTCATTAGAGCTAAGAGGCAATTAGAGGACCTATGATTTGTTCAGATGCACTGAGTGTTGGCTGTTTCCTAGCACCACATTTCACAGGAGCACCAGGTTGAAATCAGGGAATTATTTCTCTCTCAGTGTAACACCTCGTAAAGTGCTCAGATGCAGAAGTGACCGCTGACGGACCAGGGACTGTAATCTTATAAACAAAGGTAAGTATTGCAGGCTGATCAGCATTTACACCTCAAAGTACTTTTTCATGAAGTATGTGGCAAAAATATAAAACAATTAAAATCAATTTCAGCGGGAGGAAACAAGTATCAGAATTAGAAAAAACAGAATTTGCTAATTTCAGAACTTCCTTGCCCAATATCATATTAGTTTCCAAAATTGTTTTTACTCAAATTGTAATATTGAGTCACTTTTGCTAAACACAGGCTAGGGCAAAAGTAGGTTTACAGTTGTGAGTATGTGTAACACAGAGTTTATGCTTGTATTATTATTAATTATTATATAATTTTTTATATGAACAACTATAAACCTACTTTTTGCCCCACCCTGTATGATGATGTGGCTGATTTCCCATATTTCTTTATCTGTATATTTCCCATATTTCTTTTTTCTGTTGAAGCTTGTCTCAGATAACTGCTAGGTAAAAATGAGATTTGTGTTTAATCCAAGTATGTTAGAACCTGCTCTCTCTTCTTCTCTCTTCAGGAAGTATATTTAAAGTGATGATTGTGCATGTTCAAGAATGTACATTCAGACTGACAGAATAGTGGCTGGTAGCCTATAGTAAAATTGAGTGATGTGGTTGTTTGCACTCTTGTTACATGCTTTTTATGGTAGGCATGTTTCAAGTTTTTAATCTTCCATCTAGTTCAAGCCACTACTCAATGGTTTCATGTTTATTTAGACCCTTGAGCATGGAAATCCCTCTGGAGACCAGGTAAGTTTAGCTTCTCAAGAGGGGGTATTGTGTGTTATGCAGATGAATGAATTGTGCATGTGTACAACAGGTATTTGTGGAATTCTCATTTCCATTTTTATATTATCTATTTTCTGCCTCACCTAAAATATCCTTTTTCCTTTAATTTTGCCATTTTTTACACATGAATAAATACTACTGCTAGGAAAGAGCTTAGAAACTCTTGGCACTAGGAAGATGTTTTTATCTTGTCGTTCCCAGTGGGATTTCAGGTGGTTTGGAAAATATTGAAGGAGCATTGATTCTTTTATTCTATGTCACTGGTGGACTAGAAGAGTAAACACAGAGTTTATACAGTTCAGTATGCTCTGGCAAAAGTAGAATGATTAAAGCCAAAGCGAAGTCCTAGGGACTCTGTGATGTGGGACCTCACAGCAAACACTGTTGCTCACTATGGCTACCAAATTAGAAAGTTTTGTATAATATTTGCTAAGTCATGGAATTATCTATCCTTGAGCATCATTTTCTGTATCAGAAAAATGTTGGATGATTGTGAGCCATGTAATAGTTTAGAAATGTTCTTAATAAATGAAAAAGCACCTTGTGATCCCAGTGGAAAGTTACAGTATTTATATAACCCAGGAAAGTGATGATGGATTTCTACAAAAGTATACCATTAAGTACTATAGTGAATTCAAGTTTTTACCTTGTCCCATTCTGCTGTGCCTATGGCAGATACTATAGTGAGAGCACGTATAAAAACAATCCTTAGTTATTGAAACTGATATGACTATTTGAGACAAGTTTGTCCCTGTGACAAACGTGTTCGGATATTAGCAAAATCTTGCTATGATTTTTTTTTAAATTTTAGGAGCAAATATGGAAAACAAAATTAATATATCTCCAAAGCAAGGCAAATGACAAATTTTGTGTCCTTTCTAGTTCCCTGGTTGTGTTATAGTGAGAGAGATAGACTGAGACAAAAAGATGAAACATACAAGCATTACCTATAAAGAGATAAAAACAGATAGAGACAGAGAATTGCCATAGACCTGAGAGATGATAGAGGCAGAAAAGTCAAACAGGTGAGAGGGAGGGAGATAGGGACACAGGTGTAGGACAGAAACACAGAAAGGGAGTGTTAGAGAAAAAGAGACACAGACACAAGTCAATCAAAGTTTGGAAATAGAGATTATACAGTTTTGGAACTTTGGATTCTTTTTGTGTTTTTCTTAATTGGAAACCTGATTTGTCAAATTTAATACATTGAACAAGTCCGTTTTATGACTTGTTTACTTTCCATTTGTGTCCTTTAAAACAAAGGGAAGCTTAAAAGGCTGCTTGAAGTTCAGAAGAGACCAAGAGTCAAAATAAATGTTCATCTAAAAAAAAAAAAATCCCCTTTTCTTCGTTGCCTTATAAAGCAAATCATTGAAAAGGAAAGCAAGTGATATGATGACATTTTCTACCTTCCACGTGACTCATTTAAAAAATCGTGTTCAGGCCCTGGCCGGTTGGCTCAGCGGTAGAGCGTCGGCCTAGCGTGCGGAGGACCCGGGTTCGATTCCCGGCCAGGGCACACAGGAGAAGCGCTCATTTGCTTCTCCACCCCTCCGCCGCGCTTTCCTCTCTGTCTCTCCCTTCCCCTCCCGCAGCCAAGGCTCCATTGGAGCAAAGATGGCCCGGGTGCTGGGGATGGCTCTGTGGCCTCTGCCTCAGGCGCTAGAGTGGCTCTGGTCGCAACATGGCGATGCCCAGGATGGGCAGAGCATCGCCCCCTGGTGGGCAGAGCATCGCCCCTGGTGGGCGTGCCGGGTGGATCCCGGTTGGGCGCATGCGGGAGTCTGTCTGACTGTCTCTCCCTGTTTCCAGCTTCAGAAAAATGAAAAAAAAAAAAAAAAAATCGTGTTCTTTGACTTTTGGAGATCATTGAGAAGGTGAGGAGTCAAAAGTGGTACAAAGTCAGTATAACCTTACAAGAATAAACATGATACACAGGGACAGGGGCAACCATTTATGATGAATCACTTCCAGTGTAGAAAATCCCTGGGCATTCATCAGAGGGCCTTATCTGATGCTGTTTTGCATATCAGTAGTGCCCCAGAATGTGCCAGGTAGCATCAATTTCTAGAATGTCAGGACAATGGCAGAATTCCAAGAAGGCAGGCCAGGGATTGGCCATTCTGTTCAATACTCACTAAAGACACTCTGGAGTACAAGCATCCCCTGGGTCACAGGCCACTCTATGTTTCTCAGGATGAGGGTGATTATCACATTGTCTCCCAGTTGCCCAAACAAACTCTTTTGTGAGTTCAGTGTCCTGCTTAACAAAATGTTCCTCCTGCTCATATAGTTTTTGCTCTGAAATCCTACATTTTATACAGATTTCTGCCACACACAGTGCAAGGATAAAAGGGAAGGAAATTATTTTAAGAGTGAGATGATGACCAAATTCCAAATAAGGAATTGCTGCTAATTCTAGTCCACTCTGCAAAATTAAGCCAAACTCACCACCCTCCCTTTCCTCTCCACATCTCCCTTACCCTTTTCCTCCTCAGAACCCCACCATCTCTTTTTCAGTCTCTGCTCACCCCGTCCCTGGGGCGGCTGGGTTAGTCACCTCACACCGGATATTCACACGGACAGACGCACTGGGCGCTCCTGCTCTCTGCGCTCCTGCTCTCTGCGCAGCAGCGCTGGCTGCCCAATGGGGGGCAGATCTCCTGCTTCTGGGTGCAAGTGGTTTCTCGGTTGATGGAGGTCCAAGTATGGTCTCTTCTTTGATGGTCACCATGACTGTAATATTCCACTAGAATTTTTTTCCTGAATACTCTGTAGTGTATTATAATTGTGGCGGCCATGGCATAAACGTACAAAAAGGAAAAAGGATTACAACTCAGTTTTTACCATTTCTATTCATTCCCAAATTGTGCTTTCTACCTAGAAGCCTATCACTTTTATTTTTTTAACATAAGCAACAGCTTTTGAATAGCTTTGAAATGTTTGGTTAATTTTTAACCTAGGGAAGTCTTATCTCTACATAGATGGAAGTAAGAGACCACTGGTAGAACAAATATGAACTGTTTCTTTAAATTGAGCAAGCTTCTGGGGGTAAAATATCTTAAAAAAGAAAAAAACATTAAGTAAGCCACAATTTTTTTCTTTTGATTCTTAAATGCAAATAGCCTAGACACTGAATGCAAAAACTGAAGTTCTCTGAAACTAGGGGGCAAAACATTTTTGTGTCCTGGAGCTAGAATTCACAGCAGCAGCTGGGTGCACGGACCTCCTGAGTTGCTGAATGCAGGCCCAACAGCAAAGCCCTTTGTGTGAGCTGCCGGAGAGAGGCCCAGGGACAGCCAGAGGCCTCAAGGGCCCTGCTGCTTTGATCTGCTCCAATGGAAGGTCAGTTGCCATTGCTTGAAAAAAAAAATGTCTTTGTAGCTAGCATTTTGTTTACAGTTTTGATAGCACTTCAATATAAAAATCACCAACAGGAATGTGTGTGTGCCTTCTACTATGAGGCTATTTGAATTAGTTATATTGATCCACAGAGTATGGTTAAAAGCATAGTTTTAATGGGGTTTGTTGTTTTCTCTCTTCCCATTGGGAATATTAGAAGAATTATTTAAAATGAGGTATTGCAATCAATCTTCAGCCATTGTTAAAAAAAGAAAAAATGTTGGCTCTTAACCACTTGGGCTTTTCTCCTTTATTTCATTTCTTTCTTTCGTCAGTCATATTAATAAAACATTAAATTAAAATCTCATTTGGAGATGAATACTTCTAAATTTCAGTTGTAATATAACAGAAAACAGAGCAAATACCTATCTACTTAAATTTTTAAAAAGGATAATGATAATCTATGGTTCTTGCACATCTTTGATTGTACAGACTTAAATAGTCCAACAGTGTCCCTGAGCAAGGAGTTCTAGGTTTGATTCCACCATCAGACAGGTACCACACTGGGTTAAGTTCTCCCAAATCACATTTTTCTCATATAAAATGAAAGGTAGAATCCTAAATGATGTTTATCTCTAAAATTTTTATGAAATATGATTCCTCTAGAAAAATATTCAGTAGTTTGAGATGCATGGTTGTAATGGTTTTCCTAAGAAAGTTTCTATTTTTGGAAGGTGTCTAAAAAAAGGACCCAGTTCCATGCTGCCATCAGGCCGCTAGCACGCTGCAAGGGGACAGCAAATATTGTAGTTGCTCTGCTTGTAACAGAAAGAGGCTTCGGACCTCAGAAAAGTGCTTGATGCCACAGATGGGCGTCACTGGGCAAATGAGGCTCAGGACCATCTCCCTGGGTCCTTTTGCCAGGAAATTTCATCAGGCTGTTGTGACCTCCCACTCCGCTCTCCACCTCAGACCATTTTAGTAAATCCCTGTCTGGAGATAATTTTGGCTTCTTTAAAGGCTTAGTAATTTAGGAACCAAGCACATGACATTCCCTTTTTATAAGTCAGGTATATTTAAAACAGTTTCAAAAAACTTGACCAAGCATTTGTCAGACCCTTGTTTCCCCTTTGAGTTTCTTCCTTGCATGGCCGTGCTTATTACCATGGGTTACAGGTAAATCGCTATCACAAAGTGAAGTGTTTTAAATTCAGCTTAAAAGAAGACAGTTAGATCTCACGACTTTTTTTCTTTTAAACCAGCTATCTTCTTTATGTGCATTCTGAAATTCTTAGATATTTTTCAATGTACCTTTAAAAAACAATTGCAACTGATGAAATATCACGTTTAACCAAACTATATTTTGCATGATATAGCAAATAAATCTTACCCATTTTTTTTCAAGAATTAAATATAAGAAACTCAGTGCATGGGCAAGATATTCAGATATAAATGAATCACCATCCATTGCATTTCAGTAAAAGAGTCATCATTTTGTGTAAAAGGTGGCATACTACTAAACCCAAAGGATATTGTGGCTTAAAATCTATCATGATGTGACTGCACTGCTGTTTTTTGATGTAGCACTTCATTTTTGCTTATAAACTTCAGTGTGGTACTCAGAAGGATTGGTTTTTAAATGCCACATTCTGCCAGGATGCTATCAGAGCTCTTTGGAGGGAACGCTGGTCTACCGCACGGGAGATCAGGCATGAAACTGCCAATAGTTCAGATTTTATAGATTCCGAGTTCTAGATACACATTTTTCTTTTTTGGCACCACTGAATTCCATATCTGTCTCCTCTGTCCACTTCTGAAATTCAGCAAGAAAGCATCAGCATTAAAGAGAACATTTGTTTTCTCACAAATCACTTTGACTAAAATCAAGCTGGCGATGGAAAAAAGAACTCAGAACACATATTTCTCCTAAAACTATGCAAACTTGACAGTATTGGAAGATCTTCTTATTGGGGAATTTTGCTTGTATTTGTCAAAGTGGTTTACTAAAATTAGTAATATCGAATACATTACTTTTTAGAAATTTCCATTAAGGTATAACATATACAAAAGTGCACATATTGTAAGTGTGCAGTTGAATGAATATACATAAACATACACACCTGTGCAACTGGCTCTGAGAGCAAGCGGAACATTGCCACCACTGTGGGCGCCCTGGCATGGTTCTTTCCGGTCTCCGCCCCCGCCCCGTCTCTCATTTCTCTTAGGTATACACTTAGAATTGAAAGTGCTAAGTAATAGGTTATGTATTTATTTAGTTCTAGTAGATACTGCTAAGTAGTTTTTTAAGGTATAACAATTTATACTTCAGATAAGAGTTCTTGTCAACATTTGATTATCTTTCTTCATTGCAACCATTCTTGTGGTATATACTGATAGCTCATTGTAGTTTTAATTTACATATTTCTAATGACTAATGAAATTAGACATATTTTTTTATGTTTCCTGACCATTTTGGTGTCTACTTTTGTAAAATATCCATTCAAATTCTTTTGCCCATTTTTCCTATGATATTACCTTCTTCATATTGATTTGCAGAAGTTCTTTATTCTAGATTCAAGTCCTTTGTGTATATAATAAATATCTCCCACTCTGTGGATGGCTTTTTAATTCCTTAGATAGTATTTTATTCTTATGTTTTTATTCTTAATAAGACAGTATATTTACTATTTTTAATTAATATCCTTTTTTATTTAAGAAATCTTTGCGCCTGACCTGTGGTGGTGCAGTGGGATAAAACATCAACCAGGAACACTGAGGTCGCCGGTTCGAAATCCTGGGCTTGCCTGGTCAAGGCACATATGGGAGTTGATGCATCCTGCTCCTCCCCTTTCTCTCTCTCTCTTTCTCTCCCTCCTTTCCTCTCTCTCTCTCTCCTTCCTCAGAAAAAATGGAATAAAGTACTTTAAAAAAAAAAAAAAAAGAAAGAAATCTTTGCCAATTCCAAAGATGCCCTGCTTTTCTCTTTATTGTTTTACCTTCTAATCCAGAAACACTAAGAATAGCTTGAGTGCCTAAAAAAAAGTTTTTAACTTTAATACATTCCATTTTTCTATGCTCTCTATGCAGTTTCCTTGAGTATTCTTTCATACTCACTTCTCAAAATACTAATCATTCCTCAACACTTAAGAGATAGCTCATCCATGGAAACATTTATGAACACAACTCCTAACCAGATGCAATTTCTTTCTCTTGGCCCTGGCCAGTTGGTTAGTGGTAGAGTGTCTTCCTGGTGTGTGGAAGTTCTGGGTTTGATTCCCAGTCAGGCCACTGCTTCTCGACCCCTCCCACTCCCCTTCTCTCTCTCTCTCTATCTCTCTCTCTCTCTTCTCCTCCTCCTCCTCCTCCTGCAGCCATGGCTCGAACAGTTTGAACTAGTTCACCTCAAGACTGAGAATGGTTCCATGGTTTTGCCTCAGACACTGAAAGCTCAGTTGCTGAGCAACAGAGCAGCTGCCCCACATGGGCAGAACATCACCCTTTAAGGGACTTGCCTGGTAGATTCTAGTTGGGGCACATGTGGGAGCCTGTCTCTCTGCCTTCCCACCTTCCCACTTCTCACTTAATAAAAAAAATTGATTTCTCTCTTGCACCCTTAACATTTTGTTTATAACATGTGACTCCTGACAGATCTTGCCTTTTATAAGTATTAATGGATTTAACTATACTTTCTGGAGATGAAGATCCTTTTATTCTTTAAGATTTTATTTATTGAGTTTTAGGGAAAGAATAGAGAATAGAGAGAGAGAGAGAGAGAGAGAGAGAGAGAGAGATGGAGTGGAGCGAGAAGCATCAACTTATAGTAGTTGCTTCTTGCATAAGCCTGGACCAGGCAAGCCCAGGATTTTGAACCAGAGACCTCAGTATTCCAGGTCAATGCCTTATCCACTGTACCACCACAGGTCAGGCCATAGTGACCAAGGAGTACGAATAGTTCATAACTACAGTAACTGAAGATTATTGAACACTTGCTGTGTCAGACATAAGGTTAAGCACTTTCATAGAAAAATTTCAAGTACTTCTCCTTCTAGTCCTATGATATAGATAACTCTTATGTTCCCCAATTTTTAGAAAATAAAATGGGAGGTATAGAGATGTAAAATCACTTGTCTAAGGGCTCACAACAAGAAAGTGGTGAATCTGGAAGTCATCAGCTTTCTTCTGAATTGGTGCTTTTAATGTGTTTAGAACAATGTCGCCTGAAGGATGTGCCACAGCACATCATGTTTGTCCCAGAAGCTCTGTGAAAATAAAAGGACTGATGCATGCTCAAGGAATCAAGGATAGAAATTATATCTGCCTAGACATTTTTTTAGTGTATTAAAAGTTCAAAGATGTCTTACAGAGAAGAATCACTTTAAACTTTGTTGAAGCCAGAATTTTTTATATGTATTAGATGACAGAATCTTTTTCAGATATAACAGTACAAATATAACTTATGTTATGAAATGATAGCTTGGGTGTATAGTCACATGATTAGGAGCATAGACACAGGCTCTGCCATATACTAAAGGATCTTAATCTCTCTAAGTTTCTCCTTCCTCATCTCTAAAATGGGGATAATAATACAAATCTCACATAGTTGTATTTTAATTGAATAAAATAAAGGAAATAAATCATTTAGCACAGTACCTGGCATAGAATAGAACCTCATTAAATAGTGGTATTAATTATTTTCTTATCATCTCTTAGTAAGTAAAAATAAATTCTGTCTGACTCAATTTGTCATCCCTGTAGCTGTCAGCACTGTGCCTTGTACTGCTGGTGCCCTAGAAGTATATTCACTGAATTAAATAATGCTATTATTTGGGGGAGATTATTTTTAGATAAATATATTCTAGAAACATGTCTTAGCATTAAACTTTTATATATTTTAGTTATTTCAGTATCAGATACTATAGTAAGGTCAAACAAAAGTTTCAATGAATTCCTGTCTGCATTTAAATTCCCTAAGTTTTTGAGTTTTGGCACCCCCATGTTCATCACAGCAATATCCACAGTGGCCAAGACATGGAAACAACCAAAGGGTCCCTCAATAGAAGATTGGATAAAGAAGATGTGATACATATATACAATGGAATACTACTCAGCCATCAGAAACGATGATACAGTATCATTTACGACAACATGGATGGACCTTGATAACATTATACTGAGTGAAACAAGTAAATCAGAAAAAGCTAAGAACTGTACGATTTCACACATAGGTGGGACACAAAATTGAGACTCATGGACATAAATAGAAGTGCAGTGGTTACCAGGGGAAGAGGGAAGGAGGAAGAGACAGGGGAAGGGACATAAAGAGGGACAAATATAAGGTGACGGGGGATGATTTGTCTTTGGGTGATGAGTATACAGCATAATCAACTTTCCAAATGATGTGGAGATGCTTGCCCAAAATATATGTACTCTAGTTGACCAATGTCACCCTGTTAAATTGAATCATCTAAATAAAAGAAAAAGAAAAAAAACTCCATAAGTTTGTCCATAAAACATTCCAATCTATAGCTGTCTATATAACTGAAGTGTTTTCAGGTGTGCAATTTGATGACTAGCACAGTATAAAAAGGAGAGAATTCAGCAGTCAAATTGCCTGAGTTTGAATCCTGTACAGGTGGTGTGAACTTGGGGGTAACTACATTGTACTTCAGTTTTTCATCTGTAAAGTGGAGCTAGTAATAGTACCTTCTTTAATGGGTTATTGTAATTGTATATGTATATATACCTATGTAAATACTCTCTATCTAATGAGTATATATATATCCATATATGTGTGTGTGCTATGTAACATGTTTAGGGTAGTGCTGGCACATAGCATACACTATAAAAATGTTCTCTCTTGTTATTATTTTTGTGTGACCTTTTCAGAAGCAAAACTCTTTATTAGTCACATCCCTATCCACTTAGCCCCCTCCTACTGGCCATGTTTGATGATCTCTTGGTGAATTTGTCTTCCTCACATGGCAGACTAAAGAGGAATGGGAATGGTAAGAGAAGGAGTGAAGGAGATGCTGGCTGGTGATTGTCCTGGTAAGAGGGAAAGTCACTCAATGTAAAGAGCAACAAAGCTGGGTAAGCAGTAGAAAGAGAAAACTGAGCTGGAAAATCTGAAATGCCACTCATTTAATTTCTTTACAGAAAACTTTGGGAATTCTATAATTGACATTAGACTAATAGATTTTTATAATATTTTTAATTTCAGTACTCACTAAAGCAGACAGAGTAATGGTATAAGAAGAAACTATGTCTGCAGAATATAGAATATATACATATTTGATCTCATTCTAAAAATGCTTCTCAAGTAGACTTTCTGTGATTTTGGCATACTCTCCTTTCTCAGAATGAGGTGTTTTGTTTGTTTGTGTTATGGTACATAAAGAAGAGCCGTTAGGAATCCTCAAAGCTATAACCTAAATAGGTCTTCAAGTTTATATTTCTAAAGGTCAAAGACTAAGGCAATAATTTCAAGTGTCACCTGGTCCTCAAATGAGGCTTTATGGTGATGGATTATGACATAATCCATTGACATAATAAAGCACCTATTATGTTACAGAAGCAGTTGGCTGAAATAATAGTTTTCATTATGGTCATAGTGATGAGATGTCTTTCACATATTGATTTCATAGTTATAGAGGACTACAGCTTACATTTTACCACCAAAATAAAATTTATGGGAGAGAGTTAATTGCATTCTTATGGGGGGCTATAGGGACATGTGTAATTTCTTCGGAGAGAGTGGTGACTATTAGATCTTTGAGGTATGCATGTTTGTGTGTTGTATTTACTTTTCATATAGGGAATTTGATAAACGTGTATACATCAAGTAATGTAAGAAGTCATGTTGGGCAAATAAGTTTGTAAAATCTATATTTTCTGGTTTTGCTCACTTTTATTGTTAAAGATGGCTGCTGCCCATGTGGGGTGGCTGATTACCTTCCTACTTGGGAAGGGGCTTGGTTATGCTAATGTGTACTGGAAGAAGGGTTGTCCCACTGAAAAGTTTTAAGAAGGAGGAGCTAGGAGGCCACTTTGGCAGAGAGGCCACATGGTGGCAGAGGAGACAGGCGGTCAAGATGGCAGGGTGCTGAAGGGGAACAGAGGTGGGGGCCTTTGATTCTAGGAAAACCCAGGAGAAAGTCAGTGGCTTTGGGAGCCCTGAATGGAAAGGGAAGTGTTTTCCCTCTGTGTGTATTTACTCGCTTGCAGGGTGCGAGCTAGAATAAAAGGTAATGGCCCACCATTTCTTGCCTTCGTTTTTTCTCTAAGATCGATTCGAATCTAATGCGAAACTGCATGTGCTTGGCTGCTGTGACAGCAGCCACGACTGCTGGCCGTACAAGTCATATTATCAAATAAGGCAGAGCCCTATTATTATTTGATTCAGTATGCTATATTATATCCTGTGCTTTCAAATAGAACTACATAGAGGAGGTGCCTTATATAAAATAGCCAAATGGTTTAAACAGCAAAAGTTGTTCTGTGCCATGAGAATAGTGACATAAAGGGTACATTATACCACCCTTTGTGTTGAAATACCTGCTCATTATATTTCAACTATTTTTTTCCCTCATTGAATCCTTGAATTTTAAAGAAATTAAAATTTTCTTGCAAGGTGCAATGCATTTTGGCCAGATTTCTGCTTTATTTCCCAATGACCTTTTGGTATCCCGAGATGAAGAGAAATGCTTCCCAGCAGTCACTGCAGCAGCAAAATCTGGACTAAGGTGACAGAGTGATCAAAGCAAGAACTAAACTGCAAAAAATGTACTTTATCCTCATTGATTTCCCATTTGCAGGAACTTTCTTTGAAGCAATCAGCCTTAGTGAGGCAGTATTAAAAAGCAGGTTTTAAAAATGAAAACAGCAAGATTGAGGTGAGGGAATTGATGAAAGCATAGTTTATATTTATTTAGAATACTTTAAAACAATCTGTGTTTAACATGGCAAATTGTCTGTCATTAAAATGCTAATGAATGGTAAACAGTTGCTAAATTTTTATGCTAATGATGGTGGCAGTTTAATAGCTCTCAAGCCTCGTCTTTATTAGCACAGCAATCTGATTGGGTAGGACCATTGTGCATTCTGACCTCTGTTGATGGAGCAATCTGTTTGTCAGCTTCCATGTTTCATTCTATTTGATTTTAGTTTATTAGTACAAAGTGACTCTTTCCAGGCCCTCAGGACAATGTATTACATAGCATATTCATAAGCATTTTGGGCTTAGAATTTTCATTTCTTTGGGAGACCCACCATGGCAAAAATAATTCTACATTTGTTCATCCAGGCAGCTTTAAATAGAATAATTCTGTAAAATGTTTATACATTAGACTTTTAACAATTAAATAATTGTGAATTGTAAAAGCCTGCTGGTCTAATATAATATATCTGTTTTTCAACTTGGAGAAGATTTTACAGCAAAGCTTTTGAAATAAATACTTTAATAAATGCCTCTGCAACACCTGACATCTGACATATTGATATAATACATCATCTTGGATATACAAGCTCTGAACTTAGCAATGAATGTAATGTTACCTAATTAGGAGAATAAGTATAATTAAATACAGGGTGCTAGTGTGCGTGCCAGGTTGAGATCAGAGTGCTTACTCTGGCATCAGAAAAACAACCATTACTGTTTGAGCTGTACTTTTGGCTGATTCTGTTTTTGCTGCTTCTACTCTACATTACCTAATGGACGGGGCTGACCTGAAGACTTGTCATTACAGATAAATTCCTCAGAGGCCTTCTTCCTTTTTTCTGTTTTTGGGATCAATGTAAATGAGATATGACTGTCTATTTAACACCATTGCCAATAATGTTTTGGAATGATTGGAAATGTGATACAGAGTTCATTAAAGAAATTCATTACAAAAAAAAAAAATCATTGAAATAGGAATTTTAATTATTCTGGGACACTGTAAAAAAACATTGGTGGAAATTTTCATAGTTGGGAGCATTTTCCCCATACTGTTGATTTTTATTTGAAGTCAGAAGGGGATTCTAGGCATATAATTATTTGTGGTTCTATATAGGAATGGCAGGAGAAATTGGTTATGTTAAGTAGTTCAGCTGTTTTGGAAAACAGTCTGGAACTTCTCAAGAGGTTAAAATATAGAATTACAATATGACCTAACAATCCCCAATTCCACTTTTATGTCTATATCTGAGAGAACTAAAAACATATGTACATACAAAAACTTAGAAACAAGTGTTCATAGCAGCATTATTGATAGTAGCCAAAAGTGGAAACAACCCAAATGCCTATCAACTGATGAATGAATAAGCAAAAAGTGGTATCTACAATGGAATATTAGACAGCCTTAAAAAGGAATTAAATTCTGATATGCACAACAACGTGAATGAACTACAAAAACATTATGCCAAGTGAAAGAAGACAAGTCACAAAAGACCTCATATTGTATGCTGTCATTCAATCAAATGTCCAGAATAGACAGATTTATAGAGACCGAAAGTAGATTAGTGGCTGCCAAGAATGAGGGATGTGGGGACGGGAGGAGGAGTGACTGCTAATGGGTATGGAGTTTCTTTTAGGGATTGTGAAAATGTTATAAAATTGTGGTGATGGTTGCACAACTCTGTGAATATGCAAAGAACCATTGACTTGTACACTTAAAGTGGTTGAATTGTCTGGTATGTGAATTACCATATTTCCCCATGTATAAGATGCATCCTTTTTCAAAAATTTTGGGGTCTAAAAACTGGGTGTGTCTTATACAGTGGTTGTAGATTTTTTTACTTGCATTTCCTGCTTTCTTGCGCTTGTTTTTGCGCTCATTGTTGAAGACAGTGATTTGTCATCAGACACAGAGGAGGACAAGCTAATGGATGGGAGATTTGACAGTGATGAGGAGTTGTATGAATTTTATGATGAATAAAACTTGAGTTCAATAACTTTATGTAATATATATTTTTTTCAAATTTCAGGCCCCAAAATTAAGGTGTGTCTTATACATGGGAGCATCTTATACATGGGGAAATATACTTTATCTCAATAAAGTTGTTATATTTATTTGGAAAAAAAATAAAAGAAAAAGAAGGCACACCAGAGCCTGTCTCCCAGAGAGCTACGTGCACCAGCAGTTACTTATCTGCAGTATGTGGAGGCCACAGGCTAAATAAAGCATGCTTGTCACTGGAGAAAAATGCTTTAAATCTGCTGCCCCTGAGTTTGACCAGATATCTAAAGAGATGACACTAATATAATTGTTAAAAGGAATAGTTGCTAAAATAATACAAGGCTCAATAGAAATAAAAGTTGAAGGTAAAAATTTGAATTCCTGTCCCAACTCCTTCCTGTCTCCTAGTACCCTGCGTCAACCAGGTTGTAATAACTCCTTTAAGATTCACTATCTGTCTAAACTACCCATTACCCACAAAGTAAAGGGCAACTTCAAGTTTGTTGTTTTAGAGAACAAATTGTTTGCATCATAACTTTTGTGGGAGCAGACGGTAACTATAAGAGTCCAAGGTTCCTTCTCCTTACAAAAGCCCTATAATTATCTTTGATTTAAAAACATCCAATAACTGAATAGTAGTAAACAGTACCTGGTTTCAAGAGGCTCCTCCCTGCCTCTCCTACAATTTTGGCTGGTCAGAGGTTATGTGGTTAGAGACAGGATGATTTCATTCTGCCCCACGTGCCTGCAGGATCAGTGTATTCTCTATCTCAGCAGAGACCCAGCAGCCTCAGCCCTGGCCTTGGGGAGCATTTTGTTATCACTGTCTTAGACAATGAGCAAGAAGACCCTTTTTAATTGCACTTTCTCCTCCTGGGCCATTTGCTTACTGCCAGAGCAACTCTCTCGCTTGCAGGAGGCAGCTCGGCAGTCTTGTTTTTGTACAATAGGTTGGGAAAGGAGATGGATGTGAGCAAGAGATTGAATTTATTTTTGTTTTGTTCTTGGCAGGCAGTACATGCCACACCACTACCCTTCCTGCTCTTGTGCGCACCCCTGCCCTGATGATGCAGCCTTCCCTGGATATCAAACCGTTTATGTCTTTTCCAGTGGACAGTAGTTCTGCTGTTGGACTCTTCCCAAATTTTAACACCGTGAGTACATGCATTTTTATTTTATTTGTGTCCTCCTCAATTTCTTTTGTGAGTAGGCGATTGGTGTAGTCTGTTTCTAAAGTGTATAAATTTAGACCACATATTACACTATGTAGACCTGTGGACCATGGGTTACACTGTTCAGCTGTGTTATAGATGAACGCATCACCCATGGGCACTAGTCCAACTGTCAGCATATTTATTTTACAAGTATTTCCACAAGTGACTTTTCACTTTTTGCTATGAGCAATTTTGATAGACTTTTCAGTGACTTTAGAAATATAAGCCTCATTGATTTTTCCCTACTACAATAAAGAAAAAAAAGTGCATGCTTTATCTGGGTACATTTTAATTTGGGATATATTTTGGATAAACACTCTTACACAAACAGAATTTTTATTTGGAGGCTATTGTGGATTATGTGAATCTGCCACTATGAGTTAAAAGACAAAACTCATTTAAATCTATATATTATTTGTCTGTGTGATATACCTTGATATCCCCTTTAAGATAAACAACAAATATTAGTGAATTGCCTATAATTACCAATGTTCTTCATTTAGGTCAGCTAACCTTTAATCTGAATAAAAGATATTTTGTAGATTTGTCAAATAAGGCATGACATCTCTCAACAATAGAATTCAGCATAAAATAATTTCATAGCCAGACTCTAAACTTGGACTAAAAGAAAAGGTTAAAAACAATTCAGGTGATTGCATGAATTATGTCTGTTTAGTCAATAAATACAAGCTGTTGGGGAATGATGGTCTACATAAAGGATACAGTATTATCGGAGCTGCAGTAATCACGAAAAAGATTTGTATTATCAACACCACCAGACAGTGAGTCTCAGAAGTACAGCCAAATGTTTCCCTTTGCAAACTTATCTTTTGTATGAAGTAAAAACAGCAAGAGGATTCTTTCTCAAGGGCTGTAAATAAAATCTGCTGACAGGCCTTCTGTTGTGGCTTTTGATTGGTAAGGTAATTAGAAGTTAGGGGATCAGCCAACTTTTTAAAGAGTACTGGCCTTGACTTATCACGTAAACAGTTGAATGTCTTTTTTTTTTCCTTTGGGTTTTTTGGAAAGAAGTCAGACAGTTCTTTTTAAAATGCATTAGAAAGTGAGCATTATTTCTAGTGCAGTAGAACAGCTCGGTAAGATAAATCACTCCTACCCTGATCACATTACTGCAGCAGAAGTGACCACCCCAACGATTGTACCGTTTCAGGGAGCTGGAACTCAAGCATGCCTGTTGTAACCTCCATTGAAACACAGGTGATATATTCCAAACATCACTAAATTAAGTTATATACTTCTTAAACATTGAGTTGGTATTTGTATGTTGATTAATGTGCATTTGGAAGACAGCATTTGCAGCTTCAAGTCCGGTTGCTGTCCGGAAGCAAGATCGATGATGTAGGTGGGCATAAATGACTCCTACTGTGGTTCACCTCTGCATTACTTTATAACACCAGTAATACAGAGGCACTTATTTCAAAAATTTAAATAAAACATTAACATTCCAAGAGAAAAATGTGAAATTCACCATTCCCTACCCCTGCAAAGAAGCTTAGCCCCTGTGCTGGAGGAGGTGCTCTTCAGCAGCTGCTGTGCATCTTTCCAGCCCCCTTGTACAGGTCTGTTATGTACATACCTAAAAGGAACACAGTTACAGTTGTTCTACAGTTGTGATCACATTAACACGATTCTCTAAGTCACTTTTTTCAATTATCAAAGTGCTTTATATATACCTCTTTGTTCTTATGGACTATAAAACAAAAAATGGAAAGAATATTTTCATAAAAGGTTTTTTAAGATAAAAAAAGTTTTGTAATGGTTTATAATGTTGTATAGGACTTACAAATGTACTAACTTGCCTCTTTGTTTCTGTATTATACATATCAATTAACCTTATGATATATTTTAGAATATCCAAAGAATCATTCTACTAATAGTTCATTTTTTCTCTTCTTGAAAGAAAATCAACATGTACTTTTCATATTTCAAAAATACTTTTTGGTTAAGGTGGAGAGTATAGCAAAGAACTACAATAAATAATCATTTTTCTCTATATATTATATAAAGGCATTTACTGGGCAAAGAGTCTTTTTGATAGTATGTTAAAAGTTAAGTCATTGAAAGTGGGACCCTCTATCACCGTGGTTGGGACCCTATGGCTCACGAGCCAGATGTGGCTCTTTTGATGGCTGCATCTGGCTTGCAGACAAATCTTTAATAAAAATAATAATAACGTTAAAAATATAAAACATTCTCATGTATTACAATCCATTCATTTCCTACTGCTTATGTTCATGGTTGCGGGTGGCTGGAGCCAATCACAGCTGTCCTCTGGGACAACACCAAATTTTTATTGGATAATGTGTAACATACATGGGTCATTGTATGGCTCTCATGGAATTACATTTTAAAATATGTGGCGTTCATGGCTCTCTCAGCCAAAAAGGTTCCCGACCCCTGCTCTATTATCTTGTAAATAAATGAATTTATAGGATCATTGGAAGGTTCCTATGATTTTTTTCACTGAACTGCAGTTTTAATTACTCTAAACCTTTTTCTATAGGCTTCTGCAATCTAATGTTGAACTCAACCAATAGATTTTCTAAGGTAATTTCATAAAGTCATTGTCAACATTTTTCTAGAAAACCATTTTTGTATCGCTAATAATAATTACACTCGATTATTATATAGTTGTGATATTTGTGATGTTTTATATCCTTCAAAGGACTCAGACTTTAGAACATTTGAGCAGACCGTGATTATTCTTTCTATTGTCTAGAGGAGGAAAGAGAGTTAGTAAAGGAAGAATTGAGATTTTAATTAGAATCTTCTAACTTTGAAGCTCATATTCTGGCTCCTCTGTCATTAGCTCTTTTGTTCTATGTCACCTCCCACCTCATTCATTGTGAACAGAGCTCAATCAGAAATCTTTTGTGCTCCTTCCTGGAAAAACTAGAGACAATTTTCAGCAGAATAAATAAATAGAAGAAGGAAAGAATTTTTTGAATGCATAATATACCCTCTCTACAAACAATTTCTATGAAGCAGAATATATCTTTAAAAAGTTATAATTTCTTATTAGCAAACTTTAAAAGTATATTCTACTTAATAATTTATTTGTTCTTTGAAAACTAAAGAGAATACTGCTTTAATCACTTTATTTTCAATAAATTGAAATGCAGTGGTACCTTGAGATATGAGCAGACAACATAAAAATTTATTAAGATATGAGCTGCAACTTTGTCCATATTTTTGTTTGAGATCCAAGCAAAATTCCAAGATATGAGTCGTGATTTAGAAAGCTGCCACTAGTTGGCGCGTTGCCGCATGGGTCCAGTATTGTCAGCACAACACCAGCATCTCATTCTTTCTCATGTGTTACCTGTAGAATCAAGTTGAATCTTGTGTGCTGTACTTGTTCTTGGATCATTTTTGCATTTTTTACTGTGCTATCATGGAGCCGAAGAAAGTGAGTGTAAAGGACGGTGGTGAGAAGAAGAAGAGAATGATGTTGATAGTAGTAAAGCAAGAAATAATAGAAAAACATGAGCGTAGTGTATGAGTGATTGAACTGGCAAGGCTGTACGACTGCAATAAATCTACAATTTGTATCATCCTTAAACAAAAGGATGCTATCAAAAGTGCAAATCCAGCAAAAGGAACTACAATTCTGTCCCAATTAAGGACAAATATCCATGAAGAAATGGAGAAGCTTCTGCTGGTGTGGGTGAAAGAGAAAGAGTTGGCAGATGATACAGTGATGGAGACTGTAATATGCAAAAAGGTAGGTATTATTTAATGCGACTTAAAGAAGAAAGAACCATCAACCTCAAAAGAGGCAGCAGAAGATCTGTTTAAGGCAAGTCCCGGCTGGTTTGAAAATTTCAAGAAGAGATCTGACATCCACTTGGTGGTGAGGCATGGTGAAGCTGCGAGTGCTGACGTTAAGGCAGCTGAGGGGTACATCGCATGTTTTGCTGCGCTTATTGCAAAGGAAGGCTACATCCTCCAACAAGTATTTAACTGTGACAAAACAGTATTGTTTTGGAAAAAAATACCCCAGAGGACTTTCAACACCACAGAGGAGAAGAAGCTGCCAAGCAATAAACCCATGAAGGACAGTGTGACCCTTGCATTGTGTGCAAATGCTAGCAGTGACTGTAAAGTAAAGCCACTGCTAGTGTATCATTCTGAAAATCCTTGAGCCTTTAAGATTCACAAGATTCTTAAAGAAAAACTGCAGGTTATGCGGTGCACCAATGCTAGGGCATGGGTTACGTGGGAGTTTTTTATTGAATGGGTAAATCTCGTCTTTGGTCCTGCAGTGAAGAAATATCTTTAAGAAAATAAGCTCCCGATGAAAGCATTATTAATCCTTGATAATGCTCCAGCCCACCTACCTGGTCTTAAAGATGACATTCTCGATGAGTTCAAATTCATAAAAGTCCTCTATCTCCTACCCAACACGACTTCACTCTTGCAATCTATGGATCAGCAGGTTATTTCCAACTTTAAAAAGCTTTACACAAAGCACTTCTTGCACCGCTACTTTGAGGTGACTGAGAATACAATTCTAACCCATTGAGAGTTTTGGAAAGATCACTACAACATCGTGATATGTTTACGCATTATTGACTTGGCATGGCAAGAGGTTACAAGAAGAACCTTGAACTCGGCATGGAAAAAGTTATGGCCTGATGTTGTTGTAGACAGGGACTTCAAAAGATTCGAACCAGAGACCAAGACTGAGGTAGAAGCGTTGGAGGAGATTGTGTCCCTAGGAAAGTCGATGGGTCTGGAGGCAGATGAGGGTGACATAAACAAGCTTGTCAAGGAACATGAGGAGGAACTCTCAACTGAGGAGTTGAAGGAGCTACAGATGATGCAACATACGGAGTTTCTGCAAGAGATTAGTAGTGAGGAGAAGGTAAAGTCAGAGGAAGTGATTTCTACAAGTGAAATTAAAGACATGCTGGCAATGTGGGAGAAGCTTTCAAGTTTCATTGAAAAGAAACACCCAGAGCAAGTGTCAACTGGTCATGCTTCAGCACTTTTTAATGACACTTGTTTGTCACAGTTCTGTAACATTTTAAAAGGCAGGCAAAAGCAAACTCCTTTGGATAGATTTTTATTCAAAAGTCCTGCAAGTGAAAGTGCCAAAAGTGCAGCCAAAAAGGCAAAAACAGTTGATGATTAAAGAAAAAATACGTAATGTTAAGCTTAGGTTAAGTTTAAAGTTAAAAAATACAATTTTTTACAATTAAATTTTTGTGGTTTCATTTTAAGTAAAGAAAGTGCAGTTTTAGTTTATGTTTAGTGTTAAGAAAGTGCAATTTTAGTTTACGTGTCTACAGTGCCTGCATCCCTCCCTCACTCCCTCCTACTCCACATTCACCTCTGTTAGCCGCACTCATCTGTCTCCAAGGTAAGAATACAGTACTAAATAACACTTTTTTCTTTTATTTCATATATTTTGTTATGCATTGGTAAAGTATACATGTGTCTTTCTTAATTAAAAACATGTCTTTTTTCATAATTTAGGATGGTTTGGGGATGTTTCACAGGGCTGGAATGGATTAAATCTATTTCAGTTATTTTAAATGGGAGAAATTTGTTTGATATACAAGTTGACTGACTTACGAGCTTGGTTACAGAACAAATTAAACTTGTATCTCAAGGTACCACTGTATTAGTAGTCTTAGTAAATACAAGAAATACATGTTTACTCATAGTTGTTATCAGTAGAATGAAAACAGTGTACTTTATGAACATAGCTAACAGTTTGAGAAATTTAAATTTTACTATTTTCTTCATGTGGATTTTACATATATATAGATAAAGTAATGATTTTCTCTTGTTTTTATAGTGGCGTATGATAATGTTACATCAGAAACATAGCAAGAGTGAAGTGGGTTTCTGTCAGATTCCAAAACAGAATAGGAGACTATTCTATACTAAATTGTACACAATGAAGAGATATGCCTCATTTAGTGGCTGTTTTACCTTATGCTCCGCAACTGACATAATCTCTCTCAGTGTTTATATGTGAAGAGTAAGCAAATAATTTGAGACAATGACTGAACAGAGTTATGAAGAGCCATACTGGGAAGAAGGAGTTTGGATCACTGATAGTTTATGATGGGCTGTAGGTCAAGAATGCGTGTCTGGAGAATGATGATGGTAACTCTGCACTTTGGCTGTTGTACTTTACAAGAGGGGCTGTTTTGAGCCACTTCTAGGTAAAAGACTGTGCAGACAAACACATACATTTTTTAAGATCTTGACCTTTATATTTAAACCCTAACAGGCTTCTCTGACTGGCTACCACTAAGGCTTGCTTTCAACCCTGTCACCACACCTTCAATTACTTGTTGTTCAGGGCTCAACTTGGTTATCACCTCCCTCAAAAGGAGTCTTCTATGAGTCTTCAGGTCTGAATTAAATGTCCATCTTCTAGTTCCAAAGTACCCAGATACCTCCATTATCGTGGTTGTTCCACCATAGTCTAATTACTTGATAATCTACTTTCTTCACCAGAATGTCATGTCCTTAAGGACAGAAGCTGTATCTCATTTATTTGTATACTTGATGACTCACACGTGCTTAAAAACACTCCTTTAAAGGAAGAAAGAGAGGAAGGGAGAAAGGAAGAAAAGGACAGAGGAACATTCCTCAGTTCCTTGATTTTGAATGTTCATGCTTTCACATTCAACAAAGGGAATATCAACATTTCTGCTCTCCTTCTGAGTGTGAGCTGATAGGCTTAGGTATTAACTTTTATTTTTATTTTGCTGATAATTGTTGTTCTTTCTTTTTTTTTCTTTTTTTTTTTTTTTTTTTTTGTATTTTTCTGAAGCTGGAAACGGGGAGAGACAGTCAGACAGACTCCCGCATGCGCCCGACCGGGATCCACCCGGCACGCCCACCAGGGGCGACGCTCTGCCCACCAGGGGGCGATGCTCTGCCCCTCCGGGGGGTCGCTCTGCCGCGACCAGAGCCACTCTAGCGCCTGGGGCAGAGGCCAAGGAGCCATCCCCAGCGCCTGGGCCATCTTTGCTCCAATGGAGCCTTGGCTGCGGGAGGGGAAGAGAGAGACAGAGAGGAAGGAGGGGGGGGGAGTGGAGAAGCAAATGGGCGCTTCTCCTATGTGCCCTGGCCGGGAATCGAACCCGGGTCCCCCGCACGCCAGGCTGACGCTTTACCGCTGAGCCAACCGGCCAGGGCCTGTTGTTCTTTCTTCATCTAAAAGCAATAACTAGTTACAGACTTCTCCCCAGCTATAGTCCTGGCTTTCTCTACATGGAAGATGTGGAAACTTTGCAAGTATCTACTGCATTCCTTGTCCTAATGTTTTAAGAGCATTCAGTTAGTAACTGAAATCTCTAGTTACTGGATTTTACAGAAAACAATATAGGCCCTAAAGAGTTCTGGATTTTGGAAGAAGATAAAATTACCCTAAGTCCCAAGAAACTGATGAGAAATACAATAAATAGACTAGAAAAGGCAGAATAATAAAACCCAAGAAATATAGGCCAAATGAAAATAGTTACTAAACTATTACAGTGTTCAAGAAAGGATGAATTTTTTGTATGCTAGTGGAGCTATTTTCATTATTTTGTTATTCACTTTACTTCAAATGCTAAATACTCCATGATCATCCTCTAGTTTTACTGTACATTGTTTTGGTAGCTTACCAAATATATACACTTGTTTCTCCTTTAGAATCTACCTATCTTTCATGTGGATCCAATTTTAACCTTTACTCAACCGGGATAATACTTGGCGTTTAATACTTAGTATTTAACGATTGGGATAATACGATTTGATGTTAAATTCTTCTTAAGACACTTCTTCAGAATTGAAATAAATTGCATATTTACCATAATGGATAGTATCAATTTAATATAATAAAATAAGTGTAGTAGAAGACACGTATGCTGTAATGGATTAAATATTTGTATCCTCTTCTCCAAATTCATATATTGAAGTCCTAAAACCCAAATGAAGGTATTTAGAGAGGTAATTAAGGTGAGATGAGGTCATAATGGTAGGGCCCTCACATGTGATTAGTGCCCTTCTAAGAAGAGATTTCCAGAAAGCTTTCCCTCGTTCCACCATGTAAGAACATGGTGAGAAGGCACCTATTTGTAAGCCAACAAGAGTTCTCGCCACAACCATGACCATGCTGTAACCCTGATCTTGGACTTCCATACTCCAGACTGTGATAAAATAAAAGAAATTTCTGTTGTTTAAGCTACCTAGTCTATGGTATTTTGTTATGGCAGCCCAAGCAGACTAAGACACATATCCAGTGTATATATTGTATGAGATGATAAGTAGGTTAAGTGTCCTTTTAACAGCCACATCTTGGGTATATGCACAGATGTATTGGTTGCACTCCCCAGAGCTTTTGCTATAATCAAGAGCTGCCTGGAGACCGCAGTCACCTATCAGTTTTTCTGCTGATTGGCAGGTGTTTTCCATGCCTATTTATTTCAGATGTCATTGTCAGTTCTGTCAGGTTTTTGCAATTGCCCCAGGAAAGCACAAGTACAATGCAGAACACTGCAGCTTTATTGCAAGAGGCTCAACAATCTTATTTTGGTGAAAAATAATCTGATTTTTACAGCCTACCTTGAAATTATTTTTCCCTGACACATGAACAAATATGTGGAAGAGAATAAATATTCTTTCAAAAGTATGAAGTCCCAAATTGCTATATGATTCTTTGAGTCATTCATGACAAGCTGTGAAATGATCTATATGTTTATCACTTATTTTATTATTTTAGATTCTTTGAAATTCTGGGTCATTTGCAGTTTGGCAATATCAATGAATTTTTTATTTCTTTCTTTCCTGTTATAGAATTAATAATATAGTTATCAAGGAGGTCTAAAATACAGAAATTGGGAGTCAAAAATCACACTTTGCTATTAATTCATGCTATACTTCCTGTGAAGTATTCTTGTAGGGAAATCTGAAGTAAGCTAGAACATTTAACTATTTTACTTGTCTTTAATGCCTTTATCTATTTAATGAAGTCCTTATTTAAATGGCTGGGTACATTTTTTTATTTGAATTTTTCTTTAAGTAAAATACTTTACTTTTGCTAATAATGCAACCCAAATATGAATTTTCACTGTTGAATCTAAATTGATATTCTAGTAATGCTTTTCGGTCACTAAAAAGTTACATATTTCATATTCCCTAGGATACTAGTGAGTCCAGCTACTTGAAATGACATGTTTATCCCTGTCATATAAAAAAGAGAATATGATTGGTTTTTTAAGTTTATGATATGCTTAAAATATATTGAAGGGTAATATTCTTTTATATGTTCTAAAGAAATGCATAGTATTAAAATGTACCAAGTTGAAATTTTTTTGTGGTTACTCAAATTTACTTGAAAAGGGAAGATAAGAATGTCCTATTATGGCATTTAGACAAGTCAGCAGCTATAATCCCAGCTCATTAGAAAAAAAGATAGTTCTAGGAAATCTTTGAAATGTGATAGAAAACTAATGAAGATTTTGTACACATATTTAAAAGCATAGATAAGTGCCTAGAAATATTTGCATCCCCATTAAATATGACAGTGAAAAATTAGAAAACATGACCACTAGCAGAAATAAAATACCACATCTTTAATATTGTTTCCCTCTTCACTTTAAACCACAAACAAGTCCTTTTTAAATTTAACTCATGTCCCTTGCCTTATTTAAAAATCTCAAGATTTATCTACTAAAGACTTTGTATTCAAATCTCCACGTTTTCTGCTGCTCTTGAAACCCTTTTGGAAAAGGAAGATATCTTTTATATATATAAATATATTTATATAATGTGTGGTCATTATGTTTCTTTCTCCCTAATTAAGTTATTTGTTCAGGGCCCCTGGAAAAAGGCATTCCTTTATAACCACTTACTGAGTGTGCACATGTGCCAGTCACTGTGCTAAGGAGTGGTTATAGGAATTAAGACAGAAGCCGAGGTAAGAGAACACAGGTTTCAGGAGCCTGAGAAAAGAGGCATCTCTGTAGTCCCACCATGCTCTGTCCTCTAGCATGTCCCTTTCGTTATCCTAGTCTCAACCTCACATGGCTCTGGGGCTTCATCCTCAGTGCTAGAGTTTCAAGGATTATGTGTACTTGGAGGGTACATCAAATTTTCTGGCAAGATGGGTCTTTAGTCTTGGTGCTGTCCCAGGTCAGCATTTTTTAAGAGTAGAGTCAACTTGGAAAAAAATATCTATGCCAGACCTCTCCTTTAAAAAAAAAAAATTATTCTTAACAAATCATCAGTTACCTAAAATAAGACAAAAACAACAACCACCTTGTTCTTAGCCTCTCAGTGAACAAGCCTTTATGTGCCTGTGGTCAAGTAGGAGAGCTGAATAAATATAAAAAATAGCAAAATATTATTGTACTGACCATTCCCTCCAACCTAGAAAAAGTATTTCTAAATTGGTTGCACAATAAACATTAATTGATGATGGTGTTCCCTGAGATACTTTTCTCAAAAGCTGAGGAACTCACAGACCATTTTTTCTCCCTCCCTCTAGATCCATGATGGCGAATCTTTTTATAAAAACCTCCCGCGTTTGCAGTGCTGGTCAACCTGGTCCCTTTCGCCCACTAGTGGGCGTTCCAGTTTTCATGGTGGGCCAATCGCGGCGCCGTTTGGTTGCTCTGCTACCACCCACCACGGCTCTAGATTCTTTTATTCAGAATTAAGTCTCAGGGCTCTTTTGTAGAGGGAAAAACATATTTTGGAATATTTCAGTTTTTTTACTTGTACAGTTGCCGTTGAGGTTGCTAGAGATGAATTGGAGTGCTATTTAGCAATCTGTGAAATGTCAACATCCTTGCAGAGCTCAGTAGGATTCTTGGAAAAGTGCTTTCTTTTTTCAAAGATTTAGCAGTCAATTTAGGTTTCTTTACCCTCCTTTTTATGTTCTGATGCTTGAAAGGAGATGAAAAAGAACATTAATTATATGAACAACAACTCATTTTTATGGAATTCTAGTAACAGAGGTCTTTAGCATATTTTAAGAATATTCAAAATTAGTTTTTTTAATATATACATCCACATATGCAATAAGCTACGTGTGTCATTGCTTTATTGTTTTTTCCACACCAGAAGATTGAAGAATATAATCCAGTCTTCAAATTTCTTCCAGTAGACAGCTCTGCCACTGAAAGGGAAAAAGCCAAATATTAGACAAGCAAGAACTGGTCTCCACCCTACCATATCCTAAATTTAAATGTGTGTATTACTCACAGGTTATTCATGCAGGACATATTTTTTAAAGTACCCAATAAATTCTTGTAGCTTCTAAAGTTACGTTGAAATACTCTCCTTCTATTTAGAAGATAGATTTTTCTTGTCAGTCTTGTACTTGTTTTCCCTTGTTGTGAACAGTTTCTGGAGCTAAGATCGGAGTAGTAGTGTAGAACGTCTATCTGATCTCTTTTACAGGTTTATCATTTACAAATAATTAGAGCTGTACATGTGTCTGGGTCTAATTTCCTCGTTTTCCTCAAGTAGACACCAGTCTTCCATAATATATAAAATGGCTCATTGTCATAATAATATAATCAAACTCACAAAATCTCTATTTCCCAACATGAGCTGAAGCTATTAGATGCTAAAATGATTCCTAATTGCCACCATCACATGGTATATACTTAACTTTTAACTTTTGAAGTACTTACCTTTGAAAGGCATTGATGACATTTATTTAGTCACTCACTCATTCATCATTATATCCTACCTCCTCCCAAAGGCCGCTTGGAGCATTATCTCTCAAAGCAGTAATGCTGCTTGACTTGTTCCAAAGTAATCTACCAGACCTACCTGACCTTGACTCTGCTTCATGCCACCTGAGTGGAAGAGAGAAGTGAGTAGAGCCACCAATTTCATTGCATAGGGAATGAGCACTGAACTAGGAATCCAAAGATCCATATAAAGGATTCTTTGACATTGAGAAGGCACTTAACTTCACTTTTCCTCATTTTTAAAGCTGAGGGTGATAATACTTTCCTAATTTATACCATTACATCATGAAAATATGAGTTTATTATGTTTATGGAGAACTGAGGATTTGAAAATATTTAGAAATTTTCTGGAATTTAGTGAGCATCTGGGAAAAAATCATAACTATATAACATATTACCATACTATTTTTTAATAACTTAAAATACCCATGAATGTCAAATAAGATGTTTATGAAAGAACTCGTTAAAACAGCAAAATCATTTCTTACAAGTGATATTAAGATTTTTTATGAATATTTCTATCTCTTTGATCTCTTCTTTCTAATCAATTACCTTAAACAAACCAAGTTATACTTGCCACTGGGGCTGGCTGTGTGCATAACAGCTGTGGTCCCCAACCCCTGGACCATGGACCGGTATCGGTCCATGGGCCATTTGGTACCGGTCTGCAGAGAAAGAATAAATAACTTATATTATTTTCGTTTTATTTATATTTAAGTCTGAAATATGTTTTATTTTTTTTAAATGACCAGATTCCCTCTGTTACATCCATCTAAGACTCATTCTTGACACTTGTCTCAGTCACATGATACATTTATCCATCACACCCTAAAGGCTGGTCCGTGAAAATATTTTCTGACATTAAACCAGTCTGTGGCCCAAAAAAGGTTGGGGACCACTGCATTATAGCAATCCTGATTAAGGTAGATGCTAAGTGTATACATAAGGCCAAGACCTGGTTCTTGAATTTAAGAAGTGTATACTCAGTCTAAAGTAGCTATGCCTAGTCCTAAGCAGGTGCTCAATTTATGTTAGCTGAATAAGATAACATAGGGCATACTTAAAGATTGGAATCACATGACCACCTGAAAGCAATGAGGAGGGGCTACAACTGAATTTGGAGTAGGACTGGGGAGAGGATATAGTGAGTGGAGGCTGGGAATAACCACAGCTGGTTTGGGTGGGTTATATTTTTCATTGTTTACCTTCAACAATATTTAGACTTTAAGGATGATGTATAATGGTAATTTGAACATAATAACTATGTACCTATGATACATTGTAAGTGAGTCCTAAGACATAACAATGTTTTCTGTTTTATTTTTTAAAATGCTGTTGAATTCCAAACATAGAACTATTATTCCCAAATTATGCACTAACCAAATTGACATTAGTTAAAATGTTAATTTTAAAAATATTTTAAACTCATTCATAGTAGTCAACATATTGAATTATCTTTCCTGAAGTGATAATGAATGGAAATTTATTCTGAAAATTCTTTGATCTTTTGACTATTAAAAATCTCCCCTTACTGTTACTTCCCCTTTTTAAAATTGACAATCACATGAGAAGTACCACTTAATCTGTGCCCTGAGCAGGGACATCTAACTGTAAATTTGATGCTTACTCAAAACAGATTAGTAGTTTTATATTCTATTCCAAAATACTATATAGATCTTAAGGGTATGTACATATGTATATAAACTATTTTTTTATAGAATACAAGTATTGGCCTAAATAAAACTTTAAAAATCATGCAAACCAAGAGGTTTATAGCTCCGTAGCTACTAAAAAGAGCAGAGAAATATACCAGTCTTTACAATCTGTGCATGTGGGGGGGGGAAGGTTTAAAGCAGATACATTTTAAGTCAATTCCTTCATAAAAGAACTTTCTGGAAAGATAGCTTGTAGCACATAGCCCATCATTCCTTGTGCAATCATACCTGCCATTGTCATCATAGAGAGAGCTGCTGCCTCACAGGCCTGGGCCCTATTATAAGCGAGTAGCTTCGAGAGAAGCATTGTGTCACCCAGATGTAGAGTTCTGAGAAACCATCATTTTGTTACTGAGCAATAGTTATATCAGAATTTCATGGGAATCGGTCATCATGGGAAATTATTAACAATTCATAGTCTCCTTTTTGGGTTTGCTTCAGCCTCAAGGGTAATCATAAAAGATTATATAGTCTCCATTTCAGCCTCCATATCCTGAAATATTCTCTGCTGAGTGCACAATTGATTTCCAGAGGCCAGCTTTTAACCCCAGCTTCGGAAGACCCATCTGACCGCAGTGGTTTGATAACTGCCAACGATTATTACTGTGATATTACTGAGGCAGAAATTTGGTGATTTGTGACTAATTATATGAAATATTTTAAATTAAAGTGACATAACTTCTCATGTTGTTAGATATAGATATCTGTCCCATTTTAATAAAATGTGTTAGAGTTTAGGAAAGGCAGAGTGTTAAATAAAAATTTCAAATGAGTGTTGTGAAGACTTTGAAGTGCCAAGCATCCTGATAGGCACAATTTCAGATGGAACAACAGAATAATTCAGAAATGTTCCTGAAAATCTTTGTCATGAATAAATAGATTATAAATACAAATGACTTTTGCTTCATAGCATTAGAATTGTAAAAATTTGTATGAAGGTTACCAAGGGATCCAGGTAGGCTTTTCTCCATTGCTTGACTGGGAAATCTTGACATCATGTCCATTGCTAAAATACAACCGAAATATATCCACATTTTTAACTTGATGATTTCATATGCTGTATTTATTTTTATCTTATATTTGTTGCTCTATTCAGAACACATAGGTGCAGAAAGTACTTTATATATATTTGAAATAAATTCTATAGATAAAGTAGTTTTACCTAGAAATGACTATATTTTCTTACAAATTCATAAAAAAAAAAAGGAAGACAGCTCAGTTTAAACTACTTTGGATTTGAACTATAGCCTCCTTGAAATCACATAAAAATGACTATAAATCAAATGGATAAATGTTAAACGTCAAGATGTACCATTAACAGAGCCTTATTCAATAAAGCAATTATCACTGCAGAGGGCAGCTTTATTAAAGCTCTTATTTTGCTCCACAAGTATATTATATTTTCCATAATATAAATATAGAATTGAACCAAAAAATTTCTTTGCCAAGGAGAGTTAATGTATATCCATATATATTCATACAAAAAGGCAATAGCAAGATGAATGAATGACATAAAATGTTTTTGATATCACCTGTTCACAAAACCACTCAGACCACTTTTCTAATTAACCTTTTAAGTAGTATGAACGTTCATGTATGTCCTCATGCATCCTGACCATCCAGAGTAGAATCGATTTATCTTAAAAATGTGTAAGGCAACATTAAAAAAGGCAAAGTATGTTTTTCTTGTTTCCATAAATTCGTTATCAAACAAACATGATTTTAAGTTAATAAAATTTTAACTGGAACTAATTTTATTTCTTGAAAGAAAAAAAAAAACTCACTCCCTGGGGCCAGCGAGCATGAAAAACAACTTAGTACTCAAAGGGTTAAAGACCTAAAATATTAAGTATGACAAGTGAGTCTCTAAGAAGAAGGAGGACAAGTTGAAACAATATAGGTATTGCTATGACATCCTTGGATGGGAACCCGAGTGGGGCCTCAAATAAAATTTAAGATGTTCAGTTAAAGTCAAATTTCAGAAAATAGTAAATCCTAACATAAGAATATCCTATACAATGTTTGGCATATATTTATACTTAGAAAATGATTTTTATTATCAAATCTGGAACCAGAGTAGGAGATCTGGGTTCTGGTGTTAGCTGAAGGGGTTCAAGCAAGTTATTAAAACTCTCCAAATCTGTTTTCATTTTCAAGTAAGGAAGTTGAACAAAATTATGCTGGTGGTGTTGGGCTTGGCCTACCTGCTTTAACCAGAACTGTTTTCAGTGTTTTATTGTATTGAGTTTTCAGGTAGGATCCTGTTTTGGGGTAGGGTAAGGGGAAGGTTTGGGGACTTCTACTAAAAGAAATGAAAAACAGTTTGAAAATATAGATAATCTCTGACATTTGACCACTGTGAAATGAGAGAACATGGGGAGTTAGAGCCCAAGATGCTTACGATTAGATCATTACAGTTTTCTTGCCATACATGGAGCCTATCAGTCCTCAACTATCAAGATTTCTTAGCACAAGAGTAAGAAATGTGTTGTCCTTCATTTGGGGAAGAAAATACTTCATTTCTGCTTTGCTGTGCACAATGAAAAATGCATCCCAACAGGGCCAAGTTTCCAATTTTGCACTTCTTTCTGCCTGGTGGGTTTTTATTTTGTCTTATACTTTCTAATTTGTGTCATGAACATGTTTTGCCTCAGCATCGGTTATATCTGATTAGTTACTGAGCAGCCTTTCAAACTTAGCTTTGTCAGAATGATTTTGAAAGAATGTCAGTCAGTGCATTTGCTGTTCAGGAAGTGTATTGATTTTTAAATCTAGAAAGCTTATTACTTCCCTAGTCCCTTAGAAAGCCCTTGTGACAGTTTTTTAGCCTATTTACCAGAAAACAGACAAACATGTTCTTACTTAGATTTGGAAACTTAGCACTAATAAATTTTAAAACTACATTCATAAGTATCAGCAAGTAATCTAGTTACTTGTATGCCATTTTTTTCTCAATAATAAAAAATTCTATTTAAAAAAATATATTTCTCAGACATATTTTTAACAATGAATATTATATTACAGAAATTTAATCTTAGAATCAGTGAAGGGGGTTGTTTTCAAATCATTATTTACAAAGAAAATCAACAACGAGAAAGGCTAAAACCTAAGTGACTATCTTCTATTTCAGATATTAGCCTGCCCTTCTAAACTTCAGGATGAATGTCTTCCTCCAGTGTACTGTAGAATAATCACTTCTCATGCCCTTCTCTCAAATGAATATCTTATTTAATATTTTTTCACATCTCTTGAAAAAATATTTTTCAGTTCATATTGGTAAAATGATTTATTTTTTGTCGTAGTTTATCCTGAACAGACATAATACTAAATAACGTAGGGAACCTGACTCATTTATCTCAGACTCTCTTGGTGAATCCAGTCCCTGTTCCCATCATGCTGAATAGTGCACCCTAACTAGATTTGTTGGTATTTTTCTGTAGGTCGTATAATTTATTGTCAACTATGTATACCTTGGGATATTTGTGTGTTTTGATATAAATATACCTCATTGAGAAATATAAATCTAAATATTTTGAGGACAGTTACTTTTCCACAGACAAAAAATATTAATAATATCGGTCATTTCATTTCTTCTTCTGTACTATTAAAATTCACACTAGATGTAATACCTTATTAATTACCTGAAAGATTCTGGTAGTTTTATGTCTTGTTTTCTTTTAATTTTTGAAACTTTTCTCATATTATTTCAAAAGGGCATATACAATTTTATATGAAATTTTTGTTATCTTTTCTTTGATGTTGTAAATATTTCCAATTGGTATACAGTCATTGGCCAAAAATTATTTTAGACTTGTCACATCTTGATAAAATGTGAACCCTTTCAAGAACTTTTTTTGTATCCTGATGGAAAAATATTTGTCTTTCCTAATGGTTTCTGGTCACATCTAAATATTTGCTTGTTCAAAAATGGGAACAAAAAAAGAAAAGTATTGGGTGTCCTTAGGGGACATAATTCAGCTCTTTCCCGTAATGCCTTTGACCTACATTGAAAGGAGCAGTTGCAGTTGGGTTGAGGGTGGTATGGTCTCCCATAATACATCACATGAACCAATTAGACATTTCAAAATACATTTTTAAACCTGAATATGGGTGCTTGTACGATTGAATTTCAATTCTTTAGTTTACACATCAAATGTATTAATAGGAACATTAACACCCAAAACAGTGCTGAATATGTGTGTGTCCATGCAATGAGGTATGAGTGGACCTTCAGTTAATCTCATAGCTGAAAGTCTTATTTATTAAACTGAACTTTTTGAAATGTTCTTTGATGTGGGTTCTTAAATTACCCAGCCACATAACTACAGTTTTGCTGCATCACCCTTGATCCCTGGCAGCATGGAAAATCCCTAGGCATGTGAAGCTAGCCAGGAAAATGGGACATTTTACATTTGTACTGACCATATTTATTACATCCAAGGTTCTGCTGTCAGAGTTAAACATTCAGCTTCAATAAGGTACTCAGGTTTTACAGCATCTCCCATTTACAAAATAACTAATATCTAAAAAAGAACTCTAAAGTGCTCCTTTTACTCAGAAAATTTAAAAATTATCTGTCAAAAGTGTTAAACTGATTTTCCACTAAAAAGATGGAAATGATGAAACCACCCATTCATTTGCTTTTAGCTTTTTTGTTTTTACCATTTTGTAATTCTTTTAAAATTCTAAGTGTTACAAATGGAAAGCATTATTTTCTTGTAATATTGTCACAAAAGAACTTAGATCTTAGATAAAAATATGTACCTATTTAAAAAACAAAAGATGGCCCTGGCCGGTTGGCTCAGTGGTAGAGTTTTGGCCTGGCATGTGGATGCCCAGGTTTGATTCCTGGTCAGAGCACACAGAAGAGGAGCTCATCTGTTTCTCCACCCATCCCACTCTCCTCTCTCTCTCTCCCTCCCTCTCCTGCAGCCATGGCTCTACTGGAGCAAATTGGCTCCAGGCACTGAGAATGGTTCCATGGCTTCCACCTCAGGTACTAAGAAGAGCTTGGTTGCTAAGCAATGGAGCAGCGCCCAGATGGACAGAGCAGCGCCCAGATGGGGATGATATCCCCTAGTGGGCTTGCCAAGTGAATCCCGATTGGGGCATGTATGAGAGTCCGTCTCTCTGCCCTCCCTCCTCTCACTGAATTAAAAAAATAAAAATTAAAATAAATAAATAAAGAAAGAAAGAACAAAAGCTGTAACTGATGGTCATTTTGCTATTCACTAAGCACCAGGCCAGTCACACTGTACAGAAACCCACTAGAAAGGTCTCTAAAAGAGATGCATGTGGCACTTAGAGAACTTCCAAAATGCAGTTCCCTTTAGTTTCCCTTTCTCCTTGAGGATATTATGACAGTGGTGGCTCTGAGATCCAGCTGTTGTCTTGGGACTTGGCAGTTGAAGAAAATCCTCTGCAAAGAGCTTGTAGACCACTTTGAAAGCTGAAGAGCTGCCCCTGACTCTCCCATTATTGTATGATTTTGAATTCTGTATCAACTCCCCTAACTCATAGAATAAAGTTCTTATTTAGTATGGCTTTATGTGTAAAAGTATCTGTATTAGGACAACCAAAATGTTTATAGGAATTTTCCATAGTTTCATTCAAAATACTGTTTCATTCCCATTGTCCTGTTTTAATATTTTGTTATTTAAAAGATTGAAAATACCTCATTACTTTAGATATATGTCTCCTTAACTTGAATATTGTATGTCTGAAGGCTGTTCTCCACTGTATGTCCAGCTCCTAAAAAAGTGCATGACAGCCACTTAATAAACTTTTGGTAAATGAATTAATTTTCAAAAAAGTACAGTTTTGTGCAAACTGAAAGTCATTTATAAATGTGTGATGTGTTGGAAAGCAGCAAAAATTCCCGAAGACAGAACTGTTTAAGTTGATATGAAATAACCTCTAAAAAGGTTGCATCTTTTGCTATCAGAGTAGCCTAGAAAGAGGACATTATTTTATGGCAGAAACTCAAATCTCCTGTTTCTTTTTATTCTTCCAAAAAAACAAAAAACAAATAGAATTTTTAAAAAAAGCTACTAGAAATGCAGTTTAGTTTTCTTTTCAAAATAGATCTACAAAATAGGTAACAGTGTTTTTTCCTTACACTAGTCATCCTTTTAGTCACTGGAATATACAACTCTTATTCAATGAATCCCAGTGCTTTCGCCTGATTATATGAAATTTGAATGAAAGATACCAAGCTTTCTTTCTTTTTTAAATTTAATTTAATTTATTTTTATAATTCCTTTTTAGATTTTATTTATTCATTTTTAGAGAGAAGGGAGAGAGAGAGTGAGAGAGAAAGAGAAGGGGAGAGGAGCAGGAAGCATCAACTCCCATATGTGCCTTGACCAGGCAAGCCCAGGGTTTCAAAACTGGTGACCTCAGTGTTCCAGGTCGACACTTCACCCACTGCACCACCACAGGTCAGTCTGATACCAAGCTTTCTCAATCACACACACACACACAAAGGAGTTGCAGGGGAAGGAAGTTCTAATTTGTGCACTACTTTGATTGAATGCTTCAAATCTCTTGTCTGACACCCACTTAAATTTTCTATTAGGAATATTTACCACCTCTAGGGAAGCTCTGGAAAAGGATTCTAGGATCCCACTTAATTTCTACAGTACTCAGAGACTATTAATTGTCAGCAAGCCTCAAAATACTTATACGCATACAACATTTTGATAAGATAGTAGTAGTACTATTAAAAATAGTTTTATTAGATCTGAGACTTCAATAAAATGTAAACTGTTATTTTCTTAAGTATGTATTGTGCTATGTTAGTTAGCTTTTATGCCAATTCTGAATGACTGGTTAACTTTCTGGTGGAGTAATGGTATCCTAGTAGAAAAAGGGAACATTTGATTTTGTTTGCAAGGCACAGGCAATATGGGGATTTAGCAATGAGCTGAGGATTTGTGGGGGAAGCGCCTTTCCAAACAGAATGGTCCTTGGTTGAGTCAACAGCCTGTGAAGAGAGTGACATACCATTTGTCTTCCTTCAAATGATAATGATAGTATGCAGGTAGATGCCTGTTAAGGGGCTCTGGGTAGGAAAAGCAGAGTGGCAAGTCACAGCTTTTACACATTCCAGATGCAAAACTACTGTCTCACAGTAGTGTGCAATCCCAGTGCAATGTTCCCTGTGGTTTCATTCTTTTGAGCCTTCTGATTTGAAATAAAAAACAGTACAGAGTTGTGTGGCTGAGCTAATGTTGTCAATAACATGCAATTGTTTGTATTTTTTGAGTTGTTTCTGTTTTTCAGGGATTTGGGAGAAGTAAATTGGTAATATAAAAGCATGTGGTCAGACCACTTAAACGTACAAGGCAAAGCCTCTTATTTATTTATTTTTGAAGTAACTTCGGAGACTAAGGCTCTCCAGTGATGTTGCTGTCACTTTTAAATGTGTCACTTCATGAATATTTGAAGTTCTAATGAGACCCTATTGTCATATTCTTTTCCATAAATCTGATATTGAAAAAGGAAGTGATGAAAAATTGTCATTCTGTTTGTACTACTGTAATTTGATAATATCACTATTCAAAAAAACAAAACAAAACTGATGCTTTGCCAAACTTCCCGAAAGCCCTAAATCACAAGGATTTAGTAAATGAGGTCCTCTTTGCAGTAAAACCAGGACAGGTGGACAGGTGCAAAATAGGACTTTCACCTGCCCTGTGTAATCTTTAAGTATTCCCAGAAATTCCTGTGTGTGTGCACGCGCACGCAGGTGAACGCATGCACACATGCATGCAAACACACACACCCAACAGCTATAGTGGGCTAAGAGGACAGGACAGCCTTAATTTTTACTTATGACTTTCCAGAAGTTGCACCAAAAAAAAAAAAATGAGGTTGCCCTAAAAAAGGCGTGAAGGGGTCAAAAAGAAAAAAACCCAACACTTTTCCAGGAAATTTTTATTTAAGCACCAGGTAGACCTTATGTGTAGTTTGCTCCAAAAATTCTAGGAACAGTCATCCTTTTCTCCCAAATCGCACACCGTACAGGAGTCCCAGGCACAGTCCCCATCATCCCTGCTCAGCGTTCATTAGGGAGCATGGTGAGGAGGGACTCCTGCCTGAGTTTGAATCCTGCCTTCAGACCTAAAAACTTGAAGGTGACAAGTAACTACAGCTAGTGCTTGACTTATGACCACGATTGGTTCCAACAGACCAGTTGTAACACGATTTGGTCGTAAGTTGAGTAGGCTATATGTACAGTATTGTGAAATGATGTTATAAAAATCTTTAAGTCATATTTTATCATAATTTTCTTTCATTATTGTTATCATAATTTTCTATGTTCATTTTATGCCATTTGTATCATCTCTACACCATTTTGTTTCTTATTTTTACATTTGTCAGGTTTAAGTAAAACACTGCATTACCAGTATTACTGGTTTAATATTTGCAAAGACAATTTCCTCTTGGTAGACATCTTGGGAGGGGTTTGATGAAAAATATCCAAGATAAAACACACAAATTGCTGTACCGAGTCTGGGATAACAGTTGAAATGGTGCACGTGGAGATGGTAGTGCTGCCGGAAGCTGGTCCGCACTGTCATATGCCCAGCTGGGCAACGCTTGTGCAGCCAGACGTGGAGCAGTCGTGGCTAGCGATTGTGGTCGTAAAGTCGAATGGTCGTAAGTTGCATTGGTTGTAAGTCGATCGATATTTGTAAACCTCTCGAAGCCTCAGATTCCTCATTTGCAAAAGCAGGGTAATAATGGTTTCTGCCTCATGATGATGGGAACTACACACAATAATTCCTGAGTATAGTTTCTGATACATAGCAAGTGCTCTGTAAATCTAAGCTGTTATTATTATAATGTTTTGTATTGTTATTATTATTACACAGCTAGAAAAGGAGTTACAAGGCAGATATCCCTGGGAGGATAACTCATTTATGTCACCGTTAAAGGAAGGATGCTGAGAAGATCAGAAAAGAGGGAGAAAGTCGAAAGTAGGGCTGGGACAGAGAGGAAGGACCTTTATGTGCCTTCTCATGCCTCTTTTTTGTTTAATGATCACTTCTTTTTCCACTCTCTAATTAAATAGAATATGTACTATCTTTTTCACTTTTCAACTTTCATAATTACGTAGTTTCTTATGTTTGACTCATCCTACCCTGAGATCATATTAGGTCTCCAGAAATGTTTGTTGGATGACTGACTTTTACATTTTATAAATCAAAAACCTGGTTTCTACTTTTGTTTAGTAGAAAAGCTAGTATTGCCTACTATAGTGTACAATAATGCTTACCAATTGGTTTTTCAAACACTGGTTAAAGTAGGTAGCTGAATTTCAGATGAAATTTCTTCCACCCATTAAAAATAGTATGGGTATCCAGTCATTTAACCACATAGGAGAAAGTCCTGTATAAGTTTTGAACATTCCTTTATACTTTTCTTTTTTTTTTTTTTTTTTGTATTTTTCTGAAGTTGGAAACGGAGAGGCAGTCAGACAGACTCCCACATGCGCCCGACCGGGATCCACCCAGCACGCCCACTAGGGGGCGATGCTCTGCCCATCTGGGGTGTCACTCTGTTGCAACCAGAGCCATTCTAGTGCCTGAGGCAGAGGCCACAGAGCCATCCTCAGCACCCAGGCCATCTTTGCTTCAATGGAGCCTTGGCTGCGGGAGGGAAAGAGAGAGACAGAGAGGAAGGAGAGGGGGAGGGGTGGAGAAGCAGATGGGCACTTCTCCTGTGTGCCCTGGCCGAGGATTGAACCCAGGACTCCTGCACGCCAGGCCGACACTCTACCACTGAGCCAACCGACCAGGGCTCCTTTTTACTTTTCAATTGGGTGGTATTCAATTTACTCCCATACTCAGTCCCACTTGATATTGAAAGCATAAGACTCTTACAACAATACAATTCAAACTTGACATCTCTTGAAAATTATTGGGGTGGTTTGGTTTCATCTAAAAAAATTATCTAGAATCTAAATATTCTCTAGCGTTAAGTCATTTGACCATGTAGCCCCTATCTTAGATTCTCTCGCCTCCTGTAGCATTCATCAGCCTTCTGTGTAGTGCTGCACTGTGATTCCTTCCCCTGTGGCTTGGTTTTACTGGAAGCTGTATATTTTTATGATTGCTTACACTGTGCAGACATAAATTACTTTTTGGTATACTCAGTGGAAGTAATGATCTTTTTAAAAATTCACAGAGATCTATGATTCCATAATCCTGGTGGAATACACCAAAGATACCTGTTCTTATGTTGATACTGAAAATATAATAGATGTTATGATAATGCCAGCTTCATTAATTTTCTTTATATGTACTAATAATATGTTAATTTTTCTATACATGGCCTTTAGTTATCTCAATGATTTTGGTAACAGCCACAACTCCATTTTTTTCCTTTTTATTATCTACTAGTTAATTGCACTAATAGATTTTGCTTTCATTTCTACATGATTTTCATGAACTCTTGCTGCTTTTTTGTTAGCTGCTTTTTCATTAGTAAGCAGTTCAGGCTTTTCAATCAGAGATTAACAAAGAAAAAAGATTTTTTAAATGTTTATACAAATGTGCTTGCTGGCCTCAAAATTTCAGATTACTACTTCTAACTTACTTTTTTAGAAAAGAAGAGGCTTATTTGGGTCCAATAAATTCTGTCAGGTAAGGAATTCTAGTAGCTAGAGCTATATGGTAGGGTTTTTTTTCTTTAAAGAAAAACTTTTTCAGCATTATTTACCAATGAATCTCAATCTTCTCAATCCATAGGCAGCTTTCTTGTGCAATGTAAACAAACCTGAACTAATTTGAGTATTTAAAAAGGAATTTTTTAATTTAAAAGTGATATTATACATTTTAATAAAGATGTTTGAAAACACTTGTTCATTTTTAATAATCAAATGTCTATGAAATGTCAACCGAAGATTTTGTTGTATAATTGAAATACCTATAGTAATTTTTCTGAGTATGCTACATATGATATAAAATAATTCATATATAAAATTATAGTATATACTTTGACTATACTAAATTTTTTATTGAAGTTTTTTGTGGTGACACTGGTCAATAACTTATATAGGTTTCAGGTGCACAGTCCCACAACACATCATCTGTATACTGCATTGTGTGTTCACCACTGCAAGTCAAGTCTTTGTTCATCACCATTTATGCCCCTCTTAATGATTTAATTCATCTTAAATGTCTTATTTATCTTGGAAATTGGTGATTTAATAAAATAATTATCATTGATTTAGTTATACATATCTCATTATGATTATAGAGAACTGACATTGAATTAATGGATGAACAAATTTAAGTTTACATAATAGTTATTTTCATCTAACTTTTAGAGTATTATAGGAATAAGAAAAAAATTCATTATTTTTATCACTTTATACTTTAAAAAAGAGAGATCTGAAAACATTTTCTAGGTTCTTGCTAAGTCTGGATCCCATTGGAATGACTCAGATATTTGTAATTATGGCATCAGATGGAAAATACACAAAACATCCCCTAGAGTAGACAGTGTCACTTTCAAGATATCACATAGCTTGGCAAATGGAACATTCTTTTTTATACCACTTAAAGTTTTCTTTCAACCAAATCATATTTCCTAAATGATGAATAAGAAATATAATTAAAGAATTCTATGATAAGTACCAGAGATAGATAAAATAGAGTTAGGCAGGATAAAACAAGTGGATCTTTTCCTGAAATACTACCTATAATAAAATAGAGTATCAAGTGGAAAATAGAAAAAGAATCTGTTCCAGGTAAAAAAACATGGAGGATGAAATTTTTATATGACGAGTGATGAGAGACGGGGTAAAAGAGCTGTATTATTTAGTTGGTTATGTGGGTATGAGTAGGATCATGTGTATAAAATAGAGCAACCAATTCTGGTTAGAGTTTCTTGAAAGAACCTCCTTAGTTTGCTTTTTGGGGTGCAGATGGCTGAGAACTCATCAGCCTCTGTATTTGGAGTGCTTAGCTACAATTCACCTTTCAGGACAGAGAGCTTCAGTCTTGGGAATATAAATGGACATTTTTAGGCTGATGTGCACATTTGAACTTGGAGTAGAATATATTTGCATCAGGAGTTATTTTTAAAATGATGTAGACAGATAATTTACAAAATGTTAAGGGAATGTTTATATTCAAGGGTCATGTTGGAACTGTCAAGCAATATCTTGGTTTACTAAAAAGTTAGAACTAGGTTTTTGCAGCTGTAACTGTCTTTCTATATTGTGGTAGGGGAATATCTAGGATATATGTATTTATTTTAGATGATGAAGGTTTTCAGTCTTACTGTTAATTTTTAATATATTTTTTGAAATGAGTAATAGGAAAGTATATACATTAATACTGTGATTTTATAATTATTGCTATGTTTTTAAAAGTATTTCAATTTGATTAAAAGAAAAAAATATTAATTGAATAATGATAACAGTAGTATATGGATATGGCAAAAATAATGAGAGTGGTGTGTGAAAACTGGTGTTTGAGAATATTTATATAGTTTTACCCCATGTAGCTTATATATCACCAGATGTCTCCTTTAGAGCCTGAGAATAGAAAATAGTTTTTTTAATGCTCTTAATTTTTAACTTTGCAAAATAATGTTCCTTTCATCCTGCCAATATAGGTAGGCTATTTTCTTTTTCTGTCAAGACTGATTTTCCATTTCAAGTAACAATCAAGGAATCTAGTTTCATGTTTTACAAATGGATGAATGAGACTTAAGTTTATCCACTTGTGAGTAAACTAAGAAAGTGAATAAGGTTTTATTTTCTGACATTTTGAGATGTCATTTCCCCAAGCAGACCTTTTTTTTTATTGTAATTCTCACAATACAAAATTTAATATAATCCTTTATTACCTTGAATAAAACAAATCCCCAGATTTTCCAATACTTCTATTTTAAACTTAGTAAACATAATACTCTTAACATTTTTTTTCTTTGACTTTTTATATTACTATACACAAAATTTATTTGGGAGGAGTGTATATAGTTCCATGAATTTTAACACATGTATAAATTTGCATACCCACCACTACAATCAAGTTATAGAATTGTTCTATTATTCCAGAAAACTCTCCTCTTTGAAATAAGTGTCCCAAAATGCGTAACTGCTTTTTATAGTAGCAGTACAGTCTATCATTTTCTCTTAAACTTGTAGCAAAAAATAGGATACTTTACTATGCAATAATTTTGTTATCCATCCTTCTTTCTAATGTATTTAAGTTTTTCTGATGGTTTATTTTTTACTTTGTTGATTTATATTCCTGACGAAGCATAGTCTTCATTTCTCTTTTCTACCAAATATCATCAACTAATCCAGTCCTAAGCTCTAACCACAGGAGATTTTCTAGACGATGGTGTCAGTTCATGTTACATCTGTTTATAAGTAATGCTTTGTTCATCATCCACATTGTTTTCGAACTGCCAGTTGGCCAATGTTAATGCTGGGGATTATTATCTGGAATACACAAGAGAATCACTGCTGTGTCTCTCTTTTTATAGCCTCTGAAAATAGTGTTTTCTCTTTTCGCAAGTATTTTCATGGTTTCATGCCACATAACTTTTCTATGGTTGAGTACTTTGATCACTGTGTATTTTTTTGAATAGGTATGGTTTATACAAACCAAAGAGAGGAAAGTTACAAGTTATAAGTAAAGAAATTCCACTTGATCAATATTTAAACAATAGTTGCATATTAACCAATCTGTTATGGGCATTTGAGTGTACAGTAGTGACATGCATTTCCAGTAGAATGAATTTTATCGATACTACATGAGGAGTAATAAATTATTTTAAAGTAAAAATCAAGACTTTCTGGGCTGTGATATAAGCCTGTAATGTATGACTTTGTCATAAATCACAATTTAAGAAACTTAAATCTATCTGTGATTATTGTCAAGGTCATTTTAGATTCTCATAAATATTGTTACCTCATATAGGAAAAGCATTAACAAGTTAGTTTTAACCTTGATCTTTGAATCTTAAATTTTTTTGCTTTATGATTCTTTTATTGTTTTTCAAGGCTGCTTATATATATATATATACATATATAATGTATAATAATATAAATATATATATTATATGTATATAATATATATTATATATATTATATATATTATATATGTATATATATGATTTCTTGGGATGTAGGGCTCTCCTCTCATTTTTGTCTTCAATCCCTGGAAACAAATATATTACTATTTAACGAGATTCTTTATTATTCTTGTTTGGGAATAAAAGTTGAAATTTTAAGAAATAATACAGCTAATTTTACTTGCTCACACTGTTTTCTATTCTTAGAAGTTATACATGAACTGTTTTATCATTTGCTCTTCAGATGGATCCTGTGCAAAAAGCTGTCATTAACCACACATTTGGAGTGTCCATTCCCCCAAAGAAGAAACAAGTTATTTCTTGTAATGTCTGTCAGCTTCGCTTTAATTCGGATGTGAGTATCACCTTTTCATTGCTCTCTGTGGTCTGTCAAGTTGAAAGTCTGATTGTTCTAAATATACACATCACTTCATGTTTGCATACTGTCTAGCAGCTACTCCTCAAGGTAGCCCGCTTCTTTCAGTGTGCCAGATTTTCAAGGGATTTGGATTCAACATTAGAAACTTGACTGATAGAGTGGCTAACATAAAAAAAATCAAGTCTTTCTCTATATAATCAGTCTTACCTATACCATTTTACACTCCATCTCACCAATTATATTTACTTTTGAAAAATACTTAAATAGCAGAAAGTAGTTTTTGAAGTGTAAAATGGAATGAAAGTATGAAAAATATTAAAATGTAATTAATGCTAAAGAAAACCATTGTTATTACTCTTGATAACAAGTGTCACATTTCATATATGTCAAATCACATTGACTACCTGAGAAAATAATTTACTATACAATTTATATTTTCCTAGACATGGAAATATATAGAGGAAGGTTTATAAATTATTTTACTTGGCCAGCCTAATTATCCTGCTAAAAATCACATAACAAGAAAAGATTACAAATTAATCTTTTATGAAAGTAGATTTTTAAATGTATGAATAAAATAACATAAAATCAAAATAAATAGTATTAGAATGTTTATAATCATACCCAATTACCAAATAAAACTAATGACTAGTGCAAATCTGAATCTGGAGAGACATATTGTATGTGGTATTCCTTGAGTTACTCTACCCCAGAATCCAATTTGCAAAGAGTTTATTTCAGGATTCGTGTTTATTGGAAATACTAAAATAAGAAATACTCTATAAACACTGTATAATTGCAAAAGACAAACTATGGACACAGAAATCAGATCAGTAGTTAACAGGGACTGAGGGTGGGGTTAGGGAATTGACTACAAAGAACTTTTGGGGGTATATATATCTTCATTGTTGTGGTGATTACATAACAGTTTTTGTTCTTCAAAACTCTTGGAACTCAATACCTAGAAATGATTTTTACTGTATGTAAAGTATACTTAGTAAACCTGACTGGAAAAAATCAGTGTCATAGGAGACATGAAATATTTTGTAAATAGAAGACTAATTAATGATATAGAAAACTACTCGATATATTTTTTTTTTCTTTATTTTTTTGAAACTGGAAACGGGGAGAGACAGTCAGACAGACTCCCGCATGCGCCCCACCAGGATCCACCCGGCATGCCCACCAGGGGCGAAGCTCTGCCCACCAGGGGGTGATGCTCTGCCCCTCCGGGGCATCGCTCTGCTGCACCCAGAGCCACTCTAGAGCCTGGGGCAGAGGCCAAGGAGCCATCCCCAGCACCCGGGCCATCTTTGCTCCAATGGAGCCTTGGCTGCGGGAGGAGAAGAGAGAGACAGAGAGGAAGGAAGGGGGGGGGGGGGTGGAGAAGCAAATGGGCGCTTCTCCTATGTGCCCTGGCCGGGAATCGAACCCGGGTCCCCCGCACACCAGGCCGCCGCTCTACCGCTGAGCCAACCGGCCAGGGCCTCGATATATATTAAAGTAAATGAAATATTACCCTTAGATTTGAGGTATAAAAATTAAAGAACTTTTGCAAGAAAAAAAACAATAATAAATACTGAAATAGATCCAGGTGTATTTAACAGCTTTGCCTAGTTATTATCCAAATTTCTACAGTGACATAGAGATAAAAGTATTTTTATCTCTATATAAAATGAAAATGTTCACTATTTAACTGACTCCTTACACAATGATCTCCCACCTGAAAACATGCTTCAGATATTTCCTAATATTCCCAGTGCAGCAATGCTAGGTGTTGAAAACATCTGATAGTATAATGCAGAATGAATCTGTATGAACATGGAAGAAAAGGCAGATTTCTATGAAGTCTGTGAATGTCATGTTAGAGAACTGCTTAATATAAATCAACTGACAACGGAGGATATGTCTATTATAAGAGTTAATTTAAAAAGAAAAAAAGTAACAAGGTTGATGATAGGCTCTTCAAAACAAAAGGCTTTGAATATAAAATGAATAATAGGGGCTTTAGTCAATTATGAATCCCTTGAAAAACCAATAAAACCTATATTTACATGGTTCAAAAAGCAAATTAATTTTAAAAGATACATTTAAAAATATTGTTCCATCCCATTCCCCATGCTCCCACCTTCTGTGCTATTCCTGTCTGTAACTAGTGTAATACTTCTTGCTTATCTTTCCTGACTTTGTTTATAAAATATAACCAAGAGTGAATCTATATTCTTATTTCCTCCTTTTTCTACATAAAAGGTAGTGTACTATTTGTAATTTTATTTGGCTTGCAGTTTTTACACGATCATATATCCTGGAGAATTTCTTCTATCAATACATGGAGCATTTCTTCACAGTTGTTTTTAGATATGATTGGCAAAGATGTTGATATCCTAATCTCTGAAACCTTTTAGTATGTTACCTTATTATGTCAGAAGGGAATTAAGATAATAAATGGAAATCAAGTGTGCCAATCAGCTAAACATAAAATATTTTATTCTGGATTATCTTGTGGGCCCAAGAGTTCTTAAAAGTCGAAAAATGAGGCAAAATAGAAGTTAGAGTGATGTAATGTGAAAATAACTCTACTGGCCATTGTGGACTTTGAAGGTGAAAGAAGGGGCCAAAAGCCAAAGAATGTGAGCAGCCTCCAGAAACTGGAAAATCAAGTAAATTAATTTACTCCTCCAACCTCCAAAAGAGAACACAGTCTTCCAGAAGTATTAAGATACTAAATGTGTGTTGTTTTAAGCCAGTAAGTTTGGGATAATTTGCTACAACAGCAAAAGAAAACTAATACAGTAGTCTATGTGTGGCTGCTTGGCAGTTTATTTAACTAGTCTCTTCTAGGCGGACACTTAGGTCGTTTCCAATCTTTCGGAAGTACAAAGATTTTCGTAGTCAACAAATGACGGAGCTAAGACATAAGTTCAGTTCCTTTGTTTCTAAATCCACAGCTCTTCCTGTTTTATTATGTTGCCTCATATAATAACTTTACTCATTTTTTTTACATTTATTGAACTTTTATTTATTCCAAGCACTGTACCAGGCTCCAGAAACCAGCAGCAAATTTACTAAGAGTGTAAATGAAAGCATCTAAGATTTAACCTTATTGGAACCTCCCTAAACCTGTACAAGGTTTTCTGCTCTGTATTTTTATTACTCTATACATGGAGCAGCCATATGGTACAAACACTTGAGTAGGAATCCTTGAATGTAATTTAGGTTCTAAGTCTTAACTTGATAAATTACTTGACCACCGTGGGCCACAGTTTCCTCTTTTTTGATACAACTTAAAATGGACTACATGATCTTCAGAAGGATCTTTCCAGTTATATAATTAAAAATCATTTCCCTGGCATTTCTGTTAGAAGGTCAGGGTATAAGCACTCTTATTTTATGGGTAGGACAGTTAAGACCAAGAGAGAATGACTATAGGTTTTGTGTTTTGTTGATGTGATGGGTTGGCCGGGGGTGAGGTGGGAGTGTGACAATCTTTCTATACCCCAGAGTTGCTTTGGGGGTAGGTCCACCTTCGGCTTCATTCCAGGTCAGGAATTTTCTCTGTATTTACTAACAGACACAGACAAGTGTACACATGTAAGGATGTGACCACCAGCTTCCTTGTCATCACTCAAAGGCTCTGTGGATTATGGAGAAGGAAATAAGATTTCTGGGTCATACTTAGGCTCTAGGCGGGAAGGCCACATGGTCTGGATGGCACGTTCACAAATGTGACATATACTTGTTCTCTGTGGTTAGTAATGGTGCTATAATCTGCATAGCTGAGCTCTACAAGTGAGCATGTTTTATTTGGGAGAGAGTTTATTATTTTATAATTATCCTATTTACATTTAAATGTAAGAATTAGAAGATGCTCATCCTTATTTTCTTTAATAACACTTCTAAACCAGCCTGAGACTGAATTGCTTTCACTCTTCAGTGTAGGAAATACGGTTATTGAAAACTCTGGAGGGCAGATTTGCACAGTAAACAGACTGCACTCTGCAGTTTTCCATTACCCTTATAAAACGTACCAGGGCAGGCTTCACTCATTAAAATTCAATGTGACCTAGTTTAAGTGTCCCATAGTCCAGCCCCCTTTGTCCAGCTTTTATCATCTCAGTAGAACCCCACTGTTGGACAGCAAAAGGCTACAGCTTTATTTATACAATACAGTGTTATGCAAATGAGCCAGCATTAACCACAAACATTTCCCAAATGAACTTTTACAAATTAGCACCATTAACTTTGCCAGGGGGCCGGCATTGCAGTCCAGGAATAATATGTCTTTCCAACTGAGTCCCAGACATTTGCACAAATGTGTACAGCACCCGAATTCCTACTTTCTTCTTAGACACCTTCCCCCCCACTCCACTAACATGGCTTAAACTGCACTGACTGAGGTTATCCTAAGCCTGAATGCCTCTTTCTTCTCCAATGAATGACTGAGTGCACTGCAGCTGGAGTGTGGTTATATATCGATAAACCTACATCTAAGTCTTTACCCTTTAGCTGGGCAATACATCTCGAGAGTTAAGCCTCTCCAGGAAAATAGGTCTTTTGTACTGTTCTGTAATTGGTTTTAAGTAAGACTCAAAATTATTGGGCTTTTGGTTTTCATACAAAAAATACTGGAAACTAACCCTAACATATGCTTTTGAAACACTTTAAAAGCTAACATTTCTCTTTTTGGCTAGGTTGTAAGTTGACAGATCACTAATAATTTCAAATTTGGGTATTAATTTCAATTATTTGAAGAATAGTAGCAGAAGAATAAAGGAAACTGATTCTTAAAAAGATTCTTGTACAAAAATCAGGGCAATTTGATTCTCTTAAATGTTTAAAAATAGAGATGATCTTTTATTATTATTATTATTACCACACAACAGTTCATCATAGATACCTTTAATACATGACTGAGTCCTTTATGCTTCATAGGCAAATTGGGGAGAAAGCATAACGATCTTTTTACTCCAGTTTTACATACTCTAATTCAGGAACTGACCCTGAAATTCTGAAACTCAGCATTAATACCACAATTGATTAAGCATGAGATGTGGTGCCCCTAATTGCTGACCCCATGGGCTTAAACAAATTTACAGTATTACCTTTTAAATAGCATTATAAACTCTAAGTCACTTTATACTTAACATTTTCTTTATTTTATCTTACTTTGTGTTTCCCCTAGCTTTTTAAAATTGTTGTGTTGTTCTTTGTCTTTGTTTTGGTTTTTGGTTATCCAATATCTCTAGGTCTCGTGTTTTTAAATCATTTTTTATTTTTTCAGTTACAGTTGACATACAATATTATATTAGCTTCAGGTGTACAACCCAGTGACTAGACATGTAACTTACCAAGTGAACATCCTGATAAATCTCACACCCATCCGACACCATACATAGTTATTAGATTATTGACTGTATTCCTTAGGTTGTACTTTACATCCCCATGACTCTTCTGTAACAACCAGTTTGTACTTCTAATCCCTTCACTTCTTTCACCCATCCCCCCCAACCACCTTCCCATCTGGCAACTGTCAAAATATTCTCTGTATCTATGAGTCTGTTTTTGTTCTGCTTGTGCATTTATTTGGGGTTTTTTTAGATTTAGTTGTTATTGGATATGTATTTATTGCCATTTTATTGTTCATATTTTTTATCTCTTTTTTTTTTTCCTAAAGAAAACCCTTTAACATTTCATCTAATACTGCTTTGGTGACGATGAACTCCTTTAGCTTTTTCTTATCTGGGAAGCTCTTTGTCCTTCAATTCTAAATGATAGCTTTGCTGGATAGGGTGATCTTGGTTGTAGGTCCTTGCTTTTCATCACTTTGAATATTTCTTGCCACTTTCTCTGGTCTGCAAAGTTTCTGTTGAGAAATCAGCTGACAGCTATGGGAGCTCCCTTATAGGTAATTAACTGCTTTTCTCTTGCTGCTTTTAAGAGTCTCTCTTCAACATTTTGCATTTTAATTATGTATGATGTCTTTTGGTGTGGGCCTCTTTAGGTTCATCTTGTTTGGGACTCTCTATACTTCCTGGACTTATATGTCTGTTTCCTTCACTAGGTTAAGGAAGTTTCCTGTCATTATTTTTTACAAATAGGCTTTTAATATCTTGTTCTATCTCTGTCTCTTCTCCTTCCTGCACCCCCATTATGCAAATGTTGTTAGTAATGAAGTTGTCCCAGAGACTCCTTAGCACTATCTTCATTATTTTAGATTCTTTTTCCTTTTTGCTGTTCTGATTGGGTGTTATTTTTTTTTCTTTTTGCATCTTTATATTCCAAATCACTGAGTTGCTTCTCAGCTTCATCTACTTAACTGTTGATTCCCTATAAATTATTCTTCATTTTAGTTCGTGTATTTTCATTTCTGACTGGTTCTTTTTTATGATTTCTATGTCCTCACTAAGTTTCTTGAGCATTTTTTTTTAATTTAGTGAGAGGAGTGGAGACAGAGACAGACTCCCGCATGCACTCTGACCAGGATCCACCCAGCAAGCCCACAAAGGGTGATGCTCTGCCCGTCTGGGGCCCTTGCTTCTTTGAAACCAGAGCCATTTTTTAGCACCTGAGGTGGAGGCCCTGGAGATATCCTCAGCATCCAGGGCCAACTCACTCTAATCGAGCCATGGCTGTAGCAGGGGAGGAGAAGAGAGAAAAAAAAAAAGAGACAGAGAGAAGGTAAGAGAGAGAGAAGCGAGAGGGGGAGGGATGGAGAAGCAGGGGGACGCTTCTCCTGTGTGCCCTGACCAGGAATTGAACCCAGATCATCCACATGCCAGGCCAATGCTCTACCATGGAGCCAACCAGCCAGGGCTTGAGTATTTTTTTAACCATTGTTTTGATCTTTATATCTGGTAGTTTGCTTGCTTCCATTTTATTTAATTCTTTTTCTGGAGATTTCTCCTATTCTTTCATTTGGGACATGTTCTTTTTCTCTGCAGTTTGGATGCTTCTCTAGGTTTATTTCTAAGCATTAGGTAGAACTGCTTGTTGAGGTAGTAGGGTTATAATCCACCATGATCTGAGGCTGTCCACAGAGTACACTGGCTCTGGGGCCTCCCAGGATGTGCAAGGTTAGCCACCATCTGTGCCCTACCTGGGGCCATCCAGTGTGTCTAGCCTTCATTTTAGTTAGAAGTTTGTTTTTTGCTATGTTCTGTTTCCTCCTGTCTCTAGACATAGGAGATGACCTCATACCATTTCATCAATTTATGTTAGACTGATTAAGTGCACATGGACAGGAAACTAAAGTTTTGCTTAGAAGTTAAAATGAACTCGAGCCAATTGGCCAGTGGTAGATCATCAGCCCAGTGTGTGGAACTCCCGGGTTTGATTCTTGGTCAAGGCATACAGGAGAAGTGACCATCTGCATCTCCACCTCTCCCTATCCCTCTTCTCTTTCTCTTTCTTTCTCTCTCTTCCCCTCCCATAGCCATGGCTCAAGTGATTCAAACAAGTTGGCCGCAGGTGCTGAGGATAGCTCCATGGCCTAGACTCAGGTGCTAAAATAGCTTGATTGCTGAGCAATGGGGCAGTAGCCCCAGATGTGCAGAGCATTGCCCAGTAGGACTTGCCAGGTGGATCCCGGTCAGGATGCATGCAGGAGTCTGTCTCACTGCCTCCCCTCTTCTTACTTAATATTAAAAATAAAAAGTTAAAATGGCAGGAAGACCTACCATTTGTATAGACATAATTTACATCCTATTCTTCACTACAAATACCTCTGAAATTTTGAAAGTGAAATCATTCAACAATCATCTTTAATTTCCATGTGACTGCATTAGTATGTAATTGATATGTCTGTAGTGCCATTGCCTTTGCAATTTATACCTTTGTAATCTTAGCAGTTTTCATTTGGATAAGGTTAAGTATGTCCTCCTGGATATCTCTCTCTCTCTCTCTCTCTCTTCCTCTATTTCTCTATTTTTAGATTTAAACTTATGCCCACTTTCTGATTTCTTTAAGCAGTTCATATAATACATATTCTCTGTCTTGCATAAACAAACTTCCCCTATCCACCATCTGCCACTTAAGAGGCATTAGTGCAGTTTCTGCTAGAGCCTTGGCATTCTCTGTCATCCAACAGAGATCTCAGCAGTCATGAGATTTGCCCTGGTTAGCAAACTGTGGCTCTTTGGCCCCTTGAGTGTGGCTCTTCCACAAAATACCACGTGCGGGTGCTACCTCGATAAGGAATGTACCCACCTATATAGTTTAAGTTTAAAAAATTTGGCTTTCAAAAGAAATTTCAATCATTGTACTGTTGATATTTGGCTCTGTTGACTAATGAGTTTGCCGACCACTGGATTAGGGAGAAAGCCACAACTTTGACTCCCACATAAATGTCCTTTTCCATGCTCTTCGCAGAGCCTCCATTTCCTTTGGCCACTGTGCCTCGCTCCACCTCTCCACCAGCTGCCCTGGGCAGCAAGTCCCTGCAGCAGCTGTGCTTCCTTCCCTAGGACGTCAGAGCTGCTGGGAAACAGGAACCGTTAGACACCACATTTGAAGATGTCCCTTGTGGCAAAAGCCGGAGATGCTCAGCTGCAAGGGCACCTACTTGTATTTTCTGAAAGATCAAGCTTTTGATTTGTCACCATATGGCATTCTTCAAGGGATCCCATGTTTTGCTGTTGGTTGCCTGGTGCCTGCTTTTAACTCTAGAAATTCTGTCCATGAGTTATCAATGTCTCTTTCCTTGTCAAAACATACTCTCTTCTACTAGACCATTACTGCTCCTTCCTATCTTCCCTACTTTGCCTTCTCTTCTCCGTTCCTCTGGCTCTTTCCTGGACATTTGTAGCGTCTTTATTACTTGGGTTTCTTTTTCTGGTTAATGACTGGATTCATTGCTTTAAATTCAGAGGTACTTCCCTTGTGGGAAAGAAAAGCATTGAGCATATTGTTTGAAACTAACAAACATTACTATTTGAAAAAAAAATGAGTTTATCCTATATTTCCTGAATTTTCAGTTATTACATTTGACAACTGATACATCAGGGAAAGCTCAAATGTTCATTTTCAATGTTTGGCCCTCCCTACATCACTATATTTAACAGAGAGCTATACAGGTAATGCTACAGATTAATGTTGCCTCCTCACATACACATAGAGTCACTACCTGCCACCTGTAAACATCTACTCTATTTTTTTAAAAGAAAAATAAATAATTGTATTAGCATGGATACACATCTACTCGATTTCTCTTAAAGCCCTTGAGATGACAGATAGCAGCTCCTTTTGTGAGAGGCCGAGTTGTAAGAATATTGGTGCTTGACCAGCCCGGTGTCACCTATACTTAATAATGACCTCCTCCTCACAAATGAAATAAGCCAAAAAAGTTGGTCTTCACTGAAAAGTGAGTTTATGATGAAGGGGGTTTGGAGAAAGCCACAGTTAAACTGGATTCTGCATCTGATGATTAAATACAGAAATATTATAGTGATAATAATCTCATGGTGGGTTTGGAACTCGAAAGCTGCTTATAAAGTTTATATCTGCTACGAAGCAGTACAAATGATTAGATAAATGAATAATTTTATAAGTTTGAAAAACCAACTGATTCTATCAAGAGAAAAAGTACTGAAGAAAGAAGGAATCGATAGCATCAAATGAAAATCTGGAAAATGATAGCCTGCTTTTGTCAGACATTTTACATTTTTCCCATAAACAAGACTATTTATATTGATTCTTAGGTATGGAAGGTAGTGAAGCAGATAGGAGGTAATTAAAAGCATAAATCTCAGGAATCTGGGAAGGTAATTCTCTGCTTTGCAGACAGAGATGACAAAATGATGAACATTTTCTGCTTCAATATGACAGAAATATAGTGTGGTTACGGGGAGTAGGAATATACTGTGCTAGAAGTTTTCCTCAATAGCAGCTATTTAACAGAGGTCTTAGAAAATTTAGTCATGTTTTCCTAAAGCATATACTAGTTGCTTATTTTTTACTTATTTATTTGAATGTGATTATTGATTTTAGAGAGAGAGAAAGGGGAAGTGAGAGAGAGAGACAGAAACATCGATCTGTTCCTGTATGTGCCCTGACCGGAAATTAAACAGGCAACCACTGCATGTCCGGACAATGCTCTAACCAACTGAGCTATCAAGCCTGGACATTTGGTTATTAATTTTTTTTAAAGTTACCTTCAAAGCAGCACTGTAATATTACAAAAATGCCACAGTCTTTATCCACAGGACCTTATTTAAAATGGGTATTTAGTACTGATTTTAAATTCGTCACTGAAAGCAAGAGAAAACTAAGATAAAAGTGAAGTTTTTTAAAAAGTGAGCATTATGACTCATAAAGCCTCTTCAGATCCTATATTTAACTAATGAGAAAATTTGACAACATAATTCAGTATTTCTCTGGTTTATCTTAAAACATATAGATGTTTCACACGACACGTTACTTTAGCTAGTTCTATGTGTTTAATAATATTCAAAGTTAGGCTAATCAGCCTAATATGATGTTGTGAAGAACAGTAAATATGAATGTTACAGGGATAGTACCTAAACCCATTCCCACATATCAGAAAAGCCATTATGTACCTATGATTCACCGTTGCTGCTACAAGCCTTGGTACATTTCCACTCAATACCGCTTTGCTGACCTAACATTAATAGTGCCTTTGGAAAATACTATAGGTCTTCCTTTTTCCTCTGCAAAATTCCTGTAACTCTAGTAGGTTGAGGTAAAAGATTCCTGAAAGGATTTTCAAGTCATTTTGTTGGTGATTTTTGTCATCTAAAAGCTGTGTTGCACTTGAGGGTTAGGGAACAACTGTTGAAAGGTTATGGATTTTCCTTCTTGCTTGGGATGGACTGCTTCCCTTAAGATTAGTTGTGGGATACTTAACAATAAGAGAAGTTTCACTCAATTTTTGTGGTTTAGGATTCTTTAGCTAAAAAATTTATTTAACATATGCTTAGACTTTCTAGGCTGAACACCTATAAGTTTCCTAAAGTTGCGAGTTTCAAGTTTATATTCAGGCTTTATTTGGGATAGGGTTGGCTTCCCATAGCTTGTCTTTTATTCAGTATGCTTGAGTGAACAATTCGCTCTAATTTTCATGAACTTTATAGCAAGAAAAGTACTATTACCTATATAAGAAAAAGCAAAACAAAACAAAGCAAGCAAACAAAACAACAAAAAGACCTGCCTGCAACAGAAAGTAATCTTGTGCGTCCCATTGCTTTCAAGCAAGTGGCTGATTTAATACAGTACAGTACAACTTGAAAAAATAGAACTTTTATCTCTCAAGCAGCCCTTTGAAAAAAGTGACAGCATTTGCCCTGGAGGCCAAAGAACTTTGGATGTGGTGGGTCAGCATAAGAGCAGTTTTTTGGGAAAACTTGACTGGCCTTAAGAAACTTAATGATGACAGGGTGGGGCTGTGAGGGTAGTTTACAGGGAGATTATTCTAGCCTGTTTCTAAAATTTCAAGTTAGGAAGACTTTGTAGGGAAATAGTGTTGCTGGTTAATATAAGTTCTTCAAGGAGAGTAAAGAAGCAGTGAACTTGACCAGAGACAGAACAGTGTCAAAATAGTTCTTGCCAAGAAAGGAAGATTCAAAAAATATAAGACAAGTTTCCTATTCCCATAGACCTGATTATCTACCTAGGGAAACAAAACTAATACTCACAGAGACACTGCTGAACTATATGATGTTAATTGTAGGTAATATAAATTTAGGAAAGGAGACAGCACACAAGCTAGATTAATAATCACAAGTGGAAAGCTAGCTTTTAATGAGCGCCTGTTCTTCTGCCAGGCTCTACACTAGATACTCTCCACATATACTATCTCTGGATTTTCAGAGAGGTTCATGGAGGTTGTTAAACCAGGGAAGATGCTTAAGAGATGATCAGGATATGAGGGAGAGAAAATTGAACAATTATTGAATACTGGAGCTAAAATAGATAGGACTTCTTTAGGATGTTGTTCATGGATAGGCTGCAGGAGGGTCCACAAACCCCCTATCATTATGCAAAATTTTGCCTGTATGCATACTTAAAACCATGATGACTTAAGATCTCTTAAAGGTGATTGAATCTTCCCTTCTCACAAAGTGAATGTTCCACAGCTTCCATTGCTAGCATTTCAAGATTTAGTCATTTTTAGTGGTGAGTATTTCATCATACCTAAATCTTAAAGAATGAGAGATAGGGAGGGAGAGAGGAAGGGAAGGAGGGAAGAAAAGGAAAGGGAAGGGAAGGAAAGGGAAGGGAAGGTAAGGGAAGGGAAGGAAAAAGGAAAAAGGAAAAAGAAAAGAAAAAAGAAAGATCACCATGGTCGATTGCCTCAGTGGTAGAGTGTTGGCTATTGTGTAGATGTCCCAGGTTTGATTCCCAGTCAGGGTACAAAGGAGAAGTGATCATCTACTTCTTCACTCCTCATTCTTCTCTCTCTCTCTCTCTCTCTCTCTCTCTCTCTCCATCCCTCCCTGCCTCCCTCCCATGGCTATGGCTCCATTGATTCCCCAGGTGCTGAAGATGGCTTCCTGGCCTCAACCTCAGATGCTAAAAATAGCTCAGTTACTGGCAATGGAGCAAGGCCCCAGATAGGCAGAGTATTGCCCCATAGGGGCGCATGTGGGAATCTGTCACTTTGCCTCCCCTGCTCTCACTTAATTTTTAAAAAAAAAGAAAATAAAAAAAGCAAAAGAAAAGAAATCTTGTATTATTCTTTTCACTTTAGTTTTATCTTCTAGGGCACATGGAGAGCAAATGTTATAGTCACTACTGAGAAAACAGATCTGATGAATTAGGACTCCCAAGAATATACCACTTTGTTAAGGCTCTGATTTTGGGGGACTGAGAGTATTTTACTCTTGTTAATTTGTGTTTCCTTTAGATATAAAGTATATTTTAGCTCTTATAAATAATAGTTGTGTTACTATATCAGTGATATGCCTAACATATTTAACTCCAAAACTAGATGATTTTTAACATCCCCTCTAGTCAAAGTCACTTGCAGAAAAATTGTGAAATTACATGAATAATAACAGCCAGAATAGAAACACAGATACTTTTTTGGTATGAATATATTACTATGCCATTTAATATTATAGAACAAAAAAGAAAAAAAGGAAAAGCTAAATCCTTTTTAATTCCATTATTATATTTATAAATGAGAAAAGACTTAAACCTACATATTATTTTATTGCAGTAATGAATAATAACATTATAGTAATAAATAAGTGAATTTTAATAAAAATCAAAATTACACAAAAGATACAATTTACATACCTACTAAATTGTACCACTGACACTTTATTTTCTTCTTTATTCCTAGTATTAAAGCACATAACCTACAAAGAAGCGTAAATATTTATTTTAAAGGTATTAACCAAAGTCCATGAAATATGTTATATATAAATGTAAAGTTATATTTACCTAGTATGAATAACATACCTAAAGTTGTCACTGTCTCACTTTTAAATTTCAAACACAAATAAAAATTCTACACAGTCATGTAAAATGAGAAAATTAAAGTATCTCAAGTTTTATTTCTTTGTCTCTACAGTCACCATGCTGTCATTGCTTATTTCAAATCCACAGTTGAAATGCTAGGACAGTGGTAGTCAACCTGGTCCCTACCGCCCACTAGTGAGCGTTCCAGCTTTCATGGTGGGTGGTAACAGAGCAACCAAAGTATAAATAAAAAGATAGATTTAACTATAGTAAGTTGTTTTATAAAGATTTATTCTGCCAAACTTAGTGAAAATCTGATATAAACTATTTGGTAAGTAATTATTATTATTATATACTTTAACTTGCTGTAACTCTGCTTTATAAATTTTATAAAGTAAAGTTACTTCCCTACTTTATAAATCACCATTACTGTGGAACCGTTGGGCGGTTAGAAAATTTTACTACTAACAGAGATACAAAAATGGGCGGTAGGTATAAAAAGGTTGACTACCCCTGTGCTAGGATATGAGTGACACAGGGTTTGCAAACTAAAACTGCATCCAAAAGAACTTGAATGATTCTTCACCACTAGAAACTTATTTTTGAAATAAACACGTGTAGCAAACTCCCAATCATTGTGGATTGGGAGTTTGATGATATAACTGCAAGTTCTCTGTATTAACTTTCATGTAGTTAATTAAAAGATAAATAACAAAAATGTGCTGATTTTGAGTTTTCATATACTCTTAAAACTCAACTGTAACCACAGTAATTGTTTAGAACTTAGACCATTTTTTACAAGAACTATTTTATTACAAAGTTTAGAGTTGCCAGATTATAATGATAATAAAAAGCAGGCTGATTTATAATCAATTTTATTATCATTTTATAATTATTTGCAGACAGTACAACCTATTTCTTGAAGATGGACTGCCTCACCTTCAGTATACCACTGATGTTTATAAAATGTTTGTTAATGGAATTCTAGTTCTGCTTTGAATGCATGTTACATTTAACATGGGAGATGTGTAGTGCTGATTATACTTGAAATCACCAAATAGTTTCCTTTCTATCTGTGATAATAATACTCATTGAGTGTTCTCTGAATTGTAGCTTTCATTATCTTTGGACTGTGAGCTTGCTTTTTGCTGGGGCAAGATGTAACAATCTATATTACTTGAGAGACATCTATGGAATTCTTTTATGTGATTATTTATTTATTTATGTCATGAATTTTATTAACTTTTTCTTATATCATTTGAGAAGAATGGAAAAGTATAGATTCACTATAGGGGTAGTTAGGTTGTTACAGTTTTGTAATTTAAAATGTTTAAGCCAACAAAATACTCTATATGCACTTTTTAAAAAATTAAAATACCAACAATTTCTTTTTAAAATTTAATTTATATATTTATACAGATGACTACAGAAAGGAATATTCATTAACATCTGCCAATGTTGGGGAAATGATGGATGTTTATATTTGTAAAATACCGAAATAGAATTACAGAATTTATGGATGTAGATTTAAAAATACAAAGATTGGGTATTTGAAAGACATTCTCTTCAAACTAGTTTTCGAAAGATCTAGACATTGAATAATTGCTTTTTATTAAAATTCAGTTTTCATAAGTGCAGAAAATTCTTGTTAATTTGGACTGAAATAATTAGGGATTTGTGATAATCATGTATAGGCTGAACTGAACTTTTGTTTGGTCCAAGTTCTTTCTTCAAAGAAAATACAGATGAATGTTGCAAAGGAGATTAAAGCATAGAGATTTAGAATACCAACAGAATCAATTTCTTCAAGTTTCCTTAAGTACTTTAAAGGTACTAATTAAAACATAAGTAATAATATAATTTAAAATAATTCTTATAATATTTTAATACATCACCTAAAAATCTCTAGTAGCTAATAGTTATCAATTAGCAGCATTTCTTCAAAAATGTTTACTTTTTCAATTTAACCATTTTAGTATGTCCTTCACCCACATTAGTCTACATAATGAAGTTTTTCTGAAATAATAACCATTTAGCAATATCTCATACCTTTCTCTTTTTTATTTTTATTATTGTTATTATTTTGTGTGTGTGTGACAAGAGACAGAGTCAGAGAGTGGGACAGACAGGAAGGGAGAGAGATGAGAAGCATCAGTTTTTTGTTGCAGCACCTTAGTTGTTCATTGATTTCTTTCTCATATGTGCCTTGACCGGGGGGCTACAGCAGACAGTAACCCTTTGCTCCAGCCATTGACCCTGGGCTCAAGCTGGTGAGCCTTGCTTAAACCAGATGAGCCTGCGCTCAAGCTGGCAACCTCAGGTCTGACACTCTATCCACTGCGTCACCGCCTGGTCAGGCTGTTGTCATTTTTTTATATGACAATCTAAGGGAAAAGAGATCAGTTGCCCTGACTAAGGAATCAGGTATTGCATATTTTAAAAATTCTCATGGTGCACCAGTGTGCCTCGTGCTGTGTACCAGCTGAAAATTGCTGATCTAGAGGGAGTAGGGAGGTACTCTTTGATCATGGCTGCTCTTGAAAAAAAACTCTTAGCTCTGTTAGTCATCTAGTGTCTTCAAAATTCAGGTTTCAACCAGTTATGCCCATCCCTGGTCAGTTCTTGCCACTGGCCCCATGGTTTGCAGAATTTAGCCACAGTGACTTTCTCTTATTTCTGTAAATTTACCAAGTTATCTGTCCCTCCCATTCCACACTTCTCTTCAGGTCTCACCTTACTTGTCTCTACTTCTAAAGAGCTTTCCTAGACTGACTCCCTCTCTGAACAAGTCCCACTGCCAATAATAATAAAATGACACTCAGTAATTTTCATCTATGAAGTGTGCCACAGTTTCTAAAGATATCTCTGTGCAGCTCTTTGTTGAAAGTTCCCAACACACACACATACACACACATGTACATGCATGTGCACCTAATATTGGCGCCATAACGACAGGGACTGACTATGTTTTGTGTTTCACTGTCTCTCTGGTGCCTAGCACAGTACATTATACATTTCTTAAATAAATGGTCCTAAAGATTTTTTTAAATCTTTAATTTATGACAACCCAAGGACTAGTCAAGAATTACTGAATCCCCATTCTCTACAATGAAAATTATACTATATATGACATTAAAAGTCACATCCCCAGACCTGTTTTCACCTCCAGATCATTCACTCTAAGAAAATGAAGATTCTCTTTTACCAGAGTGGCTAAGGGAAAGAGTCTGTTCTGTTTTGGATCTTCCCTAATGGAGGCTGTTTGGACCCTGGGCTTGGAGCTTCCTTCAATGGTATAGTGGTTAAGAGCCTAACTTTTAATCCTGGATTTGAATTAGGGGTCTTATATTTCTGGCAGTGTGATCTTGCTTAACTTTTCAAAGTCTTTGTAAGCTTGGGCTAATAATACTTGCCTTATATGATTTTACTAAAAGAGATTCTGTCTGTAAGTGTATAACACAGTGCCTGGTACATAGCAAACAATAATTTGTCACTATTTTTATTTTTGAATTCAGAGTAATTTTTGTAACCTGAATTGTTTACAGTCTTTCTGGCTGCTGTATTCTCTCTATGGCTCTACATTCCTCAGCTCTTTGAATGATGGGTTAGATGCTGTGATTTTCCGTGGAGCAGTAGCTATAAATAGGTCCCTCTTTCATGCAAACATGGCTACCACTACACTTTCTGAGCAATTATATCAAATGTTCTTCCAAGACATAAATACATCATGGTATTTTCCAGTTATTTTATGAGGTTATTTTGAAATTACAGAAAAGTATTTTAACATTTAAGATGTTATTGTTCAGGCCCTGGCCAGTTGGCTCAGTGGTAGAGCGTTGGCCTGGCGTGCAAGGGGTCCTGGGTTCGATACCCGGCCAGGGCACACAGGAGAGGCGCCCTTGCCCTCTCCTTCCTCTCTGTCTCTCTCTTCCCCTCCTGCAGCCAAGGCTCCATTGGAGCAGGGATGGCCCGGGCGCTGGGGATGGCTCCTTGGCCTCTGCCCCAGGCACTAGAGTGGCTCTGGTCAAGGCAGAGCGACGCCCCAGAGGGGCAGAGCATCGCCCCCTGGTGGGCAGAGCATCGCTCCCTGGTGGGCGTGCCCGGTGGATCCCAGTCAGGCGCATGCGGGAGTCTGTCTGACTGTCTCTCCCCATTTCCAGCTTCGGAAAAGTACAAAAAAATAAAAAATAAAAATAATAAAAAAAAAGATGTTATTGTTCTTTTTTTTTAGTTCTTATCCTTTATTTTTATTTATTTATATTTTATGACAGAGACACACAGAGAGACAGATAGAGGGACAGATAGGGACAGGCAGACAGGAAAGGAGAGAGATGAGAAGCATCAATTCTTTGTTGTGGCTCCTTAGTCTCCTTAGTTGTTCATTGATTGCTTTCTCATATGTGCCTTGACTGGGGAGGGGGGGGGAAAGCAGCAGAGCAAGTGACCTCGCTCTCAAGCCGATAACCTCGGATTTCGAACCTGGGTCCTCTGGGTCCCAGTCCAATGCCACCACCTGGTCAGTCAAGATGTTACTGTTCTTTAGTAAGACTGTTATTCCTTTTTGATAATTGTGTGTATGTATTTGTAATTATTTTTTCTCTAGAATTTTTACTTCCATTGATCTCTGTGTTGTTTTACCCTTTGGTACATCCAGCTTTTCTGGTGGCCTCTTTTTTCTTTGTCCTGTGTTGACTTCACTTCTTCATCTTACTTATTAAATATAACTGTTTCTCAAGACTATTATTCAAAATAGATTTTCTCTTCTCTGTACTTAGTTCCTCAGGAATCTCGTATGTTTCCAGGGTTTTATTTATCATCTCCTCACGCGGTTCTCAGATGGATGCCGCCACCCCAGCCTCTTTCCTCAACCACCAATTTTATTTTTTGTTGTTTATTGCACCTCTATACTGTGTATCTCTTGAGCAGTCTTAATATATGTCCAAACTGAATTTTCATTTTTCTCTGAAAAGTTTTCTTGTCCCACCATAACTGCTTTTTTTTGTTAATTGTTTCATCATTTTCCTTGTCATTTAGGCCTGAAACTTTTAGAGTAAACTCCAATTATTTTTTCTTCCTCTACCATTACTTTAATTCTATTGTCAAGTAATAAAGATTCTTTCTCCATTTATTTATTCATTCGTTCATTTATCGATGTAATCAGTATTTATCTAACACCTAGAATGTTTCATGCAGTGAGCTAAGTGCAAGAGATTGAGTGAAAAACAAAAATCTTATAAGTAGAAACATTAATGCAGGTTATTTTCTGGTGGGGGAAGACATACATTAATCAAATTATTATGAAAATTAATGATTTTTCAAATTGTAAAACGTACTATGAAGGAAAAGAATCAAAAAAGTTAAGCTGGCCCTGGCCGGTTGGCTCAGTGGTAGAGCGTCGGCCTGGCGTGCAGAAGTCCCGGGTTTGATTCCCAGCCAGGGCACACAGGAGAAGCGCCCATCTGCTTCTCCACACCCCCCCCCTCCTTCCTCTCTGTCTCTCTCTTCCCCTCCTGCAGCCAAGGCTCCATTGGAGCAAAGACGGCCCGGGCGCTGGGGATGGCACCTTGGCCTCTGCCCCAGGTGCTAGAGTGGCTCTGGTCATGACAGAGCGATGCCCAGGAGGGGCAGAGCATCGCCCCCTGGTGGGCAGAGCGTCGCCCCTGGTGGGCGTGCTGGGTGGATCCCGGTCGGGCGCATGCGGGAGTCTGTCTGACTGTCTATCCCCGTTTCCAGCTTCAGAAAAATACAAAAAAAAAAAAAGTTAAGCTGTCATATAGTCTGGAGCATCATGGAAGACTTCTTGAAGTATATTTGGGCTAAGTTCTGAAGGATGAATAGGGAAATAGAAAAGGAATAGCATTTTAGGCATGTGTAAAAGGATAGCATTATACTTACATTTCAACCATATGCTTTTTCAGTTCATCTGAGAGTAACAGGGAACCTGCTGCTACCAAATGAAACTAGAGGTAGGTAGGTAGGTAGGTAGGGAATCAGCCTACCTTGACTATGTGTATAGTCGAGAGAAAGGTCTTGACTATGATTATTTTAGGTTTTAAACCAAGAACATTGAAAAGGCAGTGAGTATTTTAAACAGAGGAATGACAGGATCAGTTTTGCATTTTGAAACGTTACTCTGGCCCTTGTGTGGAAAACAAACGGTAAGAGAACAAGGAGGGCTCTCGAGTGATCACTAAAGAGGCTACTGCAGTAGTCCAGGCACAAGACGATGGCAGTATGGACCAGGATGGCAGTGGTTGAGGTGTATAGAATGGGCTTGATTAGAGAAATATTTAGGTGGTCAAAACCATAGGACAAAGATTGACTTAATCTGGGGATATAAGTAGTGTTACAATGAGCTTGATTCCTGGATTTGGCTCTTACAGCAGATGTCGAGTGATGCTGTTTGGCAGAAAAAGAATGATGGAAGAGGACCAGGTCTTCTGGGCAGCAAAGCAGACACGAGTAATACCAAAAATTTGGTTGTGAACTTCCATTTAAGGTGCTCTGAGATGTCCAAGTGGATCTAAGCCTGAGCTCAGAAGAGAGATCTGGACTAGAGAAACCAGAAAATTATTGGTGTAGAGATAGTTGGTGAGGTTGCCATGTGGGTGAGACTAAATAGGGAATAGACTAGAAAGTCTGGAGTGAGGAGACAAAAAGATCTAAAACTGAGCTTTGAAAATATATCAACATTCAATGACTTGGCAAGGAAGGCTGTGCCTGCAAATGGCTCTGAAATGAAGCCGGGGGGACAGCAACCTAAGAAAGAGCTGGGAAAAGAGTGCTTTCCTAAGAAGAAGTGAGAGCTCAGAGGTTCAGGTACACCTGATTGGTCAAGCAAGATGAAGCATGAAAGATGTTCTTGGTTTTAGGATTTAGGGCTTTGGTGTCTGGGTGATGTCTCTTTTAGTGGATTAAGGTAGACTGATTTGAGAAGAGAAAATGGAGCTGTATCTAAAATTAATTTAACAAAAAGTCTGTGAAAGGAAGCAGAGTGATAATGCAGGATTGAATGTAGGTTGAGGGATGGTTTATTTTGGGTTGGGAGAACTTGAACTTGTTTAAACACTGGTGATAAGGAAATGTTGGAGGGAGGGGTGTTGAACATAAATACCTTTTGGGAAGGCAAAAAGGACTTGTCTTAATAGGAGGAATAGCTCCTTTTCGATCAAAGTTCTGGCATTTTATCCTGCCCCTGAAAGTTGAAATCTGACTCACTGTGGTAAGAATCTTCTAGTTATTCTCTTGTCTTTTCTTTCCTTCAAATATAATAGATGTTTGCTGCCATTAGACTGAGCTAGAACAAGAGCCCGCAGTGGCTTCTCGTTGCCTATGTAGTTAAGTGTGCTATTTGTTACCTACCATTCTACTACCTAGTATTTAAGGCCTAAATAATTTGACACTTGCCTTGCTAATCTTTTTTCCACTCCTACTGTACATTCACCCACATTCACATTTTCCTAAATATGAATTGATTTTTCCAGACACTTTTTTCTTATCACAGTCCTCTCCTCATTGGAAGTATGTGTATCTCTTGCCTTTAATGTCCAGTTTATTATTGAAGGACCATCTCAAGGCCCTTCCTTCTCTCCAGTGTTCATATCATTTTATTAACCCGGGGTAGGGGTGCACATTCTGTTGCCTGATTTCAAGAAACATGTTTAGGAGAACCTATAACTACATGTATATCCATAATTACAAATTAAGGTATAGAAACTAATTGGCATTAAATAAGAAAGATTTTAATGTCTGCTTTAATTCAATTAAAGTACTTAAAGATTATTTCCAGTTGTAAAAGAAGAAAATAGTAATTTAAAATATCTAATGCCTATTTTTGCATCTTTGGTGATAGACAAATTTGTAATCATCCCACGTATCCATCAATAAGGTACTATTGAAATAAATTATGATTCATTAATATAATAAATATACACAACCATTTAAAAGTCATAAAACTTTCTAATTACTCATTTTAAAAAATATCTAAGGTCAATTGCTAAATAGAAAAAGGAAAATGCAGAACAATATACTGGTATGGAAGCATTTGTCTTAAAAATGAAAGAAAGGAAAGATACAGATATATGTATCTGTTTGCTTGATAGGCATTTCAATTATCTCTGGCAGGATACACAGAAGTGACAGCTAGCTGCTGAGCCTGAAAGGTTGACTTTTTGCTGTGTATACTTTTAAATACTTTTAAATTATGTGATTATATTACCTAGACAAAAAAATTAATAAATTGTAAACTTAAAACACAAAAATAATGATCAACAATGGATATATATACAAATAAAATTCTATAGAAATAATGAATAATTAAAGTCCAAAGAAAGATTGTAGATATGCCAAATATTATACCTACTAGTTAAGAAAATCATTCTTTTGAAGCCTTTCTGATCTTCTAGTGGGCTTAAACTTTACCCTTTACACTTCTTGTATGGATGATGGTGATGGCCTGTTTTCTACTTCGCCTCACCCCAGCCTCCCCACGGTACACGTTAGCTTGTTCTCCACACAGTAACCATGATCACTGTAAACAGTCAAAGAAGGTAACTCCTCAGCAGTTCAGAACACTGCTGAGATTTTCCATCTACTCAGGACACAAGTCAAAATCCTTACAATAGCTATTTACTGTTCCCTGGTTCTAAAATACTCTTCTCCCAGATATCTACCTGTTAACTCCTCCACTTTATTCAAGTCTCTGTGCAAATACCCCCTCAAAAGAAAAACCTTTCTGGATGACACCCCATCCCATCATTGTCTATACTTACTTACCTTTTCTTGTTTTTTTTTATAGCATCACCTAACATATTCATAGATGTATCACTTATCACTGAGTACTTACTATATAAAATATATATAAATTAAAATTTTATTGTTTATGTCCCCATACTAGAATGTAAGTTTACTAGACCTGCATCTCACAGAAGATAGGATGTCTGAACATAATAGGTATTCAATAAGTATTTGTTAAATGAGAAAAATAGAAGGGACAGACCCTCAACATTACATTCCTGCTGTTAGAAGATTGTTCATTCTCTATCTTATATATATTACATTTAATCAACAACTCTTTATTTAGTGTGTACCACATCCTAAGTGCTTCAAAAGACTCAAAGATGAGTATGACAGTGTTCACATTGAGCACTGTGTATATTATATGAACAATCTTTGTTGTGACTATTGTTGGTGAGTAGAACTTTTAGACACTATCATCAGAATCAGACACTGGAAATCCACTTATCATTTCACTGATTATATTTAAATATTTTGGTATTTATGGGTGAATCAAAGTTATAAGTATTTTTATTTTAGTTTTGCCTCCAGGAGACCAATCTCTTATGTGTGAGGTTAACCTGGAATGAAAACTTCTAGTTTTATCTGGTACTTTAGTGTAGAAACATGACTCAAGTTGGTTAAGTGACTAACGTAATGTAGTTTCTTTAGTTTCTATTATTTATATTTGTATGTTTTGAAAGATATTGCACTAATCTTTACATTTACATAATTCATTTAATTTTGAATTATCAAATATCTGCTGGATTTTAAAAATTGGTTTAGGACTTTGGAGTACAAGTTTTACAAAAATTTTACATTGTAAAAGAGGTTTTCAAATGAGTAACAATAAATAATATATTAAACATATATATAATTGTACTAAAGCCTTTCTTTAACCAGCTTTCTAAGCATTGCACTTTCAAAGTTACTTTGCCACTTTGGTCTACATTAAGAATATTATATATCAAATATAAGGAGACACAAGGAAAATTCTAATTTTAGATTTATTTTGTATTATTTATGCAAATTTCTTTCATATGGAAATGGAAGTAAATGTAGTGCCTTCTAGCCTGATTAAATATTAATATTAGAGCCCTGGGCAGATGGCTTCATTGGTGAGAGCATTGTCCTCATACACATAGGTTGCTGGTTCCAGCCCTGGTCAGAGTACATACATAAACAGATCAGTGTGTCAGTCTCTCGCACTCTCCCTTCCTCTCTCTAAAATCAATAAATTAAACTTTTTAAAAAATTAATATATAGGCCCTGGCCAGTGGCTCAGTGGATAAAGTATCAGCCTGGTGTATGTGAATGTCTTGGGTTTGAGTCATGGTCAGGGCACACAGGAAAAGTGACCATCTGCTTCCCTTCCCCCTTCTCTCCCTTTTCCCCTCCTGCTACCAATGGCTCCACTGATTCGGGTATGGCCCCAGGCACTGAGGATAGCTCCATTGGAGCGCATCAGCCTCAGGCACTAGAAATAGCTCAGTTGCGAGCATGGCCCCAGATGGGGTGGCCAGGTAGATTCCAGTTGGCACATGTAGGAGTCTACATCACTATCTCCCCTCCTCTCCCATAAAAAGAAAAAAAAAAGTTAATATGTAGAAGCTGGGAACCTAATTTAAAAGACCATCAGAAGACTTGAATTCGTTAGCTGAGTTAGCTGTAGAGTCATGACTGGAATAGACCTGAATTATATTGCGTTACTTATCACCAGGTAACATAAATTGTTCTTATAGAACACACAGGGCAACCCATTCTTCCACTGAAAGATAGCAGCAACTCTTGAACACATTAGAGATTTGGAATGTAACTGTGAAATCACTATAAACTTCAAAAAGCTGAGAATTATTAACTAAAATTTTCACTTAATTTAAAATGTGAAATTAAGAGCGGTAGATAAATTTCACTTTCTAATACTTTTGAGAAAATCATGACATAAATGAATCAAAAATCAAGTAATTATTAATAAATCCTTGATGTTTTATAATGTAATATAAAAATAGATGATATCCATATGCTTCTTAAACATTCTAAGATTTAGAGCTTCAAACGGGTTAGGTTCCCAAATGCACAATTCTTTGTGGAAAATTAAAAGTCTTAATAAATTATAAATGCTCCAATTATTTTGTAATCAAGGTTATATTAGCATACAGAGCACTAATTTTCCTACTTTGAACATAATAACTTAGAGAATCTGGCTTATCAAGTCATTCTGCGTGGAGTTCACGATTACTCCGCCTTATGATTTAGGAGAGAGATTAAGAGCATATTTGTCTAGGGTTCATTTAATTCACTTGGCCTCAGTTAAACTCTAGTTCACATACTAGGACTTTACACATACCTTGTCATTAAACTGACGCAGATCTCGGCCCCCAATTCAAAAGACAAAGTAAGCATTTCTTTTAAAAATATCTAATGCAATGTAAAATTGAAACATAAGCAGTGTTATTTCTTAGGGTAAAGCTGTCAGATACTTTTTGATGAATTCTTAACTAAATTGTGATATTAAAGAAATTGCATTAAATAAAACTCATCTATTATATACATTGAAAAAATCATGTAAACTCACTTCTAGTAAGTTGATAAGAAGAAAACTTATTTTCAGAATACAGTCTCTATTATTTGCAATATTTGTGAATAGAATTATAAAAATTAATATTCTGGGACGAACTTTTCCTTGACATATATGTCATTATATATATATGTCATATATATATAAATTTGTTTTTAAAAGGATATAATTTTAAATTATGGCCTAATTTGAAAATGAGGAGAGAACAGAATTGAACAAATGAAAGAATTTATGGCTTGGATCACAGTTGATATTACCAAGTTCAAATAACTCTCTTTTATGCCCTGCTCTACTTTATCCTAAATGGGGAGCAGAGAGTATATCTTGGATATCCGGATAAAGAGTCTTAGGTTGTCGGAAATCTCCTAAAATAAAAATTTCACCTTCACATAACTGAAATAAAAAACTAATTGGGAAAATGAGGCAAAATTTTGGCCACTTGAAATTCTACAGGAAATAATTTTTATTTTTTAAAAGCAATTTTCAAGAAAAGCTACGTTTGCTGTATTCCATGACTTTAAACTCACACTTTTTCTAATGCTTCATGTAAATTTGGTCAAGGTTCCTAGGCCCCTGTATAGTTTCTCCTGGTTTCCATGAGTAAAGTACTTTGCGTGTGTCTCCAAGTCCTGTTTCCCTCCATCACCATTCTTCCCCTTTGTCCCTCCTGTGCACTCGTCCACCTCCCCGCTCCTGCATGGAAATGCATAGTGTCAATGCAAATAGTGGAAGGCTCATGGATTCAAATAGTGGCGTTTTAAATCAGCTCCAGACTAAGAATTCTACTTCTGTAGTAAAATATTTGATAGAATCTAAATTAGGCCCCAAATTAGTAGTTCAGATGCACACATCACTTTTTTCCCCTAAAAGCTACCACTTTTCTCTTTCTAAATAAAAAAAAAAATTGGAATTGATGGGGTTTTTTTTCACCTATACACTATAAAGCCAGTAAAAACGACCTGCCATAGCCAGAACGATGGCCCTGCAGGAATCATAGGACACGGTTCTCATTGAAGGATATATGTGAGTATCTCCCGACCTCCCCAAGACTTACACAATGTAGTGACTCTGGATAGGCCTTTCAAACCTGGAGTGTTTCATTTAGTGATAGATTAGAAATTAGCAAAGAAATTGAATCTTTTTAAGGTAAAAAAAAAAATCTCATAATGGTTATAATTTTTTGTACACTTTGTTTTCAACAGATCCCAGTAAGTAAAGATTGAATGGGGTGACTATCAAAGCCAGTAGTATGTCATTACTGATATTGTAGGCTTCATAATTGTAAATATCAGCTGAAAAACTTACTAGCAGGCTTTGGATTGAGTAAGCCTTTCTCCTGTGTGCTTCTTCTGTTGTGGCTTTGTCTCTGAGACTGTGTGATCTTGTCAGTGCAACAAGTACAGGCGAAGAGCTTTTTACTAGCTAAAAATAGTCTTATGTTAAATCAAAGGTTCAAGTAATTATGTAACTATTACTCAGTAATCTTTTTTTCTTAATAGGTTTAACTATAGTATTTCAAATGTCATGCTTATTTCTCAAATAATTATGAAAGCTTCAATAGAAGTAATTTGATTGTTCTTTTAATATAGGGTTATAGTTTGGAGCACAGGATAAAATCTGTGATGTAAAAGCAACATCTTCATAACCCTTTGTACAAGATGCCTACAAATAGAACTTGAAAAAAACTTTTAGAGCTCTTATAACGTTTTTTGTTCTACAGGAGATAATCATTGCTGAGGTAGTACTCACTACATGGCAGCCCTTCCCAGACGTTCTTTTCATCCATCTGTGTTCTAGTGACTCTGAAAAGTGGATGGGGCTAGGGAACATCATAGTTCACAGGACTTCACTGCCCTAGCATGTTCTGTTCCCTTTGCCTGAAATACTTGCCCCTCCACACTGCCACTTCAGAACTCTGTCCCCAGAGCAGGGCCCAGCTCTCATGTTCTTTTTCCATAAAGCTTTCATGATCCCCTGCAATCTGAAGATATTTACCTCTCCCCTGATGACCCGTAAGCCTTTGCTGCTCTTTACCGCCCATTTTACAATTCCACTCTCTGCTTTGGGGGGCAGTTATTTGCATGCATGTCTTTTCTTCTAGCTACCATTCTTACAAGTAGGGGTCTTTGCTTTTAATCCTTCACAAATTCTAGCACATGGCAGATACTAAATAACTCTTTGTGGAATAAATAATCAGGTTTTTCCCTTGTTAGTGTAGCCTGTTTTTATGTTAGTTTGTTTGACATCTGTTTTATTTGGCATTTTAGTGTATAGAGTTCTCCTGAAAATTAACTGACTCTGCTGCTTAACACATTGAAATCTCTTTTGGAAAAAAACAGTGCCAATAGTTTTAATAGTGAATTTTCTTTAATTAAGGGAACAGTTCTAATTACTTTTTGAAATGCAGAAAGAAAGAAAGAAAGAAAGAAAGAAAGAAAGAAAGAAAGAAAGAAAGAAAGAAAGAGAAAGAAAGAAAGAAAAGAAAGAAAGAGAGAGAGAGAGAGAGAGAGAGAGAAAGAAAGAAAGAAAGAAAGAAAGAAAGAAAGAAAGAAAGAAAGAAAGAAAGAAAGAAAGAAAGAAAAATTGGTTTAACTGGTAAATAAATACTTGAGGACTTTCTCCGGTGACATTAACCTTCCCCAGCCACTTTGTCAGATTCGCTACACAGTGAGCACATTTATAACATCAGATTTAAAGATCCTAGCCACTTCTCCAAAGCATAAATAAGAAATAAGGCAAAATTTAGAAATGTGAGCACAATTTTAGAATTTCTCATTATTACATATTTATTTTTAAAGGAATATATTATCTCGTTATTTATCTTTCTTGTTTGGACCAGTAGGGTCCCTAGAGATGTAGAGGATTTGGGAAAGTGAATGCTTTAACAACAAAGCTGGAGAGGAGTAGAAGAAAAAAAATTCTAGGATGTCATTTCCCACCAATGCTATGCTATTCCTCTACCAGTGGGTTGTCTGGTGGCTACCGGAGTGACCTCTGAGAGAGGAGCCTAGTTGGCAATGAATTCTTGTGTGGAGGCTAGAATGGTGACTTAGGCAACTCTCTGATTCTGGCAGTTCTTGGCAAGAGATATTTTTGATCACTCTAGTTGAGAGCACAGCAACACTCTTGACAAGGAAACAGAAAGCAAGCCATTAGTGTTAGACAATTACGTGTCTGCTGATTAGTCACTGAGGTGTAAAGTTAGTCAGTTTGGTCAACCAGGTCTCTTAGAAGTGATACAAGAGCCACTGTTGATTGGGCTTGATTGTGTTGCCTAGTTCATGAGTTTTCTGGCTCTTGTCCTTGTGACTTTCACTTCTCAATTAAGGAGAACCCTAGATGATGAAGTCAAGTTAATCATGTCACTAATTAACGGTGTTCAGTTTCATTTGAAGATTTGCCAAGGATTCAGAAGCTGTTGACACTGCTTCGGACACAGTACTGAGGATAGCAAAGTGCTCCTACCGAGAGTATCACAGGGGAATTAGAAGGATGCCAAATGTGAGTAGGTGGTGCCTGCCACTCTCTTTATTCCACACTCCTTCCCAAACAAGGGTCAGTAGAAGCTAAGAACCCTTGTCGCACTCCGAGTCCCAGAACACAAAAGGAAAGTGAATCATGGCTGTGGACAGTTGTTCCCATCTTGGCATCCAGTGAGGTGTCACTTAGCTGGATCTTTATCCCAAGTGCTAATTGATGCTGTTAACTTTCTGCACTGATGCCAGGAAATAGTAATGAGGAAATGACACTCCGCTTATCTTGTGCTAGCAGGTTTTATTTTGAGAACCATATGCTTCTTTAGCCAAAGGACACTAAAGTAACAGCTCAGAATTTAGTATACTTGGAAAGAGGAGGAGGTCTCCTGACATTAGATCTCCTAATATCTTGTAGATATTTTTATATACCTAAAAAGTAGTACTTTATTAGCCACTCACCAGAAGGATCAGGCCTAATGTATTATGCTAATACATTTCCCACAAATTAGATATTCCCTACCCATAGAAAGTTCTGTTAAAATATAATCTTTCAGGTCCTGGCCGGGTGGCTCAATGGATAAACCATTGTCCTGGCGCACCAAGGTTAGGGGTTCGATCCATGGTCAGGGCACGTTTAAGAAGCAATCAATGGATATATAACTAAATGGAACAACTAAATGAAATGAGTTGATGTCTCTCTCTCTCTCTCTCTTAAAACAATGGAAAAATTTAAAATTACACAAAAAGAAAGCACACTATTTTAATGACTTGGTGAAAGATTTATATATATATGTTGTTAAATAGGGTTACACATGTAAGCATTTCACTCTATAAAATGGTCTTTACACCTACCTGTGTGATTTTTTATGTTATTTTACTTCTCTGTACCCAGTTTTTATAGGTAAAGTGCTGACTAATGATTCTACCTTACATGGTATTATGAGGATTAAATGAGCTAATAGGTGTGATACATTTAAAACTATGCTTGGCAAGGGCTTAATAATATTAGCCATTATTATTATAACTTCACAATATCAATTTAAAATTTTTTAGTTGTGTATTTTCTCATTTTATATCTACCCAGTTATATTAGCTGGTTTTAACCATCCTTTGTTAGTAATATATAAGACTTAAAATAATGTTACACTTCTATCCTCCCTGGGGATTTTTTTCTAACTCAACAGAGTGCATAATAAGTCCCTGAACAAACTGACTAAGAGCAATGATAAGTCAATGATGATCTAAAACAATACTTGTGAAAAGATATTCAGGAAGTTAGGGACTGTATACAGCCAATACAAGGTCATTGACCTTGAGTGATCAGGGTTATATGCTAGGAAAATCACTTAAATATCTTTTGTTGAAACAATAGAATTATAACCTCATTCTGTCTATTGTCAATTCTACCTACCTACCTACCCACCTATCCACCCAGACATACACACACATGTACACACGCACACACTACCTATATTCTGCTTGCTTAGGAAAATGAATGAAAACATTGGCATAGTCATCTTCAAGCACATACAGTTTATGCAATGATAACTGATGTAAGAAAATGTTATTTAAAAATCTTCTCATAAAAACTATTTTATATGATAGTTTTCTCATCCATTTCACTTTTATAAGTACGCTAATATGCCATATAATGTATGTTTATATATTTTTTCACCAAATGGGTGTTTGTATTTTCAGGGACTATTCAAAATAAAATTGATGTGAATGTACTTACTCTTTTGTTAAATATGTGAAACTAGTACTTGATGCCAAAAAATAAAATCTTTGTTCTTTAGTTGGAGGGGAATTTTCCAAATGTCGCAAATTGACTAAATGTTTTCTTGTTTTGCTGTAGTTTGTTTTTGTCCTTTAAAGGTTTTTAGTAGCCACTTGTCTTGATCTCTTTTCTCCTTTTTGGTCTAGCATTGAAGTCACAGTTCTACCCATGCTTCATGTATAAATGAATGTAAGAGTAAACTGCTTTGACTTCAGAATCACATCTGAGATCAGAAACAAGGATTGTCCCACCCTCTTTGTGGCTTAAATCATCAAAATGTTGTTAGAACTGGAATCATCCAAATGTTGCATGAAACACATGTAGATTGACTTCAAAATGTAGTGCCATCTTCACTCGCTAGCAAGTTGCTTTGTTCCTTCACTTGCTCTCAGAGCAGAGTCCAGAAGAAAGTAGATTCAGGGCAGACAGGATTTCAGCTGAAGGCAAAAACAAAATGAAATGGTTGTGGAAGGACATGCCTGGGTAGGACAATCAAAGCAACTTGCTATCAGCCAAATGTTTGAAAAGTAACTGCAACGGACCGTGGTGAAAGTACTGATGGCAAAGCTCACCTTCATCACAGTTTTGCCCTGGCCCAGTTGTCCTCTGGGTTTCAAAGACACGGGTCCTTATAGAGAAGGTATCAGTATGCCCAAACCTCTTAGATACTACTCTCCCACTTCATGAACTGCCAAAATGCAGTAGAGTGCTGAGTGGTAAATGTCTGTGTTGCCTATGATTGAATGTATTATTTCCTGCATGATCATCCATTGTGGTGTTTGTAAGTAGCAAAAAAATGAGCCTGATTTGTTCTCCTTTGTAGAGCCAGGCCGAGGCCCACTACAAAGGAAGTAAACATGCCAAGAAGGTCAAAGCACTAGAGGCAACGAAAAATAAACCCAAAATGGTTTCTTCCAAGGACAGCGCAAAGGCTAATCCCAGCTGCTCCATCACTCCAATCACAGGCAACAGCTCTGACAAATCAGGTCAATGACACTTTTTGTTCTTTACATTCTTTGTGTTCCTCCTGGTCCCCTGCCCAAAACCCATTCTCCTCCGCTCAGCTGTTGCATGTTTTCTCCATGATTTGTTTTTATAATAATATGTTTCCTTCACAGGAGGTTATGTGTTTTCACAGAATCTAAGCATTTGATACGTTACCATTCCATGTTGTTAAATATATACATTTAAGTATACATGTGTGTGTAAGTATATTTATATATATATGTATATATGGGATACTCAATCATAATGTGTTTAGACACAAGTGAAGAAATGAATCAAAAATACTGACTTTATTATTCTCTTTTATTAATTTTATGTTTAGTTTTTACTATAGACTATTTTAGTGACGGAAATCTTAAACTTGTCTAATAGATATTTTAATATTATTTTACCACAGTGGAGGAAAATGGAGGGGCAAAATGATGAAGTTTTCTGAGAGTAATATTACTAAATGAATCTGAAGATGTGTTTAATAATAAAAGATTTTGATTTTTGAAGGCCTTTGTAGAGTTCCTCTTAGCATTACAGATGAACTTGAGGATTTTAAGGGAACTAGTCACAAAGTAATAAATTAACTAATAGAAGAACTTTATGTAATTGGATATGGCTACTAGTGGAAGTACCTTCTAAGAAGAATCCATATTTAACAGTCCCAGTGAATCAGCAGTTTTTCTGAGTTGGTTCAAACTAAAGGATTTAGACAGTAGAGAAAAAAATTATTTTTTGAACATGTTTACCATGAATTGGTTGTTTGATAGGCTTTCATGCCCTCTTATCTGCCCCTTAGGGCCCAACATGGATGAATCATCTTGTTTTAGTACTAGTTGAGGACCAGTGTCTATTAAAGGAGAGTAAGAGAATAGAACCTTTTCTCTATTTGACTCACTCTCTTTTTAGGAACCTCTCTGTTGTTGGAAAAGCATACATATACACACAAACCAACACTTCTCTTCTGATTCCCTTCTGTTCTTCAAATCACTGTAGATTTTTGAGGAAGAGGCTTCAGAATGCTTTCCTGTAGCTGCCCCATGGCCTTTGGAAAAGAACAAATCCATTACTATAAAAGGAGAGTTCAGGCAAGCTTGGCCAGACAAAGAGACTATATAGGAACAAACCATTATTAATTAGGTCCCATAAATGCTGGTTCCAAAAGCTGTGTAGCCTAGGCGTAGCTTACCCAAATTTGGAAATAAAGATTTTTTTCTTCTTTATTTTATAGAATCACTAAGTCATGTTATCTAGTGAATAAAGTGGATTTTATATCACACTTCTCCCTTTTTAAAGAACAAAGCCTTTTTACATATATTATCCAATTAATTTTAACCCAGATCTATAGGATATTAAGGTAAAATATTTTCTCCATTTTACAAAATAGCAAATTGAGTCAAATTCCCCATTGTGGCTATTTGCTGGAGGTTACCCAGTGTTTGGAAGGATGGAATCTATCACCTCCCGACTTCCTGTCTGATTTTATTTTTCATAGGGTATCATTACCTCTATGAAACAATACTCTGTCAAAGATTTTATTACCTGAATTATGCACTTAATTAGAAAAAGAAACATGTTTCATTAAAGGCAGTTAAGTAAGAATAGCTGTTCTATTCACTCTTTAGAAGTTAGTGTTGAATTAAATTTAAAATCCAAAGAAATGGCTTTATGGTCTCCTAGGATCTATTCCAACTTTTAATGATGCATTAATGGGAGTTCAAAACATGGTAGGTGGGAGGAGGAATGTGCTTTGGGAGAATTGGGGTCAAAACACAGCAGGCATTAGGCAGCTATTGGAAGATGGTGAGAACATATTGGCCAGACACTTTACCCAAATTTCTCCCTGGAGTTCAAGTGTCATAATGCCATATGACAGTACACCTCCCTGTGATAATATGCCCCATACATCAAACTGAATGTTCTTTTGTGACATAATTTAACTACTCATAACAGGTTCAAAAAAAACAGAGCCTTTTAAAAAGAAACCTTATTTTTTTAAAAATAATAATAGATTGTGATAATCAACCTAATGATAAAATATTATGATAGTCAATTTAATAGGCTATATGTCTAGTGTTTAGCAGTAGATGTTTTTTAAAAAATTAACTCAATATCAAGATGAGGAAAAATACATTTCTTGTTCTTAAATGTATATAAAGATATTTAGAGCTGAACAGCCTTTAATCAGTTGCTATCTAAACAGATGAAAGTCGATGAAAAGATTAGAAATGCTACAGATATTTTTATAAATGCAGTTAAGAAGAAAGATGATGGACCAGCATGTCCTGATTGAAGTATAATAATAGAAACATCTAAATTTGTTCAGTTTATAAATCCAGTCACATATACATTTTTTGTATGGTCCTCTCAACAACCCAGTAAGTGGTAGGGCATCAATGAAAGATGATTTATGCAACAAACTTTATATCCGTTTATTCACTCAATAAATATATATTATTATACTAAGTAATGTAGTATATCAGTATATTTTTCCATATACTGAGGTACAACAGTAAACAGAAAGATATTTTCTTGCCCTCAAAGAACTTTTAACCTAGCGTGTGTGTGTGTTGGATATTTGGACTACAAAGAAAAATAATACTTACCGCCTTCAAGCTGTTCCCAAAAATATGGTAACAATGAAGAACCTGGGGTCTTGGAAGGGTTAAATGACCAGTGTAGGTTCACAACTCATATCCCAGTCAGAGCAGAAACTGAGGGCTTCTTGTTCCATGCATTTTCCATTATTCCCATTACTTCTAAACTTCTCTCTCTGACTTGGGGGTGTAAATACAAGTATCCCAATGGAGGCAAAGTCAGAGCACTAATCTACTTTTTAAAGAATTAGTAGGACCATATATTACTTTATAATTGCTTGCTGACTGTTGACATTTTTCTGTAGAAACTATACCATTGAAAAGGCCATTAAGGCTTTGTTTTATTGATAATCCTTATTTCCTATGCAGTATGTTGTCTGTAGCATTTAACTGTAGTAAAACAAAGCTTTAAAAGTTACATCTCTTTTCAATGGAAAGTTTGAATGAAAACACTCATTTCAGGTAAATGACAAATGTTCTCAAAGCTCTATGTTGACAGTTGTAGACTTTATATGTCTAAGCCAAATATACTGACTTAGATGGAGGTCTGCACTGGAAAGGGCATCGCCAGTAAGGCCGGTGCCGTGAACTGCCTCCTAAAACATCCAGTTGAGTTGTCCTCAAGACTGTCCAAATTTTAGGTAGCATTTTGAATCATTCCATCTGAAATATTTCCATGGGGGACATGGAGATTGTTTTAGTTATCCCCTGCCCATGACCAATCCATGAAGACTGTGAGAGGATGGTGTCAGAAAAGACATAAGAAGGAAGAAAAGAAGACAGGATACCTCAAAACAATTTATTCTAGTTTTCAGTATGTTGTCCTTTTGCATGGTGGCAGTCTCTTGGGTGTGAACCCAGAGCAGTTATCAACCAGTAGATCAGATGATTTGCCTGGAAAGGCTACAGTTCAGCTTTTTATGATCACCCTGGTGCCTTATGAAAGAGCATTTTCAATTTTGTCAAAGAGTTTTTCTGCCAACGACGACACAAATGCAGACCCTCGCCTAGTCATTGTTATGGGTTCCCCTGTGTGTTTCACAGTTTTATGTATTGTTAAAAATGAGGCCAGGTTTTCCAAATGACAATTTCTCATTTCAGCTGGCTGCAACCAGACTCCATTGCTTAGCTAACAAGGTCTCCGAAACTGCCTCTTCTCCCCTTTCTCTCTCCAGCAATAGGAACCTTGTGCTGTTGAGAAGAAAAAAAAAATGATAGTTTTCTGCTTTGGCAGCATCTGTCACTTATAGACAAGCGCATCATAAATTTGGCATACATCTATCCAAATCCAGGAGGCCGAGATTTAGTATCCATCATAAAATAATAGATTAACTATATTTATGACAAACATCTTAAGTCTGAAATTCGGGGGTATGATCATGTAGAACATAAATGGAGTCTCATCTGTCTAAAGAGAAGAGACCATTACACTAAGGCTCATATTTTCATGAAATATACATATATCATTATGACTTTCAAAGTCAATTTAAAAAATGAAACTGCCTCTATCTTTGCCCATGCACCTTGAATTTGACACAGCAACCTGTCAGGCAAGGTTGAAGATTCTTAGGTAGTTAAGTGGTTGTTATACTCTGGAAACTAACTTCTGAAACTTTTGAGCTTTTTTTTTTTTTTGCTTCCAAATAATACCGAGCATTTATTGTTAGGTTAGCCAAAGCCCACAATGGCTCTAAGAAAGCGAACCAGAAGTTAAGCCTGATTTTATAATTTACTGAGGATATATTAACTTACGATTTACTAGGGATATGTTATAAACCATTTTAAAAAGCAGAATCTTGGCTATCTCCTTGAGGCTTATATCACCATTAAAAACTTTTATGCATTTAAAAGATATTGTCATATAAAGAACTTTGTATGCACATTGAATAATTTTATCCATGCACAACCATAAATGACCTTGAGATTTTAACAAAGGTTATTACTTACATTTTTATGGCATTTCACTCATTTGCTTCAGGAAGAATTATCTTAAACAGTGGCGTTTTCTGCGATGAGTAGATGATCAAATTGAACTACTCAATAAATGTTTGTAGATTCCATGCTCAGGGCACTGGTACTGGGCACTTTGGGGGATTCTGGGCCCGGTTCTGATTATGCTTACAGTCTAGTGTCACACAAATTTAGCTTGTTAGTATAAAGCTGAAAGTGTTTATTATAGAAAGATTTCTATACTATTTTCGTCTTCCCTGACTTCTTTCTCTAAAAATCAGGTTCACTGTTACGGACATCAAGCATAATGTTATGCAGTAATGGTTTGGTTCTCTCATTTCTATAGACAGCACTTAAACCAATTAAACGTTCTGTGGTGATAAAAATGGTCTGTTATCTGTGTTGTCCAACAGGAGTGCCATTAGCCATGCATAGATAATTCAGCTCACGCACACTGGCTGTGCTACTGAGGAACTGAATGTTTCATTTTAAGCAGCCACACATGGTTACTGTATTGGACAGCACATCTATAGACTGTGGCACTCTGCTCTTTTGACCTGCGATGACTCCAGAGAAGGCATTACATTCTCTGAGGCTCTCTTCTCTCCTCCATGAAGGATGAATGGTGCCCCGCCCACATCACAGCAGGGGTAGATGGAGTGAATGAAATAATTGTGAAAGAACATTGCTTTTAAATGTAAAGCATAATAAAAATGTCTATTGTTGATGTAATTAGTATTTTGGATTTTTTTGTTTGTTTTTGGTCCTTCTGTGGTATCTTATTATACCTGTCCTTGCAGTGAGAGGTGCGTGAGCTATCATCTTGTATTATGCTGCACCTAATATTGCATATTCTAGAAAAACAAAATCACGTTTATTAGACTTACATGCAAAATATTTTTTTTCAAAATATAATTTTAACAGCAGTACTACTAATAATTAATATGTAACTGAATGATTATTATGTGCTTGATATTAATGTGCTAAATATTTTATATGCACTACCTTAATGATTATGACAATCCTCTTATAGATGCTAGAAAGTGAGAACTACAATAGAAAGGGGAAATAATGGCTCAGAGTCCTTCAGATAGAAAGTAGTTTCAAGGCTAGTGTCCCACCGGGGCAGTCCCTCAAACTCACGTGATACCATGATACGCTACCTTAAGATGAAGGTCCATGGACTTTACCGCACATGCTTTTTGAAGGCTGATTGAAATTATTTTTCAAGTCTGATATCTCAGAAGAATGTGTTATCTCTTTCCATACCCTATTTTACAACTGGTCCTGTTAAAAAAAAGTTATGAGAGGCTTTTAATATGGACATATTAACCAAGGTATGACTCTTGAGTGCTTTTACCTGCTTCGCATGCATAGGATAGTAAAAAGAACATGAGCATGAATTCAGATTAGCTCCACCTCTCACTGACCATATAACCTTAACCAAGTCATGTTCACTGACCTTCTATTTTCCATCTATAAGATAATAATTCCTCCAAGGTTTGTTGTCAGGAATAGTGAACTAATAAGTCAGTACTTATGACTTAACGGACACTCAATAAACAGTAGCAAAAAAAAAAAAAAAAAAAAGCCTCATTCACTCAAAGAAATTTCCAGATCCTGCCCTTCTCTTGACTCTACAGTCCTTTTGTGCCATGCTGCCATGCAGCAGTGATCTGCAGTTGCATTCCTCTTTAAGTGCTTCTTTTATGATCTCATAGTAATTATGGCACCTGTGTTTTCATTCCAGGACATTAAGGCTCGATAAGCCTGACTTTCCCAGTGGGACATTTAAAGATGTAGAAGGACCTTCTTGGTCTTCCTCACATTTCTGTATAATGAAGAGAATGTCTTGTTACTCATTCTTCCACTGGTTAATGTATCTCATCCATTTTGTCCTCTGCAGCCCTTGGTACTTCATACTATACATAGCAGTCATATAGTTAGCATTTATTAAATTAAAATCATTAAGTAGAATTGAATGGGGGAGGCTCTGGTGCCCTCCCTAGAATATAGGCAGGGAAAAAAGGCCCTGGCTAGCCCTTTTTCTTCATATTCAAGGAGACAAATTCCCCACCTCATAGATTGTCATCTCTTCTATCTACAGCTACAGTACTAAATGAAAAGACAGCATAACACTTCTCTGTTGAGAGAGAAAACCAGGTGCTTCACGTGGCGAAGTTGCCCTCCTGAAGCCAGGGTTGGCCACTGCGATCGAAGGAGCAGGGGGGAGGGTGTAATCAGAATGAGAATCATGCCCCTGCCCGCAAAGTCCCTCTAGCATTTCTGTCAGTAAATAGCATAAACTTGTCAGTTCATACATTTTTTTTGCTAGTGTACAATTTCTTAGTGTACAATTTTTTGATATTTTTGTACACTGCTAATGATATAACCTCTAAAAGCTATGTGTTTTATATTCATTTTTTAATTTTTATTCTTGTGACAGAGACAGAGAGAGGGACAGATAGGGACAGACAGACAGGAAGAGAGAAAGATAGGAAACATCAATTCTTTGTTGCAGCACCTTAGTTGTTCATTGATTGTTTTCCAATATATGCCTTGACCTGGGGGGCTACAGCAAAGCCAGTGACCCCTTATCAAGCCAGCCACCTTGGGCTCAAGCTGGTGAGCCTTGCTCAAACCAGATGAGCTCGTGCTTAAGCTGGCAACCCCAGGGTTTTGAACCTGGGTCCTCTGCATCTCAGTCTGATGCTCTATCCACTGTGCCACCGCCTGGTAAGGCTATATTCTTTCAAATATTAGAATTTCTTGTCACAGTAAAGATTATTTTATTCCTTGCTTCCTAATACTTGAACTTCTGTCAGAGTCTTATGACAATTTTTGCTCATTTAACTACCGAAATGCCTATCAAAGTTTCCTAGCACAGCATCTTTGTTCTTAGTTCTCTATTTACAACTAAAATATTTTAACTCACTGTGAAAATTAGTGTACCACATTTTGAGTTTAGGAAAAATTATTTACTTTATTCTTTTCAACCAAAATTTTACCAAATCCTTTGACTAATTCATAAGACATAATGATTAATATCTAGCAAAAGTGTTTTAAAGCATTATGGAGGCCTAACCTGTGGTAGCGCAGTGGATAAAGTGTTAATCTGGAATGCTGAGGTCGCCGGTTCAAAACCCCGAGCTTGCCTGATCAAGGCGCATATGGGAGTTGATGCTTCCTGCTCCTCTCCCCTTCTCTCTCTCCTTCTTTGTTCTCTAAAAATGAATAAATAAAATCTAAAAAACAAGTACTATGAAAAATTATGAGAAGATGTTCTGGTTTTATTAAAGCATTTCAGATTGAGAGAAGAACCCTTGTACAAAGCAATGTCTTAGGATAAATCAAGAACAAAAAAAAACAACCCATTAGGCCAGTTAATAAATACCAAGGACATAATCCTAAATGCAAAGTAAGAAAAATTAAACATTATACATGAAGATGTTCATTGTAGCATTATTTGTGTTAATGAAAACTCTAAAAAAGTTTATCAGTACTAGGGAAATGATATAAAGTACGTGTATCTAATAAAATATTATGCAGCTATAAAGTATTGATAAATAAAATAACATGAAAATGTATGTAATACGTTCAATCAAAAAGTTACAAAATATATTAAATCATAAGTTTAAAAATGGTTTATTTGGGGAATATTTGCATACATTACTGAACCCCCACTGAATTTCCAACATCGTGTTAGTCACTGCACATATAGGCCAGTGAAATCAGGCAGACTTGGGCTTTGGCTTCATGAAAGCACATCTGGAAGGGTAGATACCTAACAATCTTGATGAGTGAGAAGAAAGGGATTCTGACCTCATCTGGGAAGGCAAGGAAGGCCTCGGCAGGGGCCTCAACTCTCTATGCTTGGTGAGTGAGAGGAAGTTAGCCAGGCAAACAGAGGCCATGGTTTGGGAGTGGAGAGGAAGAGGAGTCTCATCAGAGGGACCAGTACTCCAAAGGACGTGACATGTGATAGACTGCCCTGTTTAAATAACTCAAGTAATGAAAGGACACTTGCGGACATGGGAGGGAATTTAGGATATTGGTAATACAGTGGTTGAAATGATGACTAAGGACAGAAATGAAGGCAGGATGAAGTGATAGGCATAAATACAGAGGTTCTTAACCTCTTTTTATGGCCAGCTAGAGAAGCCTCGTCTCAAAATAACGTTTTTAAATCCATAACTCTATGAATTTAAGAAAACCAATTATATTTCTTGTTATAATATAGAAATACAGTAATTAATGTAATACATCAATTAAGATCTAGCAACAGATCTATTATCTAAATCATAATTTAGATCTATTATCTAAATCTATTATAAAAATCATAATTTTGAAGGCCTGATGAGCATAAGTGGTATTTCAAGCTTTCTGTTGTAACAACTGTAATATCTAATTAAAGTATCTGATTTGGTGACAAAGTTACAGGTACTACCAAGACCGCTGTAGTTCATTGCCTTCGTTTATAACCAAAAGAAATATTAAATTTCAATTAGAGATAAATGAAAATAGAGATACCTTTGCCATTCAAGTTCATGGATCCTGTGAACTCGTGGGCCCCTTAGGAGTCCACAGATCCCAGGTTAAAAACTTCTGTTTAGTGTGAAAGGATTATGGTTGTTATTTTTTCCCTCTATCCAATAAATTCAATAAAATATATTTTAAAAGTATGATTAGCTTTTAGCAACTTATTTTTAAAGGGTTGGCAGCTTTCTCATGCCTGCACAGTCTTCTTAGAGCACACAGTACCCGGTTCGGGCCATAGAGTGAGAGCTGACCCCTGTCTCCCTGGAGCAGCCTGAGGCAATGAGCTTACAGTAAATATTTTGTAATTTCTGTGTTAAATAAGGGTATATTTTTTAGATGAAGAAAAACTGAGTTTGTTCACTATTCTCTCGGACTGACCTTTCCATTGTCAGCATGTATTTCACTCTGCTTGGAGTGTCTAAGCCAGGGGTCCCCAAACTTTTTACACAGGGGGCCAGTTCACTGCCCCTCAGACCGTTGGAGGGCCGGACTATAAAAAAAAAAACTATGAACAAATCCCTATCACACTGCACATATCTTATTTTAAAGTAAAAAAAACAAAACGGGAACAAATACAATATTTAAAATAAAGAACAAGTAAATTTAAATCAACAAACTGACCAGTATTTCAATGGGAACTATGCTCCTCTCACTGACCACCAATGAAAGAGGTGCCCCTTCTGGAAGTGCGGCGGGGGCTGGATAAATGGCCTCGGTGGGCCGCATGCGGCCTGCGGGCCGTAGTTTGGGGACCCCTGGTCTAAGCTAAACCCTAAACTCTCCATCTAGGGAGGAAGGAGGTAGGAGGAGCCCAATTCATGTTTTCCGTACACCTTGTGAATCGATAGTATGTTTCCTTTGTAGAGGGCCATTCATTTAGAAGAAAAAGAACCTGCTCTTCATTCCACCTAGAAAATTAGTTTTTAATCTTATTCCTGGCTTTTGAATCATTACTGGACCCCGAGGGACTTGATTTGAGTGAAATGAGTTAGTTATTCTATTTTCCATAATAAAGCTGCCTCAGAAATAACTGTTTCACATCTCTTAGTGACAAATCAGAAAAGTGGCAATTTTTAACCCAAAGTTGAAATATGATTTCTCAGGATTGTAGCCTGGCAGAAAATTATAATACAGGACTGGTTAGAATTTATGAAATTAATCACCTGACTTTCATGGGTCCTAAGTTATTTAAAATAAATAAGGTTATTTTTGTTGGTTGTTTGTTTTAGGTAGGGACATACAGATTCTGTTTCAGTGAAGAGTCACTTTATGGACAATTTTCACTGCTTCCAGGATTAGTCTAAAAGCTAGGATATGAAAATTAAATATATATGTAGTTAATTAGAAATTAGCAAGCTTCACAGTGACCAACTATGCTTGCAGAGACCAAGTTTCCAGAATTCAGTGTGAGGCATGACAGCGTGGCGTTAGATGTGAAGGGCCCACCAGCATCCGACTAGCCCAGTGGGTAATATTTGATGACTTTTGGCATGTTCTTTTCATCTTTCATGTTAGCTTATTAACTGTTGAGCAAATGAGTTTGTAAAATTTGTGTTATTTGAGTTTGCTCACTTTTATTGTTAAAAATGGCACTGGGCAACACCAGGTATGTGCTCTGTGAAATTGCTAATTACCTTCCTGCTGGGGGGGGGGGGGGTCATTGTCTTGCACATGTTTTAAGAGCAGAGGAGAAAGGAGAAGGGGAAGAGAGGAGAGAAGCCAGTTTTTGCAGAGTAAGAAGCCATGTTGGCAGATGGGGAACCAGAGGTGAGGTGCGAAGGACTTTTGTGAGCTCCACTAAGTCTGGTGGGGCCTTTGATTCTAGGAAAAAATGGAGAAGACTCTCCTGGTTGTGAAACTGGAGAATGCGTCAGTAGCTTTGTGAGCTCTGAGTGAAAGGGAAGTGTTTTTTCCCTGTGTGTTTGCTTGTCGGCCTGTGTTTGCTCGTCGGCCTGTACAAGACTTGAATAGAGGAATGGCCCACCATTTTTTGTCTCCATTCTTTCTTTATTGTCTGCCTGAATCTAATGGGAACCTGCATGTGCATGGCCACGATGGTGGCAGCCCCTGGCCTTATGTTAATCCTCTGAGGCTGTATTTGAGTCATATAGTGTGCAGTTTGATGGAGAGGTGGGTTAATTTGAGTAAGGTTTCTGGGGTAAAAAATATTGAAGACTGATTTCCTCCATATGGTTTGACAAGTGGATATGAAAACAGTTTAAAAAAAAAAAAAAAAGAGGTTAGGCCCTGGCCAGTTGGCTCAGTGGTAGAGCGTCGGCCTGGCGTGCAGGAGTCCCGGGTTCGATTCCCAGCCAGGGCACACAGGAGAAGCGCCCATCTGCTTCTCCACCCCTCCCCCTCTCCTTCCTCTCTGTCTCTCTCTTCCCCTCCCGTAGCCAAGGCTCCATTGGAGCAAAGTTTGCCCGGGCGCTGAGGAAGGCTCTGTGGCCTCTGCCTCAGGCGCTAGAATGGCTCTGATTGTGGCAGAGCGACACCCCAGATGGGCAGAGCATCGCCCCCTGGTGGGCATGCCAGGTGGATCCCGGTCGGGCGCATGCAGGAGTCTGTCTGACTGCCTCCCCGTTTCCAACTTAAGAAAAAGAAAAAAGAAAAAAAAAGAGAGATTTTCAAAATGTTTAGAACTTTGGAAAATAAGTAAATTAAGATGGAACCTCCCAAGGAGGCTACTTTGAGGAACTGAATTCACTTGGCTGCATAAATTATGGATATTTGTTACAAAGGGCACTTCTGATGTAGCTAAGCAAATTTCTCTTCAAAATCCTGTAGGATAAAACCTTTAATAAAGGTGGAGTACTCAGGAAATAATTAGGACAGTCAGAAGCACTGGTTTTAAGTGAGAGAATACTTGAAAGTGAAATTCATATTAACCAGAAGTTCCAGACGACATGCATCTTTATTAAAGAAACAGAAATAAACAGCACATTAATTAAATTTTCTAATACACAAATTAAAGAGGCTTTAAAAGGCAATAAGGAAAGAGAAATAATATAATGGATTTTAATAAAAATTTCAAGCAATTAAAATGAGGAATAACAGATACAGATTTTGAAGCTTATAAATTTATACATCTAGAAAAAATGCTACAATATATTACTGTATTAATAACTTTTTTGATTTTAGGATCTGTCTTATTGAATAGTTAGTATCAATCTAATGGCAGAATTTCCTGAATATGATGGAACTATTTACACATTTCCTAAGTCAAAAATATATATACATTCCTAATGTTCTCAAAGCTTAAGACTTTGGCCTGCCTAAGGGATAAAAACTAAAACATAATTTATCTAAATGAGAGAAAAAGGAGAAGGGGAATGGTGAAGAAGCAGATGGGCGCTTCTCCAGTGTGCCCTGGCCAGGAATCAAACCCAAGACTTCCACACGCAAGGCGAATGCTCTACTACTGAGCCAACCAGTCAGGGCAAAATGCCACTTTCTTTATGAGGAATATCTCATTTTTCCTAGTCTGAAGTAATCATTTCTTGTTCTATGCTCTCAAGCCACTTACCATTTTCCATCATAAATTAGAAATCTCTGAATGACTACCTCATTTCCTGTGCTAAACTGTTACTTTCTTAAAGTCTATAACTGCTTTATTTACTATTTTCTTCAATGTCTAACACATTGTCAGCAACTAGCATAGTGTTGATATGCATTTTAAACAATAAATTACCTCTTGAAAAAGATATGAAAAGGAAATATTTAATTTTTCTTAAAAAAATAGGGATACAGAGCAAATGATATAATTTGATATAATTTTGTCTATCTTCTCAATGTTACCTGAACCGGATAATTATTGAATAAGATAGATGTTTTCATTTAAGGAAAATATGCTTTAAAACTAATCTGTAATTTTAAAACAAAACAACAGCTTTTTCACATTTCTGGGTAATATATGCCTTTTATAATGTTAATGCCATATGGAGTCCTCCTTTGTGCAGGAAGATTACTACACTGCCACCACCACCAGTGAGCAGCTAGAGAAAAGGTCATGCTTAGTGATGCCACCCAATAATCTATGGGATGTCAGTTGGTCTTGATGAGTCTTAGTTTCCTCGTCTTTAAGATAGGAATAATCATTTGAAGCCTTACCTATTTCACAAGTTTGTTGTGAGAGATAATAAGATAATGTAAATGATAGCATTTAGTAAATTGTAAAATTCTTCATAAATGTAGGAATATATTATGTGAAAGAGATCAATATAAGGAACATTGAAATAGTAATATGGAAAAGGGAGAGAATGAGCATGTAAATGACTAAAACAGGTCAAATGCTTTCGGTTGAATTTATAGGAAATGCATTATGAAATGATAAAAAGAGCTTATTGTGCAATAACTTAAGTTTCCAGCACAAGAAACAGTAATTCCATAAGGGCAAATGTTAAGATTACTGAATAATTGCACTTTGTATGTTCTGTAAAATTACAAATTCAATCTGAGGGATTCTTATAGATGAGAGAGTTCCAGGCCTGAGATCATCTTCAATCTAATTTACTTACTATTACCCTTCCATTTAGGAAGGGTTATTTTATTCCCTTTTCTCCTTTTTGAGGTCAGTTTAGTAAACATCTGAGGTCTTTTCCAGCATCCTCATGGCATTCTGAAGTTTTAATAAAGTTGCTGGAAAGGAATATAGATTGTGGAACCCAAGGATAAAAAGGGATCTGAGCATTCACTTCTTCTAAATACCACCCAGACCTGGAATTCATCTGTAGAATCCCTGCTATATCTAGTCTTTGTCTGGATGGATTCAATGAAGAGAAAGGGATGGAAGTCAACTGCTGATCCCTAAATCAATTAGGTAGAAACATGGTCTTTTATTTTTGATGTGTGTGAAAGCTTTGGTTTACCTGGCATGCAGAGCAGACACACTCCTGTTTCTGTTCCCTGGCTACCCTGCCCTCTCGGTCCACCCAGGCCCATAGTACACGGTTCCGAATTAGCAAGGGCAATGGACAAATAAATTTTCAGTTCTAATGCCCTTTCTTTCTTAAGGAGAGTTTATTAACATAGCTATAGACATGTTCTAAGAGCACCAGCTGTAGTAAGATGAAACCTGTAACGGATTTTGTTGTTGCCTAAGAAGTTCCAGTTTCTTTCTCAAACGAGCTACTGAGCGGAGCCCGTCTTGAACAGCAAATGAACCCCGGAGAGATCAAGTCACACTGGCTCCTCATGGAGATGGTGAATGGGCCTTGAGGATTGTAAGCCTTTAGTAGCTACATGATCAAAATGCCAAGATGTCTGTCAATTATTTGGCTAGTCCTTATATTGTGCTATGGTTAATGTCATTTAAAACGTATGACTTAGAGTGGCAGTGGTTAATAAGAATAGTGGAATACTGGCATCCTGTATTTTGGATAAATTTCATTTCCATTCAAATATTACTGCACAGGGGACCTGACACATGGGTCTGCCTAGAGCCAGCCATGACTAATGCATGGGTTCCTGACATGATGAGGGCGAAATTTCACAGCATGAGTCCAGGCCATCTTAAGAGTATGTTTATTAAAGCTGGGGTCACTGAGCCAAGGAAGGGCCTAGAATAAAGGAAGCAACAGGAGAGTCTAGGCGGGGTGGCCTGGGCTCTCTAAAAACCTTATGGGAAAGAAACGAGGGAAAAGGGGGGTCTAGGAGACAAGATCATGGGGTTAGCCTGGGAAGAGCTGAGGCTGCCTACTGCTCCCCTGTTTGAGTCTTATGAGGACCCTTAGACTTTAGGAGATGCATACCTGGGGTGGGGGGAGAGTGGGGGAAAGGCCCCAGTGTGCTCCCAGGCCAGAGAGGGGAGAACAAAGAGCACTCCCACTGGGTCCTTTGTATTGAGGCTTTTTTAAAGACTGGGAGTTTAGGGGTAGTTTTAGAGGAGGATTCCAATAGAATATTCATCAGCTTTTCCTGGCGTGCCCCCTGAAAGCAAGTCATCACCACCAGGAGGTCATCCTGAACCAGGGCCTGGAGCCAAAATACACTTGAAGCTTCGATCTTATTTCTAAGGAGGTGACACTCTGCATCTGGCTATAAATTGTTCGGCCAGTTTATACACCTATCTGCCTCAATTTCCCCATTCTATTAGCCAGCGAATTTTCCTACTTTCTTACTGTCCTGTCTCATAAAGAGCAGAAAAAACTTAGTAATCACAACCAAAATAAACCATGTTTTTCCCTCTTCTCCACTGCCCAAGCTTAACTTGACATAAATTGAACTTTTAACTTTATATTCATGTCCTAATTAAAACGAGTAGTCACATGATGAAGCTACCATTGCCTCTCACCTCCTGTTACTGTCATGTCATGTAATCATACTGGAGGGTAGCTGGTTTTCCTATAGATTAACGACTTCCCCGGAGCAAGGGAATTAGAGGATATTAGAAAGTTACCTGCTTCGGGTAGGAGAATGAAGTCATTTTTCATAAGTCATCATGACCTTGGGGTGACCTGGAAACTGATGGTATGGAATTCTGTTTTAATCAGCCTCGATGGACTAAACTCTGTGCTGGGCTAAAACCAAATATAGAAATCAAATTACTATTTTTTTAATTCCTTTGTGACAATGTGTCTGTGTTTATATGACGAATGAGGCTTTAATACCCTCTTTCTGTGTCTCTCCTAGAAGACAAAGGGAAGCTAAAGGTCAGCAATCCCAGTCAGCCGTCCAGCTCTGAAGGCAGCTCTCTTCTCCTCAAGTCTGGCTGCTCAGCGCCGCCACCCGGAGCGGACACTTCTCCCTCCAAGAGCACCAACGGAGCTCCTGGTACTGCTTCGGAGTCAGAAGAAGAAAAAGCCAAAAAACTGCTTTATTGTTCACTATGCAAAGTGGCTGTGAACTCCCTGTCACAGCTCGAGGCGCACAACACAGGTGAGCAGCAATGCTGGAATTCAAATAATGTTTGTAACAAAATCCAACTTTTCCCATCAGAAAGCCAGTAGGTGTTCAAACATTAGGTTTGTTCAATATCTTCTCCGTTTTTTTTATTCTAAAGTTATGATTTTGAAAAAAACGACAATCATAATGACTATAGAAACAACAAAGCCAAAGCAGATTGGAAATGAAACTTGTCCTGTTCTTTATTTTCTCAAAAGTCTCTAATGCTTCCCCAAACTCATTATAAGGAAGTGACAGGATGAAGACAAGTATCTGTGCACAGAGTTGACTGCAGTGCACTTACAAGAGGAAAAGTAATGGACACAACCTAAAGGGCCCTAGTAGGAAAACGATGAATAAATTATAGTAACCCAATATGCTAGAATATGTTATTAAGCTATTAAAATGTAATTATAAGAAAATATGTATATAATTTGATTTGTGAAATTTTCAGAATATTGAATATGATCCCAATTATGAAATAATATTTTTATACTGAATTTTAAAATTTAAGTGTAGTTATTTTACAATATTATATGGTATATTAGTTTGGGGTATATAATATGCAGATTTGACATTTTTATGCCATATGATATGATCACATCACTAATTCTAATAATCTTTTACTATGCAAATTTCTCACTATATTATAGTCAATGTTGCTTTTTTATTTTTTATTTTTCTGAAGTGAGAAGCAGGGAGACAGAGAGACAGACTCCCGCATGTGCCCTTCCTGGGATCCACCCCAAAAGCCCACTAGGGGGCGATGCTCTTCCCATCTAGGGCATTGCTCTATTGTAACCAGATCCATTTTAGCACCTGAGGTGAGGCCATGGAGCCATCCTCAGCGCCTGGGACCAACTTGCTCCAGTGGTGCTTTGGCTGTGGGACGGGAAGAAAGAAAGAGAAGGGAGAGGGGAAGGGGTGGAGAAGCAGATGGGCACTTCTCCTGTGTGTTCTGATCGGGAATTGAACCTGGGACATCCACATGCCAGGCCGATGCTCTACCACTGAGCCAACCTGCCTGGGCTATGTTGCTTCTTTATATACTCAAAAAGAACCTAAAAATTCACTAAAATGATAACTTTGATTATGTACGGGTGTTGAAAATACAGGTAATCTTTCTTTTTTTATGTTTCTCTATACTTTCTATATTTTTTTAATCCATACTCTTCTGTTTTCCTATTTTTTACAATGAAAATGTGTTAAATTTATAGTAAGAATTAAAAAGGTCATTAAAATTAAAAGCACTGGGAAATTCAGCCTGAAGCTACTTCTCAAGAATAAGAAAACAAAGAGCTTCATATAGGTCTTAAATAGCTATTTAAATGTGTCTCTTTCTGTTTTAGGCTCTAAACACAAGACTATGGTTGAAGCTCGTAATGGGGCTGGTCCAATTAAGTCCTATCCTAGACCTGGATCAAGATTAAAGATGCAGAATGGCAGTAAGGGGTCAGGACTACAGAACAAGACATTTCATTGTGAAATCTGTGATGTTCATGTTAATTCAGAAATTCAACTCAAACAGGTAATATATTCTGAATAAGCAGTCATTGTTGTAGGAAATAGTCACCACTTGACTATTTCCTAATCTATGAAATGGTTCTCACTGTGCTCACAGTTAAATTTACTAACCTCTGTCAACATAAGAAACATCCCAACCTGTAAGAATTTTTATGAATTTATTTAAGCCAAACTGATTGGGAAGCAATACTATTTCAACAGGTTGAGAAAATGCCAGATGGCAGTTTTTCACCTTATCGTCTACATTACAGTAGAATAGTAGTTTTTCACCTTATTTTCTACAGTACAATCAAAGGAGGAGGCCTAAGGGGTTACAGGAAATCCATTGGTGCTAGATTAGGGAGGCAGGAAAACAATGGAGAGGAGATCTCTGGAATTGGATGAAGAGTAAAATGATAGACACATTCTTCTTTTACATTGGTGGGTGTAGGATAGTTAACAGTTAACACAATAACAATGAAGAGTTTTGTGGTCTCTGTTCTGGTGAGTGATTGTGCCCTGAAGCAGTGGTCCCCAACACCTGGGCCGCAGAAGGTACCGGTCCGTGGGCCATTAGGTACTGGTCTGCAGAGAAAGAATAAATAACTTACATTATTTCTGTTTTATTTATATTTAAGTCTGAAGTATGTTTTATTTTAAAAAAATGACCAGATTCCCTCTGTTACATCCAAGTAAGACTCACTCTTGACGCTTGTCTCGGTCACGTGATACATTTATCTGTCCCACCCTAAAGGCCGATCCGTGAAAATATTTTCTGACATTAAACTGGTCCGTGGCCCAAAAAAGGTTGGGACCACTTCCCTGAAGGGTATGGAAAAAGGAAGGTACCCTGACATCCCAAAGTATACAATACAGTGTGTCTGTAAAGTCATGGTGCACTTTTGACCAGTCACAGGAAAGCAACAAAAGACGATAGAAATGTGAAATCTTCATGGTGCACTTTTGACCGGTCACAGGAAAGCAACAAAAGACGATAGAAATGTGAAATCTGCACCAAATAAAAGGAAAACCCTCCCAGTTTCTGTAGGATGATGTGGCAGCATGTGCGCATGCGCAGATGATGATGTAACACCATGTATATAGCGGAGCAGCCCACGGCCATGCCAGTCGAGATGAGGACGGTACAGAGGAAAGTTCAGTGTGTTCTGTGGCTCGCTAAATTCAAATCCATGACCAAAGTGCAACGTGAATATTGGCATGTTTATAACGAAGCGCCACCACATAGGAATAACATTACTCGGTGGGATAAGCAGTTGAAGGAAACCAGCAGTTTGGTGGAGAAACCCCGTTCTGGTAGGCCATCAGTCAGTGACGAGTCTGTAGAGGCTATACGGGATAGCTACCTAAGGAGCCCTAAAAAATCTGTGCATGAGCCCACATCGAACTGCACTGAATAGGTATGAAACTGGGAGAGTTTTCCTTTTATTTGGTGCAGATTTCACATTTCTATCATCTTTTGTTGCTTTCCTGTGACCAGTCAAAAGTGCACCATGACTTTACAGACACACTGTATACTATCATAGATGCAAAAAGACAGTAGACAGGATCAGTTAAGGTAAAGATAGAACTTTGCCAAGAAGGATACCTACCTAGAGCAAAACTACCCACCATGACTCGCTTTTAGTTAGCAAGTTTTCATTTGAGACCATCCTATGTGTTTACTTTAGATCTCTGAGTCTGTTAGGCTCCCATGCAGACCTCCCCTGAGCTTGTTGGGTTTAGTATGTGCCTCCCCCTTTTTTTTTCATTTACACCTTTATAGGATGCATACAATATACAAAATGCAGGTGCTCTGTGGAAGAAAAAGTCAGTACCAAATATTTGCACACTTATTATTACTCTATGTTGAATTCCAGACTAGACTAGGTTATAGAGACTTGTGAGCACCACAGTCACCTAGAGCAGGATGTTCTGGAAGGTAAGTGAGATGATTAGCCCATCTTCCTAGGATCCAAAATCTGGTTAGGGAGACAGACTCAACAGTCACAATGGTAATAGCAGACAACGTTGGGTAAAAGCTACAGAGAAAGAGGAAAGGGAGGAGGCATTTCCAATGAGTGGGGAGCAAGTGTTACCTTAGTGGGGTGGTTTTACCCACTCTACCTTAGAACTTGTGCCTAGAACTGGGTCCAGCTACCTCTGGTATTGAAGCCTCATAAATCATGGTGAATCCAGCCACCTCTATCTAGGAAATATCTTTGACATGGACTAAAACTCACATTTTGATTCGGCTAATGCATCAAACTTTTTTTCAGCATATTTCTAGCCGAAGGCATAAGGATCGAGTTGCAGGGAAACCACTGAAGCCAAAATACAGCCCTTACAACAAACTCCATCGGAGCCCGAGCATTTTAGCAGTAAGTTCACCTTGCTCTCTCACCTGTTTTGTGGGGCAACCTTGCTGGGTTGGGCAGGTTTGTGGGTAAGGAGTACCTAGGGACTAATTGGTCCTGAAAGGTTTGGAACTTATAAATAGCCCTCAGAGACAGAAGTTCAAATAAACTGCTTTGTTCTTGCTGCAGGACACCTTCCAGAAAGCTTCCTCAGAGAAGAGAAGCTAATCTTTTTTTAAGAGCTAATACCTTACGCTCTACCAAGACCTTTTGACAAGACTGCCTTCTTTAGCATATAAAGAAAAGTAAAGACTGGGGAACAAGGACAAGTGATGCCTGATGAGCCTGGGAAAAGGGATTGCTTTCCGAACACAGAAATTAATTCTTTAATAATATCCTCCTCCCTTCTCTCTCTTTCTGCCTCTCTCTCTGTCTCTATAGCTCTCCCTCCCTCCCTCCTGCTCCTTCCTCCTTTTTCCTTCCCTCCCTTCCTCTCACTTTCTCCCCCTCTCTTTCCACAACGTAAAAAGTAGGTGTGTGTGCTTCTCTCTCTTTCCATGTCTAGTAGGCATGTTGGTAATGAGCCTGTCTCACCTGCTCTCAATATATGCTATTTGCAGTTTCTTTGCAAAAAATACTCAAGGATTTAAGCAATAGGTGTCATATAAATATCCACATGAATGGATTTTATAATCTTCTTGGGACCTCAGTCCCTCTGAGGTTGAAGCTGGGCGTAGCCAGCTGGAGGCCATGCTGGGTTTACCTTCCAGCTTCTGTGATACTGCAAATAATGTAACCTGCATTAAGCACATCCAGCTTGCAAAACTCTTCCTGATTACGAAAGAAAAATTAAGAATCAATTTCTTACTTCCCAGGGAGATTCCACCCTGGGATTCCTTCACAAAGAGAAAGTTGCTAGCCCACTTACAGTGATTCTCAATAAAATAAATTTGAGTTAGCTGCAGTTTTCCAAGGAAAACTGTAAATGGCCAGAGAGAGAGGTGGAAACTGACTTGTTTTCATGCCCCGTCATGAGCTCTAATATCCAGAGCGCCAGTCACCTATCCTAGAGTGGCTTTCAGAAGAGAGGTGAGAGGAAGGGTCGTAAATACTCTTCAAAAAAAATTAAAAACTAAACAAGACCAAAAAACCTCTTTGAAGGCTGCATTGTGGTTTAAGGCAGATCAAAATTCTGAATTGAGCTCCATTGTGTAAGCAGGAAACCTTCAGGGGAGTCTGTTTCCCAGCCGCAGTGTGAAATAGGGTTAGGATCTCTTCAGAGGGGCTTTCCTCTGTCCCCGTGCCCGAGGACACACCACCAAAAAAGGGTTGAAACGGATCCAAATCAAAGTAGAGGTGTGCCAGGGGCCTTTGAAACCAGCTTTGTGAAAATCATTTTTTTTTACTTCTGAGAATAAAGATTTTTAAAGTGTGACTTCTTGATGTTGGTGTTTTATTTATGAAACTATATCTGTGACGCTTATTCATGATAATATCTCCACCCCATTCCCGGTTTTCTCCCTCCTTAAGGCAAAACTGGCATTCCAGAAAGATATGATGAAGCCTCTGGCCCCGGCCTTCCTGTCCTCGCCCCTGGCAGCGGCGGCCGCGGTGTCCTCGGCGCTGTCCCTGCCGCCCCGGCCCTCGGCGTCGCTCTTCCAGGCTGCAGCCCTCCCGCCCGCTCTCCTGCGGCCGGGCCACGGGCCCATCCGCGCCACCCCTGCCTCCATCCTCTTTTCTCCCTACTGAGTCTGAAGCCTGGCCTGGCCCGTTGAGGCCAGTAAGTACGAAAGTTGAGAAGAAAAGCCAAAAGGATTCAGCAATTCAAGCATTTTGTGTTGCAGTGCCCCCAACCCAGCCACAAAATGTGAGCCGGACTCCAAAGAAGAATACATCACTAAGTTCAAGAGTGCGTTAAGGGACTGTTCCTGTGACTTAGGAATCTGAGCAGCACAGGCTTTGTCTCTCTATTCCCTCTCACCCTCCCTCACCCATTCAATTTGTGTGTCCCAGATGTTTGGTTTATTACAAATGTATTGGTCAGGAAATATATATATACATATATTATTCTCTGGCTATTTTTTCATGAGTATGATCTGGCTTAGATATAATATAGAATATCTTCCTGACAGACTTGAAAAATAGCGTCTTCCTCATGTCTGTAAATAACTCTAGAATCCAACTGGGCACATTCTAGTGTGGAACAAAAACAGATGAACACAAGTGCTTGCTTGTGGACACCATCTTACCAATGGATCACAGCGTTTTCTTTCTGGTGTACTATTGTTGACAGGGATTGTGTACTGTTTTAGACCCAAGTACTGTTGTATCCTGTGTAGTACTAGCTCTGTACTTCTTGTCTGAATTAAACATTTTTAGTTGCTGTGTAAATGTTAGGAAGCAAAGTAGCTTTTGAATTTTCTCTTTAAGAGAACAAAAGATAATATATTTCTCTTTATTTCACATTTTATTTGGTGATATTTAAATGAACTAGAAAGCCATATAACATAGCTATAATTACTACCTGTTTGCTATTTTTGTTTAACTTATTTTGTAGCTTCCTCACCAGTTTGAGTTGCTAAGAAAATGTATACAAACAAAAAAAGAGCTTCCTAAATTGCACATCTTTGCACCTCTTGTGCATTCTGCAAGAACACAATGAATCCATGTATTTCTATGTAATGATCTTCTTTGTTTTTAACCTGTTTTCATTTGTAATGATGCTACATAATCTTGTGGCTCCCTGATGCAATAATGTACAGAAAAGAACAAAAATTTATAATTGAACAATTTGTCTCTCTGTTCACTGAATTCGTTGCAGGTCATGCTCCCATGCCCCTTTTCTAAGCTGATATCAAGAAGACTGGAATGTTTGTGATATCAGGTGCAAGAGGTCTCATAACACAACAAAAGAGAGTGAACTCTTTTTGAGCATCTGCATCTGCAATCTGTAAATGGTAAAATGTCTGTGTATTTTTTTAAATGTACCTTTTCAATAAAAGCACAAAAAGTAAAAAAAAAATGTTTTTGTTTTCAAAGTTATTTTCTCCTGAGAGACTCCTCCAATTTGAAATCATCTGATGAAAGATTTTCAGTAACTGCAAAGATTGCTTTTTACATATTTAGCATTTTCAGCTCTTATTTGCAGCATATTTATTTGTCATGTTTATTCATTACTGTTCATGGCATCTGCATAAGGCAAGACTTTACTGCTGTTTTCCCTCTGACTCTCTAAAAAATTGGGCCGAAGTTGTGAGTGTGGCCCAAAATCATAGTAGCAGGCTGCCAAAAATTGGGGACTGATATTTTGACACTTGCTGTGAGTCTTCTAAATCCCCAGCCCATCTTTTATTCATGTCCATGGCAATTGCACTTTCTTCTTAGAGAATTTTATTTCACTCCTCTCTCTTTACCTTCTCTAATCAGCCCACCTTTCTTTTCTTCCACCTCGTTCTCTTCTTAAGTGGAAAGATGAATACATCACTGTTTGTTCGGATTATCTTTTGCTGCTCGAAGAGCTATCCCAAAATTTAGTGCCTTACAATAACAATATTTTATTGATTGATTTTAGAGAGGGGAAAGGGAGAGAGAGAGAGAGAGAAACATTAATTTGTTGTTCCACTTATTTATGCATTCGTTGGTGATTCTTTTATGTGTCTTGACAGAGGATTAAACTCTCAACCTTGGCATATCAAATAATGCTCTAACAAATGTGGCCGGGGCACAACAATTTTATTGTATTACAATTTCAAGAGTCAGGAATTTCAGCAGGGCTGGACAGGGTTGTTGTTTTGTTCCCTGGGGCATCAGTAAGAGGTCCTTTGGTAGTATTCAGCTGGTCAGTGGATTGGTCTAGAGGCCCAAGATGGTTTCACTTATATGTTTGCCTGGATGAAGATGGCCAGAAGGCTAAACTCTACTGGCACAGTCTACAAGAGGTCCTACATGTGGCCTCCCCACTCAGGTGATTTCAAATAATTACATAGTAGCTCTGAACTCTCCAAGTATAGAATTTTAAGAGACCTGGGTGGAAGTCAAAAGCTTCTTATAAAATTGTGTCAAAACTTCCAGCATGTTACTTATGGTGCATTATATTGATCGAACAAGTCACTAAGGCCAATCCAGTTTCAAGGGGAAGGAAATTACTCACTTTTCAATGTGAAGAAGAGCAAAAAATTTGTAGCCATCTTTAACCTACCATTCCGTTATAGAATATTGAGGCAAATGCTAACAAAGCTATTATAGATTCTTTTTCCCTACTGTAAGCCCAAACAATGTCAATTTTTTTTAATGAGAAGAATTATAGTGGAAGTAGCACCTAAATTCTCATTTCTAAAAATTAAGGCCAGTGGATGGCCGTGCAGCTGTAATAAATGGCAATAGACTTCCTGAATCAAATCAATATTCAACTATTTGAAAATTGTTGGCCTTAATAGTCTAGACTTATAATCAGATTAGTTTTAGGGTCTTTTAAGATTCTAGTTTGATATTCAGAATTTGATTTATTTTTTTAATATGACTAATTTGAACTCTAATTATTACTAGTTACACTAAATTTGGTTGGACCTTCAGACATGGATTGTGAACATCATACTCTGAAGGAATTATGTTTGTTTAACATCTTTTTTTTTTTTTTATGGACTCCAGTGGCAATTATATTTTATTTCTTTTGTATCATCTATTCCATTAAAACTTATTGCAATCCTCAAAAAACAACTTAATGTTAATATTTAAATAGACTCAGGAATTTACTGACTAGATTAATAGAGTTTAAGATTTTTAAAATTCACCTCAGGGCAGAAGTACAAAAGAATAGCAGTTAATTAACATGAATGCCTCCAAAACTAAGCCAGCAGTAGTTTCAAACAATGATATATAAAACATTACAAAACAGATATATCATCCACCCAGATTCTGAAGTGACAGAGTAGGTTAGTCCTGAGGGGACATACATATTTGAATTAATACTCCTGTCCTATGCCATTTCTTTTTAAAAAAATTTTTATTCATTTTAATGGGGTGACATTGATCAATCAGGGTACATAGGTTCAGAGAAAACATCTCCAAGTTATTTTGACATTTGATTATGTTGCATACCCATCACCCAAGTCATATAGTCTTCCATCACCTTCTATCTGGTTTTCTTTGTGCCCCTCCCCTCTCCCCATCCCCTATGCCAGGGGTGCCCAAACTACAGCTCCCTGAGGCCATTTATCTGCCCCTGCCGCTCTTTCATTGGTGGTCAGTGAGGGGAGCACAGGATGCATGTCACAGCTCCAGAAGCACGTCATATCACTTGTTACAGCTAACAGTGACAAATATGGAACCAGACATTGACCATCTCATTAGCCAAAAGCAGACCCATAGTTCCCATTGAAATACTGGTCAGTTTGTTGATTTAAATTTACTTGTTCTTTATTTTAAATATTGTATTTGTTCCCATTTTGGTTTTTTACTTTAAAATAAGATATGTGCAGTATGCATAGGGATTTGTTCATAGTTGTTTTTTTTTTTATAGTCCAGCCCTCCAACAGTCTGAGGGACAGTGAACTGGCCCCCTGTGTAAAAAGTTTGGGGACCCCTTCTATGCCATTTCTTATGGAAAAAACCATCACTCTACCTCCTTTACTTACTGAGGAAGTTTTAAAATGTGCTGCATACTCTGGCATAGTCTAACTCTGGTCTCTGCAGAATCTTGAAAACTGTTCTCAGGTAGGATTGGTAGATTGCCAGAAAAAAATATAAAACATCTAGTTAAACTTGAATTTCAGGTAAACAATGGATAATTTTTAATATAAGATTCTAATACATTTTATCATGATATTTCATATAATATAAATATGTTCCAAAAATAAGTATATAATATGTGGGACATACTTATATTAAAAGCATATTTCTTGTCTATCTGAAATGCAAATTTAAATGGATAGATCTTTTTTTTCCCTAACTCTGGCAACCCTTGTCTCAGGAGCATTCCTCTTCACCGTAAGTACCATTATTCTTCAGGAGAGAAGCAACCTCTTGAGCATTAAACACTAAATAATGAGTTTTTAAAGGCACATTGTGAAATGTACTGATAAATAGAGGAAGGAATTTGCAATAACTGAAAGTCAATGATATATTAGCATTGGATAGGACAGACTAGGGAAAATGCAGCTATAGTGTCCTTTTACTTAAAGCTGTACTGATACCTAACAATGTTAAACTATGGCAAAAGCAAAAAGCTAAAATTTTCATTTGTGTTAGACAGCAGACACATCATTTCCTAATTTTTTCCTTCTCTGCTGTAAGATAAGTTTTATTTTCTGGAGCAGACATGGTTATATTTGTATAAAATTTTACTCCAAGAAAGCACCTTAAGGAAAAAGTATGCTATAGTTCACGTAGCTGAGAAAGAGAATCAGGAGATTCCATTGGAAAATAATAAACAAAAGAGAAAGAGCTGATAGAGCATCAGGTGGAAATCCTGTTGTGCGAAGCCTCCCTTTGGGAGTCTAAGGAGACTCAGTGAGGAGATTGAGTTTGGAAATATTTTGAGAAATGAGAACCCACTCCCTGGGAGTTCGGTGCCATGGGAGAGAGGATCATTGTGGGGAGGGAGAGATGGCCAAGAACTCTTTGATAGATAAGAACTGAGTTAGCATCAAGACACACACCTTTAAAAAACACAGCATCTTCAGATAATAGGTGGAGGGATTTCATTTCACCTCTCCAAGTCGGCTGTGTGGATTCTAACCTCCTTTTATAATGGTCCTTCCATCAGACCTTTGTTTTGTGAATGTGATGGCTCTGATATCAGAGGTGATATGGCCTCTTTGGGAAAATGCCAGTTTCCAGTTTCTTGGTGGGCTAAGGAGAAGCTGTGTAGTACAAGAGCAAATTCCACAGGGGATGCTCTATGCCTCCTTCCTCCAAGTAATTAACTCCACGGGGAAATTCATCAGGGGCGTGATGCCAGTTCTCAGCAGCTATTCAGTTTGACCATAAGGAATGACTGATTTCTTTGGCTAAACTTTCTAAAGCTAGAGTGACAATAAAATGTATTCTTCTACTCTTCACTAGGTGCTCAAACTGCATTAAACCTCTGGCTGTCAGAATCCATTCTGTGGGGACAGTAAAAATATCTTCATGTCATATTATTATAAAAAGTCACAGCTACAGATAATTGGAGCTTGTCATTAAGTACCTGCTTTTTATATTTATTATAGTGAACAAGTAAAATTAGGGTAGAGGAGAAATAAATGAAAATAATACATAATTTGCATTCAAAATACCTGAATTCAAATCTTGATCATGTCTTATAGTCATTAGTTTTGTGATTTTATATCAGAAAATGATTTTATATAATATTCCCAGAGTCTCAGTTCTTCACATATATAAAATAGACATAATGGTATTCAACTCACAGGGTGGTTCTGAGAAGCAAATAATATTGAACATGTAAAAATGTTTCTGTAAGTTATAGCTTGCTGTACAAATTTTTATAATAAGTGGAAAAATACACTCATTTCAAATTTCTAAATTTTAAGTCATTTTCTCTCAAATTAACTAATTTTGAGTTTTGGGCATTAACTTAGTGTCAGAGAAATATACATTTGTAAAGTCAAAAAGAAATAGAAACTTTATTAGTTATAAGTTATGTTCTTGTCCTCAAAGATATAATATGAATAGAAGTAATACTAAAATAATAGAGCCAAAGTAAATGCAGTGTTTGCATATTTTATTTTATTTTTCCTTTCTATTGAATTTATTTGGGCAACACTGGTTAATAAAATTATACAGGTTTCAGGTGCACAATTCTACAACACATCATCTCTACACTGTATTGTGTGTTCACCACCCCAAGTCAAGTCTCCATCCATCACCATCTATCCCCTTCTACCCTCCCCCACCTCCCTCCTTCTCCCCCCAGCCGCAATCACCACACTGTTGGGTGGTGAGAGAGATCTTTCTCTCTCTTCCTTTTGCTCAACAGAATTTCAAATTGAAGAATATCAGAAACTTCTTTATGTTTAAAAATATAACATCTGTTATAAAAAACAAAACTTTATGATGCAAAAAATTTAAAAGCATTATAAAGAGGATTTAAACATACAAGACAAACTAAGAAAAATATTTATAATTTATGTAATATATGAAGTTTTATATTCTTATTATACCAAAAACTCTAAGAATGGAGTGGGGGAACTCTTTCAGGAAAGAAAGACAAACCAATTAAAAAAAATAGGCTAAAAAACAATCCAGAAAAGACAATATATACAAATGCTTAATAAAAGTGAAAAGATATTTGTGATCACTAAAGTTATACAAATAAACATTTTTGATCTAGCATATTAACAAAAAATTATGAAATTTCTAAACTTCATATTAATGAAAGTGGGGAAATAGACATATTCATGCAATGTTGGTAGTAATGGAAATTGCTTTTACTTTTCTGAAGAATAATTGATCATATGTATTATCATATCAATTATCAATAACCTTTGACCCAGGAACTCTATGTCCAAGTCTTTATCCTAAGATATTAACCCAGTAAATTTAGAAAGATTCACACACAATTATTTTTCAAAATAGTGAAAAATATCCATAAAGAATGAGTAAATAGCCTGACCAGGCGGCGGCCCAGTGGATAGAGCGTCGGACTGGGATGCAGATGACCCAGGTTTGAGACCCCGAGGTCACCAGCTTGAGTGCGGGCTCATCTGGTTTGAGCAAAGCTCACCACAAGGGGTTACTCGGTCTGCTGAAGGCCCCGGGTCAAGGCACATATGAAAAAGCAATCAGTGAACAACTAAGGTGTCACAACAAAAAACTAATGATTGAAGCTTTTCATCTCTCTCCATTCCTGTCTGTCTGTCCCTATCTATCCCTCTCTCTGACTCTCTCTGTCTCTGTAAAAAAAAAAAAAAAAAGAGAGAGTAAATAAATTATGGATCCATATGCAATGGGAAACAACAGCACCATTTAAAATGATGACATAATTCTGTATTGATATGAAAAGATGTCAATAATATATGTCCAAATGAGGAAACTAAAAGGATACAGAATAGCATGTTGAGTATGATTGCATTTGTACTAAATTTTAAGACTATATCTGTATGTTTGTAGATATATGCGGAGAGATGTCTCATAAAAGTTGTCATCCAGACTGATGAGAGAAGAAGGTACTCCTGAGCTGTAAATTTTCATAGGATTTTACATTTTATTTATAGTATTTGGTATAATTTGAATTTTTTACAAAGAACCAATGTCACTGTTTCAGAATTTTGTATAATCAGTCCCATTATAACTGAAACAGATGATCTCCACTATATAATTATAGAGAGGCAATTTCAAAAGACTCCAAGAAATTATAACTGGAAAATAAATGTATAATAAGTATCAAATAAGGATAGTTAAATATAAAACATAAAGTAAGGAGTTTTAGTTTCATTCAAATTGTTTTCTGCCTTGAGAACTTATCTGATATTTTGAGAAACTGTAATAAGCTTACTTTGAAAAAGGGTACACCCAATTGCTTAAATAATATAAATAAATAGCATCACGAGGTGTATGATTTTCGATGCTTCTCTCATGGATTTTTCCCACTTCTCTCCTATGTTCTGGCCTCTTCTATTGTTCAGCCAGTTTTTGTCTTTTACTACTAAACACCAATTCTATGGAAACTGCATAACCAGGACACAGAGACAAGAGGCTGCATTTTCTTTTTTAACTGAGAAATTGATCCTATATGTTCTAGAAATGGCATTATTATAAGATAAAAATATTCATTTGTCTTTCACTGTTGATTTGGAAGCACATTTTTATTATAAAATATAGTTTGATGATTAGGTCACCGACTGAAAGAAAAGCCAGCCCTCCTTTTTTCCTCTGAGATGATCATCAGCTTAGTTATTTTCCTCTGTGAGATGACCATCATTGTAAGCATATTTGTCTGATGTTATATCCTCTGTGGTTTAGGCAGTGGAAATAATTATACGTGAAAAGAGCATTGGATATATAAGTACGAATACCTAGTAAATCTTTCTTGAGGAGCAGCTGATAGCATTTAACGTACAAGGGCCAGAAGTTTCAAACGATAAAAGGATGTTGCAAGACACAAGCTCTCTTTCCTGTCAAGAAGTCAGAATACCATCCAAACATTCCTCCCTAGAGAACTCATTACTTGGATGCCAAGAACTGTTTTATTTTCCACTAAACATAAACATGACATGTATAGAACTGAACATTAAAATCGGGGCTTTTGTGATAAATAAGAAAACCCTGTGGTGAAGAAACACTTTGCACGTTGGTTTTTGGCTCATCCTTGTAGCTCCTGGTAGGAGGTTCTCCTAAGATACAGTATCTCTACACTGTATACTGATACACTGTATACTGATACTGATACTGATACACAGTATCAGTATCACTACCTAATAATCAAGTTCACACCCTTGTTAAGATGAAAGGCTAGCTTTTTTACTCAACACAGCTGAACCTATGTTAAATCAATATGTTAAAGTTAAGCACTGAAATTGGTTCGGTAACATAACACTAAACAAAAGTAGAAAAGTGCCACTGGCCTCAAGCAGGGTTTTCTAATAGGTGGTTGCTTGCCTTTGTCCACAGGCAAAAAACTTGAACTGACCACTGAGGTTTCACTGAGGTACAGAGTAAAACTAGACCACAGATTCTTAAAGGGTAGTGTGTAGAAGAACAATCTTGAAAGTTTGTTAAATTGTATGTATATTCTTGGACCTTTCCTCCACCCCAAGGTTATTAATTATTCAGTGAAACAGGAGTGATGCCCAGAAATCTGCATCTCAGCTGGTGCCCCCCTACTCTCTTCACCCTCCCAGTGTAACAGGAAGAAGACAAAGAACAGTCTGGCTCGTGAAATTCAGGAAAGTTTTATTTTAAAATTTGGGAGCCACTGTAGAAACACAAGGCTTGGGAACTATTCACAGAGGTTCTCATTGAGACACAGCATCTGAGTAACAAAAATGGGAAAATGAATAGGAAAGAGCTTTCAGTGTAGTCCTTAACTGCCACTTCTTGCTGATGTCAGACCCTGGGAAGAGAGTAAATGGATAAGAATGGCTCCTGGCTTCAAGTTGCTTAAAATGCTGGGAAGTAGGGCGGGAGGAGTGCAGGGAGCAAGTGGCTGTGAAGACAACACATAGAGATATTTTTTTAGTCTCTAATAAGTGAAGAAAAAAACAGGCCAATTGCTGGGGCTGGCACACGTGCAGAGTGGGTTGATGCCAAGGGAAACTTCCTGGAGAACAGGATCGCTAAAATGGCAGAAGGAAAGGCATTCAGAAGAGAAGGAATGGCATGTGCAAAGACACAGAATTATGAAATACAGGGTATGAAAGGGACGGTGTGCAGTTCATGACGCTTAAAAAGTGAAGCAGGAGGGGCAGAGGTAAGCATGGAGGCAGAAGGGGTCTGGTCATGAATAACCTCGTGGAGAAATCGTGATGAATTCTCATTAGAGGATTTTAATTGGAGTATTATCATCAGATTTACATTGAGGGAGATCTTTATTTTGTAGAAATAAAAAAGGATGGATTGGAGAAGGTTATGTGGACTGGAGAGACAGTTATGAGGCCACAAGGATGAATGAACAAAGGCCTTGGTAATAAAAACTATGAAATGCTTTAGACAACAAAAATCACTATATAAAACCAAGCAGCCATGGCAGCATGATTTAAACAGCAGCACTTTAAACAACGCGAGAGTAAGAATAAGAATAAGAGGCTCACAATACTCATTATAAGAGTTCACCTTTGTAATCTCCACACATCTTGTGTAGAACCTTGCACTAGTGAACCCTAACGTGAATGAATGATGAGCACAAAGTCAGAGTGGCTGCATGTATAAAGTTTTTTACCTCATCCTATAGGGTCTCAGACTATAACAATCTCTGAGTTCCACTGTTTGCATTTTTGATGGGCTAATTTCCTTGGTGTCCAATTGCAAAACAATCACTCTTTCCCCTGTAAGTTTCTGTGAACAGAGAAACAGAGACGCAAGGCTGTTAGAACTGGGTGCAAAATAAGAACAGAGCTCCCAGAGCAGCCTGAGGGATGCTCCCAGGAATAAAGTAGAGTGGAATATTCTTAGACTTATTGACATCTATTTTAGCTGCTTGAGTGCAGCATTTCCCCGCCTTTCTTATTTTCAGGTGTTCCATAGTGATATTATAAATCACTGTTCTACCATAAGAATAAATAACCATTTTCTTTCCTTCTTTTTTTTTTTGTGAGAGAAACAGAGAGAGAGAAAGAGAGAGAGAGAGAGAGAGAGGACAGACAGGGACAGACAGACAGGAAGGGAGAGAGATGAGAAGCATTAATTCTTCATTGTAGCACCTTAGTTGTTCATTGACTGCTTTCTCATATGTGCGTTGAGCTGGGGCGGGAGGAGGGGCTCCAGCCAAGCCAGTGACCCCTTGCTCAAGCCAGCAACCTTTGGGCTCAAGCCAGCGATCATGGGTTCATCTCTATGAGCCCGCATTCAAGCCAGTGACCTTGAGGTTTGGAACCTGGGTCTCCCGCATCCACTAAGCCACTGCCTGATCAGGTAAATAATCACTTTCTTATTTTGTTCTACAAACCATGACATGACAGACGCTGTGTTGAGAATGCTAAAATAGATGAGACTCCCACCTGGCCAAAAAAAGTAAAGTCTCTAGTTGTAGTTTAGTTTTTATATGTGTCTGTTTTAACTTAAATTGATTTATTCTGTTTCTGATAATGCTGTGATGAGTGCAATCTGGAGGACTTAAACTTGGCTGAAGATCACCTAAGGAGCTCTCAAAAAATATCAAAACTATGGACCTCCACATCACACCAACTGAATTAGCATCTCAGGTGGGGAGCCTCTGGCGTTGGTAGGAAAACAGACAGACAAACTGTCCAGGTGGTCTTAATAAAAAAGTCAAGTTTGAGACCCACTAATCATTTAGAGCTGAAAAGGGACCAAAGATATGAAGGCAAGAGAAGTTTGGTACCTCTGATCACTATTACCTGAGGGCAAAATACATTCCCCAAGCCCCCGACACAAGACAAACCAGCTTTGCAGATATGTGAGGAGTGGGGAAGGGAGGACATTTTAGTTAAATGAGGTCTTTTGTTCCTCAAACCATGTTCCAAGCCACCCAATGTGTGGACCCTCAGGCTACTTGACCTGTCATCAGGCACTATGTTCACAGGGAGCTGAGGAGAAGAATGTTACCATTTATGACTAAAATTCTGACTGAAAGGAATGAAGTCCGGAAGTAAATCTCATAAAATCACATATGTTATTAAGTACCTAAAGTGACACAGAGTAATCTGACGACCACTGATGCTAAACCAAAATAATTTTAATTATTTAAACTGCCTATAATCTACACAAGTTCTTGTATGGTTGGACCCAATACTCGACATATAAAATTGTCATATATTAAATCAGATCTGGATGGTTCTCAGATCAGATAGCAGTATTTGAGTGCATTAGACATGTTTGCTATATCATGAGAATAATGAGGGTAGGGAAATAAAATCCCACATATTTAATACATAATATAACTAGAGATGTTAATACAAAGAAGTCCTTGTGGACAGCTGCGTTAGGGTTGCTCGCTGATTTACCGGCTGCAAGCCCTTTGCCTGATTGGTGCTTGGGTGTGTGGCTGCACCACGTGTGTTATGGCCTCTGTAAGGCTATGGGTGCTTGTGCTCAGGGGGATTGGAGATGGCAGATTGTGGATTGCCTGCCCACCACTGTGAGGGCTCATTTTTGCTGTTTGTTTGCCAGAGAAGAGGTTTTCCCCTGCCTGTTGGCTCGTCTGCTGTTGTGAGACTTTATTAAATGGGAACGGCCCAACACTTTCTGGCTCCACAGTTTCTCTACCGTCTGCCTGAATCTAACGTGGACCTGCCTGGCCTTGGGCACCGGCATTACAGTCCTGAATGCTTCTGAACCATGACATATGTTAGATAGTCCCAAACAGGTTAATTGATCATTATCTGTATGGAGTGTGAATTCTGCCAGCCTCCATGTGACAATGTCATCTGATTTCCTCTGAGACCTCAAGGCATCATGATCAACTTCTATAACGTGAGCTGCACAGGGAGCCTCACTCGCACAGAGCCTCATGTACTTGCTAGTGCTGGAGACAGCAGCACAACCAGAATGATATTTTAGGCAACACAGAGAATCATATTGTATGGTGCAGAAGAAGAGGGGCCTCTCTCTACTTTCTCTTTTCATCTTTTGAATTCTGCCCCACTTTGGCTAAGGGCTTTCTGATTTAGGGGCACCACGAATGACTAATATCTCGTGCCTTGGCCATAATTATCTCAGAGAAAAGTAGGGTGACTCCCTTTTCTGCCTGTTCCAACACTTACTAAAGCAAAGCTGAAAAATATGTATTGCAGGCAGAAAAGCAATCAAGTTCACCAAGCACCCTAAATCTTGATCTTCCCATTGGGAACCCTGCCCAAATTAGCTACCAAAGAGAGAAACCAACGGGTAAGGGAAGGCCTCCTGCATGTTTTCACTCCCTACACCTGGAAGCTAAGATGGACCATCTGTGCGTGTGGCTTGTGGAGGAGGGGAGCAGGGTTTGGGTCAACTAATAAAGCGGATAGATGTAAAGGCCGCTGGTCCCAGGGCCGGTGGAGCGCAGCCGCGGGGCAACTTCCCCGGAGCTGAGCCCTGAGGCAATCAGCAGCGGGCTTCCCACTCAGTGTTTGATTCCGCGGACCTGCTCGCCCACTCTCACTGTCTCAAATAGTGTTTGTTCTAAGCAAACGCAGGGAGTGAGGTCAGCTTTTAGGTAATGCTGGAACTTGGCAATTTCAGATCAAAATCCTTTGGGGCAGGAGCAATGTGACATTTAGGAAGATTAGAAGTTATTTTTGACAAGTGGGGCACTGCTTCAGCTGCAAAGGTGAAGGACAAGGCTCTGGACTGATGGCGAATGTGCGTGGCTCTAGTCACAACCACGGTGGGAAAAGGACTCATCCAGCACACGTCGAAGGCAATGCAGCATTCATTTCCTTCCTGGGCAGCAACTGGAATTGTTAGAACAAAAGCTGCCAAAGGAAGAAGAAAGCCTGTGGTTATCTGCCCCACAGGTAAGTGGGAAACACTTTTCGATTGCCCCAAGTTGCTTAGAAGGAAATGGAATGTTCTAAGGACAGATAAGCAAGCCATTTGTTAATTAACTGAACCGCTTTGGAAAGAGAAAAAGGGTGAAATTAAGTATGAATCAATATAAATAAAAGAAGTATGAGGCTCCCCTGGAGATAATGCCTCCATCGGAAGTTTATACCAGCCTATCTTTCCCCTCCCACCACCTCCCATCATACGAGGGAAGGGGCCTTCCCCAGGTGAGGTCCATGGCCTGGCTTCCTCAGTCTCCACAATCTCACCAGCGCTTGGGTTCAGAGGGTCCGTGGCAGGTGTGCTTGTGATCCCATGATCCCCAAATCCCATTCGTATTCTTTGACTTGTGCTGGGTACAGTGGCTTCCGTAATTGAGTCAATTCCTCTGAACTTGATCGTGGGGAACGTGAAGATGATGTGGTCATTTTATTTGGATGTTTTACCAGTTCCCAGGTAATGCAGATAGGGCGTAAAATGAATTAAATCTGTACTCTCCATTATCATTCCTACTGTTTCCCCAGAATACATTGTCAATCTCTCTAAGAAAGAGGATTTCCCGCCACCCCCAAGGGTGTTTGAAAATGATAATACAACCTCAGTTACAAACGCAGAAGGACTGGTAATAAAATGTGCAGAATTATCTTTTCTAAACTTAATAAAACTCACATAGCAAGGATGTCTTCTGGAGCCATAGTCTTCTACGGGGTTCAAGCATATTTGATCCTATTTGGAGAGCTTGAGGGTAGGGGGGCGTGAGAAAAGTCTATTTGCTGAAACAAAGCAAACCAGCTTCTCTCACTGTCTCCTGCCCCAAGTGGAGGGAGGCTAAGAGCCCCCCAGGAAGGGAATACAGATTTAGGGGGTGGGGAGCTTACCCTGATAAGATAGTAATGCCTTCAGAAGGAGACAGTGCTTAAATTTTTTGGTTCAAGGACCCCTTTCAGAATATGCTATAAGTATTAGACCCTTTCCACAGAACAATTTACATATGTACATACAATACTCAATTTCTTACACAATTCCAGGGGCTTTCTCAGACTCCGGGAAGCCCATCCATGGATTATATGGGCTCAGGGTGGCACATTCCTTTAAGTTCCAGCTACTTGAGGATTGACTAAGCTCAGCATAGCTGGCTCCCCTGGATGCAGGCCCAGGCCTAGACAGAAAGGAGGCTTCTGTACTTGATTCCATAACACACTGGCCACCAAGTGACACTGATATGACACCCTGTGTCTGAATTTTGTTTTTTACAGAATTCTCCAAACTTGAATGCCACAGCTCTGAGAAGAGCAGCTGAGAACTGTGGTGGGTCTCGAGTGTAACGGATACCTCCTGTTTCTGGCCCCAGGGTTCCCAGGGCCCAGTAATGAGTCATGAGAAGCACAAGGACCTCGCATCCATGCCAGACTATCTCTGGGGTTGAGCACACCCCAAAGCCCATAGACCTTCTGCTGGAGGGCTCAAGCAAATTGTGAGGGAGCCCTGGGGTGGCCCTTACAAGGTGGATTCTACCAAGATCAGGAGTGGCTCAGCCTGGGGCCTGCAAGGAGCAGCAAAGGGTAGAGGTGATGAAAGTGACCATGGTTTCCAGCCTGAAACCAAGGGGATATTTGGAAGGGAGTGGAGGCCTCAGGAAGCTTGGGACAGGTGTGTGCATTCAGGCAACACCTGAGATGAGGAACAGGAGGACACATTTCATGTTAGCTCCAAGGAAGGGTCAGATGTAGCCTTAGAACAGTGTCTAGGGTGCAAGGAAGGCCATTGCAGACCAGTGCCTCCTTTTAATTTTTCATTTGAATTCTCTTTTGCTGTTTTTTAATAGATTTATTTTGGTTCTAGTTCTTCCTTTGTGGAACTAGTTAACATGGTCAATAACTTTCAGCTTGTGATGGACAATATAAGTGCATCCTTTAGCTATGGGCTGAGAGATACTGTATGGAGTGGACACTTATTGTGATGTCATTTCTAATACATCACACTTATTGTGATGTATTCTTTTGTCCCATTTGTACCAGTCAGTGTCAACATTTTCTTAAGTAGTTTATTTTTCCCCTAAATAGAATCCAGCCAATAGGTCCACATACATACATGGAACAGAGCCATTTTCTCAGGAGATGAAGGAGCTAAGTCCCTATAAAGTGACATGTAAGGGACACCAAGAACTGTACCTGCCACAAAAAAACTCCCTATCACCACCTTATCCTCCGGCAGGTGTTGCTTTTTTCTTCTTCTACTAGTCTGAAATATCCACGGTGATTACTTTGGTGATCAAGGTATAAGTCACTGCTTTGGAGTCATAGGGAAGGAACTGCTTCTAGAAGGTACAGACATCTTTCACATACAATACTGTTGACCCTTGAACAACAGAGAGGTTAAGGACTCCCACCACCCCTGCAGTCAAAAATCCATATATAACTTAAGTTGGCCACCAGCATACATGGATTCCCAACTGCCAGTTGACCCTTGAACAATGTGAGATTGAACTATGTGGATTGATTGAAAAATCAACACATAAGTGTACCCTCATATTGAACCTTCTTGTTCAGAGGTCAATTGTATATGTTTACTTTTTTTTTAAGTAAGAGGAGGGGAGATAGACAAACAGACTCTCACATACACCCCAACCAGGATTTACTGGGCAATCCCCATCTGGAGCTAATGCTCAAATCAACAGAGCCACTGGCTGTAAGAGAGGAGTAGAGAGAGAAGGGGGGAGGGAGGGAAAGAGGAGCAGATGGTCACTTCATATGAGTGTGTCCTGACTGGGGATCAAAACGAGGATGTCTACATGCTGGGCCAACACTCTATCCACTGAGCCACTGTCCAGGGCCTAAGTTTACTTTTAAAGGCATTTTAATATGAATATTCTCATATGTACCTTCTAATACACCTGAAAAACCAGGTAATAGTATCTCAATTTTACAAGTGAGGAAACAGAAGCTAAAAGAATTGGCCAAAACTCCAAACATACTCATTAATTTCCTAAGCAATCAATAAGTGCTCAGCATGGTATCCAGTGGAGCTTGAAATTAAAGACCTACATGTAAAAGAGTTAACAATTTCACTGATCTTTCTTTGGTACCTTGAAAGCTAAGAATTGTATTTATCATTTCCAGGTATCGTAAATTAGTCATCTTGAGAGGTAGAGAGAATCAACCATGAAGAACAGGAAACCCAAACCAGGTGAGTTTCAGAGGGGAGGTCAAATGTAGTAGGGTATGCATACATGATTCGGATGACGGAGAAAGTCCACAGTGAGGATCCTTAGTAACTCAGTGCCATGACAAAAGACTAGTGGAGGGAAGGGGAACCATGGCTGCAAGGTCAGATCCTTGACAGTGCATTCAAGATTGGCAAAGCCGACGTCAGACAAGTCATGCTGGGACGAGCCCTGTGTCTCACACAGCCCTTGAGGTTATAAAGACAGGGCTCTAGGTGCTGGTTTACACAAAGAAACTGGAACTTCTGCCCTATTCTGATTGTAAGATCAGATGAGGGCTTATTAATAATCATCAGGGAAACTGCCTTTGTTATTGTCTGATCATGATGGTTAATTTTATGTGTCAACTTGGCTAGGCCACAGTGCCCAGATATTTGGTCAAGCATTATTTTGAATGTTTCTGTGAATGTGTTTTTTGGATGAGACAAATAATTACATTGGTAGACTTATCTAATTAAGTTGAAGGCCTTAATAGAACAAAGACTGACCTCCTTGAGAAAGAAGTAATTCTGCCAGAAGGCTGCCTTTGACTCGGACTGCAACTCTTTCTTGGGTTTTCAGCCTACCTTAAAGACTTTGGATTTAGCAAAGACTGAAAGCCTCTATAATCATGTTAGCCAGTTCCTTAAAATTAATCTCTCTTTATATATATGCAGCTTAAGTGTCTGTTTGTCGCCGATAGCTTATTGGTTGCTTGCGTAACTGTACTAGCCAATGGGGTGAAGTTCCCACAGCTGAATGCAAATTGAGCGGGTCAGGGGGAAGGTGAACATTTGTTTGCACTGGCAATCATCTGCTTTTTTTTTTTTTTTTTTTTTTTTTTTTTTTTTTTTTTTTCATTTTTCTGAAGCTGGAAACAGGGAGAGACAGTCAGACAGACTCCCGCATGCGCCCGACCGGGATCCACCCGGCACGCCCACCAGGGGCGACGCTCTGCCCACCAGGGGGCGATGCTCTGCCCATCCTGGGCGTCGCCATGTTGCGACCAGAGCCACTCTAGCGCCTGGGGCAGAGGCCACAGAGCCATCCCCAGCGCCCGGGCCATCTTTGCTCCAATGGAGCCTTGGCTGCGGGAGGGGACGAGAGAGACAGAGAGGAAAGCGCGGCGGAGGGGTGGAGAAGCAAATGGGCGCTTCTCCTGTGTGCCCTGGCCGGGAATCGAACCCGGGTCCTCCGCACGCTAATCATCTGCTTTTGAAACAATTTAAGGCTGAACGCAAATTGAGCGTGTCAGGGGGAAGGTAAACATTTGTTTGCATTGGCAATCATCTGTTTTACATAAAACCTACGTCTTAACGTAATTTCTTTTAAGAATGCCTCCTAGAAAATACAGCACTGAAGAGGAGAGAAAAGGAGCTAAAGCTGCACAAAAACGGCTTTCTCGACAAAAAGAAACCACTGAGCAGAGAAAGACAAGGCTTGCTTCAGTCGCAGAGCAAATGCGTCTTTCTCGGCAAAATGAGACTGATGAGCATAGTGAAACAAGGCTTGCCTCAGATGCAAGACAAAAAAGCCTGTCTTGACAAAATGAGTCCCTTGAACAAAGGCAGGAGAGAAATGCAAAAAAACGACAGAGTAATGCTGACCGAAACGCAAAAAGGATTAAAACAGTTTCAAACGAAGAAACTTTAATTTTTGAGCATTCCTCTGGTGACATGAATATTAAATGTGAACACTGTCAGTCCTTAAACTTCAAGTTAGAACTAATCGATTTGACCGTGGCAAGAAAGGATTTTCTCAATGTTGCCTGTTCAAGAGTTCATGAAAGAACGGACATAAAATTAAAAATAATTGATGGTCCTCTGCAAGGCAAGCTTAAAAATGATGGAAAGATCTACACAAGAAATGTTGTGTACAAAGAGATCTTTGACATGTGAATTAACATTTTATTATTTAAATCACCTTTATTTATTGAGCTAGTGGTGGCTCTTAAGAAATGTACCGCCAGTGGTTTCCTTCATTGAACTCTACTTTAAGCAATTAAACAAGTAGAAGGGGGAAACCCCGTGGGGCACTAAGCAAAGGGGCATCCTCGCCACCTGCCCTGGGTAATTCAGTTTGAATTAGCAGACACCTTTGCACAAATCATTTTAATTACAATTTATAATATCTAGAACAGCGGTCATTTTGTATGACCACCGGGCTTTCTAATATATATATATATATATAAAATATTTATACACATCTTGTTGGTTCTGTTTCTCTGTAGAACCCTCACTAATACACTGGTAAACAGTTTTACACATTTCAAAGCAAAATGACTGATTTCTCTGCAACCACTAAACTCCAGTATGTTTAAAAATACAAGATCTATTATGTTGAGAGATAGGGTCAGGTGATGAATAAGAACATGGGCTCTGCCCAGTTTGAATCCTGCTTCCATCATTTACTGTAAATTGGCATCAAGCAACTTAACCTCGCCAGTTGTTCTGTCTGACAAATAAGAGCTTCTACCTCACAGAATTTTTTTAGTACATGTGCTGCTGAGGCAAGCACCCTTGGAACTCTTAAAGGTGTAAATGACCTAATACATATAAAAGATTTAGTACAGAGTCAAATACTTAATAAACTCTCAGTAATACTAGCCATTATGATCCTTGGTCCCCATATCTGGTGAATTCATATCAAGTCAGGAATGAAAGGTCTGAATGCTCCGAATTTGAAGAATTCCTTATTAGGCTCCTGTACCAACATGTTGTGTGATTTCATTGGCACCTCCATTTCTCTGCTATAAAATGGAGCAAAACAGATGGTTGTGAGTTAATGAGTGTATAAAGCACTGTGAAATCCTCAGACAAAATGTGCCCCTGAGCATTGTTATCAACATGGCAGACAACTGTGTGTTATTCTAGGGCAGGTTTTATACTTTTAATATATTTTAAATGCGTTTAGGTCAAAACATAGTGTTATGTGGGATGAGATAAATTGTTGTCAGAGCGGAAACTCATAAACAGTGGTGTAATTACCTGTTGGCTTGCACTTCTTTGCTGCATTCAACTCACAGCACAGAGTTAGAAAGATTTTTTTTATATATAATTCCTAATTTTTATGGCATTAACACTTTCTGGAATCTAGCTCTGATACACAGGGCCATGCCAAGTCTATTTCTGTGACTTGGACTAGCTCAAGCATTTGTAAGTAAATCAGAGGACAGCTTATTCATTTTCTTAAATAAGCATTAAGCCAGAATCAGCCTCTTTTCTCCACTGGGTTGTTTTTAGAGTATTTCAAAATTCGATAATACTTCCAAGGATACCCAAGTCATCTAATCTATGAATTCCAAAGATGACCTCCTTTTAGTCATTAAAGGGAATACAATAAAAATAACTCTAATTATGTCCAATGCATAGTAGACATTTTCAGAGGTAGCATGATTTAGAATTGGACCTGATTTTAGTTCTGTTTCTGACACTTATTAGCTATGTGACTTTGACAAATTACTAATCTTTGTTATCACATTTTTAGTAAAACAATGTAATATATAACTTATAAGCTACTATTGAACAGTACCTATCTAACCCAATGCCTAGCACATATTAAATATTTCCTCTCCTGTGGCCCTGTGGTGAAAGATTCTGTCACCTTTGTGTGACTTTAGAGCTCTGAGGTTTTCAGGTCATTCTCTTGAGGGTTAAGCTGAGTTCACAGATATAACAGAGTTATTTTGCTTACTGTTCCCCAGGCCTCCTAGCAGAATAAGAGAAAGCCCTGGAATTACTTCCTCCCTCAAATTCCCTAGCTAGGAATTCTATGCAGTGATGAATGTCAATGGGACTGCAAACAGGACCCAGATAACCTGCTATTTCTATACCTGCTATAAAGGTCTTCAGGCCAGGGTCTGAGGCAAGCAATCCCACAGCCTTCTGGAGCCCCTTGTAGGCTACCAGCACGGTTTCTTTTCATGCAAGGAACTCCAGTCTCTAAAGGGGTATAAAGGGAAATTTAGAGCTGCACTCTTACATGTGTTAAAGTTAAAAGTTTACATGCCTCAGTGTTTTACCATCACGCACTAACATCCATTTTGATTTCCTGATATAGATGGGTTATCTTTCTTTCTTTGCTCATTAACTTTCTATGTCTGGAGATGACTCTTCTAGAGGAAGTAATAACATATTGAAAGGAGTTCATAAAACCCAACATAACAAGGAAATGCAAATCAAAACCACAGTGAGATACCACTTCATACTGTTAAGGCGGCTATTACCCAAAAATAGAAAATGATGTATTGACAAAGATGAGGAGAAATTGGAAGCTTTGTGCATTGCTGGTGAGAATTGTAAAATGATGCAGCCGTTATGGAAAGTAGTTTGGCTCTTCCTCAAACAATTAAAAATAGAAGTTCCATATGATCTAGTGATCACACTTCTGGGTATATACCCCAAAGACTGAAAGCAGGGACTTACACAGGTATTTGTACATTCATGTTTAGAACAGCATTATTTACAATAGGCAAAAGCTTAAAGCAACCCAAGTGCCTACCAAAGAATGGATGGATAAACAAAATGTGGTATATATACACACACACACACACACACACACACACACACACACACCATGGAATATTATTCAACCTTAAAAATGAAGGCAATTCTGACTCATGCTACAACAAGGATGAATCTTGAGACATTACGCTAAATGAAATAAGCCAGTCACAAAGAACAAATAACTGCAGGTTTATATTCATATGAAATACTTAGAGAAGTCAAATTCATAGAGACAGAAAATAGAATGGTGGTTGGGGGAGGGAGGAGAGGAGAAATGAAGAATTATTGTATAATGGGTATAGAGTTTCACTTTCATAAGGTAAAAAATGTTTTAGAGATGATGTTGATGATGACACAATAATATAAATGTACTTAATATCTCTGAATTATACACTTAAAATTGTTAAAATAGTAAATTTTGTTATGGATTTTACCATAATTTCTAAAAATTAATTAGTTAGTTTGAAGTAGTTTATAAAAAAACCAACATACCAAAAAGAACTAGGTATTCTTTTTGAAAGAGTACTTTTTAAACAAAATAATAGATTTTAAAACTCTAAAGAGAAATGAGTATTCTGTCTTTTGGGCAAGCGTGTAGGCATATACAGAATTGACAATATACACCCTCTTTCAACTCTTTTCTGTTTTGTTTTTAACAAGAAGATTGGAACCAGTATAGGTAGGCAATGATCATGTTTAGCAACTTCCTTTTCATCCTAAGGTTTTCTCTGCTTCTTTTTCCATTCAAACGAGCTCTCTGGAATGATATGAAACCAATCTAGACAAGGGTGAAATAATTCATCACAGCCTACAGTGACACTCTCCTCCTGAGAAGAGGTATATTTTGGCTGGCCTCAAAGCCCTTAGCTAAAGGAATAGCATATTTACACTGAAGTTTGAAACTCCAGCCAGAGGAGAAGAAAGAATCCTAGGGGGTTTATTTCATAAGGCACTCAAAATCACACCATGTCACTATGCAGTTATAGGTAGTCAAGACTTGAGTCATGGAAAATTTATGTTAATGCTGTAACCTTAGTAAAGTAAGATGAAAAACAATGTGGTTCATATGTTTTTCCAAATTCGATCACATTAAGTTCATTCACAAATTACATTCCATCTATGTACCCAAAAGTATACTAGGCAATGCACATTCAAAAATGATGAGACATAGTCACTTGTCCAAAAGGAACAGGAGACTTAGTTAAATTCAAGATTATGAATAACTTTATATATGACTCATCCCTTCTTTCCCTCCTTCAGGACTGGCTTGGATAACTCTCATAGTATTATTGTGCATGCTTTTATTATATTCTTTGTTGAATCATATTTTAATTATATACAGTATGTTTATGTTTGTTTTTTCCCACTATACTGTGGGTATGAGATGTATCAAAGAGATGAGATGTAATATTTGCCTGTAAAAAAGAGCCTTTATGTTTCCTGGCAAGTAACACTGGCTTGTTATCTGTTGTGAAACAAACCACCTTAAATTTCAATGCCTTAAAACAACAATTTGTTATTTTCATGATGCTTGAGTCAAGAATTTGTTATGGCTCAGCTGGTTTATTATGCATCACATGCTATCAGTTAGGTTTACTAATATACCCGCTTTTAGCTATAAGCTGGGCTGTGGTTTGGAGCATTCAAAATGCCCACTCATAATCCAGGGCTTTTCTTCCTGTGATCAGTAATCATTCATTAGTCTAGCCATATTTCCTTATAGCATAGTAGCTGGGCTCCAAGGGAATAAAAGCAGAAGTTGCCAGAACTCCTAAGACCTTGGCTCATAAGCCCCGGAATATTATTCCAACCACATCATATTGGGAAGACTTGGGAGAGAAAATAACTCAGCTTCTAGACGTTATATTCATGCTGTGAATATAAAAGAATGGGAGGGATTATTGACTGCTATATTTGAAGACTATCTACCACAATAACATTTTTTATAACCCCTCCTAATTACCATGAAGACCTAGAAATATAGAATAAGATATAATAAACATCTCTTATTTATTTATTTATTTTTGTACTTTTCCAAAGTGAGAAGTGAGGGAGGGGAGCAGGCAGACAGACTCTTGCATGCGCCCAACCAGGATCCACCCAGCATGCCCACCAGGGGGCGATGCTCTGCCCATCTGAGACATTGTTCTGCTACAATCGGAGCCAATCTAGTGCCTGAGGTGAAGGCCATGGAGCCATCCTCAGTGCTGGGGCCAACTTTTCTCTAATGGAGCCTTGGCTGCGGGAGAGGAAGAGTGAGATAGAGAGAAAGGAGAAGGGAAAGAGTGGAGAAGCATATGGGCGCTTCTCTGTGTGCCCTGGCCAGGAATCGAATCCAGGGCTTCCACACACTGGGCAGATGCTCTACAGCTGAGCCAACTGGCCAGGGCTAATAAACATCTCTTTGAATAAAAATTGGAGCTCTGAACAAAGTATTGAAAACCCTAGAGTCCAAAAATGAAGAAGAAATTGAAAACTGGTGTAATGAGTCAGTGGCTGCCATGAGGGAAGAGGAATAATCAATTCTAGCGACATGGAGCTTGGATCTAATGACAATAGGGACATAGGAGTGGCATCAAGGTAGGGAGCTGCAAGTGAGATCCCACATAAAGCCTCATTCTTTATTTTATTTTGTTGTTTAAAATTTTCCATTGATTTTGAGAAAGAGTGGGGAGAAGGAAGAGAGACAGAGAGAGAAACATTAACTCATTGTTTCACTTAGTTGTTCGATTTAATTGTGTACCATAATTCTTAAAGGGCTTTACCCAAAGGAAAACCCCAATCAAGGAACATGACAAAGCAGGTTTACTGTCTCTTTCAAAGCTCTGCAAGGAATAAATTCTCTCCACAAGATACTTGACTTCAGGCCAGCCCTAATGTGCATTTGGGGTAAAATATATACTGTCTGTTATGTTCAGAGACCCCAGGACAGGAACTAAGATAAAGTGGTTTCTATCCTAAGATATCCTGAGAAACTAGCATCAAAATTTCAAAACCTTTATGAAAGAAAAAGTAAATAAACCAAGCTATATAGAATTCCCCTAGATAAAGTATACTGATGAGGAGATCAAGATCCAAATTTAGGCCCTGGCCAGTTGGCTCAGCGGTAGAGCGTCGGCCTGGCGTGCGGGGAACCTGGGTTCGATTCCCAGCCAGGGCACATAGGAGAAGCGCCCATTTGCTTCTCCACCCCCCCCCCCTTCCTCTCTGTCTCTCTCTTCCCCTCCCGCAGCCAAGGCTCCATTGGAGCAAAGATGGCCCGGGCGCTGGGGATGGCTCCTTGGCCTCTGCCCCAGGCACTGGAGTGGCTCTGGTGGCGGCAGAGCGACGCCCAGGAGGGGCAGAGCATCGCCCCCTGGTGGGCAGAGCATCGCCCCTGGTGGGCGTGCCGGGTGGATCCCGGTCGGGTGCATGGGGGAGTCTGTCTGACTGTCTCTCCCCCCTTCCAGCTTCAGAAAAATACAAAAAAAAAAAAATCCAAATTTATATGTAGCAAAACAACTAACTGTGAGATTCAGCAGACAGAAGAAATGCAAGGATAAAGAGAGACTTAAAAATAATACACTTTAATAAGGTAGATTTTAGAATAGATAAAGAAAAAAGGACCCCAAACAAGAGAAAACTCAATGGATAGTTTAAATAACAAATTAGACACAGTTAAATAAAATATTAGTAATTTTTAAATTTTTGATTTACAATTTTTTTTTCATTTCACTGTATATAATATTACCGTTAAAATATAAACAGATATGAAGTCTGGTTAATGACACGTACATGACGTGCAGACAAGGATAGTCATAGAGACTATTCCAACCATCCTTGATTCACTTCTCCATCCTTTTGTGGTTAGTCATAGCTATGTGACTTCCTTTGAAACTGACAAAACATGAAGAAAAAAAGTAATAGATGCGATTTCCAGGTGGAATTTTCGAGCCTGTGTACAACTGCCCTGATCCATTGTCATGGAAGTGTATGTGGAGGTGGAGCCTTCCTCAGCTTTCATCTCTGAACAACTACCGTCAGCAGAACTCTCTTCCAACTTCGGTTGCACATGGTTGTGACCAAGAAATGAATCTTTGTTGTATTAAGTCTACATATGAGTTGCTTCATCATAACTTTGCTTACTCCACGTGACACATGAGCCTTCACTGATGTACTGCAGAAAAGAAAGAATTGAATACAAAAAGAAGAAATTAGATGTAAGACGAAGTAGGATTTTTTTTGGGGGGGGTAGATTAGATGAACTAATTCTACAGAATGTTGAATTATACCGGCCACCTCAATCTAAATGTCTCCTCATATCCTCCACAAACCAACCAGGAAAGAAAATAAAATCACTTATAACCCACACCTACAGCATAATTATGAGTCAGAGAATATTGCAAGCATTAATATATGTGTAACTAGGAAATAAACATCCAGAACTATCAAAGTCAGCTCCAGAGCCATATCATAATACAGGCAAAGACTGTAGAGGAAAGAAGCCTAAAGGAGGCAGAACACAGATAAATATCTATCCAGAAAGAGGCTGATCCTTACCAGGTATACAGAGAACAGGTGCGGGTCTTTGTGAATCACATCGCTGGCTTCCAGATAATAAAAATAAAAATTCAAACATGCATGGAGAGAGACAATAGGTCATTATGTGCCTCCTAAAGCAGTGGTCCCTAACCCCCGGGACCGGTAGCAGTCCGTGGGCCATTTGGTACTGGTCCTCAGAGAAAGAATAAGTAACTTATATTATTTCCATTTTATTTATATTTAAGTCTGAACGATGTTTTATTTTTTTAAAATGACCAGATTCCCTCTGTTACATCTGTCTAAGACTCACTCTTGACGCTTGTCTCGGTCACGTGATACATTTCTCTGTCCCACCCTAAAGGCCGGTCCATGAAAATATTTTCTGACAATAAACAGGTCCATGGTCCAAAAAAGGTTGGGGACCACTGACCTAAAAGAACCAGAACACTCCACCTTTGAAATGTCTTGAACCCAAAAAAAGTTTTGTAAAAAATTTCTTACCTTCGTCTGTTCAAGTCTTGAGAAAACAATTATCAATTTATAAAAGGAAATGGATAGAAGAAAACATTAACATATAACATGAAGATGCAATTAGCAAAATCCAAACTGCGAGAAAATTTTATTAATTTATTTTCCAATTACAGTGGGCATACAATTTGATATTAGTTTCAGGTATACAACATAATTATTAGACATTTACATATCTCACAAAGTGATCACCCAATAAATCTAATACCTGTCTGAAACCATATAGCATAATTACAACATTATTGACTATATCCCCTGTGGTGCACTTTCTACCCCTGTGACTATTTTTATAACTGGCAATTAGTACTTACTAATCCCTTTCATATTTTTCATTCATCCCCCAAATCCCCCTTCCATCTGGTGACCATCAACTTGTTCTTCGTATCTATGAGTGAAATCATACGGTATTTTTTGAGGAACCTCCTTACTGCTTTCCACAGAGGCTGCACCAGTCTGGATTCCCACCGACAGTGCATGAGGGTCTCCCTTTCCCCACATTCTTGCCAAATTAGTTGTTGATTTATTTATTGATGATAGCCATTCTGACAGGTGTGAGATGATGTTAATTGTGGTTTTAATTCGCACTATCCTGATGATTAGTGACATTGAGCATCTTTTCATGTCTATTGACCATCTGTATGTCCTCTTTGGAGAAATGTCTATTCGGGTGCTCGGTCCATCTTTAACTGGAGTGTGTGTGTGTGTGTGTGTGTGTGTGTGTGTGTGTTTTCAGTTGTATGAATTCCATATATAATTTGGATATTATCCCTTAGGTGAATATGTCATACAAATATGTTCTCCCACTCAGTAAGTTGTCTTTTCCATTTCTTTATGGTTTCTTTTGCTGTGTACATACTGAAAGCTCTAAGTATAAACAGAGCTATTGAACAAAGGAGTACAAACTGCTAGAGAAAATGTATATCAATGCAACCCTCGTTGAGAGCAATTGGTAACATGCTGTACAGTGAAACATGCCCCCAAAATTCCATTTTTAGAACTATACTCGAGGGAAACTTAGATTTGCATAAAAAACTGTGGGTTAGATATTGTCACCTCATTTGTTTATTTTTAGTTTTATTGATTTTTAGAAAGAGGGAAAGGAGAGAGAAAAATAGAGAGAGAAAGAGGGAAGCATCAACTCGTAATAGTTGCTTCTCGTATGTACCCTGAGCAGGCACACCCAGAGATTTGAACGGGCGACCTCAGTGTTCCAGGTTGACACTTTATTCACTGCACCACCACAGGTCAGGCTGTCACCTCATTTGTAATAATATGACCCCAAAAAAATCTAGATAACAAAATTTTGGTAATATCAAATAATAAAATACTAAATAGCAAAAAAAATGAAATTGGTATATTAAATTACTGAAATAACAAACCTTGACATGATTAAATTCCAAAAATACGATGTTCAGTGAAATAAGGAAGTTGCAGAAGAATACTCACAGTGTGATACCATTATGTAAAATTTTAAAAATTCTTAATAATACATATGTATTACAGATCAACTCCATGTAAAGTATATTAAAACCATAACAGAAGGATAAACACCAAATTCAGTTACCTGTCAGGGAAACATGGAGGGGAATGGGGAGGAAGAAAGTAAACAAGTGAATCTCACTATGTTTATATTATTTAAAAATAATATGAAGCAAATATGGCAAATTAAATTTAGCAAAGCTTACTGGTGGGAATATAAGCTATTCTAGACTTATTCAATGCTTGAAATATTTTATAAGCTTTATATTTTTCAAGCTATATTTTCAGTTTACTGGCAGCCTGGAGGATATCTGGGAAGGAATGAGTCTGGAGACAGACAAGTACAGGAGCGAGCTGACAAAGAACTAAATATTGCTGAGGCAGGAGAGGTTGAGAGGGGCCTGGATTCCAGGCATGGTTAAAAGCTGGTCTCAATATACTGCTGGCCAATCGAAGGGGAGTGATACAAAGACTGGAATGATGTAGCTGCTCACCCAAGTGTAAATTCTTGAGGAAGGAGCTGAAGAACAGTTGGGAAATGATGCAATGAATTCAGAGTTGGATATTTTAAGTTCAAGGTACCAATGAAACATTCCAGATCGGAGTCATGTGGGTGGTTAAAATTGTAATTTTGAAGTTCAAAGAAAGGATCCCTGGGCTGGAGATGCAGAATTAGAGGTGATCAAAAAGGTGATAGTTGTAGCCATGGAAGGTCAGGTCCAGACCTTTGGTGAGATTTGTATGCTATTTCAGCAAAGTTTAGTGTTTTCTTGTTGACAGGCAGTTCCTGATGTACGAGGGACATCTACTATGCAGAAGTGTGTGTGTCAAAATGTCATATTCTGGGTCATCTACATGACCTCTTCAGTGTCTCAGACCTTTCTCTGGTCTGAGAGAAGACAAGATATCCATAAGGGAAGCATCCCCCACATCTCAGCCAGAATCTGCTCTGTTGGCTCTCTCTACATGTGTGCTCACCTAAGTAGACCGGAGCCAAGGGCAACTCTGAAAGCAGCTCGACAGGAACAGCTAGGGGAGATCTGGAAGTACTAGATAAGGAAAGGACAACATCAGGGCCTGGATTTGCAGCTTCTAGGGCCAGCTTCATGGGCATGTACCACGTGCAGTTGCACAAAACCCCACTCTTTTTTTTTATAATTTTATTTTTTAATGGGGTGACATCAATAAATCAGGATACATATATTCAAAGATAACAAGTCCAGGTTATCTTGTCATTCAATTATGTTGCATACCCATCACCCAAAGTCAGATTGTCCTCTGTCACCTTCTATCTAGTTTTCTTTGTGCTCCTCCCCCTCCCCCTTTCCCTCTCCCTCTCCCCCCACCCCCTGTAACCACCACACTCTTATCAATGTCTCTTAGTCTCGCTTTTATATCCCACCTACATATGGAATAATACAGTTCCTGTTTTTTTCTGATTTACTTATTTCACTTCGTATAATGTTATCAAGATCCCACCATTTTGCTGTAAATGATCCGATGTCATCATTTCTTATGGCTGAGTAGTATTCCATAGTGTATATGTGCCACATCTTCTTGCGCAGGGGCCATGCTAATCTTCTCTGTATCGTTCCAATTTTAGTATATGTGCTGCCGAAGCGAGGACATGCCACATCTTCTTTATCCAGTCATCTATTGACGGGCTTTTTCGTTGTTTCCATGTCCTGGCCACTGTGAACAATGCTGCAATGAACATGGGGCTACATGTGTCTTTACGTATCAATGTTTCTGAGTTTTGGGGGTATATAACCATTAGAGGGATTGCTGGGTCATAAGGTAGTTCTATTTTCAGTTTTTTGAGGAACCACCATACTTTCTTCCATAATGGTTGTACTACTTTACATTCTCACCAACAGTGAATGAGGGTTCCTTTCTCTCCACAGCCTCTCCAACATTTGCTATTACCTGTCTTGTTAATAATAGGTAATCTAACAGGTGTGAGGTGGTATCTCATTGCAGTTTTGATTTGCATTTCTCTAATAACTACAGAAGATGAGCATCTTTTCATATATCTGTTGGCCATTTGTATTTCTTCCTGGGAGAAGTGTCTGTTCATGTCCTCTTCCCATTTTTTTATTAGATTGTTTGTTTGTTTGTTGTTGAGTTTTATGAGTTCTTTGTATATTTTGGATATTAGGCCCTTATCTGAGCAGTTGTTTGAAAATATCATTTCCCATTTAGTTGGCTGTCTGTTTATTTTGTTATCAGTTTCTCTTGCTGAGCAAAAACTTCTTAGTATGATGTAGTCCCATTCATTAATTTTTGCCTTCACTTCTCTTGCCTTTAGAGTCAAATTCATAAAATGCTCTTTAAAACCCAGGTCCATGAGTTTACTACCTATGTCTTCTTTTATGTACTTTATTGTTTCAGGTCTTATGTTTAGATCTTTGATCCATTTTGAGTTAATTTTTGTACAGGGGGAGAGACTGTAGTCCAGTTTCATTCTTTTGCATGTGGCTTTCCAGTTTTCCCAGCACCATTTGTTGAAGAGGCTTTCTTTTCTCCATTGTGTGTTGTTGGCCCCCTTATCAAAAATTATTTGACTATATATATGTAATTTTATTTCTGGGCTTTCTATTCTATTCCATTGGTCTGAGTGTCTATTTTTCTGCCAATATCATGCTGTTTTGATTGTCGTGGCCCTATAATACAGTTTGAAGTCAGGTATTGTAATGCCCCCAGCTTCGTTCTTTTTCTTTAGGATTGTTTTGGCTATTCGGGGTTTTTTATAGTTCCATATAAATCTGATGATTTTTTGCTCCATTTCTTTAAAAAATGTCATTGGAATTTTGATGGGAACTGCATTAAATTTGTATATTGCTTTGGGTAATATGGCCATCTTAATTATATTTATTCTTCCTAACCAAGAACAAGAAATATTCTTCCATCTCATTATATCTTTTTCAATTTCCCTTAACAATGGTTTGTAGTTTTCATTATATAAATCCTTTACATTCTTTGTTATGTTTATTCCTAGGTATTTTATTATTTTTGTTGCAATTGTAAAGGGGATTATTTTTTTGAGTTCGTTCTCAAATGTTTCATTGTTGGCATATAGAAAGGCTATGGACTTCTGTATGTTAATTTTGTATCCTGCAATCTTACTGTATTGGCTTATTGTTTCTAGTAGTCTTTTTGTGGATTCTTTGGGGTTTTCGATGTATAGGATCATATCATCTGCAAAAAGTGATACCTTTACTTCTTCTTTTCTGATATGGATGCCTTTTATTTCTTTGTCTTGTCTGATTGCTCTGGCTAGAACCTCTAGTACCACATTAAATAAGAGTGGAAAGAGTGGACAACCCTGTCTTGTTCCTGATTTAAGGGGGAAAGCCTTCAGTTTTGTGCCACTTAATATGATGTTAGCTGATGGTTTATCATATATGGCCTTTATCATGTTGAGATATTTTCCTTCTATACCCATTTTGTTGAGAGTCTTAAACATAAAATTGTGTTGTATTTTATCAAAAGCCTTTTCTCCGTCTATTGATAAGATCATGCGGTTTTTGTTCTTTGTTTTGTTGATATAGTGTATTACGTTAACCATTTTACGTATGTTGAACCATCCCTGAGATTCTGGGATGAATCCCACTTGATCATGATGTATTATTTTTTTAATATGTTGTTGTATTCGATTTGCTAGTATTTTGTTTAGTATTTTAGCATCTGTATTCATTAGAGATATTGGTCTGTAGTTTTCTTTTTTTGTGCCATCCTTGCCTGGAAAAACCCCACTCCTAAAAGTGTCTTGCGTTTAGTTAAAAGCTCTGCTCTTGCCACCTTGATTTCTTTTTTTTTTTTTTAATATTTATATTTATAATTTTTTTTTAATAATTTTATTTTTTTAATGGGGTGACATCAATAACTCAGAATATATATATTCAAAGATAACAAGTCCAGGGTATCTTGTCGTTCAATTATGTTGCATACCCATCACCCAAAGTCAGATTGTCCTCTGTCACCTTCTATCTTGTTTTCTTTGTGCCCCTCCCCCTCCCCCTTTCCCTCTCCCATTCCCCCCTCCCTCCTGTAACCACCACACTCTTATCAGTGTCTCTTAGTTTCACTTTTATGTCCCACCTACGTATGGAATAATGCAGTTCCTGTTTTTTTCTGATTTACTTATTTCGCTTCGTATCATGTTATCAAGATTTCACCATTTTGCTGTAAATGTTCCGATGTCATCATTTCTTATGGCTGAGTAGTATTCCATAGTGTATATGTGCCACATCTTCTTTATCCAGTCATCTATTGACGGGCTTTTTGGTTGTTTCCATGTCCTGGCCACTGTGAACAATGCTGCAATAAACATGGGGCTGCATGTGTCTTTACGTATCAATGTTTCTGAGTTTTTGGGGTATATACCCAGTAGAGGTATTGCTGGGTCATAAGGTAGTTCTATTTTCAGTTTTTTGAGGAACCACCATACTTTCTTCCATAATGGTTGTACTACTTTACATTCCCACCAACAGTGTATGAGGGTTCCTTTTTCTCCACAGCCTCTCCAACATTTGCTATTACCTGTCTTGCTAATAATAGCTAATCGAACAGGTGTGAGGTGGTATCTCATTGCAGTTTTGATTTGCATTTCTCTAATAGCTAAAGAAGATGAGCATCTTTTCATATATCTGTTGGCCATTTGTATTTCTTCCTGGGAGAAGTGTCTGTTCATATCCTCTTCCCATTTTTTTATGGAATTGTTTGTTTGTTTGTTGTTGAGTTTTATGAGTTCTTTGTATATTTTGGATATTAGGCCCTTATCTGAGCTGTTGTTTGAAAATATCATTTCCCATTTAGTTGGCTTTCTGTTTATTTTGTTATCAGTTTCTCTTGCTGAGCAAAAACTTCTTAGTCTGATGTAGTCCCATTCATTAATTTTTGCCTTCACTTCTCTTGCCTGTGGAGTCAAATTCATAAAATGCTCTTTAAAACCCAGGTCCATGAGTTGAGTACCTATGTCTTCTTCTATGTACCTAATTGTTTCAGGTCTTATGTTTAGATCTTTGATCCATTTTGAGTTAATTTTTGTACAGGGGGAGAGACTGTAGTCCAGTTTCATTCTTTTGCATGTGGCTTTCCAGTTTTCCCAGCACCATTTATTGAAGAGGCTTTCTTTTCTCCATTGGCCCCTTTATCAAAAATTATTTGACTATATATATGTGGTTTTATTTCTGGGCTTTCTATTCTGTTCCATTGGTCTGAGTGTCTATTTTTCTGCCAATACCATGCTGTTTTGATTGTCGTGGCCCTATAATACAGTTTGAAGTCAGGTATTGTAATGCCTCCAGCTTCATTCTTTTTCTTTAGGATTGCTTTGGCTATTCGGGGTTTTTTATAGTTCCATATAAATCTGATGATTTTTTGCTCTATTTCTTTAAAAAACGTCATTGGAATTTTGATGGGAATTGCATTAAATTTGTATATTGCTTTGGGTAATATAGCCATCTTGATTATATTTATTCTTCCTAGCCAAGAACAAGGTATATTCTTCCATCTCATTATATCTTTTTCAATTTCCCTTAAAAATGGTTTATAGTTTTCATTATATAAGTCCTTTACATTCTTTGTTATGATTATTCCTAAGTATTTTATTTTTTTTGTTGCAATCGTGAAGGGGATTATTCTTTTGAGTTTGTTCTCAATTGTTTCATTGTTGGCATATAGAAAGGCTATTGACTTCTGAATGTTAATTTTGTATCCTGCGACCTTACTGTATTGGCTTATTGTTTCTAGTAGTCTTTTTGTGGATTCTTTGGGGTTTTCGATGTATAGGATCATATCATCTGCAAAAAGTGATACCTTTACTTCTTCTCTTCCAATATGGATGCCTTTTATTTCTTTGTCTTGTCTGATTGCTGTGGCGAGAACCTCTAGTACCACATTAAATAAGAGTGGACAACCCTGTCTTGTTCCTGATTTAAGGGGGAAAGCCTTCAGTTTAGTGCCATTTAATATGATGTTAGCTGATGGTTTATCATATATGGCCTTTATCATGTTGAGATATTTTCCTTCTATACCCATTTTGTTGAGAGTCTTAAACATAAAATTGTGTTGTATTTTATCGAAAGCCTTTTCTGCGTCTATTGATAAGATCATGTGGTTTTTGTTCTTTGTTTTGTTGATATGGTGTATTACGTTAACCGTTTTACGTATGTTGAACCATCCTTGAGATTCTGGGATGAATCCCACTTGATCATGATGTATTATTTTTTAATATGTTGTTGTATTCGATTTGCTAGTATTTTGTTTAGTATTTTAGCATCTGTATTCATTAGAGATATTGGTCTGTAGTTTTCTTTTTTTGTGCCATCCTTGCCTGGTTTTGGTATGAGGGTTATGTTGGCCTCATAAAATGTGTTTGGAAGTATTGCTTCTTCTTCAATTTTTTGGAAGACTTTGAGTAGAATTGGAACCAAGTCTTCTTTGAATGTTTGATAAAATTCGCTGGTATAGCCGTCAGGGCCTGGACTTTTATTTTTGGGGAGGTTTTTAATGTTTTTTTCTATTTCTTCTCTACTGATAGGTCTGTTTAAGCTTTCTGCTTCTTCTTGACTCAGTCTAGGAAGGTTGTATTGTTCTAGGAATTTATCCATTTCTTCTAGGTTGTTGAATTTAGTGGCATAAATTTTGTTGATCTTTTCAAAGAACCAGCTCCTTGTTCTATTAATTTTTTCTATAGTTTTTCTGTTCTCTAATTCATTTCTTTCTGCTCTGATTTTTATTATCTCCTTTCTTCGGCTAGTTTTGGGTTGTCTTTGTTCTTCTTTTTCTAGTTCCTTAAGGTGGGAAGTTAAGTGGTTCATTTGGGCTCTCTCTTGTTTGTTCATATATGCCTGAAGTGATATGAACTTCCCTCTTATCACTGCTTTTGCTGCATCCCATAGATTCTGATATGTCGTATTGTCATTTTCATTAGTCTGTATATATCTTTTGATCTCTGCACTTATTTCTTCTTTGACCCATCATTTTTTAAAAGTATGTTGTTTAGTTTCCACATTTTTGTGGGATTTTTTTCCTCTTTTTTGCAGTTAAATTCTAGTTTCAAGGCTTTATGATAAGAAAATATGCTTGGTACAACTTCAATTTTTCTGAATTTGCTGATGTTGTTTTTGTGGCCCAACATATGGTCAATTCTTGAGAATGATCCATGTACACTGGAGAAAAATGTATACTCAGTCATTTTGGGATGAAATGTCCTATAGATGTCTATCATATCCAGATGCTCTAGTGTTTTGTTTAAGGCCACTATGTCTTTGTTGATTCTCTGTTTGGATGACCGATCTAGAGCCGTCAGCGGTGTATTGAGGTCTCCAAGTATGATTGTATTTTTGTCAGTTTTTGTTTTAAGATCAATAAGTAGCTGTCTTATATATTTTGGTGCTCCTTGGTTTGGTGCATATATATTAAGAATTGTTATGTCTTCTTGATTCAGTGTCCCCTTAGCCATTATGAAATGGCCATTTTTATCTCTGAGTACTTTTCCTGTCTTGTAGTCAGCATTATCCGAAATGAGTATTGCTACACCTGCTTTTTTTTGGATGTTATTTGCTTGGAGTATTGTTTTCCAGCCTTTCACTTTGAATTTATTTTTATCCTTGTTACTTAGATGAGTTTCCTGTAGGCAGCATACAGTTGGATTTTCTTTTTAAATCCATTCTGCTACTCTGTGCCTTTTTATTGGTGAGTTTAATCCGTTTACATTTAGTGTAATTATTGATACTTGTGAGTTCCCTATTGCCATTTTATATCTTGCTTTCTGTTAGTTTTGTGTCTTGTTTGATCCTTCTCTTTTGTTTTTCTATCTTTTGTTTTTATTTGGTTGTATTCCATACATCTTTCCTCTGTTGCTATCTTTTTTATCTCATGTGCTTCTGTGGTGGTTTTTTCAATGGTGGTTACCTTTGAGTAATGAAAAGGGTCCCTACCCTGTTCATTGTAGCGAACTATTTTGTGAGTACTTTTGCACTCCATCGTCCTTTGCTACTGTTAATCTCCATCTTCTCCCCCTCTTTCTTTTTGTTGTTGTCACAGTTTAAATTTGGTTTAATTGTGTTCTTCTTGGAGCTTTTACTTGTGGCTCTGTTTTTTTTTTTTTTTTGTTCTTTGTATCTGATTGGAGAACCCCCTTTAGTAATTCCTGGAGTGGGGGTTTTCTGATGATAAATTCCCTCATCTTTTCTGTATCTGTGAATGTTTTTATTTCTCCTTCATATTTGAAGGATAGCTTTGATGGGTATAGTATTCGTGGCTGAAAGTTCCTCTCTTTCAGGACTTTAAATATTGGGGTCCACTCTCTTCTAGCTTGTAGAGTTTCTGCTGAGAAATCTGATGATAATCTAATGGGCCTTCCTTTATATGTTGTATTCTTCTTTTCCCTGGCTGCCTTGAGAATTTTTTCTTTGCTGTTGGTTTGTGTCAATTTCATTATGATATGCCTTGGAGTAGGTTTGTTGGGGTTAAGAAAACTCGAAGTTCTGTTTGCTTCTTGAACTTGAGGCTTTAGTTCTTTCCACAGGCTTGGGAAGTTCTCATCTATTATTTGTTTGAGTATGTTCTCCATTCCATTTTCTCTCTCTTCTCCCTCTGATATACCTATTATTCTTATGTTATTCTTTTTGATAGAGTCAGATAATTCTTGTAGGGCTATCTCATTTTTTTAAATTTTTGAGTCTCTTCTTCTCTCTGTTGTGCCTCAAGTTGCTTGTCTTCTATTTCACTAATCCTCTCTTCTATCTGACCTGTTCTATTAGCTAAGCTTGTTACTTCATTTTTCAGCTCGTGAATTGAGTTTTTCATCTCTGTTTGATTTGTTTTTATAGTTTCAATTTCTTTGGACATATATTCTTTGTGTTCATTGAGTTGTTTTCTGAGCTCCCTAAATTGCCTTTCTGTGTTTTCTTGTATATCTCGGAGGATTTTTAGGATTTCTATCTTGAATTCTCTGTCATTTAACTCCAAGGTTTCCAATATATTAAATTTTTTCTCCATAGATTTTTCCTCATCTAGCTGTGTTACCTCTCTTTCTTTTGTATCCATGATATTCGATTTTCTCTTCCTTAATGGCATCTGAGGGTGGTTTTGTTGATAGTATTAATGAGATTTAATAAAGAATAAAAAGTTAAAAAAAATAAAAAATCAAAAAGAGTTGTTTTTTAAAAAAAAAAATTAATAATGAAATAAAGAAAAATAAAATAAAATAAAAATTTTTTAAAAAAGGAAATTATTCCCCCCTCCTTTTTTCCTCTCCTCTCCCCTTTTTCTTGAGAAAATCTTGTGGTAAACTGTGAATTATAACAAACAATGCCTGTGATGGAGGGCCTGAATTGGGGAAAAGTAATAAAGGGGCAAAAAAAAAAAAAATAAGAAAAAAAAAAAGAAAAAAAAAAGGGGGGGTATGGACCCACAAAAAACAAATAAGGAAAAAATTTGGGTCAAGAATAAAATGATTTGCTTTTAGGTGTTGGTTGTCTAAGAGTTATGATGAGAGGAATAAGAGGAAAACAGAAAAATGGGGGGACAAATTAAAAAAATACTATTGTATTTAGTGGAACAAGAACTAGATAAAATGGAGAGCCAGGGATGGGAGCACTGCTAGTGAGTTAAAAACGTGAAGCAAAAACCCCCCAAAATGCCACAAACATAAGTTTGAGTTCCAGATAAGATAATTTGTTTGTTATTGAGGTTTGAATGAGAGGAGATGTAAAGGAGAAAGGAAGAAACTAATATAGAGGGAGAAAAGAAAGAGAGAGAGAGAAAAAAAGAGGGAACCACTAAAAGAAGAAAAAAGAAAGGAGAGAGAGAGTTAAGGGTTTTGGAGTGCAACCCTCATAGAGAGAAAGGAAGAGGAGAAAAAAGATAATGGGAGATGTAACACTTATGGGTAGTGTAGTTCAAGGAGAGGAGAGAGTAAGACCGGCAGAGAGTTAATCGGCCAAATTGGAGGAGGAAAAAAAAGTATCAAGAATGAAGATAAGAGAAACAAACGAACAAATATAATAAAATGGGATAGTTTATAAAGTCTGCAGATTATTCTTGATTTTGAGAGGTTATCTTCTTGCTTTTTCTTTTCTCTCCCTCTTCCTGGTCAGTGACTCTGTACCCCAGGTTCTGCCCCTTTGGCACGCTCAGGTAGAGGTTTGCAGTTGATAAGTCTCTATGGCAATGTCATGTATTGTGCTTTAGTCTTGTTGGCAGTCGAGGCTTATTAGCATTTATAGGCTCCGACAGTGAGAGAGTCCGTGTTCCTGGAGCCTTTCTCCTAGTCTTTCCTTCCTCAATTAGTAGCCTGATAATCCAGCTATGGGGTTGCTGCTGCCTCTGCCTGGATAGTAAGAGGCTCAAAGAGCTGGCAACTCCCCACTCTATTCCCACTCAGCACAGGGCTCTGGGTAAGGCTCAGTCAGTCAGAGCTGCTAGCATAATCAGGCGGGCTTTCCGCCCACTCAAAGACCTCTGGCTCTGCCACTCTGTCCGGTAACACAGGCGGGCGCCCAGTTCCGGGGCACTTGGAGGAAACTCTCATTCACTATCTGCGTGCGCAGACCAGGATATCTGGCCAGCAGTCTCACGCTCTGAGTGAAACCCCCAACCGCATGGAAAAGTTGCAGCGTTGGAATTCGCTCTCACTCCGGCCCCGTGTGCGGCTTTTGCAAGGCGCTGGGGCGGCCCGAGATTCCGCTTTTGCCCACACAAAGGCCCCTGACTCTGCCCCTCTGTGTGATAACACGGGCGCGCACTGCCGAGGCACTCGGAGGAATCGCTCACTCCTTATCTGCGCGCGCAAACCAGGATATGAGGCCGGCCGCGTTTCCCTCTGAGTGAATCCCCTACCAGCACGGAAAATTTCCACCGTTGGAATTAGTTCTCGCTCCCTCCCGTGCGCGGCTTTCCCTGGGTGCTGGGGCTGCCCAGAAATTCTGCTTTCGGCCCACAGAAAGGCCTCCTACCCTGCCTCTCTGTGGGGTAACATGGGCACCCACTTCCGGGGCTTAGGAAGAAATCTCTCGCCCACTAACTGCGCACCGACCAGGGATCAGGTAAAATGGCCGTTCCGCTTGTCTTTCTTTGTTTGGGTTTGGCGCGAGTGTTAGCTTGTATTGCCCAGCTTGCCACAGGATCAGTTTTTCCTTGGCTAGGATCTCCGTGCCACAGCCTGGTTCGGCTGTTTGTGCCGCAGCCTGGATCTATTCACCCCCTTTGCCCGCCTCAGTTTCTATATTCACAGTTACCAGAGAAAGCCGCTCTGTTTAGGTTAGTGAGGAAGGCGGAGCATTTCTTACTCCCTATTTCCTTCAGGGTTTGGTTATATATTTAGCCAATTTTTCACTCGACCATACCTTCGGGTGTATTGCGAAGCATCTGGAGGCTCCAAGTATAGGTTTTTCTGTTTCTGGTTGAAGATCTTGTTGAGTTTTGGGGGAGATTTATCAGTATCGCTTCCTACTCCGCCATTACTCTGACGTCTATTTGATTTCTTAATAATATTATTTTTGAACTTTGTTATGTAAATGACATAATGGAGTAGATATGTCACAGAAGCATGTCCACAGTACCTTGCCAGCCATTTACATATAGTATTAGTAATTGGTATGTGGCTCTGTAAAGCCAGCAGGCAGGGCCGGGGCCACTATCACAGCAGCCCGGCCCATGCAGGTTCGCATTGGATTCGGACAGTCGGTAAAGAAACAGCGGAGCCAAAAACTGGTGGGCCATAGTCTTTAATCCTACCTTGCACCCGGCGGGCAAGTAAAAATACACACTGGGCTCCAAAACCCAGTCACATTCAGTGCTCACAAAGCCACTGACTTATCCGAGTTTCCTAGAATCAAAGGTTTCTAGCTCACCAGACTTATTCACCTCTGTTCCCCATCTCCTTCCTTATCCCAAATACAAACTCTACACAAACTGGCATCTCACTCAGCACTCCACCATCTTGGCTGCTTCTCCTGACCTCCTCCACGTGGCCTCCTCCCGCTGCTGGCTCTACTCTCTCCTCTGCTGAAAATCTCAGGAACCAAGAGCCTAAGCTCTCGTTCTACCCTCATTTTATAGTGTAGCTTCACAACCTTTAATCCAATATACAAAATAGAGAAGTCTCTAATACAGAGTCACTTCTCTGAGGCATGATTGGATTGTACCACCCCACATCAAAAAGGGTGGGACAGGCTTAATCCCAAAACCAAGGCTACAAGGATTCTGCTTGCCCCTAGCCCACCCCAACACACATTAATATCACCTGGGCGACTGCCTCCTCGTTTTATCTTTAACAAAGTGAGCATAATACATTTTATCTGCCCAACAGGCTCCCATGACAAATTTAACTTGTACTAGTTTTGTGTCTCACTGATTCCCCATGCAACCTGAGCGCACCAAATTTTGTGCTCATTCTATACCAACACATCAAAGACTGAATAAGTAACGACCATGACAACCCCAAAAAGTCATAGAAAGCAAAGGTATTCTAAGAAACATGGATATGCAAAAAATCCTTCCATCTGTACTACTTAGCTAAAATTTATACTAAAAGTTGACATAAAACAAAAGGGAATGATAGGACAACCCGTATATAGTGTGTTTTCCTTCCAGTTCTTCCTTACTTACAGTAAGCCAAAGATAGTGTTGGCAGAACATGTGGGTAACAAAAAATGGATATCACAATTTTGTTATTTCAATTATTTAGGCAAAAATGAAATACATATGTACACATGGACTAAAATGCTGGTGATTCCATTGTGAGTTAGATACTTATTTAAATTGGCATTATACAACATAAAGATAAATGGTAAAATTCATGCTAATAATTCAAAATTTTTTATTTACTTAAAATGACAGTTGCCTTTACTATGTCTTGTAAGAAATAAAATAGTTTTAAAGATAAAGCTTTTTACAGTAGTACTGTTAATGGCACTTTTTTCTTGCTTTCTGAACAAGGGGTCAAAATTTTCATGTGATAGTAGGCCTCACAAATCATGTAGTTTTTAATTTATTTTGTGACAAAAAGTTTACGCCTTATCTATTTACCAACCTGAACCGTTTTATCCTTGGACAACCACCAAATTTCACCTTGCTACTGAGGAATTGAAAAGGGGAGAAGAAAAAGCAAAAGAGATGGGTAAACATTAATTTAGAACACAAAATTAATACTGAAATGCCAAAATATTGGGCAGATAAAATATATTATGCTCACTTTGTTAAAGATAGTGCTGCCCACATGGAAGCCCGTTGCCCAGGTGATGATATTAGTTGCCCTTCTTGCTTGGGATGGGCGTGATTATATTAATGTGTTGGGGGAGAGCTTTCGCGCCAAAGAATTTTAAAAAGAGAGATCATGTTGTTCCAGGAGAAGAGTGATTACTTTCTAGGAGGATCCCATGCTGTGAGAGAGCAGAGAAAGTCCATGTGGAGGAGGCCAGGAGAAGCAGCCAAGATGGTGGAGTGCTGAGGAGAAGCCAGTTAGTGCAGAGTTTGTGTAGAGAGAAGGAGATAGGAAACAGAGGTGAATAAGGCTGGTGAGCTAGAAACCTTTGATTCTAGGAAACTCTGATAAGTCAGTAACTTTGGGAGCCCTGAATGGAAAGAGAAGTGTTTTCCCACTGTGTGTATTTCTTGCCCGCTGGGTGCAAGCTAGGATTAAGTCTAATAGCCCACCAGTTCTTGGCTCCATTGTTTCATTACCATCTGTCTGAATCCTATGCAAACCTACATGGGCCAGGCGGCTGTGATGGTGGCCGTGGCTACTGGCTTTACACAAAGCAATTGACTTGTTTTTAAAAATCAGTAGGTTAGATTGTCTTTGAGTTTACATTTTAGGATTATTCCAACAAGGCTATGAACAGATTATTTGATCATGTACCTACTGCATGCTAGAAAAGAAAACAAAATACAGTGTTCACTCCGTCTCTGCATGTTGGGTTACTCTGTCCCGTCCCATCAATATCTTTCTGTCCTGCTTCTGTATTCCAAAACTTAGTATTGAAATCAACAGAGAACTAACCTTCACTGCCAGCTTAAACCTACCTCTCACATCTAGTGAATTAAATACCGTGTGTCCCAATTAAATCTTCCTGGTTCTTTTTAGAGAAGGAGTTTCACTCTGTCTGTTCTCTCCTTTTTCCTTCTTTGAGCAGAATTCTTCTGAGTGAACTCCTGGCCCACCCTACTCATAAACTTTGGAGCGGGGAGGAAGGGGCCTTCCTAGGAAGCAATCATGAGGATCCAATCCTGTCACCCTACAAGTCCTGTCTAGAAAGCTGTTTGATTGTTTCCTTATAGTTAGAGGTGATATTTCTGTTCACAATTGAAACAGATGGGGATATTTCCTGCCTCCAAACTTCTGTGCAGCCTGAACATGATTAATGAATCTGTTACACCATACAAGAGTTTAAAAGATGCCCATTAACGAGGGGTAATAATTTATGATCCTACTATGACACATCCTTCTCTACTGAGGCCATTACCTGGGGCCCTAATTCAAGCAGAAGGGAGGAATACCTGCCTTCCTTGTGCTCCAGGTGGCGCTGTTGCTTGAATCCCAACTCCACTTCTCAGCACTTGTACTCAGGAGCTACAGGGCTCCAAGCATCACATTATATATAGGCCCCTGGTGGATAACATGATATAATAGTTTGTACATCCTGAACATCTTGGTGAAGTATTTCTCCAAGCCTGGTTACTAATTTGATGTGTAAATCCCAGTAACTTACCACTTTAACATATTCCTTCTCTAGAGCAGTGAAGTATTTTTCCATAAACTTAGAAGTTTAGACTCTCATTTAACTGACAGTGCTTCTCAGTTATCAGTGTTTTTCATCACTATGTTATTTATTGATGTCCCCATTATCCTGAAAGCTTTATATCTACTCTCTGGCCTACTACTTTTTGCAAAAAATTCTGAGTAGCAACTATTCAGCTACTAAGCATCTGGAGATGATGGGGTAGAGGAGATCCAGTCCCCACAGGGGAGCTGGCCAGAAACTTCAAATAATAAGAACAGTTCAATCACTGACTTACTTTCCCTTCCAGGAATGACATCCATTTCTTAAGAAACAGGTGAATGTGATGTTTGAATAATAAAAAAAAAATGAATGTCCTAGCATTTTGGCTAAAGTTCCCTACCTCCTACTAGAATACAACCAGATACTAAAAAGTTCACATAAACATTTGTACTTCCTTATCTGATAAAGGATATCTACTAAAAACTATTGCAGTATCATCCTTAATGGAGAAATTTTAGAAATTTTCCATTTAAAAATTAATATTGAGAATGATAATTATTATAACTACTTATATTCAATATAGTACTTCTGTTCTCACCTTGGTATACCTCATCCAAGCCCACCTATGTTTTCCTATCCTAATTATCACAGTGAGAGAAAAATAAAAATAAAAATATATAAGAATTGAAAAGGAATTAACCAAATTCCATTTATGTATAGATAATAGTAAAATACAGTTTTTTAAATTACTTGAGTTAATAACAAAGTGTAGCAAAGTGACTGATATAAAATTATTATTCAAAAGTCAATTGTGCCTGACCAGGCAGTGGTGCAGTGGGTAGAGTATTGGACTGGGATGTGGAGAACCCAGGTTCGAGGCCCCAAGATCGCCAGCTTGAGAGCGGGCTCATCTGGTTTGAGCAAGGCTCACCAACTGGAGCCCAAAGTCACTGGCTTGAGCAAGGGGTCAGTTGGTCTGCTGTAGCCCCTCCCCCCCGTCAAGGCACATATGAGAAAGCAATCAATGAACAACTAAGGTACTGCAATGAAGAATTGATGCTTCTCATCTCTCTCTGTTACAAAAGAAAAAAAACAGTTGTGTTTCTGTATGACAGTAAAAACTAAAAAGTTAGAAAGCATACTTCTTAAAAAGAGGCTAATTTCTGTAGCAACAAAAGCATAAAGCATCTGGACATTAATAAAATATGTTTAAAACTTTTATGAAAAAAATTATAAAATTTTATTGCAAGCCATAAAAAAACATCCAAATAAATAAAGAAGATGCCTTAATAAATAGAAAAATTTAAATCGTAAGAGTTCTGACTCTTTCTGAATAAATGTGTAGATTCCATGCATTACAATAAAATTTCCCTAAGGATTCTTTAAAGAATGCTAAAATTTGTATGAAAAGACCAAAGCCAAGAATTGTCAAGATGATCCCAGGAAGGACATAAGGAGAGAGAGAGATGGTAGAAGATGTGTTCTATCAAAATTTATCATAAAAAAATGCAAGTTCTAAAAATAGCCATGAGGGTGTACAGTATAGCATAGGGCATATAGTCAATATTCTAATCACTATAGTTTCAGATGGAAACTAGACTTATTAGAGTGATCACTTCAAAAGTTATATAAATGCCTAATCACTATTGTACATGTGAGACTAATATATGTCAATTATATTTGAAAAATATTATTATTATTAGGATTTATAATACAGACAAAGAATGGCACATTGGCAATATAACACAGAAGAGATCTTAGAAAGAGACCTACAATGTATTTGAAAATGATGTGACAGAGTATTGTAGATGATTGGGGAAAGAATACATGATTTAGTGTGTACTGGGATGACTGGATATCCATTTTATTATTATTTTTTATCCATTCTAAAATAAAAGAAAATTTATCTCTACCTCATAGTGCACACAAAAATCCATTAAAATGAGTCTAAGCCTTGAATATGAAAAGTAATTAAAATAGACATGGTGAAATTTTATTCTTGGTTTGGTACTAGATAATAATTTTAACCGAAAAGGCAGCCTAACTCCAAATCTCACAGGAGAGCTTTTAAAATTTACTACAAATAAATCAAGAAACCCAATGAAAAACAATTATGAGGCAATGTCTCATTCAAATAGTCAACAAATAAAAGGTAATTAAATATATTAAATCTTCATTAAATCTGTGAATATTATACAAAACTGGAGAGGCATTCTTAAGTACATATAGTCTTAGAGACATGTTATTTTATTTTATTTTTTTCTGAAGTTGGAAACGGGGAGGCAGTCAGACAGACTTCCACATGTGCCCGACCGGGATCCACCCAGCATGCCCACCAGGGGGCGATGCTCTGACCATCTGGGGCGTTGCTCTGTTGCGAGAGACATATTATAACTTCTTGTAAAATGTTCTTTTTAATCATTAAAGAATAACCCACTTTGGTAGATTTTAAATTTCTTCACTGCACACAGACAATAAGTGGTAACTGAGGAGATGTGTTCATTAACTTGATTGTTAATGAAACAGACTAATACAACACACAGAAATATACCCACTACTCACCTTAAGGAAAAAGTACTAATAGAGGTGAAGCCACCTGTGTACTCATCTCTAATTGAATACCCTCCTGCTCTCCCTTTTCATTAATTTGATTGTTTTCATGATTTGTTTGTTTGTTTGTTACTAAATACTTAAATATTTTTAATGGTTAAACTTTATGTGTGTGTGCATAATATATCAAATTTCTTACTTTTACTCAACATTATATATTTAGATTGTATCATGTTAATATATGTATCTCTGGTTTATTAGTTTAACTGGTGTGTAGTGTTCCTGTTAGCGACCATTTCACAATTTATTTATTCATTCTCACATTAATGGATATTTATATTTCTATATTTTCAATTTTTTGCTACTATTGACAATGCTGCTATAAACATTTCTCTGTGTTTATATATAAGAGTTCCTGTAGGAGTAGTTATACTGAGTTGTAGAGCTTTTTTGCATTATTAGCTTATTGAAAATTAATAAATTTATTCAAAGTTGTTATAGAAAATATACAGGTGGTACCTCTTTTATGCACAGTAAACAACTTACAAACTTTCTCTGCCTTTTGCTTCATTCTCTCTCAATGACTTCTACATAAATTGCATACTTTTCACCAAATTACTTCTCCTACTCTCAAGTCCCAATCTCCAAACCTCCACCACTGTCCAGGTTTTTTTTCTCCCATAGGCTGAAATCCATTAGGGCAATAGAAGTACTTGGTGGGCTATACCACTTCCATTTTCCCTTGACTCAATAAAGGTAAATATTCCCAGCTAATAAGTGTAGTTTTTTTCTCCTTTTATAACTTTTTTTTATTAAAGCAAATTCTCTTGTGAATAAAATTCTTCAATTTGTACACAAGTGACTTCCCAAGTTAAATCAATACATTAGTATGTTTTGTTTTACATGTTCATTTCAACATTTATATTCTAGAGGAAGTACTCATTTCTCTATACATAAAAGAACTTAATTTGGTCCAAAGATTCTGGATCTTCAGAAATTACATGTACATACAAGCATTTTATCAGGAGGTAGGTCTGTGACATCCATTATATTCTCAAAGAAGTTTATGACCCCATAATAATGTATAATCAACTTTTACTTAGGAAAGAACTTCAGGCACATATGAGTGAGGTCAGTCTCACTGAAGGCTTATGGGCAGGAGGGGTTTCTTGGCTCTTTCCCCTTACCGAACACAGCCCCTTTGCTGGCTCAAGCAAACAACTACAGATTACAGACTACAATTATTTTATTGTTCTGGTCTTTAAGTTTTATTTACCGATTATAAATTAAAAACCTTGCCTGCCTCTGTATTTCCAAGTTAAAATCCAAGATACATAAAACATCTAATAAATGGACCCTTCTCTATATTTGTTCTCATCAACTGAAATGATAATAAATGGTGAAACTTAACTCCTTCAAATATAGGATCCCAGAGTCTTTGAAAATTTTATTTGCTATTTTTTGCTATGAAACTTCAAAGAAATTGTTCATTACTATAATAAAGAAAAAAAATTTACTTCAGTTGATCATTAAGAATATTCCTTTCTTAATTTACTACAGAGAAGGCATTTATGATGATCCAGCTAATATATTAATGGAATATGAGACAGGCAGTCACTGTATATACAACTAAATCTCTCAAATAAAAGAGTGAATTACTGACAACAGAAACGTTTGTATTGGCCAAGCACTGTGGTTTGATTAAGTTGGCTCATTTATTTTATATATCTGTTATAAAGCCATTAGAAGAGTTTTAATATTCAAATTATGAGGCTGAGTCAGAATGGCCTTTTAAATAAATTAATTAGAACTCTATTTCCAGAGCACTGAAAATATCTGCTCTTCTTTCAGTGAATTTATTTTCCTACTTTATTACAAATAAATTGTGATTTAGTTCACAATTTCCCTAGTTAGCCATCATTCATATGTATGCTACTTGAATAGATCAGCAAATATAATTATAAATTTTCTTCAGTAACTATTTCTAAGTAGATGAGAGAAGCATTCTATAGAAGAAATTAAGTTTAATAAAAATATTATCTATATTCAATATATGGTATAAACAGATGTCCAAACAGGGATGGTTTATCAGGGTTTTCTAGGCTGATAGGATTTAAGATTTGAGTTGATGGAACCAACCACCACACAAGAAGAGATTGTCTGAAGATAGTGTAGCCACAGAAAGCAGAGCAGCCGTGGCCGGTTGGCTCAGCGGTAGAGCGTCGGCCTGGCCTGCGGGGGACCCGGGTTCAATTCCCAGCCAGGGCACATAGGAGAAGCACCCATTTGCTTCTCCACCCCCTCCCCTCCTTCCTCTCTGTCTCTCTCTTCCCCTCCCGCAGCCCAGGCTCCATTGGAGCAAAGATGGCCCGAGCGCTGGGGATGGCTCCTTGGCCTCTGCCCCAGGCGCTAGAGTGGCTCTGGTCGCGACAGAGCGATGCCCCGGAGGAGCAGAGCATCGCCCCCTGGTGGGCAGAGCGTCGCCCCTGGTGGGCGTGCCGGGTGGATCCCGGTCTGGCGCATGCGGGAGTCTGACTGTCTCTCCCCGTTTCCAGCTTCAGAAAAATACAAAAAAAAAAAAAAAAAAAAGAAAAAGAAAAAAAAAAAGAAAGCAGAGCAGAGCAGACCAGGGCAAAAGAGATATTCTAAAGACATTTTCTTTGAACACCTAGATCCAGCTGTGCCTGATCAATCCCTTAACTTTTCATTTCTATAAAAGTAATAATTTGCTTAAAGCCGTTGAATCATGTTTGTTTTACATAAAAATAAGAGTTTCAATACTTTATTTTTTTTAATATTTTATTTCCATTTAGAAAAAAAGTCAAGTTACTATAACCAAAATCCTAAATATGCCCCATTTTGTCTAAGTTAAAATGGACTTCCTTATTATTTGCTCATCTCTGTAAAACTCCTTAACTTGGTAAGGGAAATAGATATATAAATCCAGAAAGCACAGACAGTCCCAAACATGATGAACCTAAAGAGACCCACACTGAGGTCTCATAATTAAAATGCAAAAAAAAGTTAAAGACAAAGAGAGAGTCTTAAAAGCACCAAGAGAAAAGCAGTTAGTTACCTACAAGGAAGCTCCCATAAGACTGGCAGCTGATTTTGCAACAGAACTTTTGCAGGCCAGAATGGACTGGCCAGAAATATTCAAATTTGGCCCTGGCCGGTTGGCTCAGTGGTATAGCATCGGCCTGGCATGCAGGAGTCCTGGTTCAATTCCCAGCCAGGGCACACAGGAGAAGCGCCCATCTGCTTCTCCACCCCTCCCCTCTTCTTTCTCTTTGTCTCTCTCTTCCCCTCCTGCAGCCAAGGCTCCACTGGAGCAAAGATGGCCCAGGCGCTGAGGATGGCTCTATAGCCTCTGCCTTAGGCGCTAGAATGGCTCTGGATGCAACAGAGCAACGCCCCAGATGGGCAGAGCACCGCCCCTGGTGGGTATGCCGGGTGGATCCCAGTATGGTGCATGCGGGAGTCTGTCTGACTGCCTCCCCGTTTCCAACTTTGGAAAAATACAAAAAAAAAAATTTCAAATTTATGAAAAAGAAGAACCTACAACCAAGATTACTTTACCCAGCAAAGCTATAATTAGAATCAAAAGACATATAAAGAGCTTCCAGACAGGAAAAAGCTAAAGGAGTTCATCAAAAAACCAGTATTATATGAAATGTTAGAGTCTTCTTTAAGAAGAAAAAAAAATAAAGATAAAAAAATATGAGTACTAAAATGGCAGTTAATTCATTTTATCAACATTTTCTGGGTAGTAACTCAAAGAAACCCAAAACACTAAAAGACATATATATCCATTTGTTTATTGCAGCATTATTTACAATAGCCAAGATATGGAAGAAATCTAAGTGTCCATCAAAATATAAACAAATACAACAGAAACAGATTCACTGAAACAAAGAACATTTTAACAGTTGCCACATGGGAGAGGGATTGAGGTTGGGGTGAAAAAGGTAAAGGCATTAAGCAGTATACATTGGTACTTACATAGTAGCCACAGGAAGGTAAAATGCAGCATAGGGAATCTAGTCAATAATAATGTAATAGTAACTATATATGGTGTCAGGTGGGTACTAGATTTATTGGGCTGATCATTTTGTAAGTTAAGTAAATATATAATCATGGGATTATACACCTGAAACTAATATAATGTTGTACATCACTGTACTTTAAAAATTAAAAATGGGGAAATAAACAATGAAAAGTTTTGTATTTCTCACTCTTAAGTATGAAGGGATACTAAATGATTACCAGAGTTAGAACATCTCCAATAGAAATAAGAAAAAATTTTAAAACAGGCGTAAGAAAATAGAAAACTGTAAGGAAACCAGAATGTTCAGGGAACAAAAGAAAATATGAAAAAAAACCTCTCAAAACTTGAATTAGAATCCTCAAAATTACAAGGAAACATTGCATGCATAAAACAAGAAAAAAAAAGAAAGAGTAAGAATATTGGAAACTAAAAATATTATCAAAATTCAAGAAAGTTGAAAATAAAGTCATTAATAATTCAGAAAGTTAAAAAGTATATATAAAAGGTAAAAAACATAAAACAAAAGATAGGCATGGAGGTTTAATCTAGAATGTCCTACACCAAACTGAGATGAGTTTCAGAGAGATCAGAGGAAACTGTGGAAGAGAAATAGTCAAAGAAACCATATGAGAATACTTCCTACAATGAAAGGATATGAGTCCCCTGTTTAAAAGAGGCCACCGAATGCATGGCACATTAAATGAAAAAAGACCCACAAAAACGTATCAGGAATAGAGAAAACAAGTTTTTCATATAAAAACTTTAGTTCACATAAAAAGGATTGGGACTGAGAAATAGCATTGACTTCTTAAGAAATAGCATTATAAGTTAAAAGACAATGGGGCAACACCTTCAAAATAATGAGGCATTTTAAAGAGGGACAAATATATGGTGACAGAAAATGATTTGACTTTGGCTGATGGGCACACATGCACCTAACCGTTCAAATGCTATAGAAATGTTGACCTGAAACCTATGTACTCTTTTATTTTTATTAATATTTTTATTCATTTTAGAGAAGGGAGAAAGAGAGAGAGAGAGAGAGAGAAGAGGGGAGGAGCAAGAAGTATCAACTTACATATGTGCCTTGACTAGGCAAGTCTGGGGTTTCGAACTGGCAACCTGAGCATTCCAGGTATATGCTTTATCCACTGCGCCACCACAGGTGTGGCCTGAAACCTATGTACTCTTATTGATCAATGTCACCCTATTACATTTAATTTCTAAATTAAAAAAAAGGAAGTATTAATTTGCAATATTTAAAGATAGGGCATATTTTGATATACAGAATATATTTTCTGTTTATTTATTCTTGCAAAAAGAGGGATAGAAGAATGGGCTCCAGCAAAATCAGAGAGTAAATTGAAAAAGAAGAAAATGTAAAGTGTGCCTAACCAGGCAGTGGTGCAGTAGATGGAGGGTTGACCTGGGATACTAAGGGCACTGGTTTGAAACTCAAGGTTGAACCTGGCCAGCTTGAGCATGGGCTCACCAGCTTGAGCTCAGGGTCGCTGACTTGAGTGTGGGATTTACAGCCATGACCCCATGGTCGTTGGCTTGAGCCTAAAGGTCACTGACTTGAAGCCCATGGTTGCTGGCTTGAGCAAGGGGTCACTGGCTCAGCTGCAGCCCCCCAGTCAAGGGACATATGAGAAGCAATCAATGAACAACTAAAGTGCCACAACTATGAGTTTCTGCTTCTCATCTCTCTCTCCTTCTGTCTGTCTGTCCCTGTCTGTTGCTCTCTCACTCTCTGTCTCTCGTGCAAAAAAAAAAAAAGTGAAATGTGAGAAAAATGGAACCAGCCCAATAGAGCAACAGAGAAGACCCCTAGGTAACTGGCTGTGCAACGCATATTTGAGTAAGAGTAGAGAGAGACCACAATCAGATGCCTTCTAGGAATAACTATTCATGAGTTCACTTTACTTTATGGAGCATTTTGGTTGAGGACAAGGTAGAAGAGGCTATGTGGATAGCTAAGTACTACACATGAAAAATTGCCATGGTGAAAAACTGCTGCAAAAGAAGAAATGTGTCATCACATATAGCCTGGGCTTTACTCTACAGTTACTAGTATTTACAAGGTTGTAATAATTTTACACTAAGTATTGCTTTAATTTAAAACAAATGTGTATATTATAGGAGATGGGTAGGAGGAGGGGTAAGATAGTATAACATCTGTCATACTGGATGCCTAAAATTAATAATTTGAAGAAATAGTAGAATCACTTTATTTTTTAGAAATATGGACTTAAGAATAGAAGAAGCACTGCCTTGGCCGGTTGGCTCAGTGGTAGAGCATCGGCCTGGCGTGTGGAAGTCCTGGGTTTGATTCCCTACCAGGTCACACAGGAAAAGCACCCATCAGCTTCTTCACCCTTCCCCCCTCCTTTCTCTCTATTTCTTTCTTCTCCTCCTGCAGCCAACGCTCCATTGGAACAAAGTTGGCCAAAGCACTGATGATGGCTCCATAGCCTCAAGCATCACCCCCTGGTGGGCATGCCCAGTGGATCCCGGTTGGGCACATGCGAGAGAATCTGTCTGCCTCCCTCCTTCTTCTCACACACACACACATATACACACACAAACACGGAATAGAAGAAGCAGCCAAAAAAGTCAAAAGGTTATATTTGGGTAGCAAGGTATGAACATTGGTCAGGGACTTATTTTTCATTTTAAGCTTGATGGTACTTTTTGATTTTTCAACCATCTGCATAAATTATTGATTTTTTATTTCCTAAATATATCTTTGAAAAGCAACACAATTTAAAAACATAATGATATCCAACTCTTTGGATATCTATTTCACTAACCTTGGCCTTATTTATTTATTTCAACTCTGAAGACAAGCCATGTTGACAGATTCCTTCAGTTTATATCCACACAGACAAAATTATAAATATTTAAAGACAAAATGCTTTTGTTGGTTTTATTAGTGGAATCTATTTGAGTGTATATATAGCTGATGTCTCGCTTAATTTCACCTAGTCCTTTCCTGTGTTTCTATGACAGGGTTCCAAAGTAAGATTTGTATAGCTACTGGCTCTGTTTTAGAAGCACTTGGGCACCCCATGATTAAGAGGCTCCTCCGAAGAGGCCCATCTGCTTCTCCACCCCTCCCCCCTCTCCTTCCTCTCTGTCTCTCTCTTCCCCTGCTGCAGCCAAGGCTCCATTGGAGCAAAGTTGGCCCGGGTGCTGAGGATGGCTCTATGGCCTCTGCCTCAGGTGCTAGAATGGCTCTGGTCACAACAGAGCGATGCCCCAGATAGGCAGAGCATCGCCCCGTGGTGGGCATGCTGGGTGAATCCTGGTTGGGCGCATGCGGGAGTCTGTCTGACTGCCTTCCCATTTCCAACTTCGGAAGAATACAAAAAAAAAAAAAAAAAAATGGCCAGAAAGTTTTTGAGATCAAAACATTTCCAGTTCTTCAGTTCTCTCTTACTATGCCACCCCAATTTCTCTCAAAAGAGAACTTATCTTAAATTCATTCAACACTGATTTTATTTTTGTTAATCTGTATGATTGACTTTTTCCTCTTCAACCTAATTGACTTTTATTTGAATAAGACAAGTAAATCAACTGATTGATTTGCTTACCAGATTATCTAATCTCTGCAATAAATGAGACCTTAATTTAATTAACATGGTATAAGTTTTACTAAAGCCAAAATATTTGCCAAAGTATTTTATAATGGCTATATTTAATAGACTACTTACACTATTGAGTTTTCCAGTCATGGTTGCAAATAAATGATCAATATTAAGTGTTCCAGTTAATGATTTTAATTTCATCATTTTTAGATATGTACAATATGGTTTTAAAAAAATTATATGATTTGTGTATATAAACTCTTGGCACGAAATAACAAGTTTTAAACTGACAAAAACAAAAACATAAATCTTGGTATCTGCTCAAAAACTTGAAGTACGTAAATTGCTAAGGAAAAGAGACATATTTTAATGCAATTTTCCCGGATTCTCCAAAAGTTTATTCTTAGTAATGTTTGTTCCTATTGTTCACCCCGACCAGTCAGATTCTAAAGGGCTATTCTGGTGGAAACTATTCAGGCTCTGACAGATAGCCAACATGAAAATGGAAAATCTATATCCTCCGCCTAGATGTCTATCTGGAAAATTCATGTTTATCCTTCAAGTCTCAACTCAAACGCTGCCTCTATTCTGAAACCTGCAGCACCTGGTAAACTTCTCGGGTTGTAAGGAATAGAAACAAATTGTGACTAAAGAAGAAAAACAGAAGATTTATTGGGAACATTCTGGATGCCTCCCAGAAATCTCAGGGAGAACTGAAAAACTCAGCCTGGGGGAGAACAGGAACCAGGGCAACCCCAGCGACCTGTGCAGCAAGGACTTCTGGACTTTCTCTCTTGACTCCTACCCCATGGTGGCTTGTGACCAACAGCTTTCTGAAAAACTCAGCCTGGGGGAGAACAGGAACCAGGGCAACCCCAGCGACCTGTGCAGCAAGGACTTCTGAACTTTCTCTCTCGACTCCTACCCCATGGTGGCTTGTGACCAACAGCTTTCTGAAAAACTCAGCCTGGGGGAGAACAGGAACCAGGGCAACCCCAGCGACCTGTGCAGCAAGGACTTCTGAACTTTCTCTCTCAACTCCTACCCCATGGTGGCTTGTGACCAACAGCTTTCTATTCAGGTTCACCTTCACAGTCCAGGCAGATATAACATGGCTAGATGAAAAGGCAGATAGATCAAGCTTGGCCACTATAGAAAACAGAAACTGTTCAGTCTCCCCAATTTGTGTCTCCTGTCGCCTTTGATTTAGATGCAGCTTCTCCTATATTTCAAATGCACATTGCATACCCTTGTGAAGTCAAGGATACTGTTGGGACACTGTAAAGCAGACTTTTTTTCATATTTGAATACTTAGTATAGAGCACAGTGACCGATATGTAATGAGCACTGAAAAATTATGTTTATATAAATTAAATTATATGTGTTCAAAAGAAAGTCAGAGTAGGCTTTTGTCAACTACTTACCATAACACCCTGAGAAACCTCTTTGGTATGTGTTAAAGTAGAAAAGAGTCTAACTTAGAATACAGATTTACAAGGTTAGGGAATTGAATTAAATTATTTTGCTATTCTGAGAACCCTTTCTTCAAGGTACTGGTGTGTTTTTTTCCAAAAGAATTATTTTTTATTTTATGTTTTATTATATAATATTTGATACAATCCAAAGGTATATATAATACTTATATAGGTTGTAAATTGTAATAAATTATGAAGGAAATAAACACTATGAGCACTATGTCCAATTTAAGAACAATATAATTATTAATACTAGTGCACCTGTGAGATCTTTCCCTTTGTTATCCGCCTGACTCCCCCCTCCCTAAAGTGATCACTAACCTGCATTTTACTTTCCCCTTAATTAACAAAATATACTTTTATAACATATGTCTATATCCCTAAGCAATGTATTTTTAATCATTAGTCAACCTCTGGGGAATATGTCTTATAAACCTTACTCCTTCGTAGAAATACAGTGTGTCCGTAAAGTCATGGTGCACTTTTGACCGGTCACAGGAAAGCAACAAAAGATGATAGAAATGTGAAATCTGCACCAAATAAAAGGAAAACTCTCCCAGTTTCTGTAGGATGATGTGGCAGCATGTGCGTATGCGCAGATGATGACGTAACATCATGTATACAGCAGAGCAGCCCATGGCCATGCCAATCGAGATATGGACGGTACAGAGGAAAGTTCAGTGTGTTCTGTGGCTCACTAAATTTGAATCTGTGACCAAAGTGCAACATGAATATCATCGGCGCGTTTATAACAAAGCGCCACCACATAGGAATAACATTACTCAGTGGGATAAGCAGTTGAAGGAAAACGGCAGTTTGGTAGAGAAACCCAGTTCTGGTAGGCCATCAGTCAGTGATGAGTCTGTAAGAGGCTATACGGGATAGCTACCTAAGGAGCCCTAAAAAAAATCTGTGCATGAGCTCACATCGAACTGCACTGAATTGGTATGAAACTGAGAGAGTTTTCCTTTTATTTGGTGCAGATTTCACATTTCTATCATCTTTTGTTGCTTTCCTGTGACCGGTCAAAAGTGCACCATGACTTTACGGACATACTATAGAAACTTAGGTAACTCTATATGATATACCCAACACCAAGCTACCCACTCAAACCAGAGCCAGATATGGTTACCACTTCTTGTTCCAGACATGAGTCATAAGAGCTTATAAGAGCTAATAGTGAAATAAAAAGTCACTGTGGGGAAGTCACTCTTTTCAACTTAGTTCGAACACAATCTCGGAATCCTTAACGCTAACAGTAGATCAGACAATGACTGCCAATTTCTTGAGATTTTTAAAGGAAAACTGTTTTTTGATAAGAAAGTCCTGTTAGTGGAATAACATGAAATACAATTGTTGATCCCAGTGCTTTTATTCCAAGAATAAGAAGATTTCTTTCTCATTTGAATGTTGAAAATGATTTTTAAATAATCTAAACAAGCCTGACCAGGTAGTGGCAGAGTGGGTAGAGTGTTGGACTGGGATGCGGAGGACCCAGGTTTGAAACCCCAAGGTTGCCGGTTTGAGCGCGGGCTCATCTGGTTTGAGCAAGGCTCACCAGCTTGAGCCCAAGGTCGCTGACTTGAGCAAGGGGTTACTCGGTCTGCTGTAGCCCCCAGGTCAAGGCACATATGAGAAAGCAATCAATGAACAACTAAAGTGTCGCAACGAAGAATTGATACTCTTCATCTCTTTCCTTTTCTGTCTGTCTGTCCCTATCATCTCTCTCTGTCTCTATCACACACAAAAAAATAATAATCTAAACAATATAATGTTAGAAAGCTTATATTAAAATACACCAAGGAATGATGTCTTTCTCTAACTTGAAAATCAATATAAAAAAATTCATCTTAAGATTTTATGTACCAAGAGCATTTTGCTACTGAAAATACTATTTCTATATTATGTTTTAATAGAACCTATTCTCACTATTAAAAGTACAATGTGTTATTTCTGCTCTCTCACGGTATCTTATTTTTATAGATATGAATATTGGACCTCAATGAGAGACTACTGGACCTCAGTTAGAGACTTGACCACACCTAAAATTTTTTGCCCAACCTGTTATCCATCCAAGAGAGACACATTTAACTTGAGGTAAGTCCTCTCTATTTTGTGTGTCAGATGTGATACTGGATTTCTTCATTTCTGAAACTAATACCCCACCCCTAACTTTATGCACCAAATCTAATATGTGCATCTTGTCTTGAACAAAATTTATCACTTTCTTCTGATAACTGAACCCCACTTTCCCAAGCATAAACCATTCTATATGATGCAGGAGGACATACAACCAGTCCTGGTCAATGAAAAAATCTCTTGCCCTAGACCAGAGCGATCAGGTCTAAAATAGTCGTGTGATCCCAATCTGGCTAATCTGGCTGTACATGAGGATTTTTCTACAAGTGCTATAAAAAAAAAAAAAAAACTTTTTTCTTTGAAGGGTTTTAGACTGATATGAGGTATGTCTTGAGGTAACTAACTGCTAGAATGTAAGTCTTATTGTACCAACAGCACTCTAGGCTGCCAGTTAAGAGAACATTTCCAAGAAATAGAGATGCAAAAATTTCATAGTATTGGAAACTGCCCCACCCCAGCCTTGTCATGCCTGAGATCATTCCTGTTTTGTGGGTGTTTAGCTAAATAAGCTAAAAAGACTTTTCTTTCTTAACTTCTTAAGTCTGAGTAAATTTTCTACTACTTTCAACTGAAATAGCTGTAGCCAATACCAAAATATGTACATAAAAATGGCAGGTAACAGACCTTAAAATGAGTTGACTGAATCCGGGGGGAACGTACGGTAATCTGTTCATGAAACTGTAGATTAAGCACTGTGCCTTGTGTTTAGGGTGCATATTATGTACTTACTTGGGATGTAGCTTCAGGGAACTTATTAAAAACATACTGGAGACTTCCTTTTCCGGTCAAGATGGAAGAACAGAGATTAGAATTACCCTCTTGCCTCAGGAAAACTAAAAAGTAAGTGAGAAAATGAAACAATAATTTTCAGACGTTGTATAGCTGGTAGCACAGGACAGTGACTCCTGCGAGAGAAACACCGAATGGGGTGAGTTCTAAGATTGCTGCAGCTTCCTGCCTAAGGAAAGTGCTTAGGGTGCATGCAGTGCAGGAAGGGGGAAGCCAGGCAGAACCCAGCATTCTCCTGAGTTGGGAAAGACAAAACTGAAGGTTCACAGAAGACAAGAAAGCTAAAGTTTGGGCAGAGAAGCAAAGATAAAGAAAACTGCAGATAATCAGAGCTCTGGAGTTCTTAAGAGTTCCTTCCCACCCCCACCAAGTCTTGACCTGAGTCCTGATCATTGGATATGTATGAGGAAACTACCCAAGGCCCTGGAGAGAACCACCCAAGGGGTTAACTATAGCAATCATGGGAAATCAGTCAGCGGAATCGTTGATGTTTCCTCCAGTCAGAGTAGAAAACGACTTAATATATGGGACATCAAGCGTAGTCCTCAGAAAGGTAGGGCTCACTAGTGGGTGAAATTAGCCCTAAAAGCTAAACTGGCTCCACCTAACAGAACTTATAAGCAAGTCTCAAAAAGGAATTAAACTGTCTCAGAATAAAGTTCAACAATACTTTTTTTAAAATTCATAAATATCTGGCAGCCATAAAAAGAAATCAATTTCCTTTCTAGTTTTTTATAGCTTCTTTCCCCCCACACTTTAAATTGTCCTAATCTGCGTTCTTACTGTGACTTATTTCCTATAATGTGTAGTTGGTCTAACAGCATCCTCACACCTGGTGGGTAAAATGTAGCTATGCATGCTGGGAATGGTAAGGATTGTAAAGAACCACGCAATACAACCTTTTCTTATCTGTCACAAAATAAAAAATTACAGGGCATTCAAAGAAGCAGGAAAAGGGGACCCTTAATAAGTAGAAAATTATTCAACCCATCAAAATGGAATCAGAAATTACATAGATGATAGAATTAATAAACAACATAAAAAGAATTACCATGACTGTACTGCATATGTTCACAATGTGGAGGAAAACGTATGCATGTTAAGGAGAAAACACGAAAGATATAAAAATGATCCAAACCGACCTTCTAAACATGGAAAATACAATGTCAGAGATTAAATATACCTGAAGAAGCTCCAACCCAAAGACATCTGACAAATACTTTTGTTTGGAATCAAGTTTCACCATTTTTCATTTTAGCCCCCTTTCTTCCTTTGTAAATAGGAATAACATGTTAGAGTATTATGAAGATTAAATGAGCTAACAAGTGCAGCTCAGAACAACCCTTAGCATAGTAAAAGAATTCATTAATATTACCTATTACTAATACTACAATGATATATCTTGTTTAGATATTTTACCCAGTTGTTCTGCTGTGTTCCAACTCTTCTTGAATTCTCTACTGCTATCTGTCTGCTTAGACCAACCCATTAGCTATCATCATTCTTGTTAACTTCCAGCTTAACTGCACTTCCTTTTGTCCTCTGCAGGTGGATATGACAATAATGCTTATCCTTCCCAAGGGTCAGTCTGATTCTGCTTCTTTTCCCACTTAATTTAATCTGTCCTGCTCTTTGTCAAATTTACTGTTTTCTTTTCGACAACAGGAAACATTGAGTCATCCAGTCCAATCACTAAAATTCCCACTATGATAGATATTGTGAAGAATTTATTTTTTCTAGCAGTTTATTTCAGGCAAGATATAATATGCACAGACCAGTTCTGCAAAGTATTTAATACTGAAATGACAAGTTTGACTAAATCCTGTAATATAAACCATTATATTTTAGTTTATATACTATAGTATACATGATATATTATAAATCATTATAATGTATAAAATAGTGTATTATATAATATAATATTGCATAGTATATAGTATCTCACTTTTATCCTGAATTTAGAAATCCAGTTTCTGCTAATAAAAAATAATGACCTAATTAATTTAATAACAGCTATAAATTTTGAGCAATTTATGTGACAGGGAAGATTTTTTTACACTATCTTATTTTATATTGTCACAATGCTATCAAGTATTTATTATTGATAACCCTATTTTACAGATGAGAAAATTAAGGTTGAGAAAGATTGACATTAAAGTCATATATTCAGGAAGTTAGTGAGCCTGCATTCCATGTCTTTCTGATGCAAAAACAACTTACTTCTTTTTTTAAAAATTAGTTTACAACTTCTTAACCACTATGCTTTTGGGGAAAAAATGGGATAAATACCTTGATTAGAATTAGTACTTTTTATTCCACTTTGAATAATAAGTTACTAAAGCACAAAACAAGAAGATCCATATGATTAAAGTTGAGGGGTCTGGAAATCTACAGATAGAAATGCATCCTAGAGAGAGAGGACATCTATATTATACTTTGAAACATCCATGAAGTCAAAACAAGTATGGAGTCTAACTATAGTTAGAAATCAATTTTCTGGGCCCTGTCCAGTTGGCTCAGTAGTAGAGTGTTGGCCCAGCATGTGGAAGTCCCTGGTTTGATTTCCAATCAGGGCACACAGGAGAAGTGGCTATCAGCTTCTCCATCTCTCCCCCTCTCACTTCTTCCCCTCTCTCTTTCTCTCCCTCTCTCACAGCCATGGCTCAAAGGGTTTGAGCAAGTTGGCCCCAGGCACTGAGGATGGCTCCGTGGCCTCACCTCAGCTGCTGAAGTAGCTCAGTTGCTGAGCAACAGAGCAGCAGCACCCAGATGGGAGGAGCATCACCCTGTAGGGGGCTTGCCAGGTGGATCCTAATCAGGGAGATGAGGAAGTCTGTCTCTCTGCCTTTCTGCCTCCTCACCTCTCACTTAGAAAGAAAGAAAGAAAGAAAGAAAGAAAGAAAGAAAGAAAGAAAGAAAGAAAGAAAGAAAGAAAGAAAGAAAGAAAGAAAGAAAGAAAAGAATTTCCTTTCTAGTTTTTCATAGCTTCTTTTCTCCCACACTTTAAACTGTCCTAATCTGTGTTCTTACTGTGACTTATTTCCTATAATGTATAGTTGGTCTAACAGCATCCTCACACCTGGTGGGCAAAATGTATCTATGCATGCTGGGAATGGTAAGGATTGTAAAGAACCACGCAGGTACAATACAAGACATTGCCACATCAAACCCACAGGAGCACTTTTACATGTAAAAGCAAACTCAGTCAGTAGCAGACTAGCAGAGCCCTCTGGTGAGAAGAAGACGTTTTTTGAAAGCAGCTTTTTCTATTTGTTGAAGTATGTGCCTTCAATCATAAAAATACACATTCATTCATTTGTCCTACAAGCATGTATGTTGTACTCAGTATCTAGTCAGGCACTATGGTTGGTACAGGGAGTGGCAAAATGAATGAGGGAATAAATGCCTCAGATGTCAAAGTCTTCATAGTTGAGTAGAAAGATCAAATATGTATATGCTTTGGTGCCCAACAGCAAAACACCACCAGAAATATACCTACATTCAAACAAGGGGGAGCTTATTATTACTGCAGCAAAGGAGACCTCATGCCATGGGAGTAAAGGGGAATTTCTGAGGGTGTTAGGGGCACTTACAGAATTTGGTTTCGTGTTAACTAATTTTCAGGAGGGTTCAAGGAAGCAGATATTTGCTTTGGATTAAGTGCTTTCAGAAAGTAGGTCAATTCTATAATTGGATATCTTAATAGTTTTTATGAGGGAGAAAGGAGGAATGGAATGGGGTTAAAACTGTGATTCGTAAAGTAGTGGCAGCCACTTATGTTAGCTGAGGAAGGCAGATGTGTGGCTATTTTTTGTGATTGGTACAGTGTCCTTGTTTTTGTCTGTCCTCAGATGTGGTTATGGAGGGTTCATGTTTCTGTTTTAATTCATTAAGTGGATTAGCCACACAGGGACCTCATATGATTTTGAGATTCTGTGAAAATGTTATGTTCAACATGATAACACCATGGCCCAGCTGCGAGCTAGGGCTGCTTTTTCTTCCTCGATACTGAGTTACACTATACCTTGATAATTGCTAATTATAAGAATACACAAATGTTGAGTTTGAGAGACTGATAAATTCTGCCTATGAAAGGTGCTTTTTAGAAAAGTTTCATGTGAATGATGATGTCTTGAAGGATGCACAGGAATTTACTGGATTAAGGAGAGATCAAAGGTCATTTCCACACAGAAACAAAGTACATAAAGAGAGGTGAGCGTACAGCACGATGAGGAACTTGGAGTAGCACAGTATGCTAGAATACATGAGGGAAGTGCGTTGACGAAATTAGAGGCTGAGTCCATAGGTAGTGGTCAGGTCATGAAGGGAATGCAGACTTCATTCAGCTGGCAATATGAACCCATCAAAAATGATCTGAGTCGGCCCTGGCCGGTTGGCTCAGTGGTAGAGCGTCGGCCTGGCATGCAGAAGTCCCGGGTTCGATTCCCGGCCAAGGCACACAGGAGAGGCGCCCATCTGCTTCTCTACCCCTCCCCCTCTCCTTCCTCTCTGTCTCTCTCTTCCCCTCCCGCAGCTAAGGCTCCATTGGAGCAAAGAGGGCCCGGGTGCTGGGGATGGCTCTGTGGCCTCTGCCTCAGGCGCTAGAGTGGCTCTGGTCGCAACATAGCAACTCCCAGGATGGGCAGAGCATCGCCCCCTGGTGGGCAGAGCTTCGCCCCTGGTGGGCGTGCCGGGTGGATCCCGGTCGGGCGCATGCGGGAGTCTGTCTGACTGTCTCTCTCCGTTTCCAGCTTCAGAAAAAAAAAAAAAAATGATCTGAGTCAAAGGTAATATAATAAGATACGTGTTTCAGAAGATTTTGGCAGCTATATGGAGAAAAAACTAGTCTGAGAAGATAAAAAAGATAAATACCAATTAGAAAATTACGTTAGGCAAGCAATGATGAGCTTTTATACAGAATCAGTAACAATGTGATAACAGAAAATATACGACACATTTCTAGTATAGAATTGACCAGACTTGGAGACTATATTCTCCACTAAGATATAAGATGCATAAGGAGAGAAATCAAACACAATTTGGTCCCCACTGAGCACCTAATAACTAGGATAATGTCTGTCATCTGGTAGTTGGTCAATGAATATTTATTGAATTAATATCCAAATTGTGAAAGATGGCTTGAGGAAGATGTTAATGAAGAAGTAGTACATGTTTCTAGATCTTGGTGCTGGGTGAATGATTGAATAAATTGAGATAAAGGAGTGATAAAGGAGGAAGAAATTGTTTTGATTTTGGATGAACGCACAAAACAAAGTCAAAATTGTGGGCTATGTATATTCAAACTCTTCAAGGTACATTTTTAAAATAAAAATAACCTGAAGTGTGTTGATTAACCGAGTAAGAACCCAGAGTCCCCTACAAGTGTTAACACATTTCTTCTGTGCTGAAAACTATCCTGTAAGAATAAGTCCCAGACTTATTAATTATTAAAGAGACAGAGCTGAAAAAATAAAGTTCTAGAAAATATAATTGCCATATGAACTTAAGGAATTCTTTACCATCAATTATTTCCAGCCTTATTAAGGTATAATTGACATATAATCAAATGTACATATTTAAAACCTACAATTTAATGAACGTGACATATTTACACATCTCTAAAATTGTCACAACAAGATAATGAGTATATAACCATCACATCCAAAAGTTTCTTTCTGTTCCTTTGAAATCCTTTCCTCTTTCCTTTTATCACTCTGTCCTGGAACCCAGTCCCCAGGCAACCACTGATCTACTTTCTCTCTCTATAGCTTAGTGTGCACTTTTTAAAATTTTATATAAATGAAATACTACAGTGTATGTGTATGGTTGTTTTTTCTTTTTGGGTTTTTTTTTTGGGGGGGGGGGCTGACTGCTTTCACTTATAGCATAATTTTTTTGAGATTCATCCATATCATTGTATCAAAACTTCATTAGCTTTTATTGCTGAGTGGTATTCCATTGTGCAATATGCAAACAATTTTTTATGAAGTCTCCTGTTGATAGACAGTTAGGTTGTATGCTGGTTTTAAAATATGTCCACAAGGTTTCTGATACTACTTCCTTTAAGAAGTGGAGCCTAATTTCCCTTTCCTTTGCTCTGTGGGCTAAATTTAGCAACTCTTTTCTAATAAATAAAGTATAAGTGATGGAATACAACTTTTGGGATTAGGTCACATAGGATTTTAGACTTCCTCCTTTCTTCCATCTGGGGAAAGTCATGGTGTGAGGAAACTCAAGCAGCCCTATGGAGAAGCCTGTGTAATGAGAAACAGCAGTCTCCTGTCAACAGCCATGCAAGTGAGCCGTGTTAGAAGCAAATCTTCCAATTTCAGTCCAGACTTCAGAACTGCACCCTCATGGGAGACCCAGAGTCAGAATGACCCAAATAAACTGCTTGCAAATTCCTGATCCACTGAAAATGTTGAGATAATAAATATTTGTTGGTTTAAGTCACTAAATTTTGGGGTAAAGTGTTATATGACAATGGGAAACTAATATAGGTTGTTTCAGGTTTGGTGATGTTATGAGTAAAACTGCTATAAATATTTGTATGTAAACCTATATGCTCTCATTTCTTTTGGTTTACTATATATTTTGGTACAATTTTTATTTTGTCTTATATTATTTTTCATTAAGTGTCAAGTTGACCCAACAAGGTTATAAGCCCTAGATACTTATTTAATATTCCACTCAATGCTCAGACCCATGCTAATTACCTAGTAAATGATCAATATGTTAAATTGAGATGAATTGAGAACAATAAGTACTCAAATGACTTTCGGTATGTACCTGAGAGGAGAAGGGAGAAGGTGATTCAATGTTGCTGCTGGACATACTGACTGACCTTCCCTGTCTCTACCTGGTAAAAAATGAATTGATGCTTTAGGTCGAGGGAAAAAATGTAGTTTGGAGTCCATAAATAAAGTACACCCCCAGGTGATATGAGTCCTAATTTGAATTTTACACATATATGGGGAGAATTAATTTAATGTCATCCTAGTGAAAATCTCAAATGACATACTTCTCAAAATAGAAGTAAAACGTACTTTAGCACATTGCTAGACAGTGTCGTCTGTCTTTCAGCTGCTTTTCAACCAATCTAAGTGGTGCTTAGGGAAACTGACGATGGCATTGAGAATTTGAGTAAGATATATAGTTCAGCTCTCAGAATTGACTGGAAGGAGCCATGTATGTAGAAATACATACAGCAATGCCTGGTTTTGTTTAGTAGGCTTCTACATATTCAGTTTCTTTATCTGGCATGGAGAACACTGAGCTTCCTAAAGGGCAGAAATACAGGCTTTAACATAGCCAACTACTTCAAAGAAACATTCCAGGCAAAGGGCTGCTACCGAACTTACCTACAATGATTGATTCTATGTATTAGTGATAGATAGGAATCACCCCATAGTAGTTCTTGAGAGCTAGTAATAATAGATACTTTAAAAAAATATACCCATGAAATAGATTATATGCTTTGCATTTTTATATTCTTATCTTGATTCTATCCTGGCAATAAATTTGCTTAGGGGTGATGTAGAATTTTTTTAAAGATTTTATTTATTGATTTTAGAGAGAGGAGTGGGAGGAGTGGGAAGCATTACCTCGTAGTAGTTTGCTTGTCATCTGTGCCTTGACCGGACAAGCCCAGGGTTTCGAACCAGCAACCTCAGCATTCTAAGTCGACACTTTATCCACTGAGCCACCACAGGTCAGGCATGATTTAGAATTTTAAAAACATAAATGCAAATAAGAAAAAAAATAATAGGGTTAATATTCAGCTTTGGACACCAAAATTCAGCAAATTTTTATGGAAAAAAAAGAGACCAACAGGATTTTCTAAGCTCCTTTTCTGTACCTTTAGAGAGATTGGTGATCCTGTTTTGCTTAAGGGATATGCTATTAAATAGTAAGAGGAAATAAACGTAGGAAGGAAACAAACCTGTTCTAGGCCTGGTGGATTAGGAAGTGCAGCAGAAAGAGCAGAAGGGAGCAGAGTGAGTAGGAGAAACACTGCTGCTACCCTCCCTGCCTCTAGCGCCCCACTCCACAGAACAGACTGCTGGTCAGAAACAAAGGACTTATTAATCGTGGCAATAGCGGCACTGAGAGTGTCAGCATCTGCAGCCTGGATGTCCACAGGGTGACAGGAAGAGGGCCACATCACTCCTGCACATTAGTTGATTATACTACAGGAAACTTTGATTTTAGGAAACCTGAATTTTTTATAATGGACAGTGAGCCTATCTGAACTTTGCCTCAGAGGTAGATATTGTCTTATTATCATGATTAGGGAACTTACCTGCCTTCTGTCACAGAGGTAATCACTTTCCTCCAAGTCTGTTTGCTACATAATCAACCTTAAAAAGACAGTACAGAGGAAAGGTAGTCAGTGCCTCCAGGCCACGTGAAATTGTGAGACCTGTAGAGGACTATGTCCCAGCAATCAATACCTAATAAAACATCTTCAAAGTAAGCGTATTTCACTCACTTTCCGGAGAAGAGAAATGAGAGTTAGAGAATTGAGAAATTGACACCAACCCTCACAGAGGGGGAGTTGGAACTTACACCCAGGCCTGTCTCCTTCCGTACCCTCTCCCCACTAAACCACTCCCAAGACCCACGTGTGTTCACAGCTTATTTTTATGACAAGCCAAAAATCATGACTGGACTTTAGGAGCAAATTTCCTTATTAGCTTACTATGTCCCCCAAGATAACAAATTTTATTTTCTGAAAAATATCCCAATAAAACTAAAACTAAACTTTGTAAATGAGCTAAGATACCTTCCCCAAAACAGGGTAACACATAAGCTAAAGAACCATCTTGAACGTTCTTGTTCCAGCAGCCGCAACATGGGGGGGGGGAGAAAGGAGAAACTCCACCACCAGGCAGAACCAGGCTCCCATGCATATGGCCACGTTGAGCTTAGGCATCTCCAGCTACCATTACTATGCTCCATCCAAATCGCTGACTCCCAGTCATGCACACAACAGCATGGTTTTTGTTTTATGCTATCATGTTTTGAGGTGTTTTGTTAAGAAACAATAGATAACTGCCATGCTAGGTATAATCGAAATACATGTTGGAAGACTGGTTAAAAAAAATAAAATTTAAGGTAAATGTTAAAAAGAAAATAGAAGTTGGCTCTGGCCAGTTGACTCAGTGGTAGAGTGTCGGCCTGGCGTGCAGGAGTCCCAGGTTCGATCCCCGGCCAGGGCATACAGGAGAAGCGCCCATCTGCTTCTCCATCCCTCCCCCTCTCCTTCCTCTCTGTCTCTCTCTTCCCTTCCCGCAGCCGAGGCTCCATTGGAGCAAAGTTGGCCTGGGCGCTGAGGATGGCTCTGTGGCCTCTGCCTCAGGCGCTAGAATGGCTCTGGTTGCAACAGAGCGACGCCCCAGATGGGCAGAGCATTGCCCCCTGGTGGGTATGCCAGGTGGATCCCGGTCGGGTGCATGCGGGAGTCTGTCTGACTGCCTCCCTGTTTCCAGCTTCAGAAAAATACAAAAAAAGAAAGAAAGAAAGAAAGAAAATAGAAGTTTATATTGTGAGCTAATTGTAAGTTTAAATGGGCAAGTCAAACTTAAAGGTGGATGTTTTGCAGAGTCAATAGGATTAGATTTCTAATGACCTTTGAAGTCTCTTTCAGATACTGACTCACCTGACGTTGGTAGTTATCATTCTAGGGTTTTATATCTCAACCAGGGATGACTTTCCCTCTAGTGCACATTTGGCAAAGTCTACAGACATGTTTGGCTGTCACAGTTGGGGTTACGGATGCTACTAGCATGTCCTGCGTGGAGGCCAATGACACAGCTGAACATCTTATGATGAACAGGACAGACTCTTCATAATACAGATCATCCAGCCTAAATTGTCAGTAGTACCAAAGTCAAGAAACCATGTTTTAGGATTTCAGGATCAACTGTGTTTAAATAAAAGTTCTGACAACCAATTTCTCCGGTAAATCCAGAACTTCTTACATTTGAAGAGAAGCTATTCTTGTTCACATTTTCTTGTCCAAAATAATATTTTAAATGTTTATGTGAGTCGGAGCATATGGGTTTTTTGGGGGGGTTTTGTTACAGAGACAGAGAGTCAGAGAGAGGGATAGATAGGGACAGACAGGAACGGAGAGAGATGAGAAGCATCAATCATTAGTTTTTTGTTGCGACACCATAGTTGTTCATTGATTGCTTTCTCATATGTGCCTTGACCATGAGCCTTCAGCAGACTGAGTGACCCCTTGCTCGAGCCAGTGACCTTGAGTCCAAGCTGGTGAGCTTTGCTCAAACCAGATGAGCCTGCACTCAAGCCGGTGACCTCAGAGTCTCGAACCTGGGTCCTCCGTATCCCAGTCTGATGCTCTATCCATTGCGCAACCGCCTGGTCAGGTGGAGCATATGGTTTTGATGAGTCTAAGATATGTATATTTCTTCACATATTTATTTGGCATTTTATTTGCAGTAGACAATGTACTAGGTACTCTATTAAACTGGTAAAGACAGATCTCTATGCACTAGGTACTCTGGATATGAGTGCCCTTCCTGCCATGAGCATCTATCAGGGAGCTAGGCCAACAGCTATATTATCATAGGATAATTGCAGGATTAGAGGTTAGAAAAGAGGACAAAAAACACCAAAGTAAGCAAGAGATTCTCAGGAAAGGCTTTAAGAGAAAGGATCTCTGCTTTGGCTGGAGAGTTCAGTTGGTAAGAGCATTGTCCCAAAACTCAGAGGTTGCCAGTTCAATCCCTGGTCAGGGCACATACAGGAACAGATTGATGTTCCTATCTCTTTCTCCCTTCCTCTCTCCCTAAAATCAATCAAGAAAAAACATTTTTAGAAGAAAGAGGAAGGAGCTGAGACTATGTAGATAAGTAGAATATTTCAGACTGGAGGCTGGGAAAAAAAATAGGCTTTATAACAGGGACACCATGAAAAAGCATACCTGGTGTACAAGTCTAATTAGTTTAGAGCAGGGGTAGAAAACCTTTTTATACCTACCGCCCACTTTTGTATCTCTGTTAGTAGTAAAATTTTCTAACTGCCCACCGGTTCCACAGTAATGGTGATTTATAAAGTAGGGAAGTAACTTTACTTTATAAAATTTATAAAGCAGAGTTATAGCAAGTTAAAGCATATAATAATAATTACTTACCAAGTACTTTATGACAGATTTTTGCTAAGTTTGGCCAAATCTTTATAAAACAACTTACTATAGTTAAATCTATCTTTTTTTTTTTTTTTTTTCACGCAGACATCAGAAACTCTAGTCTGTAATGGTAACTCATCCTGCTCTAAATCTATCTTTTTATTTATACTTTGGTTGCTCTGCTACCACCCACCATGAAAGCTGGAACACCCACTAGTGGGCGGTAGGGACCAGGTTGACTACCACTGGTTTAGAACAAAAATAGTGCTTTTCGATAATAGTATATGGAATAATTAGGAGTTAAATAAAAGCTGAAATCATTGAAGGCTTCCAAAATTTTGATTGGAAAAAGTGTAGTGGGTGATAATATAAATCTCCAAGGGAAAAATCAGACAAAATAAACAAGTTTTTAGGATCTCACTTTTTTTCATGGTTGAGAGATTAAAAATATAAAAATCACAAAGACAAGTTTGGCCATGGCTAAGAAGAGATTTTTAAACAGAACAAAGCTTTTTAAAGACCCAAGGCCAACATTAAGCCTAAGGGTAAAGAATAAAGGGGCTTTATAACCAATATGCAGGAAGTATTAGTTGTAAATACAGGTTAAAACTTTGGAAAATAAGTTTGCCTTTGTTGTTTTCTAAATTTTTTGTGTGTGGGAACAATCATTTTTTTGAAATTCCATTTAAACCTCAAGAGATCTTTATGATAAATAACCAAAAGTCTCTCATGCTATCACATGCCTTCAATTTTCCTACATTTTCCCTTTAAGAGACAGGAAAAAAAATCCCTGTGGGCCCCAGAATATCTTAAGTACTTTAGTCATACAATATTCAATTTGAACTGGTAGTACTTACTTGTAAGTTTTTATGATTGAAAAATCACATGGTATGACTTTTTAAAATAGCCCCAAAGACTCATAGCAATTCTATAATCATTTGCTACAATGATGTGTTCTAACACCCACGAAAATGTGCCTCATTTCAAGACACATTTCCCTTGACAGAGCACCTGTTTTAAAGTGGAGCAAAGCTTCTTACTTCACAGCATCCCCTGAAAACACAGAGCATCACTGTAGCCATGGATGTGAAAAGATTGTGTTCTAACACAAAACCAACACCAGAACCCCACTGCACCAGGTTGGCCAGCATATACTTAAACCAGGGGTCCCCAAACTATGGCCCGCGGGCCACATGTGGCCCCCTGATGCCATTTATCTGGCCCCCCACTGCACTTCTGGAAGGGGCACCTCTTTCATTGGTGGTCAGTGAGAGGAGCATAGTTCCCACTGAAATACTGGTCAGTTTGTTGATTTAAATTTACTTGTTCTTTATTTTAAATATTGTATTTGTTCTCTTTTTGTTTTTTTTTTTTTTACTTTAAAATAAGATATGTGCAGTGTGCATAGGGATTTGTTCATAGTTTTTTTTTATAGTCTGGCCCTCCAATGGTCTGAGGGACAGTGAACTGGTCCCCTGTCTAAAAAGTTTGGGGACCCCTGACTTAAACAGTTAGGGTCCAGGCTCTCTTCCTAGGCACTGAGAAACCCTGGTTTCCAAATATCAGTTGTTATAAAATGATTCCAAGGTAGGTAAGTAGGACTTATGCTAGTGTGCCTAGCACACGAGTGTCCCAAATATAAAGTACATGATGTGATGATCCGTTTGCAGAGAGCAGAAGCAAGATCACCCAGGGAGCTCACTTAGGTTATCCTCATCCATGCAGAGCAGTTTCCTCAAAACTGCTTCTTCAAGTGTGGTTCTCAAACTGCTTGCACCAGGAAAATCTAGGGTGCTTATAAAAAGGCAGCTACCTTGGTGCTCTCACAGACCTGGTGGATAAACATCTTTAATTTGATTCTAGGCATGCTAGGGTTTAATGTGCATGTCTTATGTCAAGAGTCCGGCAAATTTTTGCATATAAAAATTACTCATTTTTTGTTGAATCACTCAATATTTAAAATTATACTGAAAATAAGAATTTTCACTTCTTTAATTAGTACTATTGAATATTATTAGCTTATGTCTACATGATGGAATATCATCACTTGAGGAAAAATAACTACTGATTCTCTGCTGAAGAAATGAAATATTTTATTACAACATTGTCAAAGCCAGTTGAGCCATCATAGTATATATACACACACACACACACACACACACACACACACACACACACACACACACACACAAATATTTTTCTGAATTTAGAAGTGGAGAGGCAGTCAGACTCCCACATGCACCTGACCAGGATCCACCTGGGATGCCCACTAGAGGGCGATGCTCTGCCCATCTGGAGCATTGCTCTATTGCGGCCAGAGCCATTCTAGCACCTGAGGCTGAAGCCATGGAGCTGTCCTCAGGGCCTGGGGCCAACTTTGCTTCAATGGAGCCTTGGCTGCGGGAGGCGAAGAAAGAGACAGAGAGGAAGGAGAGGGAGAAGGGTGGAGAAGCAGATGGGCGCTTCTCCTATGTGCCCCAACCAGGAATCAAACCCAGGACTTCCACACACCAGGCTGACGCTGTACTGCTGAGCCAACTGGCAAGGGCCCATCATGGTAAATATCACATTAATGCTGTTTCCTCAGTTCCCACTTTAGAAGGGTGTGGTGGAGCTATGTTTTTTTTCAGATAGAGGATTCAGAGTCACAAATTCAATTTCTCTGGGAAAAAAATACTGTTGTGTGTTTTTGTTTGTTTGTTTTTTAATTTAAAGTATAAATGTGGCCTGGCCCAGAAAAGGATTGTAGGTTTAACTTGAGAGCCAAAACAGCAAAGGTAACAGTGTAAAAAGACTAAAGTATGTTGCAGTGAAATATCCTGCAACATACTTTATATTTTTCAGACATACAATGTATTATTTTTCAGACATACAATGTATTATTTTTAAAAAATCTTAAAATCACATGTTTCTAAAGATATTCAATATGCCTGACACCCAGCAAAACGTTATTAAAACCTTGGGAGGGATGGTTGGGTAGTGGAAGGAATCTATATGTTCATGATTGGATAATGAAGTGCATCTCGCCTCCCTTCACAGCTCATTGCTCCTGAAGTGAATTCCCGGAGGAGGCCAGCCATTGGTTAGCCAGAGATGTCTGGCTTCGTGGAAATCTATAAGCTGAAAGTAATTTTCATTTATAAACTTATTTGACCTGTAAAATAATTGTAATAGGTGTTATTTTTATTATTGGCTTATTACAGATGGGAACATTTAAACACAGGTAGCTTCTATTTCTCACCCAAGTTCCCATGGCTTTAGGTGGACAGTCTTGGGTTGCAAACCAGGGCAGCTGGGACTGTGTGTTCTCTCTCTTCCAATCCGTCTCTTTTTGCTGATCCTCTGGAGCAGGGTGTCAGCCAGTGCAGTATTATTTGTCTTTCCCAAAGCATGCTTCTCCTTCAGGTTTCCTTTCTGCCACAGAAGAGTGATCACGAAATCCTTTAAAGGTTTTCACTCAATGTCATAGAGCGCTACTTCAGTTGCAAAAACTGTCCTTAGTTATGTCCAATGCTGCCTTGCAACTTGCAGGTGGTTCCCAGAGCTGGCATAAAGTTTGGGGCCACATCTTAGTTTCTTTTTTTTTTTTTTGGTATTTTTCTGAAGCTGGAAACGGGGAGAGACAGTCAGACAGACTCCCGCATGCGCCCGACCGGGATACACCTGGCACGCCCTCCAGGGGGCGATGCTCTACCCCTCCGGGGTGTCGCTCTGCCGAGACCAGAGCCACTCTAGCGCCTGGGGCAGAGGCCAAGGAGCCATCCCCAGCGCCCGGGCCATCTTTGCTCCAATGGAGCCTTGGCTGCGGGAGGGGAAGAGAGAGACAGAGAGGAAGGAGGGGGGGTGGAGAAGCAAATGGGCGCTTCTCCTATGTGCCCTGGCCGGGAATCGAACCCGGGTCCCCCGCATGCCAGGCCGACGCTCTACCGCTGAGCCAACCGGCTAGGGCCCCACATCTTAGTTCCATTGAAAATGATTTTTTTTTGTTTCTACATAGGATTGTTTTGTCATTTTTATGGTTTTCTAAAAGGACAAGTTTATTAATTTGTATCGGAACCAATATCTTTTCCAAAATAAATAAAAGCAAATTTAGAGAAACAGTGATATGGAGTTCATCATAAATTAAATACCACCTTCATTAATTGCTAAAAAGTAAAAAGGAATGAAAAAAAGAAAGAAAAATAGATATATAAGCTGGACCAAATTTCTCTTACTGACATTTTGGAGTCAGGAGAAAGATAAGTGAGCAAAAAAGAAAACTGGTGAGAAAGAGCCCCAAATGAACAGAAACGAGACAGAGACAGAAGAGACTAGGATGCCTCTGGGAGACAGGTTGGTTTTCCAGTTCTAGTTGACGTGAGACCTAGCTGAATGCCATTAGGTGTCTTTACATTCCATGGCATCTCTTAGTACCCATGATAGCTCCATTCCCCTCCGATGTGGGCAGCCTTGAAAAGAACAATCGAGTTCCTAAGAGAATATGATAAATAATTGTGTGAACTTTTAGACAAAGCATTTACAGTGGAGATCCTTCTCTTCACTTGCTTTTATCAGTAGTCTGGCCTCCCTGAAACAGCTTCTGTGTCTTTTATCAGAATTTTGTTGCATATCGTGTGGATAAGAATTACACAGGGAAGAAACTATTCAGACTCAAATCATACTGTCTTGACTTGAGTAAACATGTATTCAGCTGTATTCAGATGAATTTTCTTTAAGGGAGAGAAACTAACATTTAAGCATACAGTATTACATGTGTAAAGATCTTTATGTCATTAGCTATTTAATCCTCACAGCTTTATAAGGTTCAGGCTCAGGGAAGTCCATTGACTTGCTCAGTGATCAAAGTTAGAAAGTGGGCCTGACCAGGTGGTGGCGCAGTGGATAGAGCGTCGGACTGGGATGCGGAAGGACACAGGTTCGAGACCCCGAGCTCACCAGCTTGAGCGCGGGCTCATCTGGCTTGAGCAAAGAGCTCACCAGCTTGGACCCAAGGTCGCTGGCTCCAGCAGGGGGTTACTCGGTCTGCTGAAGGCCCACGGTCAAGGCACATGTGAGAAAGCAATCAATGAACAACTAAGAAGTCGCAACGTGCAACAAGAAACTGACGATTGATGCTTCTCATCTCTCTCCGTTCCTGTCTGTCTGTCTCTGTCTATCTCTGCCTCTGTAAAAAAAAAAAAAAAAAGTTAGAAAGTGGTAGTGTTGATACCATAATCTAGGCCTCTACCTGTTAGTCCAGAACTCTTTCGACTGGATCGGTATCTCACAAAATATGGTACACATAGCGTTTATGGTGTCCATGATTACTTTAAACGGAGAATGAAAAAAATACTTCAAAAGTTTAGTTACATGTTTATTTTAATATATATTGGAAAAATAATTAGAAGCAAATTTGGTTTTATGCATATAGGTATATATGTATATAGTAAATAATAGAACAGATGACATATAGGTAGGGCAAAAATATTGAAGGGAAATGTTTGAGGTTTGAAACCCTCACCAAATCAAGTTCATGTGAAATTATAACCAACATCTTGAGAATCCATTCAAAACTGGTCCAGTGGCCATATTAAGTTCAAGTTTGGAATTTAAATTAAATATTTTTAAGAAAGAATATGTTCATAGCACTCTCCATATAATGTTGAAATAATGAGGATGTTGATGACATTATTATACTTTTGATTTTCTGTAATCCACATCTAGTGATATTTGTGTTCAATATATTAAAATATAAAAATATGATAAATATTTTCCTACATTCAGTACATGTGCATTAAAATTCCTGAGTAATAATATACATCAACACTGTAAACTATTCTAAATGGTTTAACAAAGGCTAAGGAGATTTAAACATGTACTCAACAACTTTGTACATTTTGAGACTGTTTTCCAGGCAATCAATAAAACAAGACAGGGCAGTGTTATAAGGAAGGCCTAAAGACTTCAACCACCAGAGAAATATAATAATATTTTGATGATATATTGCCTTGACTGTCATACCCAGATGATAAAATGGACCTGGGAAACTAAAATGATAGAAATTGAAAAGGTTAGTAACTGGACACAAACACAAGAACATTCACAGGAAAATAGAAAATTCTTCTCTGATTAGGTCAAAATTTCTTCAAAGAAATGTGAATGTTCCATTAAGGGGATTTCTGACACTGATTCATTGTAGTTGCATGGGCATCAGCATATAGGAGCAATAGGATTGCATTAAGGAATCCAAAAATTCCAGTGTTTCAGCTCCACCCTCTACTAACAGAGACTTTGGAGAAGGCCTCTCACAGCTCCAAGTCTCTGTTTTGTCACTTAGAGACTGTAAGTAAAATACCTACCTGACCAGATCAAAAGACTACTGTCAAGGTACATTTTATACTGTAAAGCACTATATGCCTGTTAAGCAATATTAGGCTTAGAACAAGAATTAACAAAAGAAGGCTTACATTTTCCTCTTATAATGTTCGCTTACCTTATTTCCTCTAATATTGCAAAATTCGGTGTGTTTCTTTTTAAGAAGTGCGATTATTCTGGAACACAGAATAATACTTAAAATGTGAAGGTTGGAAGCATGTGTATAATGGGAAATAGGGGAAATCATGTACAGTGGTACCTTGAGATACGAGTTTAATTCGTTCTGTAACAGAGCTCGTAAGTCAGTCAACTTGTATATCAAACAAATTTCTCCAATTTAAAATAACTGAAATAGATTTAATCCATTCCAGCCCTGTGAAATATCCCCAAACCATCCTAAATTATGAAAAAAGACATTTTTAATTAAGAAACACACATGTATACTTTACCAATGCATAACAAAATATATAAAATTTAAAAAAAGGTGTTATTTAGTACTGTATTCTTACCTTGGAGACAGATGACTGCGGCTAACAGAGGTGAATGGCAGAGGAGGAGGGAGGGAGGAAGGGATGCAGGCACTGTAGACACGTAAACTAAAACTGCACTTTCTTAACACTAAAAGTTAACTAAAACTGCATTTTCTTTACTTTAAACAAAACTAAAACTGCACTTTCTTTACTTAAAATGAAACCACAGGCCCTGGCCGGTTGGCTCAGCGGTAGAGTGTCGGCCTGGAGTGCGGGGTACCCGGGTTCGATTCCCAGCCAGGGCACATAGGAGAAGCGCCCATTTGCTTCTCCACCCCCCCCCCCTCCTTCCTCTCTGTCTCTCTCTTCCCCTCCCGCAGCCAAGGCTCCATTGGAGCAAAGATGGCCCGGGCGCTGGGGATGGCTCCTTGGCCTCTGCCCCAGGCGCTAGAGTGGCTCTGGTCACGACAGAGTGACGCCCTGGAGGGGCAGAGCATCGCCCCCTGGTGGGTGTGCCGGGTGGATCCCGGTCGGGCACATGCGGGAGTCTGTCTGACTGTCTCTCCCCGTTTCCAGCTTCAGAAAAATACAAAAAAAAAAAAAAAAAAAAAAAGAAACCACAAAAACTTAATTGCAAAAAAATGCACTTTCTTAACTTTAAACTTAACCTAAGCTTAACATTACGTATTTTTCATTTAATCATCACCTGTTTTTGCCTTTTTGGCTTCACTTTCGGCACTTTCACTTGCAGGACTTTTGAATAAAAGTCTATCCAAAGAGGTTTGCTTTTGCCTGCTTTTTAAAATGTTACAGAAATGTGACAAACAAGTGTCATTAAAAAGTGCTGAAGCATGACCAGTTGAAACTTGCTCTGGGTGTTTCTTTTCAATGAAACTTGAAAGCTTCTCCCACATTGCCAGCATGTCTTTAATTTCACTTGTAGAAATCATTTCCTCCGACTCTGCCTCCTCCTCACTACTAATCTCTTGCAAAAGCTCTGTATGTTGCATTATCTGTTGCTCCTTCAACTCCTCAGTTGAGAGTTCCTCCTCATGTTCCTTGACAAGCTCGTTTACGTCACCCTCATCTACCTCCGGACCCATCGACTTTTCAAGGGACACAATCTCCTCCAACGCTTCCACCTCGGTCTCAGTCTCTGGTTCGAATCCTTCGAAGTCCCTGTCTGCAACAACATCAGGCCATAACTTTTTCCATGCCGAGTTCAAGGTTCTTGTAACCTCTCGCCATGCCAATCAGTAATGCGTAAACATAACACGATGTTGTAGTGATCTTTCCAAAACTCTCGAAGGATTAGAATTGTATTCTCAGGTACCTCAAAGCAGCAGTGGAACAAGTGCTTTGTATAAAGCTTTTTAAAGTTGGAAATGACCTGCTGATCCAGAGGTTGCAAGACTGAAGTCGTGTTGGGTGAGAGGTAGAGGATTTTCACTAATTTGAACTCATCAAGAATGTCATTTTCAAAACCAGGTGGTGGGCTGGAGCATTTTCAAGGATTAGTAATGCTTTAATTGGGAGTTTATTTTATTTAAATATTTCTTCACTGCAGGACCAAAGATGAGATTTACCCATTCAATAAAAAACTGCCTCGTAACCCATGCCCTAGCACTGGCACGCCACATAACCTGCAGTTTTTTTTAAGAATCTTGTGAGCTCGAGGATTTTTGGAATGATACACTAGCAGTGGCTTTACTTTATAATCACCACTAGCATTTGCACACAATGCAAAGGTCAGACCGTCCTTCATGGGTTTATGGCCTGGCAGCTTCTTCTCCTCTGCGGTGATGAAAGTCCTCCAGGGCATTTTTTTCCCAAACAATCCTGTTTCCTCACAGTTGAACACTTGTTGGGGGATGTAGCTTTCCTTTGCGATAAGTACAGCAAAATATGCGATGTACTCCTCAGCTGCCTTAACATCAGCACTCGCAGCTTCACCATGCCTCACCACCGAGTGGATGCCAGATCTCTTTTTGAAATTTCCAAACCAGCCGTGACTTGCCTTAAACATATCTTCTGCTGCCTCTTTTGAGGTTGATGGTTCTTTCTTCTTCAAGTCACTGTAAATAATACATGCCTTTTCGCATATTACAGCCTCCGTCACTGTATCTCCTGCCAGCTCTTTCTCTTTCACCCACACCAGCAGAAGCTTCTCCATTTCTTCATGGATATTTGTCCTTAATTGGGACAGAATTGTAGTTCCTTTGCTGGATTTGTGCTCTTGATGGCATCTTTTTGTTTAAGGATGGTACAAATTGTAGATGTATTGTGGTCATACAGCCTTGCCAGTTCAATCATTTGTACACCACGCTCATGTTTTTCTATTATTTCCTGCTTTACCTCTGTCAACATCATTCTCTTCTTCTTCTCACCACCGACCTTCACTCACTTTCTTTGGCCCCATAACAGCACACAAAAAAAGTTAGTAAAAAATGCAAAAATGATGCAAGAACCAGTACAGCACATGAGATTCGACTTGATTCTGCAGGTAACACGTGAGAAAGAACGAGATGCTGGTGTTGTGCTGCCGATACTGGACCCGTGCGCCAACTAGCGGCAGCTTCCCGAATCATGACTCATATCTCGGAATTTTGCTTGGATCTCAAACAAAAATACGAACCAAGTCGCAGCTTGTATCTTAAAAAAAAAAAAAAAAAATTCTGTATGTTGGTCTGCTTGTATCTCAAAGTACCACTGTATTATTAAAGAAAATGGGTTTATGCATTTTTTTTCCCCAGGACCATTACAGTAGATTAGGTGATGCACTAGAAGAGATGGTCCAACTTAAACAAAAAAACTGCTCTTAGAATTCTAATGAGGAATGTGTTTATGTTTCACAGCATGGGCTCCACTAATCTGGTGAAATATTTGAAAAGAGGAATTCATACATTCTGCATCTGTGTCATGCCAATCATCATAAGCTGGTTTGAGAATGTTGTCACTCTCTTTTACTGCCAACGTGAATCTTGCTGAAGTTCTGAAAGCCTGCATCATCGTTTAATGTTCCAAGCTCGCATGGAGTTTATCTTTCCAGAGAAAAATCAGTCTAGCAGGAACTTTAAACAACAGGCTCGCTGAGCGAGACGGACCCACAGTTCCATGTAAGTTTAAAAGGTATATTCTTTTTTCTGTTTAATTACTTTAGAAATATTTCTATTTTCCTGGATAAACTTACTGTATTTTCACTGAAGTCAAACACTGCCCTTGAAAGTCGCTTGGTACACTCTGCCCTTGGTCAGATGTCAAGTCTGATGAACATTTCCAAAAAAACATTTCTCTTCCAAATGACCTATAGAGGTTGTTTCAAGTGTGAGTCTAAATTTCCTTGTATTTCTCAGTAATATTCGTCTGCTCAAATATCAAGAAGAAAAGTTGCTTATTGTACCCTCTAGTGGTGACTGTGACACTTAAAAATATTTTTTTATTCCATTCTTTGTCCTTTTACTGTGAACCCACTGTATATTTACTTTAAAATATTTTTATTTTATTGTTTTGACTTGTACTGTATATTGTACAATACCAAAAATTTTTTATCAATCTTTCCAGAGATGCAAATAATGAAAATTATTTCTATGATTTTAACACTATGGTGTTTATAAATGCATCAAAAATATATTCAGAGGAGATTGACTCATTTTCCTCACATCTTATTCATCCAAATTTCATTCCACTTTTTAAAAATGTTTTAATTTTTCTTTCCAAAATGAAGGAAATTTTGGATTAATGCCCGCAGGCAGTTATTCACACTACCGGAGGAAGTAAGTATACATAGCACTCCGCATGTCCAAAAATATCATTTATATTTGTGTTTAGAGGCCCTTTTAACTTATTTAGGGTCAAGAGTATATTACATTTTCTAGAATTTTTAACATTTGAAATAAAATTAAAAAGCCACACGTGAAAATTCTGATTCTGCAAGAACTCGGAATTTACCCACTTTCTTCCCATGCCTCCCCCACTTCCTTCTCCCTACCCCAAGGCTGCCAGGGAGCAGCTTTAAACTGAGAGGAGGCACAAGGTCAGGACACCTGCTGCTAAAGATGTTGCTATCTCTGTCTACATTCTTCTCAGGTAGAAATTTAATTAGATATTTTTATTTTAAAGTTTTTGCTTTCAAATTCCTAATAAGTTACAGTCTGAATATAGATGATGAGAATAAAGGCAGGTAAGAAAAACAAAGAAGATAATCAGACAGAACAGATGGTTTTCAACAAAAACTTGAAATTAAGATTTATTGTCAACAGAGAGTAATCAATGGATAACCACAAATTAAAATGACTTTAATAAATAGATTTTAAAAAGTCTTGTTTCTGGATAAAAAAGACTCAGTATTTTAAGATGTCAATTTCCCTAAATTATCCTAGAAATTTAGTGATGTCCAATGAAATTTTAATAAACTTGACCAGATGTTTCTAAAATGTATCTGAAAGAATGTGCAAGTGAAAATAGCCAAGAACAACAAAATTAAAATAAGGTTGAAAGTAGGAAAGATAGATTTAATGTGTTTAAAGGTGATATGAAGCCATAATAAATAAAACTGTTATCACATAGCACACTAAAAGGGGGAGTTTTCTATTCAATAGAATAGAAAAACAGACAAGCAGTGATATGTGGTATTTAAGTAAATGCTAATATTGGCATTTTGAATTGGTGAGGAAAGAGGGATTTGAACAATTAATTCACAATTTGGAGATAATACACAAAGTCCTACTTTTCTCCTCACACCAAAATATATTCTAGTATAATCCATAAATTAAAATTTAAAAGATAGCAAAATGCTGAAAATAAATAAGAACTAGTATTTTAATATATCTTGGAGCAAGGAAAGCATTTATAAGCATAAAATGAAACTCAAGCCATAAAGAAAAATACCCGTAAATACAACATTATACAGATTTCAACTTTGAAATTATTTAGGAAAGTCTTCCATAATTATGGTCAGAAGGCTAAAACTGAAAAGATAGGCATAGTATCTGTGAGAACAAAGCACTAACTTTCTAATTTACAAAGAGCTCTCTGTAGTCACTAAGAGAAAGTCAACTCAATGAAAAATTGGCAAAACACATAAATTGGCAAACCACAAATGAGCACCTGCAAATGGGCAGAAAACAATAAAAGAGGTTCAACCTCACCAATGATTACAGAAACACAGATCTAAACAAGCTAAAAATTTCACTGAGTATTCTGGAAAATATTAGAAGAGTTTATAATGCCAAACTTTTCAGAGTATGGTGAAACAAGGTGTTTCAGTACTAAAGGGAGAAATGTTAATTAATATGATCTTTTGGGAACTAAATTTGGTAATATTTATTAAAATGTTTTTGACTCAGTAACTTCACTTCTACACTTTTAGGACTTTATCCTACCTAAATACTTTGCATGAATGTGCAGAGATATATGTATAGAGCTATTATATTATTTTTTTATATTATTAAAAATAATCCAATTGTCCTGTGTAGAAAAATGTATGGGAGTTCCTCAAAAAATTAAACAAAGTAATTCAATGAAATGTAATAATTCCATATGGTCCAGCAATTTCACTTCTGGGTATATACCCAAAAGAACTGAAATCAGGGGCTGAAACAGATATTTATGCATCTGTGTTTGTGGCATTATTCACAATACCCAAATGTGGAAGCAACCCTGCTGTGTCCATTGATAGATGAAAGGATAAATAAAATGTAATAATATTTTATTATTTGAAACAGTTGAATATAATTTAGCTTTAAAAAAGAAATTTTAATACACGCTACAACATGGGTGAACCTTGAAAACATTATGCTAAGAGAAATAAGCCAATAACAAAAGGAAAACTATTATATGAATCCACTTATATGAGGTACCTGCAGTAGTCAAATTCATAGAAACAGAAATATTAGCTAAGGGAAGGGAAGATGGAGAGTTAGTTTAATGGATATAAAGTTTCAGATGGGGAAGAGGAAAAAGTTCTGAAGATAATTGTTGGTGATCGTCATTGGACAATGTGAATATACTTAATGCCATGAAACTGTACACCTAAAACTGATCAAAAAGGTAAATTTTATGTTATTAATATTTGACCACAACTTTAAAAACTGTTGGATAGTAAATGTTGGGGTATACATACCACTTACATTATCTATTAAAATATTTTAAAATAAAAACTTGTAATATGTTTTAAAAATTACCAAAATGTTCATCAATAAACTATAGCATAAACCTTTAATGGAGTAGCATGCAGCTACTGAAAAGAATGGTGTGCTTGACTGGTGGTGGTACAGTGGATATAGCAGTGACCTGGTACACTAAGGTCCCTAGTTCAAAACCCTGATCAGCTTGAGCACAGGCTTTCCAGCTTAAGCATGGAGTCACTGGTTTGAGCATTGGATCATTGACATGATGCCAAGGTTCCTGGCTTGAGACCCAAGGTTGCTGGTATGAGCCCAGTGGTCACTGGCTTGAGCAAGGGGTCACTGGCTCTGCTTGAGCCGCCTATGCCCTCATTGAGGCACATATGAGAAGCAATCAATGAACGACTAAAGTGAAGCAACTACAAATTGATGCTTCTCACTCTATCCTCCCCCCTCCCTCCCTTCCTCTACCTCTCTCTCTTAAAAAAAAAAAAAAAAAGATGTGACTATGTACTTACATGGAATGATGAATAAGATACATTGTCAAGTGAAATGAAGAAATGGAATAGAAAATTGTATTACAGTTATCTTATATATTTCTCTTATAAAAATAATATTGTATCACTAACCAAGGGTAAGGCCATCTAATCCAGATGATGGAAAATCATCATCTTTGTGATTTTCTTCTTAGGGACACAGAGACAGGTCTCACTTTTGAGTATGAGTTGGGTCTTGTTGTAAGAGATGGATGTTCTCCACTGTCAATCCCACTAAGAGATTCAGCCTGGGGCAGAAAGTGAGGATTTAGTGAGCAGGAATTAGACTGAGGTAAGAAAAAAATTTTACTTTCTTTCTCTGGGTTTGAGACTTGAAGATTGTGAGAGGCCAGGAGCCCTGACCTGTGTCTGATCACATGGAGACAAGCTGATGACAAGTCAGAAAGATGTCTTGGCCCATAAAGGACCCAAGGCTTGAGCTGCAACAGAAATTTCCATCTCATTAGTCTTTGTCCTTCTCTATGGTGTCAGAAGTACTGAAGGCATATTACTGGAGAGCCTGTGTCCAAGCAAGTGGACAGCCACTGCTGGCAAAGGCTGCCATGTCTTCTAGAGTAGAGATTGTGAGTATCATCCCTAAAGCAAGAGAACCACTTTGATAAAAAGGGGTTGACCAGAAAGGATGAACTTCAGGGGTATGTTCCTAAGCATGTGTTATGTATCAAAAACAATTAGAAATATCTGAGAGAGCCCTAGCTGGCCAGCTTCATGGATAGAGCATTGGCCCGACATGAGGATGTCTGTGTTCAATCCTTGGTCAGGGCACACATGAGCAGTAACCATTTGCTTCTCTTCCCCTATCTCTCCCTCTTCTCTCTCTCTTCCCTTCTCATAGCCAGTGGCTCCATTGGTTTGAGCGTCAGCCCCAGGCACTGAGGATAGCTCATTGGTCCAAGTGTCAGCCTCAGCTGCGGATAGATCAGCTGATTTGAGCAGCAGCCCAGGGGTTGCCGGGTGGATCCAGATCAGGGCGCATGCAAGGGTCTGTCTCTCTATCTCCCCTCCTCTCACTTAAATAATAATAATAATAATAAAAGAAAGAAATATCTGAGAGGCATTCTTTGTATGGGATTTCATTTTAGTCAATAAAGAAGATTGGGGAGAAGCCTCAACATCATGGTTTGGACTAGAGTAGTTATAATCCTCAAGGTAAAGGTGATTAAACACCCAATCCCAATTTCAAGTCCTGTACCACAAAATTCAAAACCTCTGTGAATTCATGGGGAGAAAAGAAGGCAGGGACCAATGGCCCACAGCCCCCTCTGGTGTGGTCTTTGTACACACAGCTTCAAGAAAGGCTCGCTCACACCAAAATTTCTGTGGATAGAACAGTTTTTACTAAATCACTGGGGGCCTGGGAAAGAACCAAACAGTATGAGACCCTGTAAGGCTGGTGGCCGTGGCCATGCAGATTCACATTGAATTCAGGCATGTGGTAAAGGCACTGTGGAGCCTGAAAATGGTGGGCCATTTTGTTTATTAGAATCTCGCAATGGCAGACAAACAAACAGGCAGGAAAAACTGCTTCTCCCCCTCAGGGTTGAGGAGCAAACTAGGCAAGGGGAAAAATCCCTTCTCCGGAAAACAATAGCAAAAATGGCCCCTCCCAATGGCAACAGACAATCCGCAATCTATAATCTGCCACCCTGAGGGCGACACCTGTAGCCTTACATAGACTATACACACGTGGTGCTGCCCCGTGCTCATGCACCAATCAAAGTACAAGCAAGCAAGCCTAACACACTTGTTTGCCCAACATTCCATCCTTTTAAAGTTACTCGCTTCACAATCTACACTACAGGAATCTTCCATGATGGTCCCTGTGCAAGGCGTGAGGTGCATTACATAAACAGACTACAGCACAAGTTATACAATTACAATAACCATGTTTATACAATTACAATAACCATGTTGATGGGCTACCTTACATAGGGGCCCAAGATAGCCATTACTGACCCAAAAAGGGCTGATGGGGTGCTGCAGAGAATAAGGTCCCTCATCCCTGCCATAAACACTTCTTCATTTGGCCCACAGGACCTCGGGTTGAAAGCAGCATTCTTCCTACAGGGTTCCCAAAGGACCTTTACTAGCTCACCATAGCAATGCCACCTACTCACAGCCCCTGACAAGTCTCTGGCATTCTGCCAGACTGTACAAATGGCAGAATCACCCATTCTAATAGGATATGGTTTCCTGGGTTGTCATGGCAGTTATAAAGATGCTGCCTCAAGTAGGAGCGTGTGGAAATGGTGGCCAATTTCTCCATCTCTGTTCCAGAGAGCATAATGTCATCCACCCGCTATGTCCTACAACTGCAGCAACCAGGCTACCAGGGGCTCAGTAGGTTTCTGCCTAAATTGTGCCCCCAAGTCCATCAGCTCTGCCTGAGTGTAAGGACAGACCACAGAGTCCTCCACCACCTGCACAGGGGGTTTTGCCTGCCCCTGGGGGATGCTTCACTGCTGGGTTTTTACCTTCTGGGCGACCACTGGCCAGGCTCTGAGTCTGCGGATGGCAGCTTCAGCTGCCCAACCCTCCTCCTACTCCTCAGAAGAGTCGGAAACATCAGCCCCTGCTGGCTCAGATGCAGCTCTGTTTTCAGCGCCTGCTTCATTCAGTTCCTGTGGCTGCTGGCTTTCAACCTGAAACTGAGATTCCAGCTCTTGAACCTGAACTTGTTTCTCCATCAACTGGCAGTGTCAGTTTTCTCCTTCCAGGGCAAACTGGAGCTCACAAACCTGTAACTCCTTCTCCAGAGATCGCTCCAGTTCCAGGAACCATTGGTATCCATTCTGCATCTCACACTGCAGCTTTTTAAGAGTGGTCAGTCTCCTTTCCAGTGCTCGTTCCAGTTCACACCATCACTGGTTTTCAGCCTGAAGCCTGACCTGCAGTTCTCAGACCTGCAGCTCTTTCTCCAGTGATCAGTCCAGTTCTCGCCATCACTGGTTTTCAGCCTGTAGCCTGACCTGCAGTTCTCAGACCTGCAACTCTTTCTCCAGTGATCAGTCCAGCTCATGCTATTGTTGCCACTTGGTCTGCGGCTCATTCTGGAGTTTCTTACCTCATTGAGCCTCTCACACAGAGCTCTTGGTTTCTTTGTGCAGGATTATAAAAAAACACCTAGCCCACTGTCCCCAATAGGAGAACCACCAGGAACAGCCACTCCCCTATTCTACCCTTCAAGGGTGTTGGTGGCTCCATACCAATCTGATCCAAATCCTGCCAGCTGTGCCAGATGTAAGGCCAGTGACCCTGGCCATGCAGATTTACATTGGACTCAGGGTAAAGGAACTGTGGCGCCAGGAAATGGTGGGCCATTTGCTTATTAGAGTCTCACAACGGCAGACAAGCAAGCAAGCAGAGTAAACTGCTTCTCCCTCTCAGGGCTGATGAACAAATAGGCAGGGAGAAAACCCCTTCTCCAGTAAACAATAGAAAAATGGCCCCTCCCAATGGCAGCAGGCAATTTGCAATCTACAGTCTGCTGCCCTGAGAGCAAGCACCTGTAGCCTTATATAGACTATACACACGTGGTGCTGTCCTCTGACCATGCACCAATCAAGCAAAGTATTAATATAAGTGAGAAAGCCTCACACATCTGTTTGCCCAAGAGGCCCCCATGAGAGAATACCAGTGTCCGCACTGTTCTTGGCACCCCAGTGCTATGAAACCTTTTCACTCCTCGTCCATGCAGAGCCTTGTCTCACAGGGTCCTTGGTCTCCATTCTCTTCCTTCTTGTTTATTTCCTCCTGATAATTTTTTTCTCAGCTCTACTCCCTTTGCATGTTTGGAAAGAAAAAAATAATTTTTCTCCCTGTCTCATGCAGAGCAATTCTGCCTTATTTTTGGAAATTTGAGTGTCAACTGACACCTTGACCAACACCTTTTAATTGGCTTCACCTTTTTTTTTTTTTGTGGTAGAGACAGAGTCAGAGGGACAGATAGGGACAGGCAGACAGGAAGGGAGAGAGATGAGAAACATCAGTTCTTCACTGCGGCTCCTTAGTTGTTCACTGATTGATTTCTCATATGTGCCTTGACCATGGGCTACAGCAGACCGAGTGACCTCTTGCTTGAGCCAGTGACCTTGGGCTCAAGCTGGTGAGCCTTGCTCAAACCAGATGAGCCCGCACTCAAGCTGGCGACCTTGGGGTCTCAAACCTGGGTCCTCCACATCCCAGTCCAATGCTCTATCCACTGCAATTGGCTTCACCTTTTAATTCAACTATTTATTAAAGTATTTTTCCAGCCTCAATCTAAAAACACTTCTACCTTGTTTCCTAAAATAGAAAGATAAGTATGAAGTTATCCCCCAAAATTAAAAATGGAACTGCTTTATGACCCAGCAATTCCACTTCTAGAAATATATCCAAAGAATCCCAAAACACTAATTCAAAAGAATATATGCACTCCTATGTTCATTGCAGTGTTAGTTACATAGCCGAGATTTGGAAGCAGCCCATATGCCCATTAGTAGATGAGTGGTTAAGAAAAGCAGTGATACTTTTACACAATGCAATACTACTCGGCTATAAAAAAGAGGAAATCTTACCTTTTGTGACAGCATGGATGGACCTAGAGAGTATTATGCTAAGTGAAATAAGCCAGGCAGAGAAAGACAAGTGCCATACGATGTCAGTTATATGTGGAACCTAAGGAACAAAATAAAGTACAAACAGATTCATAGATATGAAGAACAGACTAACAGCTATCGGAGGGAATGGAGGTTGAGGGGCTGGGTGAAAAATACTCATAGACACAGACAACAAACAGAATGATAATTAGAAAAGGGAAAGGAGTCGAGGGAGGGAGAAGAGGGCATTAGTGGAGATGAAAGGAGACTTGACCTGGGGTGGTGAACGCACAGTGCAGTGTGCAGATGTGTCGTAGAGCTATATAATTCTACCTGTATAATTCTTCCTGAAACCTATGTCATTTTATTAATCAGTGTCACCCTAAAAAATTTGATAAAGTAAGTAATGTATATGGGGAAAAAATTTCTTACATAGTCTCCAACATATTCCTGAATCCTAAAAGAAAAATACTTTGCCTGTATGAGGACATATAAATTCAAAAATTGCTAAATGCTCTCTCTATATATATTTTAGATAGTTTGAATTAAATGCAGAGTGAACATTTCATTATATTAAAAAGATAATGAAACAATAAAATAAAATATTTTCACCAATTGTAATAGGTAAAGGGCCCGTAACTCTAATAAAAAGGAACACCTGAGAATTTACCTTAAGGAAATAATTAAAAAGAAAGAAAAAAATATATGTATTAACTTATTCATGTGTCACACAATATTAAAAAATAGAAATGATGTAGATAGCCAGTAACAAAACAAGTTAGTAAACTAAAAAAAAAAAAAAAAATAGAAAGATAGCCCTGGCCGGTTGGCTCAGCGGTAGAGCGTCGGCCTAGCGTGCAGAGGACCCGGGTTCGATTCCCGGCCAGGGCACACAGGAGAAGCGCCCATTTGCTTCTCCACCCCTCCGCTGCGCTTTCCTCTCTGTCTCTCTCTTCCCCTCCCGCAGCCGAGGCTCCATTGGAGCAAAGATGGCCCGGGCGCTGGGGATGGCTCTGTGGCCTCTGCCTCAGGCGCTAGAGTGGCTCTGGTCGCAACATGGCGACGCCCAGGATGGGCAGAGCATCGCCCCCCTGGTGGGCAGAGCGTCGCCCCATGGTGGGCGTGCCGGGTGGATCCCGGTCGGGCGCATGTCTCTAAGGGAGTGGGTCATAGATTACTTTTGTTTTCATTATTGCATATTTTCAGCGACTTCTGCATTCTTACATTAGCATATATCTCTTTCCCCGGGGACTTCAAAGGTGAAGTGTACGTACCCTCTGCTCGTAGGGAGCTGCCAGTACCCTGCCCAGGTTTCCACTTCAGTGGGACGGGGCTGATGTGTGGCTTGTCTCTGACCATCCAAAGAATTAAGATGTCTAATTAAATTATCTGAACTTATTTAACTTATCTTATATTGCTGTGAAACATTTTGTGAGTAGCAATGGACCCACTTTCTGTCTCTCAGAAGCATAAGTTGCCATGAATTTCTAGTTTTAATGGGTCTTCCTAATGGATTCCTTCTGATAAAATTGGCATTTGATTTTCTCTGTCATTCATTATGCAATTTATTTTTTGTTGGGTTTTAATTTAAAATATTTCCAAATATTTCCTCTGGAGCTATAATGCCAAGGAAACAGAGATGTTGTTAGGCATACTTTCCTGTTAGTCCTGATAAGAAAGCCAGGGGATTCTAATTCTGCCAGTTTCTTTCCCCCTAGGTTTAGAGTTTAAATTACTTCAATATATTTATAAAATGAGACAAGTTTATAGCAAGAGCAGTACTCAGTAATTGGTAAGTCAGTTTCCTTTTATCTCTTGGTTAAAAAGAAGTAGGTCAGTTCCTTGTTAATATTAGTGAATATTATATATAGCATGGTATAAATTACTGGGGGGAAAACATCCTAATATTGATTTTTAAGCAGAAGGCAATGACTAGCTCATTCTTATTCTTAAATATATTAAGAATTCAGTGGACCAATTCTTTTCAGGAATCAAAGTCCTTGTTACCTTACCAACCCCCCCCCCCAAACCCCCAGTATAATTGAAGTTGCTAAGCCATTTTCATTACTCATGTCAAATATCTGTTAAAAAGGTTTGTTACAGATACATAGTTCAGCCATATCTCACAGGTCTTTGTGATGGAAAGAGAAATAGAAACCTGAGAATAAAATATTTATGACATGGAGTTCCTTACGCCCTTTTATTTATATATACCTTTCTTTGTGTGTTACTACCACAATTGTAAAACTAAAATTTAGGTAGATCCCTTTGCATTTGAATCTTCTGGTGAGGAGATGTAAATTATCCATTGACTAAATGAAGTGCAGCTGAAATAAGTCATGAATTAATTATAAATATCATCATTTCAAAAGCCAAGGGAATGATGTCTACATTCAGTTTATTACTAAACCAAGAAGATTATATTGGAGGCAACAAGTCTCCCCAACAACCAGCGTTTACACACGTCGTCAGAACTGATGGCAGTTTGGAAGTAAAGTACAAAAGCAAACATTTCTCAGAAAGCATTATGATGCTGATGTCCAAATCTAAATCTAACTCTGGGTGAAATATGTATTACCAAAATCCTACCGGGCCTTGCTCCTACATTACCTGTGACATCATCCTTTGATGTTTTAAAAAGGAGGAAACCATATTTCAACTAGAAAGTATAGAAAACATTAAAACCCCTCAGACTGGAAATTTCCACATCTGAAAACATACCCAAGGTCATTGGGACAAATGTGCTTTTAAGTGCTGTCCTACATTCGGTTTCCTCTCCTTCCTAAAGACTCTTCAGTTCTCAGCCCCACTTCCGGAGGAAGGCTGGCCAGCGTTGGAGGTAAAACAGTTTCCTGAGTAGTGCTTCAGGCTGCACTCCTGCACAACGCAGGGAGATCCTAGGCACCATGCTGTGAACAGGTGCTTCAAGGGAAGTCAAAAATCTAATCTGCTGGAGGAGCCTTTGAATCTGTCATGCTCCGGGATGCCACAGGGTTAGTCCTGAGCCTTGAGGTTGGAAATTAAAGCAAGAACACTACAGCTTGAGTCCCCACCTTGTATCAGTTTCAATATTTAGAACAATTTTCAAAGTCATGAGACACTAAGTAATAATTTTGTCAGTAGTTCTTTGCTTGCCACTGTCACCTTTAAAGCCTCTTCAAGTCCTGCAGCTCCGTAAATCCGTAGATGATTTATCTTGAATCATAATTGTATTACCTGATAATAAGAAGGATGATCACAGATAGAATAGGCTCAGTAAAACTGGCTCTCCACCGTCCTTACCAAGGACTTTTGGTCTCAGTTACTGCTGATCCATTAGATTCCCATTGCCCTGAAAACCCAGTCCTTATATTCTTGAATTATTTGAGTCCTAGATACAATTTATTTAAAGAATGCTTATTGCTTTCAGCCAATTAAATTTATAGTTACATATAGTTATTGTTTTAGTTTTGAATTGTAGTAAAGAAAACATTTTCCCCACAATTTTCTCCTTCTTAAGCCATTGTTTGGTCACATTAGAAGTTAAATTTTGGCCCTGGCCGGTTGGCTCAGCGGTAGAGCGTCGGCCTGGCGTGCGGGGGACCCAGGTTCGATTCCGGCCAGGGCACGTAGGAGAAGCGTCCATTAGCTTCTCCACCCCCCCCCTCCTTCCTCTCTGTCTCTCTCTTCCCCTCCCGCAGCCAAGGCTCCATTGGAGCAAAGATGGCCCGGGCGCTGGGGATGGCTCCTTAACCTCTGCCGCAGGCGCTAGAGTGGCTCTGGTCACGGCAGAGCGATGCCCCGGAGGGGCAGAGCGTCGTCCCTGGTGGGCGTGCCGGGTGGATCCCGGTCGGGCGCATGTGGGAGTCTGTCTGATTGTCTCTCCCCGTTTCCAGCTTCAGAAAAATACAAAAAAAAAAAAAAAAAAGAAGTTAAATTTTGTTCTCTGATTTTTATCGAAGAAGTGAGGCCCCTTTGAACTTGAAACACTCCTGGCATTTTGTACATCTTGTAAAATGTTCATGTAGCTAACTCAAAATATAACGAACACCTCAGGACTTATGAAGAATTTCTTGGTGAAGAGACAGACTATTTGAATGATAGAATTCAACAGAATGGCCCTTCAGGCCTCTCTATTACCTAATCTAGGTCTTCTCTCCCCCGTCTACTCCTCTGCCAGTTGCCACGCCTCTCTTAGACAGCTTACATTGTGCACATGCCTTTGATGCTACTGTGGGCTATTTAAAAAGATAGATGGGTGTGGTTTTTTGTCTCTCTTGATAGAGTGATTTTTTTCCAAAGAAGAAAGTAAAAGGAAGCTCATTTTGGAACCTGTTAAGAGTTTGTATCCCTCCCAAAATTCCTGTGTTGAAGTCCTAACCCCCAGTATCTCAGGATGTGACCTTATTAGTAGATCGTCTTTAGAGAGATAATCAAGTTAAAATGAAAAATGAGGTAATTAAAGTGAGTTCTCATCCAATATGACTGTGTCCTTATAAAAAGAAAAATTTGGGCACAGAGACACACACAGAGGAAAGATGATGTGAGAAGACACAGGGAGAAGCTGGCCATCTACAAGCCAAGGAGAAAGGCCTGGAACAGTTCTTTCCTTACAGCCCTAAGAAGAAACTAACCCTGCGGACACCTTGATTTTGGACTTCTAGCCTCTAGAACTGTGAGGCAAAAAAAAAAAAATTTAAATCTGTGAGACAATACAAGTACCCAGTTTGCGGTACTTTATTATGGCACCCCTGGCAAACAAAATAGAACCCCAAAATATTTAATTGCCTTCCCTTTACCTTTATATTAAATACTGAAATGTTTATTATAATGGCCACCTTCTTCCCTTCCTCCTGAAACCTCTAATTCTCTGGAAGCAGGCTGCAGTACTTGGATTTGACAGCCATGACTTGAACTTGGACTTCTGATGTCACACCTCTGGATAGGCTCCTCTAGCAGGTAATCATAATAATAGCTATCATTTGGTGAGCCTTCCTATGTGATAGCTTTTTTACAGACATCTGTAATAAAAACTCTAGGAGTCAGGTTCTGATATCATTTCCACTTTACAGATGAAAAAGTTGAGAATCAAAGAGGTTAAGGAACTTTATCAGGGTCACACAGTAGTTGTATTGAGATTTGAACCCAAGCCACCTGACTGCAAAGACCTGTCTCTTTATAGGAGCCAAGTGAGGGGTGAGTCCCCTCCCAGTATCTGCAAAAACAAACAAGCAAACAAAATGCCCAAAATAGTGAAATGACTAAGTTATGCTTTGCCCATGCAATGAAATCTGAAGCAAGGATCTGGCCAATTGGCTTAGTAGATAGAGCATCAACCTGGCATACAGATGTCCTGGGTTCAATCCCTGGTCAGGGCACACAGGAATAGTTACCATTTGCTCCTCTTCCCTTTCCTTTTCCCCTTCTTTCTCTCTTCCCCTCTTGCAGCCAGTGGCATGACTGGTCTGAACATGGGCCCCAGGCACTGAGGATAGCTTGGTTAATTTGAGCATTGGCCCCAGACAGGGGTTGCTGGGTGGATCCTGATCAGGGTACATGTGAGGGTCTGTCTCTCTATATTCCCTCCTCTCACTTAAAAAAATCAAGCAATAATAAAACGCAATAATGATTTTATAAATATTTAATGGTCAATGGTGATGCATGAAGACTTGCCTTAGGGTATGAGCACACAATGTGGTACACAGAGACGTGTTGTAAAATTGGGCACGTGAAACCTTTATAATTATGTTAACTAGTGTCACCCCCAATAAGTTTAATTAAAAATAAAGAAAAAGAAAAGAAAAATTTAAAAAGTGCTATATAATAAAATCCCAATTTTGACTTTTAAAATTATAGAAAATAGAAGTCAAGGCAGATGGTCTCTAGTGGTTGGATGAAAGGTAACTTTAACTTTTTTGTTTTTAGATTTTATTAATTAATTTCTAGAAAAAGTGGAGGAGAAGGAAGCATCAACTCCTATATGTGCCTTGACCAGGCAAGTCCAGGGTTTTAAATAGGCATCTTCAGCGTTCCAGGTTGACGCTTTATCCACTGTGCCACCACAGGTCAGGCAACTTTTTTCTTTATTTGTCTCTGTATTTTCTAAATTGTGGGTGGAGTGCAGAGCACATTTCTAGCAGCTGTGGCTGATGCAATGCTGTGAGAATACTCCAGCTCCCAGAAGCCTCCTGGGCACACCCAGGAAGGGAGCTCACCTGCTATAAGGAAGTGACTTAGCGCCAACCACACAGCTCCCTGATCTTTTCAGCCATTGGCTATGAAGGACACGCTGTAACACCCTATAGGCTGAACCCATGTATATAAGCTAGTTTACTTCCTGAATAAAGTGGATCTGAGTCACTGAACCTGGTCCCTGGAGTCGGGTCTTTGTGTCTCTGTCGTCCTCACCCCTGGCAGGACTTGTCCACACTAAATTGTTGAAATAGCTATTTATTATTTTTTAAATTCCAACAATTAAGGCGCACTAATGCATAAAAATTCCCAAAATAAACTTCTAATTCCTAGCATTGAAGAGAAAGGATCCTGTTTTATTTGTGTTCTGTTTATTCTGAAACACAGCACCTCCACCTTAGGTGCTTCCTATCTAACCATTTCTCTGGATTAACCTCCTGAGTTTTCATGAGAAAAATGTCAATTCTACCACCAGCTCAACTGATTCTGATAGATGTGCCCTTCGTTGTTGTCATAGATTATCTATACTTGAGCATCTCTCCACAGAGTATAACCTTGAAGTCTGCTGTCCAAAACAGTTAAAAAACTTGGTTGTAAAAAAAAAAAAATTTTTTTTTTTGCAGTAAAACTCTCAGATGGCCATATAATATATTATTTTCTCTGAGACTCTACATTTTACCATCAAATCTTACAGCCATATCCTACAACCACATTGTTGAGCTCCTTACAGAATTACCTTTACAGAGATGAATTTGGCCATGAGAGCATTAGTTTGAATTAAGGGATCTTATAAAAAACAATTCTATGAAACCCATTTTTGCATTAAATGTAGAAGTCGGTTGAAACAATTGTTTACCACATTGTTATACTTTAGGAGAGATTTTTTTTCTCAGGTCAAAAATCACCATAATCTTTCTATGCAAGGAGTTTGCTATAATCTTATGAACACTGCAGTTTGTATTATCAATTTAAAAAGTACAAGTCACCCCACCACCACCCCTGGCTTAGCTGTTATAAACCTCTGGATCAAATAGATGGTGTTCCTCTAGCAAATGTTTAAATGCATGTTTGGTGTACTGATCTCTGATTTTATTCAGCCGTTGATTTCCTCCTTTATTTTTCATTTTTACATACTCCTTCAAAGCATATAAGGAGAAGGAAGGGAGAAGTGAACGAATGAAAAAAAAATAAAAGTAAATTTGTGATGGGAAGTTGTTATGACTATACTTTCAAGTCAACACAATGAAGAAGTTTATTGCTTCATTCTGTTTTTTCTAAAACAGTCTGCAGTGATTTTAAGAGTTTCTGACTTGATGAAAACATGACAAATGGAAGACTTTTCCTTGTTTTCAAGAAGAAAGGCAGAGTTCAAGTCCCAGGTACATAGACAGCTCTGACAAAATCCACTGTGACTGTAAGGTATTTTCCCCACTGAGGAAGAAAGAAGGACTTAGCCACCAAGTGTGGAACTTCAAAAACTTTATTTAGTAGAGCACTTCCTAGATGAGGTTCTCTGGTCTGCAAAACGAGCCAGAGAAGTCACACCGCCTCCTTTGTTTGGGGGTAATTTATAGCATCAGTAGGGTGGTCGGGTTGATATGACGTGGCAAAATTTCATTGACTGACAGACAGTCGTTCTTTTTCAAAGGGCTCTTGGGAAGTTTCTTTTGGTGCGCATGGGTGTGGGCAGTTCCAGCCAAAGTTCCTCACGTGACCTTCCCCCATTGCCAACCGACCTCACATTCCGACCTTTTATGTTAGATAGGGCTCCGCTATTCATCTGGCTACTTCCTGCTGGCTAGGGGCATCCTGGGGAAGGGAAGTCAGAAGGTGGTGGCTCGGAGGGGAGTCGCGTATATGGGTGTAGGAGCGTCTGTTTGACCATGACTCGAGAAACCTCGCAGATGCAGCCCTGTAAGAATTTTAAAAAGAGGAGCAAATATGAGTAATATGCTGATAATTAGAAGAGGACCTAGGATGGGGCAGCCCTGGTGAGGATGAGTGGCTGCCACCAGGAGTTAAGCGGGTTGTAGGAGGAGAGATTCTTGCGCAGTTTCTCTTGCAGATGGTTGAAAACATTGATGGTTTCTTCCATTAGGCAGTCTCATTGAATAGCATTGCTCCCTCCTTTAACTCATTCTGGTAGCAGGTTCCCAGTGGGAGGGTTAGGAGCAACAGGAGGATCTGCAGGGCCCAAACTTTTGGTGAGCCAGAGACGGGTAGGGCCCAGTGGTTCTGACTGCCAGTGGTCCTGCATGGGGGCAAGCTTGAGGTGAGAGACATGGTACCAAGGTGTTTGCCCTAGGAGCTTGGCTGCAGTAGGAGTAGTCAATATTACCGTATGGGGTCCCATCTACCTGGGCTGTAGGGAACCAAGCTGGAGCTTTTTCAGAAGAACCCTGTCTCCTGGCTGGAGGGGGACCACTGGGTGTGCTTCATCTGGACCCCCTATGGGAAGAAGGGTCTGGTCCACGTGTTCCCTGAGAAGATGGTGGTATAAAGACAGAAAAGGGAAATAGGTGGCAAGAGGAGGTGTTTTGGCTGAGAGAGAAAAATTGGGAATTCAGTGTCGAAAGAAGCTTATCAGATTGAGGAAAGAAAGAATCTGAAGGCATGCAAAAAAGGAGATTCCATCCAAACTGCATGTCAGAAGTGGCATGCGAAGGAGAAAAGAAGGGATCCTGTCCACTTCCATAACCGAGACCTGTGAGGGAACTAGAGGTCCAGAGTGTGATGGCAAAACAGAGAAGGTAGCCCCCGTGTCCACAAGAAATGAGATGGACTTACCCGCTACGTGCGGTATTACCCTGGGCTTGGCGAGGGTGATGGGGGTCTTCGAGTCCGGGCCACGTCAGTCGTCCATGAGGGCTAGGAGTTTGAGTGGTGGGCCCACCTAGCTGATTTGGCCTCCCATTTGGGTGGCTTGTCCTCCACATAGAGGCACTGAGGAAGAGCCTGTTGCCCAAAGGGAGCAATTGCTCCACCAGTGACTGGGCTGCTTACAGTTAGGGCAGGGCTCAGTGGGTGGCTTCGGACAGGAACACCCTGCCACATTTAAAGTAAGCCTCTGGAGGGGTTTCTCTTTGAGGTCCAGACTTGGGTCGGGCACCTCCTATTGCCCCTGTTGCTCTACTGGCCTCAGGGCTGCCATAAGAGTCTGGGTTTGGAGCATACCTTCTGCTGCGTGTGGGTCTGGCAAGCAGCCTCGGCCTTTTCCTCCCGACTTTAAATGCCATGTTCACAGGTTTTGGATAGGGGTTTGGGGGTTGAGAATAAGAGAAGGGGGGCTCCTGGGAAGCCCAGCACCCAGATTCAGCTGGAAACACTGGAGCCAGAGGCAACACACGGCCAGGCCTTCCTGTAAGAAGATCAGGGTTGGGCTGTGGGGTCAGGAGCCCTGCAAACCCGCATGAGGGCCAACGGCCAGTGGAAGGTGGCCTGACGGGGGAGGGGCTTAAGAACACAGCGGAGAAGGGAGGGGCTCCTGCCGGCAGGGGAGGGGGCTTCCTGGAGGGAAGAGACCCAAGTAGAAGAGTTCCACAGAGGGACCAGATAGGGGACCTGAGAGAGGGGCATCCCTGGGGGTCAGGCAGGAGGAGAGAGAGTTGGGGGTCAGTGAAGGAGAAAAGATCAGGGGTGGAGTGCTTAGCTGAGGTTTCTCTGGCCAAAATCAGCCTGCGCATAGAGCAGGCGGCACAGAGATTAGGATGAGAGTGCATATACTAGAAGCCCTGAATGTAAGGGATCTTCAACCATTTCCCAGTTCTTCAGCAATAGTTAAATTGGTGAGGGTGTTAAAATCAGAAGTCCCTTCAGGAGGCCACTTGGTTTGATTATCCAGTGGGTTTAATGGCCCAGCCACATCAGAGAAGAAGATCAGTTTCTTCTTCTTTTTTTTTTTCAATTTATTTTATTATTATTATAGAGACAGAGAAAGAGTCAGAGAGAGGGATAGATAGAGACAGAAAGAGAGGAACGGAGGGAGATGAGAAGCATCAATCATTAGTTTTTTGTAGCGACACATTAGTTGTTCATTGACTGCTTTCTCATATGTGCCTTGACTGTGGGCCTTCAGCAGACCGAGTAACCCCTTGCTCGAGCCAGCAACCTTGGGTCCAAGCAGATGAGCTTTTGCTCAAACCAGATGAGCCTGCACTCAAGCTGGTGACCTCGGGGTCTCGAACCTGGGTCTTCCGCATCCCAGTCTGATGCTCTATCCACTGCGCCACCGCCTGGTCAGGCCAGTTTCTTCTTCTTTAGGGAGAGAGAGATTCTGGATAAGGCATTCCAAGAGTGTTTTTGAGTCAGGTTTAGATTCCTGTGCCTCTATGGCCACCCTCAGCCCTCGAAATAATCAGAGATGAGAACTGGCATCCCATACTCAAGCTCTGGTCACCGGATGGTTAGGTAGAGTGGGTGTGTTCAGGATGTCTCCACGGGCACACACACACTCGAAACAGATAAGAGGTCCCTGATGCAGCTATGGTTACGGACAGGGAGTTTCGGCTGAAAGAACTGAGGGGAGGCTGGAGGCAGGGAACTTACTGCACCATGTGCCAAAGTGGATGGGAGGTCAGAGGTCCTGGTTCTTCCTCAGAAGGGAAGGGGAGAGGAGCAGCCCCAGCAGGCTTCAACCTCCTCCTGGGTTTCGGCACCAAATGTAAGGTATATTCCCTGCCGAGGAAGAAAGAATGGCATAGCCACCAAGTGCGGAACAGCAAAAGCTTTATTTAGTAGAGTACATCCCGGACAAGGTTCTCTGGTCTGCAAAACGGGCCAGAGAAGTTGTGCCACCTCCCCTGTTTGGGGGTAATTTATAGCATCAGTAGGGTGGTCGATTGATATGATGTGGCAAAATTTCACTGGTTGACAGTCGTTCTTTTTCAAAGGGCTCTTGGGAAGTTTCTTTTGGCGGACATGGGTGTGAGCAGTTCCAGCCAAAGTTCCCAGGCCTGGTTCCTCATGTGACTGGCCTCCCCCCATTGCCAACCGACCTCACAGTGACAATACAGACAACCTAAAACTGACTATTTTTTCAGGAAATAGGCCAACTGCTTTGATTTCAAGTGGACAAATCAGACAGGCGGCAAACAGTAACTTCTGTTTCTTTGCAATTTTCCAAGTTCAAATTCTATATTGAATCCACTCATTACACGAACTCCTCTACCTATAAACTTTCAACTTAAACAAAGGGAAGACAAAGCCAAGAATCAGAACAAAGGAGGGTAGACTCTGCGTACCTGCCCCTCCTCCCCCAACGACAGTGTGGTCAGTGATCAGGGACCCTTTGTTCATGGCGCCTGCCCTGTTCTTGCTAAGAGAACTTGAGTGGTTCCCTTCTCCTTTGCTGTCCTTACAGGAGTTCCAGCATCCGTTGCTTTTATCTCCAATATTTAAATTTAGTGTTTCAACTTTCCCTGAAGGCAGATTTGATCTTTCTTTTCTGCAGCACTAGTGTGGCCTGTCTCAACATTCTCTACAGAACAATTTTTCTCTCTAAGGTGCTGAGTAACTCAATGGAAGCAAGAGACATTCTGTTGGCAGCAGCCGTCAATTGAAAAAAAAAAATTTCCCAAGACTTAAAAGTTCACTTTCAAGAGTGAGCAAATTCACAAGGTTCAGGAAAGTGGGCGACAAGTTCATGCAGGGTAAAAGGCACAAAGTCCATTTCACACTGCTTGCAGGAGATCATATTTCATAAATGAAAACTGTACAAGTGGAAAATTCGTTTATTTAGCAGCAGGGAGGTAGTGCATCAGCCCTATTCTGAGACTGCAGATAGTTGTTGATTTCTCATCTTTTCCTACTGGCCTCAGTCTTTGGGTATTTCACCAGTGAAACAGGATGGTAATGACTTCTGCTCCTATAAAAGAAGAATACTGAGGGGATAAATCAATGGTGGGATTCAAATAACAACCAGTTCTCTGCCCTAATGATTAATGATTGTTTTAAGTATAAAAAAAGATATACTGAAAGGTAGTTTATGATTTCATGTATTTAATATTTAAATAAGAACAATAAAAGAGGTACATAAAACTAAATTATAAGAAAGTTTTAAAATATCAAACAATGCCTGACAAAAAACAATAAAACCGTTATTTAAGATATTTCTATATTGCTTCTTGATTGGCATCCTTGCTTGCAATTTTTTTTCACCTGTGGATGGAATGAACATTATTACAGGCGCTTAGAATATGCTGTTGCACAGATGAATGTTTAAAAAGAGTAAGGAATGTAAATTTGTGATTTCCACATTGGGCAGCTGTCCAGGCACCCAACTAGGGAGAACCCTAATTACAAGTGCCATTTTAACAACCAGTTCACCAAACTCAACAAAAAATTTGGCATTGGTTCTGCTGAACCGGTGTGAACCAGCTGAATCCCACCACTGTACAGAATCAACCACCTCTCAGACCAACCCTGGCCATCCTCCTGTGTGAGGTAATGATTTCCTTTGTGTTTAACCCACCTTAGCTTTGGTTTCCAGAACATGTAATCAATAGCATTCTAACTGACAAGAAAGATACAAAAGAAGTACAAGCCTGACCAGGCGGTGGTGCAGTGGATAGAGCATTGGACTGGGATGCAGAGGACCCAGGTTCGAGACCCCAAGGTCGTCAGCTTGAGCACAGGCTCATCTGGTTTGAGCAAAGCTCACCAGCTTGGAACCAAGGTCGCTGGCTTGAGCAAGGGGTTACTCAGTCTGCTGTAGCCCCATGGTCAAGGCACATATGAGAAAGCAATCAATGAACAACTGAGGTGTCGCAACAAAAAACTAATGATTGATGCTTCTCATCTCCCTCTGTTCCTGTCTGTCTGTCCCTATCTATCCCTCTCTCTGACTCTCTCTCTGTCTCTGTAAAAAAAAAAAGTATAAGTCATAGGATTTTAATCTAGCTGGGGAAACCGTAACACATTAAAAAAGTTAAATATCAGTGCATTTCAATATAAGTTAAAAATTGTAAGCTCTGGCTGTTTGGCACAGTGGTAGAGCATCAGCCAGGAATATGGATGTCCCGGGTTCAAGCCCCAGTCAGGGCACCCAGGAGAAACAACCATCTGTTTCACCCCTTCCCTTCTTCTCCCCAACCTTCAAAGCCATGGCTTGATTGGCTTGAGTGAGTTGGCCCAGGGCTGATGATGGCTCCATAGCCTCCACCTCAAGCACTGCAACAAAGCTATTTTTATTTGCCCTAGATGGGCAAAGCATTCCCCCATAGGGGGCTTGCTGGGTGGATCCTGGTTGCAGGGCGAGCGGGAGTCTATCTCTTTGCCTCCCCTGTTCATTTAATTAAAAAAATATTGTAGGGTAATGATCTGCTTATTAAGCACCTAGTATGAGCCAGGCAATGTGCTTCTTGTTTTACCTATATTGCCTTATTTAATCGTTTTAACACAGTAGGTAGGTGTTGGGCAAATAAAATATATTATGCTCACTTTGTTAAAGATGTCGCTGCCCACCTGTAAGCTGTTGCCCAGGTGATATTAATGTGTGTTGGGAGCGGGCTGTGGGCAGGCAGGATCCTTGTAGCCTGGGGCTTGATTTTGGGATTAAGCCTTTCCCACCCTTTTTGATGTGGGGTGGTACAATCCCATCATGCCCAGATAAGTGACTTTGTATTAGAGACTTCCCTATTTTGTATATTGGATTAAAGGTTTTGATTTCTACACTATAAAATGGGGAGCTTGCTCTCTTGGTTCCTGATATTATCATTAGAGGAGAGAGCAGAGAGGAGAGCAGAAAGAAGCCATATGGAGTAGGCCAGGAGAAGCAGCCAAGATGGTGGAGTGTTGAGTGAGAAGCTAGTTTGTGCAGAGTTTGTGCAGGGAGAAGGAAGGAGATGGGGAACAGAGGTGAATAGGTCTGGTGAGCTAGAAACCTTTGATTCTAGGAAACTCGGGTAAGTCAGTAACTTTGTGAGCACTGAATGTGAGTGGGTTTTGGAGCCCAGTGTGTGTTTTTTACTTGCCTGCTGGGTGCAAGCTAGGATTAAAGATGTTGGCCCATTAGTTTTTGGCTCCGTTGTTTCTTTACCGACTGTCCGAATCCAATGCGAACCTGCATAGGCCAGGTTGCTGTACTGGTGGCCTTGGCTGCTGGCTTTACATTTGGCATAGTCTGTGGCAGGATTTGATACAGATCGGTATGGAGCCACTACCACTTTTGTGTGGTGGAGTAGAGGACTGGCTGCTGTTATGGTTCCCCATGGCTGTTCTTTTGGGGATCGTAGGCTGGCTGACTTTTACCACCATGTGTGAGGAAACGGAGAGCTCTGTGGAAGAGGCTGCCCGGGACCTGCAAACCGAACAGTGGAAGGAGATGGAGCAAATGCGGGAGAAACAGATGCTGACCCTAGAGCTGGAGGAAATGCTGGAGGAGGAGGCCAACCAGATTTGCGAGATTCACCTGAAAATGGAGCAACTGCTGGAGGAGTATTCATAGGTTCTTGAGTTGCAGAAGGCGAGGACTGAGGCTGAGGCTGAGGCTGAGGTTGAGGCCGGGTCTGGAGCTGCAAGGTCTACGGAGCAGAAGGCGGCAGCGGCCTGGGGCTTGAGACCGGCAGCAGGAGCTGATGTTTTCAGTTCCTTTTGGAGGATGAGGAGAATTGGGCTGGAGTTGTGATTTGCAGTCTCCAGAAGATGAGAGCCCAGCAGCAAGGAATACTTACTATGTTCCTAGTAGGTGTGTGATTTTGGGACATAGGGCTGGACGCATTCATGCTGTCCGGAGCAGAGATGGAAATGCTGACTGTCATTGCCACATGCTCCTCCTCTTTGGGACAGTGTAAGACCTGCCAGGATGGCAGGGATGAGGGGGGTGGCTAACACCCCATGTGTGTGGACTAATTTCCTGGACTACGACCGGAGTGGGCATTGGCTCTTTTGTTGGATGGACTTACGGTTATTGGACAATATGAAATACCCTGATGGGGGTGGGGGATGGCTTTGCTGGAAGCACTCCCCTGCCCCGGGAAGCTTTTCCCATGGCTAGAAAGAAGGCTGAGGACATTTTGCACTTTGGGCTAAGTGCTCAGAGTCTGGTGAAGTGTACCTTTTGTGATTGTTGAAACTGTATGTAATTTGTATAATGTGCCTAATTTCCTTGCACAGGAATGCCGGTGCTGTAGATTGTGGTTAGTAAAGTGAGCATAGGGGGTGGATTGTTAGGCAGATAAAATATATTATGCTCACTTTGTTAAAGATGTCGCTGCCCACATGTAAGCTGTTGCCCAGGTGATGTTAATGTATGTTGGGAGCGGGCTGTGGGCAGGCAGGATCCTTGTAGCCTGAGGCTTGGTTTTGGGATTAAGCCTTTCCCACCCTTTTTGATGTGTGGTGGTACAATCCCATCATGCCCAGATAAGTGACTTTGTATTAGAGACTTCCCTATTTTGTATATTGGATTAAAGGTTTTGATTTCTACACTATAAAATGGGGGCAGACGGGGAGCTTGCTCTCTTGGTTCCTGAGATTATCATTAGAGGAGAGAGCAGAGAGGAGAGCAGAAAGAGGCCATGTGGAGGAGGCCAGGAGAAGCAGCCAAGATGGCGGAGTGTTGAGTGAAAAGCCAGTTTGTGCAGAGTTTGTGCAGGGAGAAGGAAGGAGATGGGGAACAGAGGTGAATAAGTCTGGTGAGCTAGAAAGCTTTGATTCTAGGAAACTCGGATAAGTCAGTAGCTTTGTGAGCACTGAATGTGAGTGGGTTTTGGAGCCCAGTGTGTGTTTTTTACTTGCCCGCCAGGTGCAAGCTAGGATTAAAGATGTTGGCCCATCAGTTTTTGGCTCCATTGTTTCTTTACCGACTCTCCGAATCCAATGCGAACCTGCATGGGCCAGGCTGCTGTACTGGTGGCCTTGCCTGCTGGCTTTACAGTAGGCATTGTTATCCCAGTTTTAGAGCTGAGAAAACGAAGGTTTAGACAACTGTGTATAGTGACCAGTTACACAGTAAATGAGTTGAGAATGTGATTTCAAATTTTATGCCTTTAGGGTGGCTGACAGTATGAAGTTAGGTAGAAGTCAGTGTAACAGATGAGGTGGCCAAACAATAAAAATAAGAGTGACTTTGAGTACAGGTAGACCAGCCTCTGCTTCTTACTGTAGTATAATCTTGGATAAATTACATAATTTCTCTGAGCCTCGGTTGTTTTCTTTTAAGGGGTGGTGGTGGTTAAAATATGGGATAATTATATCTACTGTTATAAAGTACTGTACCTCACTTCCATGGGTTTATGTAGAGACACCAAGTCCAGATGAAGCTTTACAGGTTTTATTAAAAAGAGATTTATTAATATGCTGGCCGCATATGACTAGCACGGGGTATATCTGACCCAAATCATTCAGCCTCGAGTATATCTCAGAGGCTGGTTATATATATACCCTTTGACGACATACAGGTTGGGGGGAGCATGACATCACAACACAATCATTAACAAGCTTATAACATTTGTCTAGGGCAGGGGTAGTCAACCTTTTTATACCTAGCGCCCACTTTTGTATCTCTGTTAGTAGTAAAATTATCTAACCACCCACTGGTTCCACAGTAATGGTGATTTATAAAGTAGGGAAGTAACTTTACTTTATAAAATTTATAAAGCAGAGTTACAGCAAGTTAAAGCATATAATAATAATTACTTACTAAGTACTTTATGTCGGATTTTTGCTAAGTTTTGCAGAATAAATCTTTAGAAAACAACTTACTATAGTTAAATCTTATTTTTTTATTTATACTTTGGTTGCTTCACTATCGCCCATCATGAAAGCTGGAACACTCATTAGTGGGTGGTAGGGACCAGGTTGACTACCACTGGTCTAGGGGATCCATTTAAAACTTTCAAGGTGCCTGACCAGGCAATGGTGCAGTGGATAGAGCGTCAGACTGGGGTGCAGAGGACCCGGGTTCGAGACCCCGAGGTAGTCAGCTTGAGTGCGGGCTCATCTGGTTTGAGCAAAAAGCTCACCAGCTTGAACCCAAGATCGCTGGCTCCAGCAAGGGGTTACTCGGTCTGCTGAAGGCCCATGGTCAAGGAACATATGAGAAAGCAATCAATGAACAACTAAAGTGTTACAACGCACAATGAAAAACTAATGACTGATGCTTCTCATCTCTCTCCGTTCCTGTCTGTCTATCCCTCTCTCTAACTCACTCTCTGTCTCTGTAAAAAATAAATAAATTTTTAAAAAACTTTCAAGGTAATACACTCAAAGACATTCACAAATCTTTTAGTGTCCATCTCCCTTCTTTTGCCTACAGGTAAGTTACTCTTAGGATTCCAGGAAGGGAGGGTGTAAAGCCAGCAGCCAGAGCCAGGGCCACTATCACAGCAGCCTTCGGGCCTATGCAGGTTCACACTGGATTCGGACAGTCGGTAAAGAAACAGTGGAGCCAAAAACCGATGGGCCATAGTCTTTAATTCTAGCTTGCACCCGGCGGGCAAGTAAAAATACACACTGGGCTCCAAAACCCACTCACATTCAGTGCTCACAAAGCTACTGACTTATCCAAGTTTCCTAGAATCAAAGGTTTCTAGCTCATCAGCCTTATTCTCCTCAGTTCCCCATCTCCTTCCTTATCCCAGATACAAACACTACACAAACTGGCTTATCACTCAGCACTCCGCCATCTTGGCTGCTTCTCCTGGCCACATGGCCTCTTTCTGCTCTCTTCTCTGCTCTCTCCTCTAATATTAATCTCAGGAACCAAGAGCGCAAGCTCTCGTTCTGCCCCCATTTTATAGTGTAGATTCAAAACCTTTAATCCAATATACAAAATAGGGAAGTCTCTACTACAAAGTCACTTCTCTGAGGCATGATTGGATTGTACCGCCCCACATCAAAAAGGGTGGGAAAGGCTTAATCCCAAAACCAAGCCCCAGGCTACAACAATCCTGCCTGCCCCCAACACACATTAATATCACCTGGGCAAGGGCCTCCACGTGGGCAGCGTTATCTTTAACAAAGTGAGCATAATATATTTTATCTGCCCAACAGAGGGAGAGCTAAAATCAGTTTAGGGTGGTATGTAAATTTTGTCTCTTATTGAAAGGGAAAGGAAACTCTTCAAATAACCCTAATCCTTTCAGAGAACTAAAACTAAATGACCCAGTTGTCTTTGTAAATCAGAAGACTTTCATATCCTTCTCCCTCCATTTTCCAAAGAAAGGACGAGACAGAAAGCCTGACTTTTCCTCTTTAAAATGACATTGCCAATACTATGTTTTACAGTTCTCTGGCACCTTACCACACTACCCAATACGTTTTTTTCTAGAATGAGTAAGATGATTGTTGGGCAGATATAATGTATTATGTTCACTTTGTTAAAGATGACACTGACCACTTGGAGACCGTTGCCCAGGTGATGTTAATGTGTGTTGGGGGCGGGCTGTGAGCAGGCAGGATCCTTGTAGCCTGAGGCTTGGTTTTGGGATTAAACCTTTCCCACCCTTTTTGATGTGGGATGATACAATCCCATCATGTCCCTGATAAGTGACTTTGTATTAGAGACTTCCCTATTTTATATATTGGATTAAAGGTTTTGATTTCTACACTATAAAATGGGGGCAGAACAGGAGCTTGCTCTCTTGGTTCCTGAGATTAATATTAGAGGAGAGAGCAGAGGAGAGCAGAGAAAGGCCACGTGGAGGAGGCCAGGAGAAGCAGCCAAGATGGCGGAGTGTTGAGTGAGAAGCTAGTTTGTGCAGAGTTTGTGCAGGGAGAAGGAAGGAGATGGGGAATAGAGGTGAATAGGTCTGGTGAGCTAGAAACCTTTGATTCTAGGAAACTCGGATAAGTCAGTAGCTTTGTGAGCACTGAATGTGAGTGGATTTGGAGCCCAGGTTGTGTTTTTACTTGCCTGCCGGGTGCAAGCTAGGATTAAAGATGTTGGCCCATCAGTTTTTGGCTCCGTTGTTTCTTTACCGACTGTCCAAATCCAATGCGAACCTGCATGGGCCAGGCTGCTTTGATAGGGGTGGCCCTGGCTACTGGCTTTACAGTGATATAGTCAAAATGAGAACATGCTACTCAAATGGTAGCTGGTGTATGTATGATTGAGATATATAAGAAGGGTTTGAGGAGGGCATTGTCAAAATACCAGACTCACCAGTCATTTTATGAAAACAGCCTCTGTGTTTGGGTAGGACCAATGCCCCTTTGTACAACGAAGTCAAGAACTGGTGGACCATTAGCTTTAATCCTAGTTTGCACCCTGTGGGCAAGAAATACACACAGTGGGAAAACACTTCCCTTTCCATTCAGGGCTCCCAAAGCCACTGACTTATCCGAGTTTCACAGAATCAAAGTATAAAGCCAGGAGCCGCCATCATGGCCATGCACATGCAGGTTCACATTGGATTTGGACAGCCGGTAAAGAAACAACGGAGCCAAAAACTGATGGGCCATCTTTTTTAATCCTAGCCAGCAAGTAAAAAACACACACTGGGCTCCAAAACCCACTCACATTCAGTGCTCACAAAGCTACTGACTTATCTGAGTTTCCTAGGATCAAAGGTTTCTAGCTCACCAGACTTTATTCACCTCTCTTTCCCATTTCCTTCCTTCTCCCTGCACAAACTCTGCACAAACTGGCTTCTCATTCAACACTCCGCCATCTTGGCTGCTTCTCCTGGCCTCCTCCACGTGGCCTTTCTCTGCTCTGCTCTCTAATGCTAATTTCAGGAACTGAGAGAGCAAGCTCATTCTGCCCCTATTTTATAGTGTAAAAACCAAAACCTTTAATCCAATATACAAAATAGGGAAGTCTCTAATACAAAGTTACTCCTCTGAGGCATGATTGGATTGTATCATCCCACATCAAAAAGGGTGGGAAAGGCTTAATCCCAAAACCAAGCCCCAGGCTACAAGGATTCTGCCTGCCCACAGCTCGCCCCAACACACATTAATATCACCTGGGTGACGGGTCTCTATGTGGGCAGCGCCATCTTTAACAAAGTGAGCATAATATATTTTATCTGCCCAACACAAAAGTTTCTAGCTCACCAGCCTTAGTCACCTCTGTTCCTCATCTCCTCTCTGTACAAACTGGCTTCTCCTTCTGCACTCCACCATCTTGGCTGCTTCTCCTCTCTTTCACGTGGACTTTCTCTGCTCTCTTCCAGCATGGGCTCCTCTGCCCCATTTTATAGTGTAGAAATAAAAACCTTTAATCCAATATAAAAACAAGGAAGTCTCTGATACAGTCACTTATCTGAGGCATAAATGAGATTCCTCATGAGAGTGCACCACCTCCTATCATGCAATAGTCAAGAGTGTGTAGGAAAGCTTAGTCTTAAAACTAAGCCTTAGGCTATAACAACCCTGCCTGTTTACAGCGTGTCCCAATGCAAACTATAAGAAAGCAAACATATATATCATATTTACAAACTTATCTGACCAACACCCTTCTTAACTTGTTTTATTTTGAAATATTATTGATTCGTAAGAGTCTGCCATCAATACCATTTTTAAGTCTTATACTGTCAAGTTTTACTTGTATATCCTGCTACACTTCATTCTTTTGGTTAAAAAAAATTACTTTTAATTCATTGTCCTTTGGGAAATATAAAATGGCAAGTTCAAGTGTACCTAGATTTTGATTTTGAAGCAGTAAGTATCTGAAGATCAGTAGCTAAATGAAGGTGTCTCAAAGCTCAGAACTCTTATACATTCATCCCAGTGGTGGGATTCAGCGGATTCTTACCAGTTTGGCAGAACCGATACCTAATCTTTTGTTGATTTGGCAAACAGGTTATTAAAATGGCACTTGTAATCAGGGTTCTCTCTAAGGTGGGTGACTGGGCAGCCCCCCAATGTGGAAACCACAAATTTATATTCTTTTATTCTTTACTCCTTTGTAAGGTTCATCTGCCCACCAGCATTTTTTTTTAATTAAGTGAGAGGTAGAGAGGCAGAGGCAGACTCCTGCATGTGCTCTGACCAGGATTCACCTGGCAAGTCCCCTAACAGGGGATGCTCTGTCCATCTGGGCGGCTACTCCATTGCTCAACAACCGAGCTATTTTTTTAGCTCTTGAGGCAAGGCCATGTAGCCATCCTCAGCCCTTGGCCTTGGCTGCAGGAGGGGAAGAGAGAGAGAGAAAAGGTGCAGAGGGGTGGAGAAGCAGATGAGTGCTTCTCCTGTGTGCCCTGACCAGGAATTGAACCTCGGACATCCACACGCCCTGCTGACGCTCAACCACTGAGCCCACCAGCCAGGGCTGGAACAGTGTATTCTAAGCACCCATAGTAAAGTTCATTCCATCCATATGTGAAAACAACTGCAAGGGAGGACACTAATCAAAAAGCAATATGGAAATATCTTTAACAGTTCTATTGGTTTTTGTCAGATATTGTTTAATATTTTTTCACTGATATATTAAAATTCTTTCTTATAACATAATCTAGTTTTGTGTATCTATTTTACTGTTCTTAGTTAACTATTAAATACAGAAAATAATAAACTATCTTTCAGTATATTGTTTTTTTATACTTAAAACTGTCATTAGGGCAGAGAACCGGTTGTTAAATTATTTGAATCCCACCATTGATTCTGTAACAATCAACAATGTCATTGAGGACCTAGATTCTTTCTGTCTGATCCACCATCCACAAGATCTGCTTTCCTTGGAGGCTTGTTACCCTTAAGGATGAAGGGGAGGTATGGTGACCTAGGTAACCAGTAGGAATCACACTTCAGTTACGTATGAAAGGAGAGGAAAGCTTTCTCCCTATAGGTCTATTAAGAACAAACAAACAAACCTATTTCCTACAATTAGCTAGTTTCTCCCTGGTGTATTGTGCATCTCATTGGCCCACCTTGAACCATTCACTGGTAAAGGGAGCTGGATTTTCAATATTGATCTGATTAATCATCTGTGGAGAAGAGGGAAGTAGAGTTTATCTATGACTCTTCTCAAAGCTTTGTGCTTAGAGTTCAATTACTACTTCTTGAATGGATGAGTGAATGAGAATAAACTTATTTATAACTCCAGGTAGAAATTCTAGTAACATTCAGAAAATTGACAGTGAGGCAGAGAAATCAACCATGTTTGTTTAATGAAGAACACTCAAAGCCTCTACACCATTGCTTATGCAGAAGGGGCTGTAGGAGAACCCCACTCGCACATTCTTTTGTTTTAGACTATCCTGCTGTGACAATGATTAACTTAGATCTATAAACACACTCCTCAAATACAAGTGGCACAAATATGCAGAACAGCAAGACCCTTAACCATTATCTACAGCAAGTTCCCCAAGAGATGATTTAGAAGGTAAGAACTGCATAAAACTTAATCTGTACTCAGTTCATTTTCAATCCTCTTGATATTATCAAAACAGAGCTGGTTTAGTGATCTGAGTCTTTAACACAGGGGTCGGGAATCTTTTTGGCTGAGAGAGCCATGAACGCCACATATTTTAAAATGTAATTCGTGAGAGCCATACAACGACCAGTGTACGTTACGCATTATCCGATAAAAATTTGGTGTTGTCCCAGAGCACAGTTGTGATTGGCTCCAGCCACCCACAACCATGAACATGAGCAGTAGGAAATGAATGGATTGTAATACATGAGAATGTTTTATATTTTTAACGTTATTATTTTTTTTAATTAAAGATTTGTCTGCAAGCCAGATGCAGCCATCAAAAGAGCCACATCTGGCTCACGAGCCATGGGTTCCCAACCCCTGCTTTAACACTTGTTCATCTCCCTCTAACAAAAATTTAGGTTTGGAGCTTTGGAGGACATCTATCTGGGCTTTTAAAAATTATTTTGTTTTCCTTTCAATTATTTTTACAGTTACCTTGTATTTGTGAAAAAAATAATACTTATCTTCTCATTTGAGGTAATGATATAGTTTCCTTTGAAAAGAAATCTATTTAAGGAAAAGAAAGCTAATTAAAATAATTAGTTCAGAAAGGAGATTAGATATTAGGATATGTTTGAAATGATAAAGTAATGTAGTGATATGGAAAAACATGAAAGTGTTATGGGAAGAATTAAGGTTGAAAAGCCTTTACCTGGAGTAAGTAGAGAATGATTGCAGATATATAATTCAAGAATAAAAATGCTAGCACAGAGGGCAGTTACTTCAGGAGCCACAGGAGGGCAGCATATCAGGGACTATAAAGCCAATTTGGTCAGGGCTGGGCCTCTGTACTGGAACACTTCTTCCTCAAAATGTGGTCCGCAGACGAGCAGCATTATCACCTGGAAGCTTGTTAGTAAAGCAGCATCTTTGGCTTCACCCTGACCTACTGGATCAGAATCTACATTTCAACAGAATTCCATAAGTAATTCTCATGCACATTAAAGTTTGAGAAGCACTGGCTTAATATCTTTGGGGCCTTCTTTGGCTACTTTCCCCTTTGTGGGAACAGGGATGACATGCTAGAATTTTGAAGAAGTATATTTGCCCAGGGAGTCTCCAGTCACACTACTTAGGTAATCAGTTCATCTTCTAACAGTGTGATTTGGACAAGAAACAGCATTTTTAACTCTTAGCACATTACTTTGATAAACAGATAATAAATAGATAAATAGGTCCTAGCTGATGGCTCAGTGGATATAGCATTCACATGGCATATGAATGTTCTGGGTTTGATTCCTGGTCAGTGCACACAGGAGAAGTGACCATCTGCTTTTCTTCACCTTCTACTCCCTTTTCCCTCCCACAGCCAGTGGCTTAATTGGTTCAAGTGTGGCCCCAGGCACTGAGGATAGCACCATTGGAGCATATCAGCCTCAGGTACTAAAAATAGTTTGGTACTCGAACATTGGCCCTAGATGAGTTTGCTGGGTGGATCCTGGTCAGGGCACATGTGGGAGTCTGCCTCACTATCTCCCTTCCTCTCACCTAAAAATAAATTAGTAAATAAATAGATGAATAAATAAATAAATTATTTAGACAGAGAGCTCACATGTCCTGACAATGTTTCTCTGTTCCCTCCATTCTTTATTTGGCTGTTTGGATGAAATGTGAGAGTTTATTTGTGCCTTTTATCATCAAATGCTCTAATTTTTGTATTAAGACAGAAAATAAATATTTTCATATATATATATATATATATATATATATATATATATATATATATATATATATATATATATATATATACATAGACATTTAAGTATTCCTGCCACATTCAGATGAGCTTTCCCAGAGTCTTACCCTGTATTCTGGTGCCTGTTTCTACTAATATAAGTCTCTGGGTATGCAAAGCATGTACAGGGAGAGAGAAGTAGTGTTTGAGCAAGAAAAGGCTCACATCTTGATATTGTCACTGATTTCAGAACATTTAGGACTTAGGAAATCAAGGTAAAAGAAAAAAAACATTTTTTTTCTTGCCTAAAAATCAATAGGTTGTTCCAGACAAATATTAAAAATGACTGTGGCCCTGGCCGGTTGGCTCAGCGGTAGAGCGTCGGCCTGATGTGCGGGGGACCCGGGTTCGATTCCCGGCCAGGGCACATAGGAGAAGCGCCCATTTGCTTCTCCACCCCCCCCCCTTCCTCTCTGTCTCTCTCTTCCCCTCCCGCAGCCAAGGCTCCATTGGAGCAAAGATGGCCCGGGCGCTGGGGATGGCTCCTTGGTCTCTGCCTCAGGCGCTGGAGTGGCTCTGGTCGCAGCAGAGCAACACCCCGGAGGGGCAGAGCATCGCCCCCTGGTGGGCAGAGCGTCGCCCCTGGTGGGCGTGCCAGGTGGATCCCGGTCGGGCGCATGCGGGAGTCTGTCTGACTGTCTCTCCCCATTTCCAGCTTCAGAAAAATACACACACACACAAAAAAATGACTGTATACTTCAAGGAGTAGTGCTAACACCTAACACCCAAAAGAATACTTCAGTATTTCCTCTTTTAATAGGTACAAGTGCATCAAATTAAAAAACAAAAAAACAGTACAATGCTCCAAAACATCTGAAATATGAAGCTTCCTGCCTCTGTAGGCTTTGTGTGTTTTCTGATCATTCACTCACTACAAATTGATTTATGGTTGAATGGTCGCTCCATCAGTTCTGGTGCCAGAATATATTGAGGGAAAAGAGAAATCTAATTGATGGGGTTATTCTTGGGCGGAGGTGAAACTTTTAGGATCCATCCTTAAAACAGGGCTACTGGCCAATAACTCAAGAAAGCAGTGTTGAGGGAGAAAGAAGTTCTTATAACTCTAGCCATAAAATCAGTTCATAAAGCATTTTCTACTGTGAAAGCCTGTTTGGGTATATATGCCATCCTCCTTTCTAAAGATGCCTCTTTGTGATTTTTCTCTCCTGAATTTCATTTGTACCTCCATTCATGCACTCATTTTTTTCCCTTCATTTATCCAACATGTAGTTTTGAATACCTTAGGCTAGGGATATAAAAGGAAAAAGGGATATAAAAAACAAACAAACAGGCCCTGGCTGGTTGGCTCAGTGGTAGAGCATTGGCCGGGCGTGCAGGAGTCCCGGGTTCGATTCCCGGCCAGGGCACACAAGAGAGGCGCCCATCTGCTTCTCCACCCCTCCCCCTCTCCTTCCTCTCTGTCTCTCTCTTCCCCTCCCGCAGCCAAGGCTCCATTGGAGCAAAGATGGCCCGGGTGCTGGGGATGGCTCCTCAGCCTCTGCCCCAGCCGCTAGAGTGGCTCTGGTTGCAACGGAGCAACCCCCCCCCCCAGAGGGGCAGAGCATTGCCCCCTGGTGGGCATACCGGGTGGATCCTGGTCGGGCGCATGCGGGAGTCTGTCTGACTGTCTCTCCCTGTTTCCGGCTTCAGAAAAATACAGAAAACAAAAAAAAAAAAAAAAAAAAAAAAAAAAAGGTCTTTGCTCTGGGAAAAATGACTTCAATCTAGAATGTGAACAAAGAGAGACAATTAGCCAAATAAGCAAAGATTACTTGGGCTAGTGGTAGAAAAAGAAAAAACAGGATAGTGTAACTGTGAGTGGGGAAAGTGAGCCACCTTGGCATGACTCATTGAGCAAAGATTCTCTAAGAATGTGACATCTGCTCTGAGGTATGAATGGAAGTTAATCATGCAAATCTTGCAGGAAATGACTTTCAGTAGAGGACGGCCATCAAAGTCCCCTAGGCAAGATCAAGTTTGGTATGTTTGAGGAACAAAAAGAGTATCTGTGTCTATAACAAACTGATCAAGGTAGAGAGTGGTGTGAATGAAAGTATGTTGGAAAGACTCAGTGAATGGATCTGTGTCTGTGTGGTGGAGGATGTGGGGAAGGTGGAGATGATGTGAGAGCAGAATGTGATGAGCCTGAAAGTCCCAAGATCTGCAGTCATTTCATTTGTTTTTATAGACAACGGTTAAGTGATGGTTGTAGGGAAAGAAAGATGCTTTGGGGCTGAGTTGAGTTGAGTTCCCTTGATGCTGAGAAGTGGACCTGGTGGAATGATCTTCGCCATGAGCCAAAACACAATCTGACCCTACCACTTTGTGTTGTGTGATGCACATTGAGTTATCTGAGAAGCTGCTCAATCATGGTGGTTCTTAAAGAGAAAACGACAATGTTAAAATCTAACCCACTCATGAAAAGTTTTAGATATTACAAATTTTAGACTTACCCATAACTGTTACAATTATTTCCTGCTGAGAATCTACTTTCAGAGCATCATTACTCTTCACTGTTAGTTCCGTAATTTCCCCATAGAATGTATTACATTTTATCTGAAGTGCTAAAACCAAGCACTAGTAATTGATCACTGTCTGCCTGTAATTTGCATTGTTCTTTATCCAAGAAAATATTAGTCTTATTAGCCAGATAGAGATCTATTATGAATGTCATGTAATTTAATTAAAGCATAATATTAATCATAATACTATCTTCCAGACTCAAATACTACCCCAATGACCTTTATTTGCCTAGACCAGGGGTCGGGAACCTATGGCTCGTGAGCCAGATATGGCTCTTCTGATGGTTGCATCTGGCTAGCAGAAAAATCCTTAATAATAATAATAAAAAAGTTTTCTCATGTATTACAATCCATTCATTTCCTACCGCTCATATTCATGGTTGAGGGTGGCTGGAGCCAATCACAGCTATCCTCCAGGACAACACCAAATTTTTATTGGACAATGCATAATGTACACAGGTTGTTGTATGGCTCTCATGGAATTACATTTTAAAATATGTGGCATTCATGACTCTCTCAACCAAAAAGGTTCCCGACCCCTGGCCCAGACCTTCACTGATGAAATGCAACACTAAATCAGATGAAGGCACTTTTGATGAGTAGGGAGATTTAACCAAAGACTTTTTTAATGGAAAAAATAATAATAAAATAGAAAGTATAGAAAGAATTGTATTTGTTAAAATACATCTGTAAAGCCAGTAGCCACAGCCACCATCACAGTCGCCTGGCCCATGCAGGTTTGCATTAGATTCAGACAGACAGTAATGAAACAATGGAGCCAAAAACTGGTGGGCCATTATCTTTAATCCTAGCTTGCACCCAGCGGGCAAGTAAAAACACACACTAGGCTCCAAAACCCACTCATTCAGTGCTCACAAAGCTACTGACTTATCTGAGTTTCCTAGAATTAAAAGTTTCTAGCTCACCAGACTTATTCACCTCTGTTCCCCATCTCCTTCCTTCTTCCTGCACAAACTCTACACAAACTGGCTTCTCACTCAGCACTCCCCCATCTTGGCTGCTTCTCCTGGCCTCCACCACTTGGCCTTTCCCTGTTCTCCTCTCTAATGCTAATCTCAGGAACCGAGAGAGCAAGCGCTTGGTCTGCCCCATCACACATTAATATAATCATGCCCATCCCAAGCAAGAAGGGCAACCAATACCATTACTTCAGCAACGGGCTTCCACGTGGGCAGCACCGTCTTTAACAAAGTGAGCATAATATATTTTATCTGCCCAACAACCTGTGTTCCCCATCTCCTTCTCTCTGCACAAACTCTGCACAAACTGGCTTCTTCAGCATTCCTCCATCTTGGCTGCCTCTCCTCTCCTCCATGTGGCTTTACTCTGCTCTCCTTTCTCTGCTCTCCTCTCTAATGCTAATCTTAGGAACCGAGAGAGAGCAAGCTCCCAGTCTGCCCCACTTTATAGTGTAGAAACCAAAACCTTTAATCCAATATACAAACAAGGAAGTCTCTGATACAAAGTCACTTATCTGAGGCATAATGGGATTCCTCATGAGAGTGCACCACCCCACATCAAAAAGGGTGAGAAAGGCTTAGTTCTAAAACCAAGCCCCAGGCTACAAGGATTCTGTCTGCCCATAGCCCACCCCCAACACACATGAATATAATCACACACCCTATCCCAAGCAAGAACCATCACCTGGGCGATGAGCTTCCATGTGGGCAGCACCATCTTTAACAAAGTGAGCATAATATATTTTATCTGCCCAACAACATCCAACAGAGAATCCCAATAAAATAAAAAAATTGTGTTACTACCTTTATGCCTAGACATTAAGTGATATTTATTCAATGTACTGTTATGTTAGTAAGACAACAAGTTCATATCCTCTATTAGTTTTCTCAAACTTTATTCATTATTATTCAAAATGCAGAAATCAACTTCAGGCATTAAAAAAGGTTCAGCCATAATGTTAAGCAAGTTTCTTGCTTAACATTTGTATATATATATAATAGCATTAAAAAAAATAAAACACCAAGTGTGTTCTGTATTAATGGAGGTGGCTACAACTTCCTTGGGGGAAAATGACCATTTCTTGGGGAAAATATTTTAATAAACTTGTAGTTAGTCAATATAAAACCCAAAACTTTGTACTAAAATGGTGTTGGGGGTGCAATATTCAAGCAAGGAGGTATTACAGAGACATAATAATTCTCTCCATAATTAAATAAAAGCCTACCTTCCCCAAATGTAGAGACTGTTATAATAACTGATTTAAAACAGCCTAGTTGGGCCCTGGCCGGTTGGCTCAGCGGTAGAGCGTCTGCCTGGTGTGCGGGGGACCCGGGTTCGATTCCCGGCCAGGGCACATAGGAGAAGCACCCATTTGCTTCTCCACCCCCACCCCCTCCTTCCTCTCTGTCTCTCTCTTCCCCTCCCGCAGCCAAGGCTCCATTGGAGCAAAGATGGCCCGGGCGCTGGGGATGGCTCCTTGGCCTCTGCCCCAGGCGCTAGAGTGGCTCTGGTCGCCGCAGAGCGACGCCCCGGAGGGGCAGAGCATCGCCCCCTGGTGGGCAGAGCATCGCCCCTGGTGGGTGTGCCAGGTGGATCCCGGTCGGGCGCATGCGGGAGTCTGTCTGACTGTCTCTCCCCGTTTCCAGCTTCAGAAAAATACAAAAAAAAAAATAATAATAATAAAACAGCCTAGTTGGAACTGTAGTGGCTCCAGAAACAGTAGAGTTGTCACCATGAAACTAAAGAGGAGAGAGATAACTTAGATTATGAGAGTGGCCCCAGCCATAAGAAAAAAGGTAACAAGAGCACAAGAGAAAGACTCACTCCCTGGTCATTCTAGAGCACTTGGAAAGCTCACAGTATTTCTAGCAGTCTCCAAGGATGAGGGCCTGAATTATAGTATTAAAATAAAGAATTACCATAATTTCTGTCAGCTGAAATTCTTTTGGAAGCAAGAAGCAAAGAACTCAACCCAAACTGAATTACACAATAAATGGAATTTTTTGGCTCACAGGTCCAGCAATTGTGTGGGGGTTGAAATGAGATTCAGTCAGGGTACAGACTCTGTGAAAAATGGTTCTTTGAATTCACCTCCCTTTATACATCAGCTCTGCTGTCAGGTTGGTTTCCCAATATGGTTGCCAATATTAGCTGGGGCCACCTGCTCTTCATTCACATCGAAAAGGAGAGAAGAGCCTATTCTCAGAGTTAGATAATACCCGTTTAATCTATAGTACTTTTTTTAGTGAAACCTACCAAATTTAGGACTGAGCATTAATAAATTGATAGAAATTAGAGAGCTTTTAAGAATGAATCAATTCACAAATTCTTCTCATAAGGCAACAGCTGGATATAGAAAGAAATGGAAGGTGTTCAGACAGCCCAGTGGGGTTGGCCTCTCTGTCCCCACAGACAGAAGCTAAGGCACACTGCCCCAAAATAATGCCAGCTGTGCAGCCTGAAGGGAGCCCACCTGTGAAGCTCAGAAGGGTGTTCCAGGACTCCCTCTGGGCAGCCTTGCCTAGTATTGGGGGCTCTCCCAATAAATACCAAAGGTCTGCGCAGCAGGAATTCCTGACTACAGTGCACAGTTGGAGTTACGCTTTAAGTAGTAAATATTCTCCAGATTTAGAAACGCAGTGTGCTGAGAGATCTGCTTCTGGAGCACAAGGCGCCTGTTTGTCCCTGCTGGTGCCCTCCTAGACAGGAATGAAGAGAATTCAGTGGTATTTCTTTAAACACAAAGAAGAAAGACCTAAAAAATAATGAAGGTGAAGGTTGTTGGATTTAGGAAATCCTGGGGCTCAGCTGCAGGCTGAATTTAAGAGTACCTAATATTTTTTCTGAATTATTTGTCCATTTGCTCTGCCTTTATGGAGGAGGTTAGGGAACACACCAGTAAACACTGGGTTACCGCTTTATATATTTATTTATTTAGTTAGTTAGTTAGTTAGTTAGTTAAGAGGAGGGGATCTCACCCAGACTGGGATCTACTCTGCAAGGCCCATATAGAGGGGTGCTCTTACCATCTAGGGCCATTGCTTGGCAACTAGGCTATATTTAGTACCTAAGGCAGAGGCTCCAGGAGCCATCCTCAGCACCTGGGGCCAATTTGCTGTAAACAATCCAATTGAGCCATGGCTGTGAGAGTGGAAGAGAGAGAGAGAATGGGCAGAAGAGAAGGGGGAGGGAGAGGAGTGGAGAAGCAGACATCACTTCTTCTGTGTGCCCTGACCAGGAATCAAACTCTGGACATTCATATGCCAGACTGCTGTTCTACCACTGAGCTAATGGCCAGGAATGGGTTAGCACTTTCTTTTTATATATATATATTTCTGAAGCTGGAAACGGGGAGGCAGTCAGACAGACTCCCGCATGCGCCCGACCGGGCGATGCTCTGCCCCTCCAGGGCGTCCTCTGTTGCGACCAGAGCCACTCCAGTGCCTGGGGCAGAGGCCAAGGAGCCATCCCCAGCGCCCGGGCCATCTTTTGCTCCAATGGAGCCTCGGCTGCGGGAGGGGAAGAGAGAGAGAGACAGAGAGGAAGGAGAGGGGGAAGGGTGGAGAAGCAGGTGGGCGCCTCTCCTGTGTGCCCTGGCCAGAAATCGAACCGGGGACTTCCGCACGCCAGGCAGACGCTCTAACACTGAGCCAACCGGCCAGGGCGGGTTAGCACTTTCAAAGATCTTGGAGTACCATGGAGACATAGGAGTGTTTCTCTTTATGATCTCCTTTTGACTTACACTGAATTTTGTCATGAAGCTTTCATGAACGACACCTGGCAGAACTTTATTGTTTTTCTATTTAGCAAGGCCTTCAAGGATTAAAAACATGTATATTTGCATTTTTCTTTTTTCTTTTTTCTTTCATTTTTCTGAAGCTGGAAACGGGGAGGCAGTCCGACAGACTCCCGCATGCGCCCGACCGGGATCCACCCGGCATGCCCACCAGGGGTCGATGTTCTGCCCCTCTGGGGCGTCGCTCTGTTGCATCCAGAGCCACTCCAGCGCCTGAGGAAGAGGCCACAGAGCTATCCCCAGTGCCCGGGCCATCTTTGCTCCAGTGGAGCCTTGGCTGCGGGAGGGGAAGAGAGAGACAGAGAGGAAGGAGAGGGGGAGGGGTGGAGAAGCAGATGGGCACTTCTCCTGTGTGCCCTGGCCAGGAATCGAACCCGGGACTCCTGCACGCCAGGCCGATGCTCTACCACTGAGCCAACCGGCCAGGGCCGTATATTTGCATTTTAAAGAACATTATTAACTTCCTTGATTATGAACCCAGCCAAGAAAACAGTACAGAATTGGGTGGTGAATGTATTATGTACGTGTTTCTTTGTTTGTTTTTGAGGGGTTGTTGTTTTTTTACAGAGACAGAGGGAGAGTCAGAGAGAGGGGTAGATAGGGACAGACAGACAGAAATGGAGAGAGATGAGAAGCATCAATCATCAGTTTTTCTTTGTGACACCTTAGTTGTTCATTGATTTCTTTCTCATATGTGCCTTGACTGTGGGCCTTCAGCAGACCGAGTAATCCCTTGCTGGAGCCAGCCACCTTGGGTCCAAGCTGGTGATCTTTGCTCAAACCAGATGAGCCCGCACTCAAGCTGGCGACCTCGGGGTCTCGAACCTGGGTCCTCCTCATCCTAATCCGACGCTCTATCCACTCCGCCACCATCTGGACAGGCTGTATGTGTTTGTTTTTAATTGATTGATTTAAATACTTTTCATCATGCTGGTTTGGATTCACAGTGTATGCTGTTCTGTAGTTACTGCTATGGATTATATTAGCCTTTTCTAAAAAAGGGCAGTTTTTCACTTGGCCACACTGAGCTTGGACAGGAGAACAGATTGTGCGTGTGATATAAACTCATCTCAGCTGTTTCAAAGGTTCTCTACATCAAAAATATCTGCTTTGCAGGTGCTGGAATCTTTACTCCTCCCTGTATCTTACAGCTTAGAAAAATTTATCTTAGGAGTTGCCTCTTGAAATGTAAAATATTACTGGGAAAGAAAGCCTTATATTTAGCCAACTCACATCTGGTTTATATAGAATGTCACCCTGAGTTTAATTTTTTGTCTTGCACATTTCAGTTGAGGGTTGTACCTAAGATCCTTTTTCCCTACACAATCTAAATTCTTTATAGTTTGGTTATTCTTTCTTCTAATAGATGTGATTATAAAATTATAATACTCTCACACACAGGCCTATTTATTCAACCAATCCGCTGAAGCATGTGCCACAAATCCCCATTTTATATTGATGTTGCTATGAATGTAATTATAACTTCATCTATAATTATGCATTTTAGCATTCCTGAGCTCATTACTGCATCCTATTCTTGATATTCTATTCTGCCATTTTCTAGCAACAACAATAAAGTTATCCTGTTGCTAAGTAACCTTGGCAGTATTATAAGTATCCCTCTACTTTATGCATTCTTCTATCCTCCTTCTTGTGGTCTAATTATAATTGTTATTCTTCTGAAGACTTTCTCCCCATTCATGGCTGCCATTGTCATAGGATAACTGTTATCATATTACTGTCACTATTGAATTTTTTGATGAGAAGCCACAATTTGCTTATCCTTTCACACAATAGAAAATTGACATATTCTCTGAGAAGTAGTATGCTTTCGAGAGAAATAGTTCCTCTCTTATAGGTTACATTCCCAAAGAAGATTTGCAACATTTGGCAACCCTCCTCCTCTAGTTTGCCTCATCTTTTTGAGCCCTATCATAATCCCTTTCTCTCGAAAAGTAAGTTTGTGACTGGAACATGGTCATGTTTTGTGTATAATGATAAAATTCTGAGAGAAAGTGTTTTATAACTGATTCATCATGAACAATGTTCAGACTGTGAACTGGTAAACATCAGCAGCAATACAAATAATAATGAATATGACTACATTAAGCTGTGAGCCTGTTGTGTGCCTGGTACTGCTAAATGATTTACTTAGCATCATCTCATTTAATCCTCATAAATTCTATGAGGTACTATCATTCCCATTTTATAGATGAGGAAGCTGAGATGAGTCTCAGAAAGCCCAGATTAAATAGTCAGTGGGTAGCAGAACCAAGGTTTCTTCATCTTAGATGTCATTGATTATAAGAAGTACACAACTTGCCCTGGATGAATGATAGTTTGGTTGGTTAGAGCATTGTCCCAAGGTGCGAAGGTTGCTGGTTTGATACCTGGTCAGGACACATACAGGAACAGATTGATGTTCCTGTCTCTCTCTCTCTCTCTCTCTCTCTCTCTTTCTCTTTCTTCCCTCTCCTTTCCTCTCTCGCTAAAATCATTCAATAAAAAATTTTTAAATATACAACTTAATAACAGCTATCTATTAAATGTGAATGTTAATTGTAAGATGAATCTTGAATTCAGAAATATTAAACTATGGACAGATGTGCACCTTAGAAGCAAGTAAATACTATGTAAACAGTCTACTACCATTCTTTTCCTTATCAATTATAATTATTCACTAATTATTGTTCCAAGAGAATAATGTAACTGGAATAATATCTTCTAATTCCATTGTTTCTGTCTTCCGTACCACAACATCTGTCTCCCTCTCCTATTGAGTAGAGCTCTTTCCAGTCCATACATGCCTAATGAGTATTTTCTAGTTTGTGAAGACATTAGAAACTCGCCACTTGCCAGAGAAATTATATTGAGCAAAAAAACTCTCTGACCCACTCTTCTGGTTACATTTTGTTTATCACATTTTTGATGGAGTGACAGATTTATATAAATGGCTAAGTCCCCCATTCGCCTGTGACTTCTTTGATGATGAAGTCTGTCATTTGTTTCTTCTGGTTATTCTTTACAGTATTTAACCTGGTACCTTGTACAGACTGAGGTAGATGTTCAAGAAGTACTTATTTAATCAAATTTGTTAATATGTTCTTTTATAAATGTTTAGGTACAATTGGCTGGTGTTACAAGAACTAATCAAGTAATTTCAGGAGATATTGTTTCCATCTCTTTCCTTAGAAACATCTCAGAGTTGAGTTTTCACTTGCTCTTGAGGCTTTGCTTCAAAGCTAAGATTCTGTACTTTGCCCAGCAAAACTGTAACTTCTCAAAAGCTGGATTGTGTCTTCTCCCTTTTTCAAGAGGTAATTTTACTAAGCTTGAAGACCTTGTAATCTTTAGTAAATTGAGTTTTTTAAAAAGTTTCACAGGATGAATAGAACACGTTTTGTCTGAATCTTAGAGATGATTTGAAATTGTTTTCATGATACATGGGATAGTGTGCATGTATTCTTATAATCTTTCCCTCTTGAGAAAATAGCCAGTTTAAGTGCATAAATTAAGCCAGAACATGTAGTAAGAGGCATCTATTTCCTAAATGCTTTTACTTAGCTAGTTGTGAAACAGATTAAACTTCATTGTGGCACTATGGTTTTGCAAAGCACAGTGAACACTTCATAAATGCAAAGATGTTAGCCAACTAGAAGGGAAAAGATAGGAGATAAGACTCTAATTTAATTTGGTGATTAGTCATTTAATTTCCTTTGTCTTTTCTTTGTTTCCTATTTATAGCTCACCTCAAAATTGTTTTATAAAAGAAATTAAACTGAAAGGCAGAGGTAGAGAGATACCTTGATTGCCAAGTTATAAATAAAAGCTCTACTTGGAATCAGTATATAAACAAAAGACAAAATAGAAAAAGAGCCCAAATTATAAATATTTATTTAAACTTTGGGTTTATACTGTGTTTGCATTCAAGATTGTGAATCTTGGATTTAGTGAATTTATCAGTGAATTTATCACATCTCTGGATAATAGGAATATGTACTTTCTTTGTTTTGATCTATGGGTATCCCATTACTTATTTGATAATTAACCTCTTATAACATGCTGGGGTTTTTTGTTTGTTTGTTTTTTGGGTTTTTTGTGTTTTTTTTACAGAGACAGAGAGAGAGTCAGAGAGAGGGATAGACAGGGACAGACAGACAGGAATGGAGAAAGATGAGAAGCATCAATCATCAGTTTTTCGTTGCGACACCTTAGTTGTTCATTGATTGCTTTCTCATATGTGCCTTGACGTGGGCATTCAGCAGACTGAGTAACCTCTTGTTCAAGCCAGTGACCTTGAGTCCAAGCTGGTGAGCTTTGCTCAAACTAGATGAGCTGGCGCTCAAGCGACCTCAGGGTCTCGAACCTGGGTCCTCCGTATCCAAGTCCGACGATCTAGCCACTACACCACCGCCTGGTCAGGTGTAACACGCTGTTTTAACTATTAAAGTTCACAAACTCCAAATATTACTAGGGCACAGAAATTCCTTCAAGAGCTATTAATAATTTCATCCCATAACAGAACTTGCCTTTTGTCTAACCAGTGTTTCACATATTTTGTGGGGGCTATGTGATGGGTTTTTTCTTACATTTTCATTTATCATGTTTACATCTTACACGACAGACTTTTTTCCGGCATGATACTGATATCCTTAGACTCACATCGGCAAACACTCTGTGTGTGAGTGCCACCATTCCCCAACTACACAACCAAGACACATATCACTCATGGATCCTTCCTGTTCAGCCTGAACTTACACTTGGAATCCAAAGCCACATACCAGACATTGGAGCTTCATGTCTTTTGTGTGCACCTGCTTCATGCATTCTTAGAAGATTTTTAAATCAATCGGATCAGAAGTGCAATATTTGTTATCTTTGATGTCCAGAATATATACTTTCTGATGTTGCTTGAAATAGAACCAGCCAGTCAGAAGTGATCAGCTTTTCGAGGCAGAATATGAATTTGGGGTTCTTACAATAACACAGCATCATCCCTCTGATATTTTCTCTAATGTGCTCATTAGTCTCAGGTTGGACTATAAACACTTCTCCAGAGTTTGTTTAGCAGCAATGCAGAGCACATCAGTTTTCATACATAATAATTTCTGGTGGAAAAAAGAACAAACACTTCTGACATTTTAAAAAATTAAATTTATTGGGGTTTGGGTTCAGGTGTGAAACTCAATAAAACATCGTCTGCAACCTGCATTGTGTGCCCATCACCCCAAGCAAAGCCTCTTTTGTCCCCATTTATCCCTACTCTGCCCGTCTCCACCTACCCCCACTCCCCTTCCCTCTGGCTACCACCACAACACAATCCTGTTTGTGCCTACATGTCTGTGTGTGTGTGTGTGTGTGTGTGTGTGTGTGTGTAATCCCTTTACCTTCTATCAGCCAGTCCCCCAATCCTTCTCCCCTCTAATATTTAATTTGAAGTGATGTCCCTTTGTGCTCTTTTCTTCTAGATCAATTTTATCAAAGTTCTAACTGATTTTACTATTTTGGCAAAGTCAAGAAGACCCAATGGAGTTGTTAGGAGCAGAAGATAAAGGGCCAAGCACAACGCTTTGACTGTTGTAGATTCTTAGTAAGAATCTGTTGATTTGCCTGACCAAGTAGTGGCGCAGTGGATAGATCATTGGACTGGGACACGGAGGACCTAGGTTTGAAACCTGAGGTTGTGCCAACTTGAGTGTGGGCTCATCTGGCTTGAGCAAGGGGTCACTCGGTCTGCTGTCACCCCCCAGTCAAGGCACATATGAGAAATCAATCAATGAACAACTAAGGCAATGAAGAATTGATGTTTCTCATCTCTCTCCCTTCCTGTCTGTCTGTCCCTGTCTGTCCCTCTCTCTGTGTCATACACACACACACACACACACACACACACACACACACAGAATCTGCTGATTAGTTTGATGGCAGTAATTGAAAAGTACTATCTCCAGGCAAATCTCATTTAGTGCTTTGGGAAAATAGTGCTTTGGGAACCTCATCACCACATGGTAAGCACATCTCTCCTATAACGGTGTCTGGTTTGAAAATGCGGATATGAAGTTCAGATAAAATGTGGGCGCTGAAAATATAGCCAGATCACTTTCACATTCCTACAGGAAATATGGATCCTACCTACAGGTGTTATGCAAAGATAGGAATGAATGAGCTTTCCTGAGAGAGATTTAACATTAGAAAGGTGTGGAAAGAACTCCAGAATTAAATACTTTGTGAAGAGTAGATAAGTTCAATGAGGAAGGTTGAGATGTGGTCTGAGAGGTAAGAAGAAAAGCAGGAAGTAATGGTGACAGGGAATTCAAGGGCAAACAGAGTTCCAAGAAAGAGAAGAGGGATTTACCTCATCAAAGAAATTTTTTAGATAAAAAAATTAATTTAGAACAGGCCCAAGTAAATAAGAGAAATATCAAAGAAAGTAAAGGGAAGTCTATAGTTAGGATTCTGAGAAGTTGAGACACAACGTATCAGGTCATTTCTGTTTTCATGAGAAGTTGAAGATAAAGTCATTTAATAAATATAAATGAGCCTGACCAGGCTGTGGCGCAGTGGATAGAGTGCCAGACTGGGATGCTGAGGACCCAGGTTCGAGACCTGGAGCTCGCCAGCTTGAGCACGAGCTCATCTGGCTTGAGCAAAAAAAAAAAAAAGAAAAAAAAAAAGCTCACCAGCTTGGACCCAAGGTCACTGGCTCGAGCAAGGGGTTACTCGGTCTGCTGAAGGCCCGCGGTCAAGGCACATAGGAGAGAGCAATCAATGAACAACTAAGGTGTCGCAATGAAGGACTGATGATTGATGCTTCTTATCTCTCTCTGTTCCTGTCTGTCTGTCCCTATCTGTCCCTCTCTCTGTCCTTGTAAATAAATAAATAAAAGTGAGTGAATTATAAAAGTTTGGGACAGCTGGTGTACAGATAGGGAAAAAGGCACATAAGAATAAGCAGTAATATTTCACACAGCTTTAAGAACCTAGATAGGCTGGAAAATACGAATTATAATGACACCAATTTATGTCACTATGCAAATTCCTCTAGCAGCTCAGGTGCACACAGCCGCAGGGGAAGATTAGAATAAACTCATTCTTACTTATAGCACAATGACTTCAAAGACGGGTCAGAAATCACTGATAGCCAAAGTTATACCTGACATCCTATGCAAACATACCAAAGAAGTATGGAGTATATTTTAAAGCTTGAACTGGAACTCAAGTGATCTGAGTTCTAATACTGGCTCTGCCACTAACCAGTTATGTAACTAAGTTGAATAATCAGCTAGCTTATCTGTCCTTCACCTTTCTGGAACTTAGCTCATCTATAAAATGAAAAACTATAAATGGTTAATCTTACAGTCTCATAGAGCTCTACAATCTGAAGCCTATGATTCTTTCTTTATGAAATTCATTTATTTACTAGAAAAGTATTTATTGATTTTCAATATGTGCCAAACACTGTTTAAGATGTAAGTTATACTAATGAACAACTGAGGTGAGTTCCTTTTCTACATTCTAGAGAGAAAAAACTGACAATAAATAATATTATATATATATACATATAATTTCAAATAATAATAGGTGTGGTGAAAGGAAAAATTAATGTAACAGAGAAGGATTAAAAGGGAGGTAACCTTAAACAGAGAGATATGGGGAAAATTCTCTTAAGAGATGGCATTTGAGCTGTTATATGAATGGCAAGCAAGAGAGAGCCATGCAAATATTTAAGGGGATAAACACACCAGGCTGAAGAAACAGCTAGTATAAAAACCTTCAGGTAGTACTGAGCTTGGTATGTTTGAAGAAAAAAAGGACAGTGTGGATGGATCATAATGACATTGGGGAGAACAGTGCAAGAAACAATAACAAAGTAGGTAGGAGCCCAGCCATGAATGCAGAGCCTTGTACATCATGGTAAGAAGTTTGAATTTTATTTTAGGTGTTCTAGGGAGCCACTATAGGCATCATTATAAAGCAAAAAGCATGTGTTCTTAATATATTTAAAATGATAACTTACAATGCAATGAGAAGGGCACATTTCTGTGGTATTTCTTCCCCCAAATCCATAATTATGGTGTAATCATGAGGAAAGCTGAGACAAACAGAAATTGAGAGGCATGGGACACTCTATCAAATACCTGACCAGAACTCTTCAAAGTGTCAAAGTCATGAAAAATATGGCAATACAGAGAAACTGATAGATTTAAGGAGACTAAGGAGACATGATTACAGTGCAATGTGGTATTCTGGATTGGATCCTGGGACAGGAAAAAGATACTAGTGGCAAAATCTGAACAAAGTCTGGAGTTCAGTTAATAGTCTTGTACCATTTGTACCAATGTTAATTTCTTAGCTTTGATAAGTGTACTGAGGTTGTGTATAAGATACTAACATTCAGGGAAGCTGAGTGAAGGATATAAAGGAACTCTGTACTCTTTGCAACTCATCTGTAAATCAAAAATTAATTCAAAAGAAGTTTTTTACAACATAGGAAAGCCTGAGTGAGGAACAGCATTCCTAGAAATGGTGATGAATGATAGTTTCCAGGATTTTATTTATTCATGTTGAGTCTAATATACTTATTGACATCCAAGGGGAGCGAGCAGGTATGCAGTGAACACTACAAATCTGGAATTTGGGAGAGGTCAGGTATGAAGATAAATATATATTTGAAGTCATTAGAACATAAATAATTTCTAAGCCCATGGGACAAATGAGATCATCTAAGAATCAAGAGTAATATATGTAGAGAAGCCTGAATTTTATCACACTCCATATTTCGAGACCAAAAAGAGGAGTAGGGACTACAGGTGGGAACTGCAACGAATTAACAGTGAGGCAGACAGAAATCAGGAAAGTTTGGCTCAAGAGAACAAGAAGAAGACAGTGAGTTGATGTCACTTTTGCTGAGAAAAGGAGGAAGACAAGGACTTAATCCCTAGGTTTGACAATATGGGAAGTGCTGGTGACTTTAAAAGGTGGAGTAAAGGGTCAAAACCCAATGATAATGAGATTATGGAGCTAGTGAATAAAGAACACTCTTTTAGTACATTTGCTATGAATGGGAAGCAAAAAATGGGGTTGAGGCAAGAAGGGGATGTGCAGTCAAAAGAATTTTGTTTTGATATGTTGTATGTCCTATAAACTCAACTCAAGCATGCTACAGCCAAGTTGTTATGAATAATTTTTAATGGTTTCTGTCTGGCTCCTTAACCTTGGAAGTAAACATTGTCCCTTTCTGTGTTGTTTCCTTTTTTTCTACTTATCGTCGTTCCTTGGGCATTTTAACCATAAAATCTGCAATTGTTCAATAAATTCTTAAAATACAGTGTGGGCAAAGTAGGTCTACAGTTGTACGTATGCAAAACACAGTTTATCTTTGTATTACTATTCATTAATTATTGTATTCTCCATATGACTAACTGTAAACTTCTTTTTGCCCTACCCTGTGTAATGAATTAGATCTAGAAAGAGGTTTTAGAGATTTGATCCAAGGATCTTATTTTATAGATGAGAAAACTGAAGCACCAAGAGGACAAGTAGAATACTTCAGTGAGAGATCCAGAAATAAAATCTATACTTTTTACTGTATGACAGAATACACATTTCTCTTCTTGAATTTACTTCAAAATGTCCAAACATCTTTCTAATTTCAGAAGCAACACTCTGAACATCTGAATGCAGTAAAGCATCTACCTTTAACCACTGAGGCCTGAAGGTTAAGCCACTTCGTACCGTAGTCAAAGCAATTTCTATGCCGTTTGTATACCTTTGCTAATTTAGTTAAGAAATCTTTTAAATTTTGATTTGGACATTACAAATGGTAAGAGATGCTTTGTTCTTACAGATGAAAAGCTTTTCAGTTAGAAAATGAGTTCATATAGGGCAGGACTCTGACTCTGAATTTCCAGTGGGATACAATGCCTTGGTCATATTGAATGTCCAAGAAATCCTTATTTATTGAAGAAAAAAATTAACAAAATAGTTGTTTCTTGGTCTACTTCTTAGAAAATTACATTGTAATTAGGACTCACAATTCTAAGTTCGGTTTGTTTGTTTGTTTTGTACAATTCTGGTTCTTGTCTGCCTTTCTTTGGTTTAGTTTTTTAATTAACAAAGATTACCTTCAAATTCTAGGTAATGTAGTTTACCCCCATTTTTCTTTGGTCAGCTTTCCATAACTTCCTTAAGGGTTTGTAAAGCTAGATATCTGTGTTATTATCTTCTCTGGTTCTTGAGCCAATGAACGTCTCAATTTTTAATCAGTTCATGAATCTAGAGATATATGTAGGATGTTAATACTAGCACTAACTTAGGAATTAAAAATTGAGAACCTAGTCTTTCTACGGGCACTAGAGAAACATACAAAAGTAATTACTCAAAGAAAATAATATGACTATGTATACCATTTCCTCTATGCATTACAGAGTGTGTGTGGTTCAATGATCTAAGCCTGGAATATCTGAATGGATTTTTATGTCTGTTTCTGAAGTTTACTCTGTAGAAGTGACTTCATCTGGAAAATGAAAAGTGAGTCCTGTTGAATAGTTGATGTGAGAGTGAAGCTTTCTGAAACCATCTGAAATATCATTTAAAAGAGAAGATAAGAAGAGAAAAAAACCCGTTAAATTCCATTCAGGGAAACATATTTAAGAGGCTATTTTATATTTTATTTTTTATTTTATTTTTCTTAAACATTTCTTTTCTTTTTAAAGGTTTTATTTATTCATTTGAGAGAGGAGAGAGAGAGAGAGAGAGAGAGAGAGAGAGAGAGACAAGGGGGGAGGAATAGGAAACATCAACTCCCATATGTGCCTTGACCAGCTAAGCCCAGGGTTTTGAACCTGCGACCTCAGCATTCCAAGTCCATGCTTTATCCACTGCGCCACCACAGGTCAGGCTGAGGCTATTTTATATTTTAAAGTTAAAGATGGAAATTCAGTATAAAAATTTCAAGAGAGGCCCTGGCCGGTTGGCTCAGCGGTAGAGCGTCGGCCTAGCGTGCAGAGGACCCGGGTTCGATTCCCGGCCAGGGCACACAGGAGAAGCGCCCATTTGCTTCTCCACCCCTCCACCGCGCTTTCCTCTCTGTCTCTCTCTTTCCCTCCCGCAGCCAAGGCTCCATTGGAGCAAAGATGGCCCGGGCGCTGGGGATGGCTCTGTGGCCTCTGCCTCAGGCGCTAGAGTGGCTCTGGTTGCAACATGGCGACGCCCAGGATGGGCAGAGCATCGCCCCATGGTGGGCGTGCCGGGTGGATCCCGGTCGGGCGCATGCAGGAGTCTGTCTGACTGTCTCTCCCTGTTTCCAGCTTTAGAAAAATGAAAAAAAAAAAAAAAAATTTTTCAAGAGAAAAAAGTTGAGCTATATTTATATGTTTTTTGAATGTTCTGTAATGTTCAAAGAAATTTGACTCAGCCTTAAGAAAAATCTATTTAACTTAACAACAGTTTAAGGGGATTTTAAAACTCTAAGATAGGGAGTAACTGAGAAAGATAAGCAAAATATTCAAATTTAAGGAATCCAGGATTCCCTGACAATTTTTAGAAAAGTCACTCTATTTGCCTGTGGTACTTTGCACATCTGTAAAATTATTTGCCGTAATAACTATAATAAAGCTAAGCCTTAATGTCAGATAAAGTACTTTGTGGCAAACTATTGACATCTAGAATTTTAAAATCTAATTTTCCTTTAGAGAGTAAGTTAATATTCCACTTGAGACTAGGTCAGTTTTGTGTTGGCATGATTTGGTTATAGCGAAGCCAGAAATGCAAAGAATTAAAAGGGTCAGACTGAACAAAGCAAATACAAAATAGTTCATTGGAAGCATGGAAGGAGATTTATGAAGCTTGAGATTTTCCACCAGAATTAAACTCTTAATATATGTGGCAATGTTTGTCTCCAAAACCACAAAGTCACACCAAATGGCTCTTCTATCACAGAGGAACAAGAACTTAGCCCAATGTCAGATGACTCACTTTGTTCTCACACTTGATATGCATAAGAGTTTCCACTTTATAATTTATGTTAAAAAAAAATAAAAGAAGAGTAAAAGTTTTGCTATTGCTGAGAGAGCATCTAGTTCTTAACAAGCACCCACATACAGTATCTAGAAGGTGCTACAAAACTTACCTTTCCAAAGGCAAAAGTAGCACATTGTTCATGGCTAGAAATTCATTCCCTGGTTGGTATTTTAAGCCATGCTCAAAAGGTTTATGTGTTCAACAGTGGGTGAAGCAGAGTACAGACAATAAGAAAGGCTGATCAAGAAGGCAGATTTAGGAAGAGATGGGATTAAAAAGATTGTTTCTAGGTTTTTGGAATTTTCTAAATGTAAAAATTCAACCTACAGGTAAACTCTGCTCCTTGTATACCAGAAGGCTTCTTTGATTCAAGGAGAAACATGTTTGTAGGGGAACAGCTCTAGGCTTTCAGGCTCTGCTGATCACCCTGAAGTAAGAACCAGATGATACAGGCTTTTCATTTCAGTTTGTGTTTTTCAGTGTGCATGGTAAAAAGTGGGTGGGTGAAAATTTTATAGATATTTTTGTAGTACTTTACAGTCTTCATTTTATACAAGAGATAAATTGTGGGGAAAGCTGTGTGCAAACCAAATTATATTTTTAATGTACTCATTGAGCTCACTGAATAAAGGAATACAGGCATATCTTCTCTGGTAAAGTCAGCAATATCCCTCTACTGTCCTTTGTGTAAATCTGACATCCATAATTAGGTTTGATTGAAGCCAAATCCACATACTTTAGTCAATTCCATATTTCTACAGAAATTTTACTTCTTATGTGATGTAAAAATCACTAATTACTTCTTCCAGTTATCCTTTGAGGATGAGAAGAAAGCATTATTAATCCAATTTTGTTTCTATATATGATTAACTAAACTACTTTGACTCAAATGAAAGCTAGTTATTATCTCCCTGTCATCCTGGCAACACAGTGTTGGAATATGTAAGTGAATTCGAAACTGTCAGAGATTTCCCTATAAAACTAGATTTCTGGCTACTAATAACTAATAAATTCATTCCTAACCAGTAATAGCGGATAGAAACATCATGTGGAAAATATATATTTATAGCACGTATGAATCCGGTATAGTGTATGGTTGTCAAACTACGACCCATAGGTCAAATCCAGCCCACTGTTTGTTTTTGTATGACCCACAAATGTAGACTTAACATTTTTAAATGCTTGGAAAAATTCAACAGAAAAAAATATTTTTGACACATTAAAAGTTATATGAAATTTAAATTTCAGCTTTCATGAATGAAGTATTGAAATACAGCCACACTCCTTAATTTGTATATTATCTATGGCCTCCTTTATGTTACTAAGACAAGTTGAATAATTTAGACAGAAACCATGTGGCCCCCAAAATATAAAATATATACAGGCTGTCCCTTTACTGAAGAAGTTTGCTGAAATATTACATACATTCATAGATCATTTACATCCCAACAGTAAATAGCTAAACAATGAAATTTTGTATTTTTATTTATTTATTTTTTTATTAAGTGAGGGGCAGAAAGGCAGAGACTGATTCCCACATGCACCCAGACAGACTGGGATTCATCCAGCAAGCCCTCTACCAGGCCATGTTCTGCCTATCTGGGGCCTTGCTTCTTTGCTTGGAAACTAAGTTATTTTAGCACCTGAGGCAAGGCCATGGAGCCATCCTTAGTGCCCGGGGCCATCTTGCTCAAACCGAGCCATGGCTGCTGAGGGAGGGGAAGACAGAGATAGAGAGAGAAGGGGAGGAGAAGGGTGAGAAGCAGATGGTCGCTTCTCTTGTGTGCCATGACTGAGAATCAAACCCAGGACATCCACATGCCAGCCAACTGGCCAGGGCAGAATTTTTTCTTTACTCAATTTTTCTGTCCCTTGTAGTTTAAATTATAGCCAAAAGAAATTTTGTATCATATATCAAAGTGCCCCAAAATGAAAATGATGTATAGATTTATTTCTGCATCAATTTATAATTATTTTTTTTCTCTTACTGAAAGGGCAATTAACTTCATTTTAAAATCACCTCTGTGCCTGACCAGGCGGTGGCACAGTGGATAGAGCATCGGACTGAGATGCGGAGGACCCAGGTTCAACTGAGGTTGTCAGCTTGAGCGTGGGCTCATCTGGTTTGAGCAAGGCTCACCAGCTTGAGCCCAAGGTCGCTGGCTTGAGCAAGGGGTCACTCGGTGTGCTGTAGCCCCCCAGTCAAGGCACATATGAGAAATCAATCAATGAACAACTAAGGCAACGAAGAATTGATGTTTCTCATCTCTCTCCCTTCCTGTCTGTCTGTCCCTATCTGTCCTTCTCTCTGACTCTCTCTGTCTCTCCCACACACACACACACAAAATTAAATAAATAAATAAATAAATAAATAAATAAATAAATAAATAAATAAATAAAATCACCTCTGTAACCACTATCTCAACATGACTATTTTCTCTTAGGAATATTGGACCTTATATGTCCACATAATTTATATGTATTTCAATCAGGAAACTTTTATATATTTTAGTATTTTATTTATTTTTTTGTTTGTTTGTTTATTTATTTATTTTTGTTTATTTTTAGAGAGGAGAGAGAGAGGGAGAGAGAGGAGAGAAAGACAGAGAGAGAAGGGGGGAGGAGCTGGAAGCATCAACTCCCATATGTGCCTTGACCAGGCAAGCCCAGGGTTTTGAACTGGCGACCTCAGCATCTCCAGGTCGACGCTTTATCCACTGCACCACCACAGGTCAGGCTAATATTTTATTTTAATCAAACATGAATACAGCCTTGGGCAGTTGACTAAATGGTAGAGCATTGGCCTGGCATGTGGATGTCCTGGGTTTGATTTCAATCAGGGCACGCAGGAGAAGCATCCATCTGCTTCTCCACCCTTCCCCTCTCACTTCTTTCTCTCTCTCTCTCTGTCCTCTCCTCCCAAAGCCATGGCTCCATTGGAACGAGGTGGCCTTGGGTACTGAGGATGGCTCCATGGCTTCCGCCTCAGGCATTAAGAAGAGCTCAGTTGCTAAGCAATAGAGCTACGTCCCAGATGGGCAGAGCATCACCCCCTAGTGGACTTGCCAGGTGGATCCTGGTCAGGGCACATGCAGCAGTCTGTCTCTCCTGTCTCCCCTCCTTTCACTGAATAAAAAAAGAAAAGAAAAACTCTATTCAGAGTATAGAAAGAGAAATGATAACAAAATTAGTAACACATTTGAATGACTTATAATAGAAGAAATAGGTTTGGCAAAGTTGTTAAATTCTTCCTGAATTTCATACATCTGTACAGTTTTTCAATGCTTAGTTCTATTTTAGAAGTGTTGTCGCCTGACCTGTGGTGGCGCAGTAGATAAAGCGTCGACCTGGAGATGCTGAGGTCGCCGGTTCGAAACCCTGGGCTTGCCTGGTCAAGGCACATATGGGAGTTGATGCTTCCAGCTCCTCCCCCCTTCTCTCTCTCTCTCTCTCTCTGTCTCTCTCTCCTTCTCTGTCTCTCTCTCTCCCCTCTCTAGAAATGAATAAATAAAATAAAAATTAAAAAAAAAATTTTTGTCTTTCTTTCTGATAATGATTACAGACCAAAGAAATACTTTTCTATTCTATAGAATGTAGTAAGCATCTTACAGTGCTACCTGGATTCCTTAGCGTGTTTAATAATTCTTCCATCAGGCTGAGGCCAGAACCAGGCTTAGGAGGTAGTGTGGTGTTCTGAGATAGTAGAGGCTAGGATTATACCACATCTTAATGTCAATAAAACTATTCAATCACAAGGGGAACTAAAATCATTTCTTGTTCATTGATTATACCTACTTGAAAGTAAATGCTAATGCTCTTCATCACACCAGGACTGATCATTTAATTCAGCAATTTTCAACCTTTTTCATCTCCTGGCACACAGAAACTAATTACTAAAAGTACATTTTTTGCCTATCCAACAAAATAAATATACATATAATTATAATTCATTCACACCAGATGGCAGTCATTGTGTGGGCTGTTGTCATATTTTTATTTGACAATTTAAGGGATAAAAAAGGTCAGCGCTCCTGACTAAATAATCAGGCATTACATCTTTTAAAAATTCTTGCAGCACACCAGTTGAAAATTGCTGCTTTAAGTCTAAATTTCTGTGCATATTAGGGCCTTTCGATGGCTCAGATTACCTAAAATAATTTACAGTAAGGTAACATGTGGCAATAAAGAGAACCAGATTCTCATGGAAAGAAGAAAACCTGTATTCCATGTGGGCCTTAAAGACACAGGAAAGAGGCTTGGCGAACTGGAACACTCAGCCACTCCCGGTGCTAAGCAAGATTCACGCATGTGCATAGGAGTCGCTTTACCTGCCACCTGGATGGTGGCTTATTTCCAGCTGTTTCTATGGCTCTTGCCATGACCTTCCAAACTTTAATCTTGAGTATTCAAAAAAGAAAACAAACCAAACAAATCAGAATTTCTGGAAATTCTCAGAAATGCCTGGAATTTCATTCTTGTAATACTGTGTGTTGTTCAGTAATAATAAATGATTATAATAATAAACAAGGATTCATTTTTATGTGATAGGATTATACAAATTTCCCGTATATAATAGTTTCCGTAAACTGTGTGTTGTTCAGTAATAATAAATAATGATTCATTTTTATGTGATAGGATTATACAAATTTTCCGTATATAATAGTTTCCGTAAACTGTGTGTTGTTCAGTAATAATAAATGATTATAATAATAAACAATGATTCATTTTTATGTGATAGGATTATACAAATCTTCAGAGGCTTTTCTATAGAAGTGATTTTTCTATAGATTATTACTATAATTATCACAGCCCTAATAGATGAATATATAAATATATATAATGTGTAAATATATATAAACATGTAAATAAAATTTACATAAATATAAATAAGTAAATATATATAGACATGTAAATATATAAAATGTGTTATAAATATATAGTAGCAGGTAAACATATATAAAATGTAAAAATAATCTCTATCTGATCATCAAAAAACACTAAAAGAAGGAAAGGCTAACACAGAATAACTGTTAAATGAAAACAATTTGAAAATTATAATAGAATGTCATAAATATTTAATATTTTAAAATTATCATTCTTAAAGCAAAACTTCAAAATACACCTAGAATCAATTGCTTGTTCAACGCAAAAAAAAAAAGTCTTTTATTTTGCATTCACATTGGTCAAATTGCTAAAAGTGTGTCTGAAAGCATCCCCAAGTTGGACATTAGGGTACATGTTTTTTCATAAAGTTCATTTCCTTGTTTATTGATGAAAATATTTTGCCTGCTTGCCCCATTTTGGTTTTGCTGTGAAATCAATACTGCTTTTGTTAATTCGGATCTTGGATCTTTTTCTGATTTCATATAGTAATATTCTACAACATACACATCTTTTTCCCTCCGTGTTTTTGTTGTTGTTGTTATTGTTAGAGTACTTACAAAGATCTGTAGCCTATAATGAATATGCAAACACTGACAATACAAGTGAACGTTATTAGGTAGTATTCAAATTATCTAATATTCAGGTTTCCAAACAAGTTAGCAAATTTTATAACACTTCATAGAACCATGCGTGAAAATTACCAATTGAAGGACTCATTTTGCTTCCAAAACATGTCTTAGACCAGTACTCTTAGGATTTATATGAAGTGTACTATGCATGTGAACTCATTAATTTATTTTAATTTTCAAAAATAACTCATCATTAACAAAAGCTGGGTCTATAAAAATACACTTATAACATGGCCACAGCACAGCATGTGGTTGGATTGTGACCACTTTAATTCTACATGCTCCTGACCTGTTCCCAGAAATGTCAACCTTAACCTTGGACTCCACTTGTCAGCATTTCCTATTCTTGCTTTCGACATGACATCAGGAGCTTCTGTGAACCCAGTGATGTCTCCAGATTCATTGTTGGGCTTTAATTCTCATAGAATTTTGGTAAATTATCTGTTTTCTCAGTTTCTAAACTGAGTTTTCTACAGATTCAGAATACAGAAAAACATACAAATTTCCTGAGCAAGCCTGAGAAGAAATTTCCATATGGAAATACCATGACCAATTCCGCTCCCATCTCCGTACTTCTTACTGCAGCTTTCTGCCTGCCCTCAGAATACTATGTTCTCTAGCTGGCCCAGCTCCCCTCCATTGACAATCCTTTAGGCTGTACTGTTGTCTCCAGGCTGTTCTGAGATCAGGTGCTTATTTCTGGTCTAACCAGTTGTGACTTAGAGGAAAATCTGTAGCCTGCTGCCCCAGCTCCAGGTTAAGAATTGGGCAGCTTTTCCTCAGAGTCTGTGGGTGAGCTGGGCACAGTGATTAACTGGTGTAATACAACAGCTTCCTTTTGGGGAAAGTATTGTGAACTGAAATAACAAAATATCATTGCCTTGTGAAGAGTGGGTCCCTTAACTTTCTAGGACTTCCCAGTCTTTTCCCTCTTTGCTCTTTTACATAGTTATAAAATGGTGTTAAGACAGAACCTTTTGGTTGTCCTCTAAAATATCCACTCCCTTCTATGGTGATAGAGCCCCTGATATTTGGCTACACATCGCCTTCCAGATTAGAAACTACATTTTCCAGCTTTCCTTGCAACTAGGAAGGGCCTCCTGATAGAGTTTTTTTTTTTTTTTTTTTTTTTTGCATTTCTCTGAAGCTGGAAACAGGGAGAGACAGTCAGGCAGACTCTCGCATGCGCTCGACCGGGATCCACCCAGCACGCCCACCAGGGGCCGGGATCCACCCAGCACGCCCACCAGGGGTGACGCTCTGCCCACCAGGAGGTGATGCTCTCAGAGCCACTCCAGCGCCTGGGGCAGCGGCCAAGGAGCCATCCCCAGTGCCCGGGCCATCTTTGCTCCAATGGAGCCTCGGCTGCGGGAGGGGAAAGGAAAGACAGAGAGGAAGGGGGGGGGTGGAGAAGCAAATGGGCGCTTCTCCTATGTGCCCTGGCCGGGAATCGAACCCGGGTCCCCCACACGCCAGGCCGACGCTCTGCCGCTGAGCCAACCGGCCAGGGCCCTGATAGAGTTTGATGAGAGGGAGCCTGTAGGAGGGTCATGTGGCAACTTCAGGGAATTACCCTTCACAGTAACACAAGTGCCCTTTGCCTTTTTTCCTGCCTCTTTTTCTTCATCCTACTGCCTGAAACACAGACATCTCTACCTTTAACTTTGAGGCTGAGTCCATGCATAGTGGAACAACAAGATTAATGTCTGTGGGCTATCAGTGTACCAGCCCTGAACAGCCAAACGGACTTCCATTTATCAGAGAAATAAGTTTCTCTCTACTTTAAGCCACTGCCATTTAGGATTTCTACACTCATATTTGCATTTCATCTCATTTAATCTCGAATAATATAGGTCCATGAATTTTGCTATAGTCCACCTTTTTTTGCTTAATATGATATCTTTTTATTGCCAAATATTCTTTGTAACCGCTATGGACTGAATGTTTGTATGTTTCCATGATTTGTTTGTTGACATCTTAACCCCCAATATGATAATATTAAGAGGAGGGGCCTTGGGAGGTGATGAGGAGCCTTCATGAATGGGATGAGTACCTTGCTAAAAGAGACTCCAGAGAGCTTTCTCACCCTGAGACACAGTGAGAAGACAGCCATGTGGGAACTAGAAGCAGGCCCCAGACACAGAGGCCCTGCTGGTGCCTTTATATTGGCAGCATCTGGAATTAGGAGAAATAAATTTAGGTTATTTATAAACCACCCACCCGATCTTGATCTCTGGTATTCTGTTAAAGCAGCCTGAATGGGTGAAAACAGTAATCATAATTTTCAATGGGCTGTTTACAATTTCATCTCATAAATGTGCCACAGTTTACATAAGCAATTCCTATTACTGAATGTTTAAGTTGGCATTTATTTATTTAGCTCTAAAAGCTCCCTAGTTTTAAAATACACTTCCCCCACTAGAAACATGAGTATATCGTACAAGATGGGGATAAATTATTTTTGTGGCTATCCAGTTACTATGACTATTTATTCAATAATGTTTTCATCTGCTTTTGATTTGTGCGGCCACTATGTGATATTAAATTCTTATAGTATTAATTTCTGGTTCACTTATTCTGTTCCACTAATTTATCTCTTCTTGGGCCAATACTCTATTTTAATTTTCATAACTATAAAATAATCAATCTACAAATAATATGTTAAAATACTTATAACTTTTTTGGAGGAGCTTGTGTCAGTCTATTTTATGGATATATCTTATAACCAGTTTTCTTTCTAAAGCTGGGTCTGTTCTTCAAAAACAATACTAATTATGGCCCTGGCCGGTTGACTCAGTGGTAGAGTGTCGGCCTGGCGTGCAGAAGTCCTGGGTTCAATTCCCGGCCAGGGCACACAGGAGAAGCACCCATCTGCTTCTCCACCCCTCCCCCTCTCCTTCCTCTCTCTCTCTCTCTTCCCCTCCCGCAGCCAAGGCTCCACTGGAGCAAAGATGGCCTGGGCGCTGGGGATGGCTCCTTGGCCTCTGCCCCAGGCGCTAGAGTGGCTCTGGTCGCGACAGAGCGACGCCCCGGAGGGGCAGAGCATCGCCCCCTGGTGGGCAGAGCGTCGCCCCCTGGTGGGCGTGCCGGGTGGATCCCGGTCGGGTGCATGCGGGAGTCTGTCTGATTGTCTCTCCCCGTTTCTGGCTTCAGAAAAATACAGAAAAAAACAAACAAACAAAAAAAACCCAATGCTAATTATAACGATACTTTATCTCTCTAAACAGTATTTATTTCACAGCTCCTTCAAACATAGTTTCATTTGAGTTCTAAATGGAGTTGTCATGACATTATTCAGATTAGCTACATTCAACTCCTCAATCTCCCAAAATTTGAAACCAAAGAATTTTAAAAAGAGGTTACAATTAGGCTCACTGAAATGGTTTTGAAATGCTTCTATGGAGACAGCTGTCAACTCTCTCAGCTACAGCTCCCCGTGTTCACTGCAGATTATTGAGGGTGTTCCGCAGTCAGGTCAGAGCCTGTTAGCCTTTGCTAACTTTGGCTGCAGCTGTCTGTAGTCACACTGAGCATGTGAGGTCCAGCAGCAAGCACAGCCATCAAAAAACTGTTCTCCGCCTGCTTTAAAAATAAATCCCTATAAAGTAGGACAAGTAACTGAAGCTTTGTAATTTTTCAGCTTGGGGCCTCAACACCTATCTTAAATTGATAAAGCATTAGTACATGTGCTTAGAAAAAAGATGAGAAGCTATTGTTTGAATAATAAGACATGAGAGAGACATTTTACAGATTTTCAGTTTGTACTGCAGATAACAGAAAGATATACTCAGAGTTCAACTGACTTCTCAGAATATCATCTATTATGTGCAAAGGGAAATGAAAAGAATATATTCTTCTGTACTTTGAGTACTTTACCCATAAGGTGTGGTTCAATTGAGATAGGACAAGAAAATCAAGCACTTTATAAAATAGTGCACTTTTTAGAAAAGCTTAAAAGCCAAATAGATTAGCTAGATATGTTCTATAACTATATATCTATATAAAATTTTAAAACAGTATAAAGAAAAAATTATAGACACTGTAATCAGTGGCAAGAAGCTTATAAGGTGAAATTTAAGAAATTCCTTAGAAATTAACTTTCACATGAGGCAGTCTGAAACAGAAAGTTGCATTAGGTGGAGATAATGATCAGATTGGAAAGGAATTGTCAAGTGCACTTATCAAACTATAAAATAGTCCTATCTTAAGTCAAACTGCTTATACAAGGAATTTTATGAACAAAATACTAAGGGAACAGTAAAAAGGTTGCTCTAAGTCAGACTTTCCCAAGTTGGTGCCATCTGAACAAATTGCCACAAGCTATGAATATATGTGCAATGAAAAATGTGTTCCATGCTCACATCAGTTAGGGAAATCCTGCATTAAGCATAGTTCTACACTACAGGACTTCTGAAGGCTTCAAGAGACCAAAATAGATTGCCCACCTCCAAAAAGGGCTTTAGGACGTAGCAATTTCCCAAACTTACTTGACCTCTACTGAGGTGAACTATTTCCATCTCCTGGAACACTGGTTTGGAAAATGCAGCTCAAAAGAAACATGTAGTTATTCAGACATTCTTCACTAAAAGTCAGACACGCCAAGAGAGAACATTAACACTTTCTTTGATATCCTGCAGACAGAAAATTTGATACTGTTGCGATGCCGCCCTTAGATATTAAACTGGTCCTAGGGAGTTGTGGAATTGCTTTCTAACATTCAAAGAGTATATAAAGCATGTCTCAAAACAGAAGTTTAAATTATTTTCTTAAAAGATAAGAGTTCCATCCTAAAGTTGTTAATTTATTCCATTTGCAAAACAGTAGAATTTTAGATTTGGGAAAGATCTTTGTTTTTCTTTTTTCTTCTCTTTTTTTTAAATTTTAAAGGAGAGGAAGGGAGAATGAGAGGAAGAAAGAGAAGAGAGGAAAAAGGAGAGAGAGAGAGAGAAACATCGATTTGTTGTTCCACTTCTTTATCCATTTGCTGGTTGATTCTTGTATGTGCCCTGACCGAGGATAGTACCTGCAACCTTGGCATATTGGGATGATGCTCAAATCAACTGAACTGCCTGGCCAGGACCTAGACTTGGAAAAGATCTTAAAAGAACAACAAGTTTAGCCAATCCTTTGATTTTACAGAAGGGGAAATTCAGGCCCAGATTAAGGTAAGTGGTTTGTCTAGAATTATTCAATTAGTTAAAAGTCTAATATAGGATAAGACCCCAGTTCTGATAACTCTTAGGTCATTATGCTCTCTTAGTCTCATAACTCCCACAAAGCAAGCCAAAAATTTTTTAATTAAATACATATAGAAAATAATTGAAATTAATTTACTCAGCGTTTTACCTCACAACTCTCTCCAGAATTAGTGGTTTTGTTATCTTTTTATTTTGTAGCCAGAAATCTGTACTTCTCTATTTTATTCATAACTTTGTTCATCTGTTAACTTATTCAGTAAACATTAAGTGAGCACTGACCTTGTGTCAGTCATACACAGTTTGAGTCTCTACTCTCGAATTGTTCAATCTGATGGGACAGATAGAATATTCTATGAAAAGTGCCATTACAGAAGTTAGGGAACTCAAGGGCCATATTGCTTGAATTGTGAGAAATCAGGAGTGGTTTTCTAGAAGGGATGAAATCTTAACTGAGTCTCTTAAGGAGTAAATAAGAGTAAGGCAGATAAATAATTGGTGGTTGTCATGACAACAGCACAGAAAAAGCATAGAAACAGGGCAAGGAAATGAGTTTGGAGACACAGAGAAACACCAGATCGTCAAAGGCTTTGTATGCAATGCTAAAGATTCTGAATCTCACATATTAAAAAGATCCAATGACAGCAACGTGGAGAAGGAATTAGAAAGAAGGTGACAGGCTGCCTGACCAGGCAGTGGCGCAGTGGATACAGCGCCAGACTGGGATGCAGAGGACCCAGGTTCGAGACCCCAAGGTCGCCAGCTTGAGCACAGGCTCATCTGGCTTGAGCAAAAAGCTCACCAGTTTGGACCCAAGGTCGATGGCTCGAGCAAGGTGTTACTCAGTCTGCTGAAGGCCCGCGGTCACGGTACATATGAGAAAGCAATCAATGAACAGCTGGGGTGTCGCAACGAAAAACTATTGATTGATGCTTCTCATCTCTCTCCGTTCCTGTCTGTCTGTCCCTATCTATCCCTCTCTCTGACTCTCTCTCTGTCCCTGTAAAAAAAAAAAAAAAAAAAAAAAAGAAGAAGAAGAAGAAAAAGAAGAAGAAGAAGGTGAGAGGCTATGACAATGATCCGAGGGAAAAGTGGTGAGGGTCTGAAATTTGACATGGAAACAAGAATAGAAACAGGAGACTCTTATTGAAGAGAGGTAAGTGTGGCCTGGAAGTAAAAGATAGAGTGAAGACAGAGTGTTGGTTTGGGATTTCTTTTAGAGGCTATATCACAGGACTTGCTGTTTGATTAAATGGTATAGGTGTAGATAGTTAAGGAGAGAAAGGAATTGAAGATAACTTCCAGGTTTCCGGCTTAATCATCTAGGTAAATGGTGGTGCCCCATTTTGAGCTATAGAGCTAGGAGGCAAGCTGAGCTAGGAGAAAACATGTTTTAGACATATTAAGTGGGACAGACGAGAGAAAGGCAAGTTAACAATTGGATACACAAGAGATGAGTACAGAAGAGAAGTTTGGCCTAGAGATGTTAATCTGGAAATCCTCAGTGTATTACACAGATGCTATGTTTAAAGTCATGATTTTCTCTGGAGAACGTATGCAGAAAGAAGAGAAGGCTCAAAGCACCGATTATCAAGGTCAGGAAAAGAAGAGGGTGCCAACCCACAAGATCCAAGAACGGTTCAAGAGATGGGAGGACAGTAAGACAGGATCTGAAATGTCTATTGGATTTATTAACTAGGAGCTCAGGGTAGAGGAATGAACAGGAGAAGAAGATAATGAGATTTAGGAAATACAAGAGAAAGGCATCCATGCCAGGTAGCTCAGTTGGTTACAGCATTGTCCCAATAACATCATGGTGGCAGGTTTGATCCCTGGTCAGGGTACATATGAGAATCATCCAATAAATAAGTGAAACAACAAAGATTTCTCCTCTCCCTCTCTAAAAATAAATATAAATAAATAAATAAATAAAAATGAGAGGTGAAACTCTGGAGTTGGCAAGGAAATAGGGAAGTTTGGGGGTAGGTAATAGAGATATTTGTTCCCCTCAAAAGCTTCTTTTCCCTTTAAAATAGAGGCAAGTTTGTTTTCTGAGACAAAGAAGGAGGTAGTGAAAATTTACAAATGTAGGAATGAATGAAGGAGCTATCCACAGTGTACTCATTGAATGATCGTTGGACACCACCGACTGCCCAGCTAAAAGGGACCCCAAGATGCTGAGGGGGCACTGGGCCATTCTTTATAAATGTATATGAGGGAAACTGCTATACAGACTAAGAGCTAATCTTTAACTCCTTCTTTTTGGTCAATACCCCCACCTCAGGTAAACCTGTGCAGTGGAGATAAGAATTAATCATAACTCCAAACAACACTCTTCACCTGGTGCACTAATACTGAATAACTCGCCCTAATCCTGTGAACTCGAGTATCAAAAATTACCCAAGGGTTTGTGACCTCCCCTCTCATGGAGTTGATGATTTGTGAGTCTGTTCAGCTTTTTACTTTTGTTAGGGTAGAGTGGTGACTTCCCAGCTCCTTACACGTGGAAGTAGGAACCACAAGTCTATATATTTTAGATGTGAGACCCATGTATTGCAAGTATCTTCTCTGTGGCTCATCTTTTCATTCTTAATAATATTTTGATAAACAGAAGTTTATCATTTTAATATAATCCCATATATAATTTTTTTTCTTTATGTTCCTTTTAAGAAATTTTTGCTTATCCCAAGCTTAAGAAAATATTCTCCTAAATTCTCTTCTAAAACGTGTAGAAGCATTTGATCTTTAATCCATTTGGAATTGAGTTCTGTATGTGGTGGAAGGCAGAAGGTTAAGATGAATTTTTTTCCACATTACACATCCAGCTGACATAGCATCATTTTGGAAAAGACCACGTTTCCCCACTGCAGTAGTGTCACCTGAGTCATAGACACATGACAGATGTGACCTAGACCCAGGATGTGGTTCCTTTACCACTCTCTCCAGCACTGGTGCAGGGTAGGCATTCCTCAGGCATTAGGTGGCTGATGGATAATTGAATAGACTCAGCTCAGCTGACCAGACACTGTGCTGGGCCCTCCAGTCATTCTCTGGACAACCAGAGGCCCCTGAGCTTCAGCCCCAGGCCCATGACCTCATTCTTCTCTGTCCTCACCTCACTCTTCTAGATCATAAAACTGTCATACAACTTATGACTTTTTGCTTTTCAGACTTATTCATAGCTTTATGATTATCACTCTAGATCATAAAACTGTCATAAAGCTTATGACTTTTTGTTATTCAGACTTATTCATCGCTTTATACTTAAGGTCTCAATTATCCTTAAAAAAACAAATAAACAAAAAACAAAACTACCCAAGGGTCACAGTCTCAAGATGATAAATTTCATTGTCTTGTGACTTTATCAGTTAGATGATTGCTATGTTTACCTTCCTTGGTGAATACTGTAAACCTAAAATTTACTCATGTAAAAATTCTTTCCTGATATTTAGGAAAGTTTCTGTTTGCTTTTAGCTGAAACTACACTCCAAAATATAAAATGGAGACATCAAAGAATGTGATAATGCTATAAGCATAACATGGAGTGGGGAGTAATCAAGAGTGAGAAAGTACATTTTAGGGAAAAATTTGAGCTAAATAAAAGGAATTTAAATTTTTTTTTATTATATCACCATATTTATTATATCACCATCAAAAGCAAAATCTGCCCTGATGTTTTCTCAGTGGTAGAATGTCAGCCCAGCCTGTGGAAGTTCCAGGTTCAACTCCTGGTCAGGTCATACAGGAGTGACCATCTGCTTCTCCACCCCTCCCTCCTTCTTGCTCTCTCTCTCTCTCTCTCTCCTCCCCTCCCACAACTATGCCTTGGTTCAAACAATTTGACCCTGAGTGCTGAAGATGGCTCCATGAACTTACCTCAGGCGCTGAAATAGCTCAGTTGCCAAGCAACAGAGCAGTGGCTCCAGATGGGCAGAGCATTGCCTTATAGAGGCGCATGTGGGAGTCTGTCTGCCTCCCCGCCTCCCCAGCTCTTACATAATAAAAAATAAAATAAAATAAAAATCTGTAGTTTATTGTGTTTATATAAACTATATATTAATATTTATGCAGATATAATTATGCTTTCTAAGTACTTTGTAAGTGTTCAGTAAGTGCTAGCATGACCTTTGAATTTTTTTCCCAATTTCTGGATTAGGCAATACAGAAGTCGCCCCCTTGCAAATGGCTGCCTTCACTGTGTCCTCACAAGGTCTTTCTTCTGTACTTGTGCATCTCTAGTGTCTCTCTATGTGTCCAAACTTCCTCTTCCTATAAAGACACAATTTAACCCATTAAAGTGCTTAACCAATTTCAATCAATTTTTAAAAAGTTATTCATATATTTCTTGAATCCATGTTGGAGTTTAATTTACAACTTTATAGAGAATGCAAACTTATTAATGGAACATAAAGTAAATTAATTTTCATCTCTAGTAGAATTGCAACAAAGATACAATAAACATTATTTGAACTCACTCCTGTTCAATATTAGAAAACAAAAGTTTGATTAGCAAAGCAAGCCTCTGGGCCATGTGTTACACCCTAGGCCTCTTCAGATAAAGCACTTAGGTTAATTGCGTCAGAAACTGTCATCATGATCCACATAGACAAAGAAAGGTTTTATTGTCATATATGAAACATAAACTAACCTTTTTCTAAAATTCTTTAGAGCATGCCAGTATCTAATGAATGTTCATAATTAGATCCTTTTCTGAATCCCACTTGAACATCTGGCATTTCTTGTTTCATGTAAGGTAGAAGACTTTGTTGCATCACCTTGAGCATCACCTTACTTGTGTGAGAAATTACAGCTATGGTCCTATAGTTGCTGCACTCCTTAGCATTTTATTCCTTTAAAATTAGGATATTTATTGGCTGTTCCCAATATGTAGGCCATTGTTTTGTTTTTCATATTTGTTGACATATTCTTGTTATGATTTTGACAGATTCAGTCTTTGTGGCTTAAAATAATTCTGTTGCCATCCCATCTACCCCTGGTGATTTCTTTCTTTCCAATACTTTTAGGGAAGCTTCTATTTTGCTTTCTAGAATTACAAATTCTTCCTCATAGGAATCATCTTCAAAACTATCTGTCATTCTGTCCCTGGCTGGATAGCTAGGTTGGTAGGAGGATTGTCCTTATACACAAAGGTTGCTGGTTTGATTCCCAGTAGGGCACATACAAGAACACATCAGTGTTTTTGTCTCTTTCTTCTTTATTCTTTCTCTTGAAAATCAATACATTTTTCTCAGGGTGTTGAGAAGAAGGGAGGTAGTGAAGTAGACTCCTGCATGCACCCTGATCAGGATCTACTTGGCAATCCCATCTGGGGCCAATATTCAAATACTGAGCTATTTTTAGTGCCTGAGACTGATGTGCTCTAACAGAGCTATCCTCAACGCCCAGGCCACACTTGAACCAATCAAGTCACTGGCTGTGGGAGGGGAGAGAGAGAAAAAGGGGAGAGAGTATAGAGAGAAGCAGATGGTTGCTTCTCCTGTGTGGCCTGACTGGGAATTGAACCCAGGACGTCCATACACTGGGGCCAATGCTCATTCCACTGTGCCACTGGCCAGGGCCCAACAAATAAAATTTTAAAAAGAAGTATCTGTCCCTTTTTTGTCTCTTCTGTATAGATTTTTAATATATCATTTCCATCTTCCATTTATTTTCTCCTGATCAGATGATAAGCTTTTTGTTGGTTGTCCAGCATTCCTGTTTGAATTTCTCTTTTATTTCTTGAATTTTCTGGTAGAGATGACTTCTTTTTCCTTTCCTTATTTTGTTTCTTTTTTTCTTTCCTATCTTTCCTTACATTGACTATTGCAATGGTCTTCTTTATCTCTACATGATAGTCATTGAAATTCTGTTAAGGATTCTAGAATCCTTTTGTCTTTTGCCTGTCTTTCAGAATCTTTCATGTTTCTTTTTTCATCCACCTCGATTTTTCTTTCCTTTTTACTTTCAGTATTGTCTTTTTGCATTCTTTCCTAGTAATATTTCTAGTTTCAGTCTATAGTTCTGGTTTGTGTTCAATTAAGTTTATCTGTTCAAATCTATATTTTCTGTGGACCTCAAATCCATCAGGAATGTTATTTATGTTCTATTTCGGCTCTACAATTCTTTTAGTGCTTTCTTCAATGTTATTCTAATGTTTGATATCAGCAGATCATGCTCAGTACCATAATCTGCTCCTGGTCTTGTTTTGGCAAAGAGAATGAAGTCTCTTCCCTGCTTCTAATCAGTCTATTTGATATCTGCATTGGATATTTGGTGATGTTTTTGTATACGGTCATCTCTTTGGTGATTTGAAGCATGTGTTTTTGATGGACAAGTTGGATTCACAGAAATCCATGAGCCAAGCTTCTGCTTAATTTCTGACTCCTGGTCCAAATTTTCCAGTGACATTTGATTCTGTTTTATTTCCTACTTTTGTGTTACACTCACCTGTATTTATCAGCATGTCTTGTTTGGGTGTTTGATTAATTTTGTCTAGGATACTTGCATGAAAGCTTTCAATTTCTTCTTCTTCGGCCCCTGAAGTTGACACATAAACCTGAATGGTGGTTCTGTTACTAGATTTTCCTAGAAGTCTGACTGATATTACGTGGTCAGGACTTGCATTGCAGCCTTCCCTTAGTATTAAGTCACTCTGGTTATTCTGAGTGACATTTCAAGAGTAAAACACTTTGTAGTTGTTTTTCTGAAAATGTCCCATTCCAGTTCATTTTTGTTCACAAACATCAAGCACTGCATTATTTAGACATCTTGTCTTGCTTTATGCTTTCCAGTTTACCTTGGTTCATCTTCTCATGTGCCATGTTCTGATTTTACTTGTTCAGTATTGTAGTTTGTTTTTTTTTTTTTGCCTTTGTGCACATTAGCCACTAGATTTTTTTTTCTGGCTTTGGACTAGTTGTGTCATTAACAATAACACTATTCGTCTTTGTTCTCTGCTCTTCCCTCGTAATTGTTTGAGAGCTTTTTGACCTGGGAGTCTCATCTTTCAACACTAGCTCATGTTTCATTTTGGACTCTCTCATCTTAAGGTTTGCAAAGTAAAATAAAAAAAAAAAATTAAAGGGAGCTTAGATGTCCCCTTAAAATTGGCCAAGGTGTCCTTTGTGACCAATTGCAGATAAGCTTTTCCCTTTGCCTCACTACAGATATATATATATTTCCTGAGGGCACTTTCCAATAAACTTTCCAGATGCAACTCTCCATCTTAGTATTGGTGTCTAGAGGTCTTGAAAGTGATTTTGAGAGACGTCAAACCTTCAAAAGATTTTGAAAGAAACTGAAACCTGAAATAGTTTCTCTCGCTCCTCTCCCTTTGGGAATAATAAACTATAGAACTTTCTTAGTTGTCTATTTCTGTTTATTTTTCTGAACTTCACTGCGATTATTGTATATGATGGAAGAAGTGGGCCATATCCCAACTGTAAATTTTAAGTCTGCTGAATAGTTGGTGTTTCCCTTTGTATCTCAAAATATGAGTAGTGGGTGAAACAACTTCTAAACATATGCAGAGAAGTTCTATGTTTCTGGATAGGTTACATCTTACATTGAATTCTATTGTGTTAATGGGATTCCAGTTGCTTTCAGTAAAGCAGGTGCATCAAAGGGCATCAAGCAAAAGGGAAGTAATTGTCTTCAAAACTTTTATTCTATTCTTAAAAAGCTGTTTTATTGAAAATGTTCAATAATAAGTGGCTTACTCCAGTGTCCCTCAGGACCTTTGTTTCCTGCAGAACCAGTGTTTGTGAGTAGTGGTAAGGGAGATGAGGAAATGTCAGATATAAAAACAACTATCTCCTTTCTAGTTACACACACCAACTAAATGTCCAGCTACCCAAGACGTATATTAGCTGCATTTAATATGTCCAGTATTTTCATATTTCATGCTTCACTGAATAGTTATTTCTAAGGAAATAGTAGACTCCAAATTCATATTATGTAATTAAACAATGAATAAGTAAATGTTAAGTCGGTGGCAGCTCCATTCTTTATTATGTGCATGAGGAGGCTTTTTGTCTCTCAGTTCAAAATGTTGCTTTTATGGCTTCAGGGTAAGTCTCCCTACATGTGAGTTTTTTCTACGTATATATGAATGTTCTATATAATTAAAACTTTCTAAAGACTAATATGGTTAATTATGTTATGGTAAAATTCATGCTAATCACTAAAAATATTTTATTTTTCTTTACCTAAGATCGTATTAAATATCAAATAAAAACACCATGACAAGTTGAAACAGAGACCATGGAAGAAAGTAAAAAGCCTTGTATCTTAGTACTTTTCGTAGCACTATTTCCCTACTTTTCAACAAGGGCTCTTCATTTTTATTTTGTATTAGGCCCCATAAATTATGTATCTGGCCCTCAGTATATGTGTGTTCATGTGTGTGAGAGAGAGAAGTAAATAAGAAAAGAGAGAGAAGGCACACATCCAAGTGTTTGTACTCAGAAGATATATATAAACCGATTATGTGCCAGGCACATGGCCCAGTACTAGGCACTGATACAAAACTGAAGACAGACTGCACTTTGGCTAATACAGACTGATGAGTCAAATTTGGAACTTGTTGAGTTTAAAATAGCAGAACTTTCAAGTAGAAATATCCATAAAATAGCTGGACATGTCTGTGTTGTTCTTTTAAAAGACATTAAGGTTGAAATATCAATTTGAAAGTGATTTGCATAAAGTAATGGATACTATAATAGCAACAAAAAGATAAAATATATAAAAATAAACTTTAAAATAAATATGCATCATTTATATGGAATAAAGCACTACTGAAGGATGCTTAAACAGAAGACTTGAACAAATCAAAAACATATTATGTTCTTGGATTGGAAGACTCAGAATTATAAAATGTCAGTTCTTTCTAAATTAATCTGTAAATTTAATCTGGTCCCAATCAATATAACAATAAGAATTTTTTAAATTTAGAACTAAACAAGTTGATTCTAAATTCATATGTAAAAATACATAAGCAAGAATAGCCTAGAAAATTTCAGAAAAGAAGAAAAATGAGAAGGGACTCCCTACTATATAAAGAAATTGTGGTAATTAATATAACCTGGAGCATGTTCATTAATAAAACATAACAGACAGAAATGCCTAGAAATAAACCACAAAACAGAGAAGGTGACAAAATAGCACTTTAAATTGAGGAGGAAAGTAAAATTATTCAAGAAATGGTGTTGCAGCTAGTGGATAGCAATTAAAAAAAAATGTTTTGGATCCCTACCTTGCACTTTGCATGTATGTGAATTTTAGATAGTCAAAGATCTCAACATAAAAATAAACCCATAAAAGTACAAGAATAAACATAAGGAATTTTTTTAAAGTAATATCAGCATGGGAAAGGCTTTCCAAATATAATGCAAAACTCAAACGCCATAAAGAAGCGATGGGTAAATTCGTTTACATAATAGTCACAGAAATTCTACAGGAAACGAAACCATCCTATGTAAACTAAAAAACTGAGAAATAATTCATACAACCTATATCAGAAGCAAATTCCTATAAATTACTAAAGGAAAGACGACCTATTCAATATAATATCAGAGTAAGGGGAACAATGAATATTAAAAGATAGTATACTAAAAAGGAAAAACAGATTGCTTTTAAATCTGTAAAAAAGATGCCAATCCTCACCCAATTATATAATACACTAACATGCTATATTTCACTTATCAGCCTGGAAAAAGCCAAAAAAAAAAAAAATGAATAACAAGCACTTTATACCAAGCGTGACTAGAGGGGCTATGAATCAGTACAAACTCAATGAAAGGTAATTTCACAATAATCATCCAAAATGACAAGTGCCCGTACTCTTAAGGACTTATCCTATAAGTACAAAATGATGTCTGTAATAGGTTGCAACAAACTTGAAGCAAACTAAATGTTTAGCATTAGAAGACTGGTTTAAAAAGTTATGATATATTCAAATAATGAAATGCAGTGCTGTCTCATGTGTAGTGGTAGGAAAAGATCCCCCAAACCTATTATTTAAGTGAAAAAGTGATGTGTAGAACAGTATACACAGCATGCTAAAATTTGTGTGGGGAATATTATATATATAATTTATATTTGTACATTATAATATGAAGGCATACATTTGTAAATGTATAGAAAAGTCTTAGAAGGCTCTGCAAGAGGCTGTGATAGTGGCTGCCCGCTAGGGGAGAAACTCGGTGGGACAGGGGTCAGGAGAAAGAGAGACTTATTTTTTATTTTATATTATTTGTGCTTTTGAATTTTATACTATGTAAATATATTACTTAGAAAAAACAGATTTTCGTTTTAGAGGGTCAGTAATGCACTGAAACATCTTGCCCTCCCTCTCCCCATTCTCTCTCTCTCTTCCCCTCTCACAGCCAGGGGCTTAGTTGGTCTGAGCGGTGGTCTCAGGCACTGAGGATAGCTTCGTTGGTTTGAACATCGGCCTCAGATGGGGGTTGCTGAGTGGGTCCCGATCAGGGCATGCAGAAGTTTATCTCTGAATCTTTCCTCCTCTCACAAGAAAGTAAAGAAAGAAAGAAAGAAAGAAAGAAAGAAAGAAAGAAAGAAAGAAAGAAAGAAAGAAAGAGAGAGAGAGAGAGAAAGAGAAGGAGGGAGGGAGGGAGGGAGGGAGGGGGAAAAAGAGAAAGAAAGAGAGAAAGAAAGAAAGAGAGGGAGGGAGGGAGGGAGAGAGGAAGGAGAAAGAGAGAGAGAGAAAGAGAGAGAAAGAGAGAAAGAAAAAAAATCAAAGAACACAAAGGGATAATTCACAAAAAGAAGAATTACAAATTTTGAATAAGTGTATTAACTTGTAATTCAAGAAATGCAAATTAAAAGAAGAAATTATTGCCTATACACCTAGAAAATAAAAACATTTTAACGCAATTCTCAGTGCTAATGAGAATACCAGTTGACACAGTGTATTTGAAAGCTGTTGGTCAATATGTATCCAGAGACTTTATAATTGTTCATAAACTTGACACCTTAATTTCCACTTCCAGGAATTTCTACCAAAGAACCAATCAGAGTGATGTAATGCTGTATATGGGAGAACGTCCATCACATCTCTAATAACAAGTAAGAGTCAGTCTCAGTGTCCATCATCAGGTCAAGTGTAGTTCATCCTTAGTATAAAACACCTTGCAGCCACTTAGATTATATAATATATTCAAAGATTATCTCATAATGGAGAACTGTGCTCACAGTATATGATCAATTGTTAAAAGCAGGATATAACATTCTATATAGGGTATGAAACAATTTTCTAAAAATATACACGTATGCATAGCTTACACTTTTAAATTTTTATTTTCATTTTTCAATTACAGTGAACATTCAATATTATTTTATATTAGTTAAATGTATACAGCATCATGGTTATACATTTATATAATTTATGAAGTATTCCCCTCAGTAAGTCTAGTACTCACCTGGGACCATGTATAGTTATTACAATATTATTGACTCTATTTCCTATGCTGTACTTTACACCCCCATGACTAATTTGTAACTACAAATCTGTACTGCTTGCTCCCTTCACCTTTTTCAGTCAGCCTCCCGCAGCCCTCTCCTCTGGTCACCATCAGTTTGTTTGTTGTATCTATCAGCCTGTTGCTGTTTTGTTTGTTCATTTATTATATTCTTTATATTACACAAATAAATAAAATCATGGTATTTATCTTTCTTTGTATGAATTATTTCATTTAGCATAATACCCTCTAGGTCCATTCATGCTGTCACAAATGTTAAGATTCATTCTTTTCATAGCCAAGTAATATTCCATTGCATACAGGAGTGGGCAAAAATAGGTTTATGTTGTTCACATGGGAAAATAGTACAATAATTAATAAATAATTTAGTCAAAGCTGTAAACCTCCTTTTGCCCACTCTTGGATATATACCTCTTCTTGTTTATCCAATGTATACTAATGGGCACTTAGGTTGCTTTCATATCTTGGCTATTGTAAATATTGCTGCCATGAACACTGTTTTGAATTTCTTCAGATAAATACTCAGAACTGGAATGCTGGGGCATATGGTAGTTCTATATTTAATTTTTTGAGGAACTTCCATACTGTTTTCCATAGTGATTGCACCTATTTGTGATCTCACCAATAGTACACACAAAGTTTCCCTTTTCAACACATCCTGTTCAACACTTGCTGTTTGTTGACTTATTGATGATACCCATTCTGACAGGTGTGAGGTGATATATCATTTTGATTTTAATTTGCAGTTCTCTCATGTGTGATGTTGAGTATCTTTTTATATATCTATTGGCAATCTTTATGTTCTCTTTGGAGAAGTATCTCTTCAGGGCCTCTGCCCAATTTTTAAATGGATTTTTTTTTTTGGTGTTAAGTTGTATAAGTTCTTTATGAATTTTGGATATTAATCCCTATTGGATGTCTCATTGGCAAAAATCTTCTCCCATTCAGTAGGTGTCTTTTAGTTTTGTTTTTTTCTTAGCTGTGCAAAAATTTTTAGTTTGATATAGTACCATTTGTTTATTTTTTTTCTTTTGTTTCCTTTCTCTGAGAAGATATATGAACAAAATATTTCTAAAAGCAATGTAAGAAATTTTACTGCTTATGTTTTCTTCTAGAAGTTTTATGGTTTCAAGTCTTACATTTAAGTCTTTAACCCACTTTGAGTTTATTCTTGTATATGGTGTAAGAATTTGGTCTAGTTTCTTTTTTTCTGCATGTATCCATTCAGTATTTCCAACACCCTCTTATTAAATTTTTACCCCATTGTATATTTTTCCTCCTTTGTCATAGATTAATTGGCTATATATGTGTGGATTTATTTTTTGACTCTTTATTCTGTTTCACTAATCTATATATGCTTTTGTGAAAGTACCATGCTGTTTTGATTACTACAGCCTTGTAATATAGTTTTATATCAGGTAGTGTGATATCTCCAACTTCATTCTTCTTTCTCAATATTGCTGTGGTTATTTAGGATCTTTTGTGGTTCCATATTAATTTTAGGATTATTTGTTCTAGTTCTGTGAAAAATGCCATTGGTATTTTGATAGGGATTGCATTGAATCTATATGGATTGCTTTTGGTTGTGTGGACATTTTTATGATGTTAATTCTTTCTATCCATGAGCATGATAAATGCTTCCATTTATTTGTATCTTCTTCAATTTATTTCTTTAATGTCTTACAATTCTCACAATATAGGTCTTTTACCTCCACAATTAAATTTATTCCTAGGTATTTATTTGATGCAACTGAAAACAGGACTGTTTTCTTTATTTCTTTTTCTGATAGTTCATTATTGGTATATAAAAATGCAAATAATTTCTGAATATTAATTTCATATTCAGAGGCATAACTCACACTTTTAAGATGTTCTATAATATCTGTATTATCAGATCACAGATGGTTATTTTTTACTTACATTTTAAGATGTTCCAAATCATCTGTAATGAAAAGATAAGTGTTTTATAATGAGAAAAGTGATTAATACTATAAAAACAACAAAAAGAAGAAGGCCAAAAAGGAACACCCAATTATCAATTAAAGTAGACATCTTTGGGATGCCCAACCAGAGCACGCTCTCCAACTCTGAGAGCATCTTCCCCAAACCTGCTCCTCTCTCCTAACGGGACTCTCGTTGACTCCGTTCACCATCTCTCACACCTGGCTGTCCCCTTGTTCAGATCTTCACCCTTTCTCACTCAAAACTTAAAAGTTTCCTAAATGATCTCCTTTCTGCAGCTGACTAGCCTTCCAATTCAGCCTCCATCTTATTTCTAAATTATAAATACAGTAAGAAGAAGTAGAAAAAAGGAGAACCCCTTTAGCACCTTGTTGATTGCCCATTATATAAAGTCCAAATTCCTCTGAATGGGTTCAAAACCTTTCATGATTTTGCATTGCCTGTCATTCTGACCTGAATGATGCACATCTTGGTTCTTATCTTCCAGGGCATACTGAGCTGTTTGTAGTGCCTGCGACACATCTTCTGGATGCTTCTTCTTCTTTTTTTTTTTTTTTTTTTTTTTTTTTTTTTAGCGGGAGAGAGAGAGAGAGAGAGACAGACAGACAGACAGATAGACAGGGACAGACAGACAGGAAGGAGAGATGAGAAGTATCAACTCATAGTGTGGTACCTTAGTTGTTCATTGATTGCTTTCTTATATGTGCCTATATCGGGGGGTGGGGAGGTTCCAGCTAAGCCAGTGATGCCTTGCTCAAGCCAGTGACTTTAGGCTCAAGTCAGCGAATACAGGTCATGTCTATGATCTCACACTCAAGCCAGTGACCCCACGCTCAAGCTGGTGAGCCCACACTCAAACTGGATGAGCCTGTGTTCAAGCCAGAGACCTTGGGGTTTTGCAGCTGAGTCTTCAGTGTCCCAGGCCGACATTCTATCTACTTCACTACCATCTGGTCAGGCCACATCTGGGTGCTTTATGTCTCTGTACCATTGCTCATGTGCATTCTCTGCCTGGGATGATGGTATATCTGTGCCCATCTGCCTGGTCAAAAACACTCTTTCAGGAAAAATCAAGTATAAAGCTTTTTCTGACTCCCTCATGTAGAAGTGATCACTCTCTCCTTTGTGGTTCCACTTTTTCATTTAAGTGCTTAATTTTACTTAGTTGTACATATAAGTAGACTGTAAATCACTTGATATCAGAGAACTATCTTATCTTTTTATCTCCAAAGCCTAGTTTAAAGGCCAGTTGAAAACTTTAAAAATGATTCTGGATTAAAAGAAGAAGAAAAAGAGTGGTTAATAGTGTCAAAATAATATAAAGAGGGAAGAGAGAAAAAAATTCATTGAATATGGTAAGTAGTTATTGTTAACTCTGAAATAACTATTTCAGTTGATTAATTGGTAAGGCAAGACGTAGTGAATGAATGGTGAACAGATAATCATTTCAAGTCTAGATGATTTTTACCCAAGAAATTTGTCACTGAATTGAAGGGGGAAGAGAAGAGTATAGCTTGAAAGATTTCTTTGAATTTTGGTTTTTATTAATAAATAGAAGCTTTATGTTTATAGGGAAAGAAGAAGAAACTTTCCACAATTCTGATGTCACACAGCAAGATTAATTTCACAGAAAGATTTTCGTTCCATCTTAAAATATGCACATTGCAGGTGGGTCCACTGTTTATGCATCACACTTATTATTGGTAATAACAGAATGAGGAACTTCTGTTGTCTCTGCCATTTTTCCAACCTCAAATTTTACCTCCCCCAAAGGAGAAAATACTAATTAGATCAATCTATGATTTGGTGGCACCCAGTCAGGCTCAGGGTCGGCGTGTCTGAACCCAGGGAGTTTTCTCTTCTACTCACCTACTTGGTGCTGAGCATGTGGAGAATGGGCTTTCTCTTTCTTCTCAGTAATCTCATTTGACTGTTTTTATATCTGTTAACCTTTCATATTTGCCATATGCTTATCTTCTGTGCTGCATTCTGTATCATTTCTTAGATCTAGCCTCTAATTTATCAATAGTTTTATTCAGCTGTGCCTAATATGAGTTTTAACCAACTGAAATATTTTTATTTTAGCAATTTTATTATTATTTTTATTTCTGAAAGCTTCATTTGGTTTGTTTTCAAATATGCCTGGTCTCATAGGAGAACTTCTTATTACTTGTCTATCTTTTATTTCTTTCAACATCTTATAATAGTTTTTCCTAGTCTTTTTCTGATAACTTCAATATTTGAAATCCTTGGGGGACTAGATTTGATGTTCATTGTTTCTGATACTCTCATGAATGTGTTTACTTATATATTTCTTATACCCACTTATAATGAATTCACATTTTGTTGCACTTTCTTGTGTACCTCTTTAATCAAGTTTTCTTCTCCCACCATTTCATCAAAACTGTGCTTCCCACTGTTGCCAATAACCCTAAGTTGCTCAATACAATGGCCACTTCTCAGCTTCATCTTACCTGCTGTGACAATTACCTGTATGTGTCCATTTGGATGAACTGCTGTACCTAGATATTTGATCCAACATTTTTCTTAATGTTTCTATGGGAGTGTTTCTGGATAAGATTCACATTTAAATTGGTGGACTTTGAATAAAGCAGACTGCCCTCTATAATGTGGGCGGGCCTCACCAGCTGTTTTTTCTCAATCCCCTGGGTTGATTCCTCCTCATCTTCCCGTTCTCTAAGTGCTGGAACACTCCAGAGCTAAGTCTTTAGACCTCTTCTCTATACTTGCTCTCTCATTAATCTCACAGAGTCTCATGGCTTTAACGTTATCTATATACTGATACACCAATAAATTCCAATTGTACATTTCTAGTCAAGATCTTCCTCTTTAACTCCAGACTCCTATGTCCAGGTGCATTCTCTAAATTGATGCTTATTGTCTGATTAGTATCTCAAATTAACCTGCTCTCTACACCCATCCTCCAGCCCAAATTGCTCCTCTCCACAATTTTCCCCATAGTAAATGAAATATTATTGTTTTAGTAGCTCAGACCAAAAAGCCCAGAGTTATCCCAGCATTCCTCTTTTTTTCCCCCTGACACCCACATCTAATCTGTCAGGAAATCCTGGTGCTCTATCTTTAACATACCATCAGAATCTAACCACTTCCTACCACCCCCACTGTCCCGTGCTAGTCCAAGCCCTCATTGGTAGTTCTCACCTCTCAGTTGGCCTCTATGCTTCTATTCTCCACCCCACCCCGCCGGGCATTCAGTTCTATACACAGTGATAGAGAGTCTTTCAAAATACAAACCTCACCTATTACTCCTCTGTTCAAAACCATTCAAAGGTTTTCAGTTTGCTCAGAGCAAAAGCTTGAGTTTTTACAATTCCCTAAAGACCACACACAATTTCTTTCCCTCTCATCCCTTCTAAAAATTCAACCTGTCTCTCCTTCTATAGTGGCTGTCCCTCCCTTATTTTCCTCCATAACATTTATCTGACAACTTAACATTTTACTTCTTTATCTGTTTTATCTGTCTCCCTCACCAGAATGCAAATTCCACAGCGGTAGGAATTTTTGTTTTATTTACTGCTGTATTCTCTATTCCTGACACAAACACCCCTCAGTAGAAGGCACTTAATACATATTTGCTTAAGGAATGAAAAGTATTATAGTAAATACCCATTCTTGACAAAGCTGTGAAGAAAGAGCCAATCTCTCGCATTTGGGAGGTAAGTATAATTTGGTGCGTGTTTTCAGAGGTTTTGTATCCTCGTGGTGAATGTGTTTATACCTAGACCTGCTTGGTTTCACTCATGTGCATTACCTGCCTTGCCTCTGCAGGCTGTTGAATTTTTCACTCCTTGCCCACAGGTTCTTCTCAATTGGATCCTTCCTTAAGTGATTCCCTCTGTGTTCATGTACCCATAGCAAAAATACTCAAAATTCTCCTCCAAGTTGCATGTTCTTTAGTACCTCTCAGCCACAGGATACTATCTTGTGCTTTTCCCCCCTTTTCCTAGCCTAGATAATTCTGACTGTTTCTTCCACACTCAGTCCAAGAGGCAAAGCCTTTGGGAAGCCTTCACTAGACACCTTGGCAGTGACTCTTCTGTGAGTCTCAATAGCATTTTGTGTAGAATTTAATGACAACTGTAGTAGTAGGTTCCATGTTGCATTGAATGTTTGGTTGGGTTCCTGTCTCCCAGTTAGACTGCAGGAAAACTCAGGATGTCCTCATTGCTGTCCAGGTCCCTACAGCAGTGCCAGCACTACATTTCTGGTTGCATAAGCAAACAACAAATTATTGAATATCTTTTCCCATGTCTGTGTTTACTCTCATCTTTATCCATGTAAAATGCTTTAAATTTGGTCCTTTTCCATGATAACCACACATCTTCCGGGACACAACTAGGAACACAGACTCTCTAAACACTGTTCTAGGCTAAGATATTCTTCCTCAGAAGACTCTAGGCACAGTTTCTGTAGAGACATGACTTTCAGAATGGTTTCTTCAGAGGTAAATAAACTCTTGTCCCAAATTTGCTGCCATCTTTTAAATGGAAAAATCTAGGCTATAATTTTTCTTATCTTTAGGAATGGTGATAAAATATGTTTTTTGGTTTATCTGCATAATTTTTAGATAAAACTTGAGGTTTTGGAATACATTAGTCAACTAGGGTCCACTTGTTCTCTTTCTTTAAGTCCCCAAAGAGAAATATTCTTTTCATTCTGTTCTTTCCCTAAATCTAAGATAATATCAGTGAGGCATGGACCTCACTTGTGTCACATGTTTTGAGTACACTGATCCACTGGGCCAGAATCAAGTAACTCCACACCCTGAGAAGTGGCTCTAACCCAGGATGACACAATCTGTGTTTGTCAAATTTCCAGTGGAAATAAGAGAGAAATTGTTTAAAGGCTCTTTGTTGCATAATAATGTTTTATTCAGAAGGAGAGAAAAAGTTAGACTGATACAAAAGGCAATTCTTTCCTTCTTCTACTTTATCCCACAACCAAATCAATTCTTTGCTTTTGTGTCGCTCTGACTTTGTGTTCTGGGATTTTTCCTGAGCTGCCTGCTGTTCAGCTGCTGAAGTCACAGCTGAGTTTCACACACCTCTCCAAGCAGCTGGAGAGGGTGACTGAGTGGAAGGAACCTGGCAATGGGTGGGGAATATTTTTAAATGTGGTTTGTCCCTATTTGTTCAAGAACACAGGGTGTTTTTTTGTTTGTTTGTTTTTGTTTTATGTAGATAAACAGGAAAGCCATTTCTGAGCACAAGAGAATTGAAGCTAGCAAGAAACATTTTAGTCTCTGGCCTCAGATTTTCAGTCTAGAGCAGAACACATCGCTTGATCACTGAGGTAAATGTTCTTGACCTTTGTGTTCAGGCTATGACTGGAACACATTAGAAAAACAAAAGTCAACCTTGTGACTTGGACCAAGCTTGTTTTTAACATTCTTTTCTGTCTTACTAATAACTAGGACCTAGCCCTATATTAAAATACCATGCAAAAGAAACTAAAGAACTCTCCATAACTAAAAGTCTCTAAATGAGACCTGAATATTTCACTATGCAGTTTGAATCTGACAGTCAAATGCTTTTGCTTCTTTAGCTTTGAATAAAATATTTTTAGATCTAATTTTTTTAAACCTATAATGCAAGTATAAGTAATGAGTGATAAGTAATGCTCTGATGAAGCAAAATTGTATTTTTCCACCATAATCATGAATAAATTGAAGGATTTTTCTAGGCTAGGGTTTTAAAGGAGCATCAATAAACCATTAAAAAAAAGTACTTGCATGTAGGGCTTTAATATAAAGTGAGACTAGAAATAATTAACAGTGCAATTTTAATATTTGGATGGGTAAAAAGTATTTCACAAACATTGCCTTTTAGTGTGAGGTTTACTTTTCTAACATATGTTGCACAAATCTTTCAGTGAATATCTACTTTTTTTGTTTGTCTGATGATCCTTTTTCCCCTATGCCTGATAATTCCCCTCCTTTGGAAGAGAGTTCCTTCCATGATAGAAGCTTCCAGTTATGATACTGAGCTCTCCACATCACACCCCCATCACAGGCCAGTCTTGTTCTGCTGGCCCCAATGTTTCAACATTCATGTGACCCAATGTATCAGCCACCCCTGATTTTTTTAACATGTCCTCTGTAAACTGGAGGACAGAACCCAGTGCTCCCTGGGACTGGCCTTCTTGTGGTAAAGCAGACTGGTTTACTGCTGTTGCACAGACTGAAGACAAGTCAGCAGAACAGATTTTCAAGAAGGGACTGAGAAAGATGTTGACTTTCCTTAGGTTCCTGAAGTCTCAGAAATGGAATTCTTCCTTCAATGTTCTTGAGCTACTTCAAGATTGTTCCAGAAAGTCCATTGCTCCTTTGCCCCAATCCAGTTCAAATTGTCTTTGATACTTGCAACCAAAGAGTTTGATTCAACAGACCTATTTGAACATATATTGAATTGACATTTAATGGTACTTTCTGGAATAAAATTTATTGGAAAGAACTATAAAAATTGGCATAGCAAGTTTACTGTACTCTATTATGTAATATGATATATTGTACATTGCCAGAAGTATTTAAAACAACTTGCCTGGACAGTTTTCTTTTAACCTGGCCTCTGTGAAACTCTATTACAAACCTTATATTAATTAAGAGTGACAGTACATGAATGCTGAAATTAGAGACTTTTCCTTAGTCTGAAATTTAGTTTCATTTTCTATTATTCAGAATACTTTTATATATTTTATATATCTATATCTATCTATCTATATCTATCTATCTATATATATATATATCTCTTTTTTTTTTTTTTTCATTTTTCTGAAGCTGGAAACAGGGAGAGACAGTCAGACAGACTCCCGCATGCGCCCGACCGGGATCCACCCGGCACGCCCACCGTGGGGCGACGCTCTGCCCACCAGGGGGAGATGCTCTGCCCATCCTGGGCGTCGCCATGTTGTGACCAGAGCCACTCTAGCGCCTGAGGCAGAGGCCACAGAGCCATCCCCAGCGCCCAGGCCATCTTTGCTCCAATGGAGCCTTGGCTGCGGGAGGGGAAGAGAGAGACAGAGAGGAAAGCGCAGCGGAGGGGTGGAGAAGCAAATGGGCGCTTCTCCTGTGTGCCCTGGCCAGGAATCGAACCTGGGTCCTCCGCACGCTAGGCCAACGCTCTACCGCTGAGCCAACTGGCCAGGGCCTATTCAGAATACTTTTAAAGTACTGTTGATATTTAAGAGATAAATTTGCTTGATGCCTGAATTATGTAATGCATCTATTTATACAGATATAGATGATACTGCAAATATTTAAATGCTATCAGCTATGCCAGTTAGTAGTCAAGAAGCCTGGATTCTAGTCTTTGATGTTTTGTTAACTAAGTCTAGAGTTGGGAATCAAGTTTGATTTCTTTGGGTTATGGGAAAATGAGGGTATTGAAATAGGTAGGGTTTCTGCTAGCTTTAAAATCCCATGATGCCACAACTAGAAAAAGAAGGTAGTTTTGTTAGGAAAAGGTTTTGCTGATTTTACAAAAACAATGAAACACAGTTTTTTACTCTTTCCGTTGGCCTATTTACTGAAAACATTTTGTGAAACTATGATTTGGGGGTGGGGGGAACTAAAACAAAAACACAAGCCACCTGACACAAGTGAATGCAAACTATGTTGGCTTTGGAAAATGTTTTGTTGTATAAAAGACTCCAAATACGGTGGCCTAGATGTTAAACTAATAGGTGGCAAAAACAACAACATAATCCCACCAAGAACCCAGACAAAAAAAGCAACCAAAAACCCTTAAAAGTGCTATTTACATAATTTCAGAACCATGAAAGTATGTTTAAAAATATATTAAGTATTTTTAACTTCCTCAGTGAAAGAGGAAAATTTTGAGCTTGGAATTAAAATGTCAAATATAAAAACTCATCAACTGAGTACTGAAAGTAATTACAAAATAAAATTATTAAGTATTTTTCTTAAGAAACCAATACTGCATTAAATGTACATTATGAAATTAATGCTATACACCTTTAGATTTTTTATTTTTTTTAGGCGAGAGGAGGGGAGATATAGAGGCATACTCCCTCATGCACCCTGACTAGGATCAATCCAGCAAACCCATCTGGGGCCAATGCTCCTGTACCGAGCTATTTTCAGCACTTGAGGCTGATGTGCTTCAACAGAGCTATCTTCAGAGCCCAGGACCACACTAGAACCAATCAAGCCACTGGCTGCAGGAGAGGAAGAGAGAGAGAAGTGGGGAGGGTGGGGGAAGAAGCAGTTGTTGGCTTCTCCTGTGTGCCCTCACTGGGAATTGAACCTGGGATGTCCACTCACTGGGCTGATGCTCTATCCACTGAGCCACTGACCAGGGCCACTTTTAGATTTTAAAATACAGTTGGACAGTTTTTCAGAAATTGATTTTGAAAGCCTAAAGAAAGAACCACAAATTTCCATTTTTGTCTTGCCCCTAGAGGCGCAAACTGCAGGGCGAAGCATGCCAGCCCAGGCTGCAGCTCTGGCACCACCATCTCATGGAGTCCTGAGTGTGGTGTGTTAGGTCCTGTGGTGTGTTAAGCAATTTTGGTTGCAAGATACAGAAACTCAAACATGTGACCTCAGCGAATAGGGTATTGAGGTTTGATTCCTGTTCATTCAGTTTGTAAAGAACACATATTTACATTAGGAAAACTGAAATCTCGCCCATAATATCAGGCTTCCCAGGGATAACAGAAAAGATGAACAATCGAGCCTTCTAGGAGGACAGGAATACAGCCAGTGTTGAACTGGCTTTCTGGAACACAGAATCTGAAGGATGTTCCGAACCCAGGGCTTCAGGAGCAATTTGTGGATCTTCTCTTGGATCAGGGGCTGTCATTCCCATTGGGACATCCTAACCACCTGGGGAGTGTTTTAAAAATATAGATTTTGAGGCCCCATTGGCAAGTATTCTTGTGTAGCACACCTGGGGAAGTACCAGGATCACTTCGTTTTTAAAAAGCTCCCTGCTAGATTCTGAACACCCCGTTCTATGCGTTGCCTGATTCCGCTATTCCCTTGGTATCTGCTTTGTGATTAGCCCACTGCCAGTTGGCTCCCTCAGTGTCCACTGTGTGTGTCTTTTCTTGACCACAGACTCACTGCCTTACCTACTTCAAGTCTTAGCTCAAATGTCGCCTTTTTAGTGAGGCCTTCCATGTCATTATTACTAAACATTGTCCCCGTCGTCCTTGGCACTTTCTATGCCCCTTCCCTCGGCATTATATTTATCCAATATCACCTTCTAATATACTGTTTTACTTATTTATTGTTTATTGCCTGTCCCATCCACCAGAATGCAAGATTCATGAGGCAGAATTTTTGTATATTTCATCCATACTGTATCCCCAGCATCTAGACCAGAGAAGATGCTTAATAAATATTTGAATGAATGACTGAATGGATATGTGAACTTATGTTCTCTGCTTAGTCATTGGCTGATATTAACCTCTGTTCACTGGTGATGTCAGGGCCCTTCTCACCCATGGCCACCACTCTCTGTGCCTCCTTTTGGACTCAGCTTCTCCCAGGCTCATTAGACCAGCTTTACAGGGTGAATTTTTTGCCCAGGTCATTTCTGAATAGGGGTGATTTGGCTGTTCAGAGGTCAGGTGCCCTCCCAGAGTTATCAGCAGCGATTCTGGGATTATGCAGCACAAAAGAGTGATGCCCGGGGGCCACCCTGTCAGCAGGGGCTGTGTAGAGGCAGTTTCTCCAAAAACCGGTTTTGATGCAGAGTGAGTGTTCAGGAAGTTGCCTAACCCTCCTGAGCTTCAGGACAATGGTATTACATACAATACCTGTTTGTCTGAGCTTAGTGAGTTCTTCAGAAGATCCAGGGAACAATGCAGGAGAAACACAGGCACATAAAAGGTGTTTTAAATATTATTATAAAAATAAAACAAAGGGGAGTGTGAGAAATTATTAATTTTAGATGATATTTAAAAGAGGCATTTAATAGAAAGCCTAAGAGAAGTTGTAGGGAGAAATTAGGAATTTAGGAATTTATTGCTTCATGTAGTTTTGGGATTCTTTCCCTCAGCCCTGAATGTTTTTAAAATGTTATTCTTATTTTACCGATTTCTATTTGGCAGGGGCTCCTGGTACATAATTTACAAAATAGTATTTAATAGGAATAAATACAAAGATCTGCACTCAGTCTCCAAAAAGAAACTGTAAATATACAGATTGAAAGACAATAGGGTTTTATAGCTGTTTGCATATTAAAGAGTTAAAAAATATTTTGGGTATTTTTGTTTTTTATTTTATTTTTATTTATTTTATTTTTTTATTTTTTTTGTATTTTTCTGAAGTTGGAAACAGGGAGGCAGTCAGACAGACTCCTGCATGCGCCCAACCGGGATCCACCCGGCATGCCCACCAGGGGGCAATGCTCTGCCCATCCGGCACACTGCTCTGTTGCAACCAGAGCCATTCCAGCGCCTGAGGCAGAGGCCACAGAGCCATCCTCAGTGCCCGGGCCAACTTTGCTCCAGTGGAGCCTTGGCTGCGGGAGGGGAAGAGAGAGACAGAGAGGAAGGAGAGGGGGAGGGGTGGAGAAGCAGATGGGCGCCTCCCCTGTGTGCCCTGGCCCAGAATAGAACCTGGGACTCCTGCACGCCAGGCCGACGCTCTACCACTGAGCCAACTGGCCAGGGCCGTATTTTTGTTTTTTAGTTGGCAAAAACATAATGTTTATAAATAGCATGGGGTAGTACAAATATATTAATTAAAGTAAGCTTTGAAATACCGTTCTAAGAATGCAGAAAATTGTACTTCTCTGATATTTTCTTTATACTTGGAATACTGGAGTCAGTTCTAGATGCCACATTTGAAGAAGCATTAGTATATACTTAATTGAGAGTGTTTGGAGATAAATGGGGTATTTAAGTAAAGGGTGGTTTGAGAAAGCACATGGTATTGTTGTTGAACTCAAATTTTGAAGACAATGTACAGAAGGGGAATTGGGCTATGCAGTACACCATACACATTAGTACTAGCTTCACATTCACTGGACACTTTAATACACATTGTATTCATATTTATAATAATTATTTAAAGGCTTGTTATTATATTTTCCCCTTTTAGAGTTGAGCAAACTTATAGTTGGAGTTGTTTTGCACTTGTCCAGGGTCATACCTTTAGGAAGTTATAAAGCATACCTTTTTGTGTTTAAATATAGTGGTGTTTCTACCAATACCATACCTACCTTCCAAATTTATAATGAGACACACTTCAGTTCAATGTAGGAAATAGCAGGACTGTTCAAAGATGGATACCATGATGAGGTAGTAAGTAGTTCCTTATCACTCTGAGTTCAAGCATATGCTTGACAGCTGTTTTGTCAGGTTCTGGTGGACCCTTCAATTCATATACACTGCTCACAAAAATTAGTGGATCAGGGAACATGCAGATACTTCAGTACTTTCAGCCTTTTGTTTATTGCATTTTCACCAATAAAATAAAATTTGGTTTTGCATCTACTTTGCATAATTGAACAACTTTCTTTGACTTGTTTGCTTTTCTAATGTTTTTGTTTAATTTAAAAAAAGCAAGTGCTTCTTTTTTTGCTTCATATTCATTTTGAAATATCCTCTAATTTTTGAGCAGTATATATGTATATATAATGATATTCTTACCTTATTAAACAAAATATTAAAAATAAATACAAATCTTAGAGCCAAAGGACCTCCAGAACTAAGGACTAGTGAATTTAAGTAACTGAGCTGAGTACATTTCAATGTAATGTTTATTCTGTTGCAGCAGTTACCCTTATCTAATAACTAGGTAACAGAATGTGGATCTAGAGGGTATGGAAAGAGGAAGGGCAGGAATGTTTTGTGAATTCCCAACATGAATTATTTGGCATGCTCTTGCTTTATTAAAACAAGCAAAGAATGCAAGAGGCAGTAGCAGGGAGTTTAAAATGATAAGCAGAGAATACTACTTAATAAATGAGAACAGAATACAGTGGAATCCTAAGGAAGGCAGGGACTGTGGATTGTATTGTCTTTGCTCTTGTTGAGTAGATACTCAACATGTATTTGTTGAAATGAATAATGACATCAATACCTCAACAAACATTTAAAGAGAACCCTTTTAGTGCTGAGCAGTGTGCTCTGTTTGGGAGACAAAAATGAAGTAAACAAAACTCTCCTTTTAAGTAACTCACAGTCTAATAAGAAAGGACCACCAGGCAAATCAATGGGCAAAAATAGAGCACTAATGATTGTCATAGAGCATAGAGAAAAAGTTCTATGAAAACAGAAAAGAAAGTCTTTTTAAAATTTTTTTTTTGTATTTTTCTGAAGTGAGAAGCAGGGTGGCAGAGAGACTCCCACATGCGCCGTACCAGGATCCACCCGGCATGCCCACCAGGGGGCGATGCTCTGCCCATCTGGGGCGTTGCTCTGTTGCAACCGGAGCCATTCTAGTGCCTGAGGCAAAGGCCATGGAACCCTCCTCAGTGCCCAGGCCAACTTTGCTCCAGTGGAGCCTTGGCTGCTGGAGGGGAAGAGACAGAGAGAAAGGAGAAGGGAAAGGGTGGAGAAGTAGATGGGCACTTCTCCTGTGTGCCCTGGCCGGGAATCGAACCCAGGACATCCACATGCTGGGCCAACTGGCCAGGGCCAGGAAATCTTTAATGAAGCATAAGTGTGTCGGGTGAGCGTGTGGGAGTGGTGAAAGGACTGGAGGTCAGGGAAGATTCCAATGAGAAAATTATGCTTTATCTTTATCTTGAAGGATAGTAGGAAGTTCACCTGGTTAAATGATGGATGGGTTTTTCAGATGGGGAAAATATACTAATGCACAGAGACAAGCCTGTTGAATTTGTGTGTGGCATGTGGGAATTGGAGTTGGAGATGAAGTCTAGGGATCAGATCATAAAAAAGGCCTGTATACCATAGTATTGAAATTGATGCTGATTGTCCAGGTGGACAGCCTCTGAGAGACTTTAAAGAGGGAGTCTCTGTGTTTTTGGAGTATTCTGTGGTAATCATAAAATACAGAAGGAAGTGGAATTAGAAAGGCTTGGCCTAAAGAGTGGCAATGAGGTTGAAGTAGTGGAGACAGATTATTAGTCACAGAATTGAAAGGAATAATTCATCCAGAGAACTTTGGTAGAGAGAAATTTATTTGCCTAGTTGTTGGAGTGGCAAGATTTTATCCATGGAATTAGGTGATAGTGAAGTAAGTAGCAGTTAGTAATATGGAAGGCCTGGGATTGAGAACACATGGCTACTCTGAGTTTGTGTGTATTAATTGATGACTCTTGAGCCTAATTCAGGCAATGACATAAAAATGATTTGTGCAATGAAATTAGAAGAATAAAGACTGAAGTCATTACATTTGGAAAAAAATAACCAGGGTTGGTGGAGAGGTGGAAGTAGCCATTGTCAGAGGGCCATTTGGGACTGTCCAGTGGAAAAATACTCAAGGAAGAACAAATGTCGTGAATCCAGCCCTTCCTCAGTGTAATATCCCATTCCCCGCTAATGCACCCCAGCTGCCTTCATCCTTCAGCCACAGGAGGCGGTGTGTGTGTACCATCTCCGGGCATTTCCTGGCAGTAGGTAGTTGGGGGCAAAGGAATCCCAACAAACCGAGATGACAAAGTTAGAATTCTGAAAAACTGCACACCACATACTCGAACCTACATACATATTTCGGGATAAGGAGATAAAGCCAAGGTGTCAGGTAGAAGAATCCTTTCTTAAGCCAGATTTCCTGATTTAGGTCCAGCGCTCCTTCCACTACCCCACACGGCTTGAGGGCTGGGAAACCACCGTGAGCTCACCGGGAAGACCCCAGGATCCGCGTGGCTGCGTCCGTGACCCCCCCTCGCCCCGCCCCCAACACCCAGGTCCTGCGGGCTCCCGGCCCCGCCCCCTTCCCGAGCTGGGCGGGGTCTCTGCGCAGCTGCTACCCGGCGCGTGCGGGGTCGCGCGGACACGGGCTGGGCCGCGGGTACTCAGAGGTCGCCCGGCCGCCCGCGCCGCCGCCCCTTGCCTGACGCACGCAGGGGCTGGACGCGATTTGCCACGAGTGACTCGAGCCCCGCCGCCGCTGCCACCACCGCCTCCCGGGCCCGCCCCGCCCCCAGCCCGCCTTCTCCCTCCTCACCCTCCGCCCGCGTTTTCCTTCGCGTCCCCACGTCCTCCCCACCGTCCCGGAGCAGCCGGGCAGCGCCAGCGCCAGCGCCAGCTAGGTGAGTGTGGCCGCCGTGTGGCCCGGCGGTCGCGGGAGCAGCGCGCAGGCCCTGGGGCCGGGGGCCGGGCGCCGCGCGCGGGCGGGAGGGGGTGGCGGCCCCGCTTTCCTCCCCCGGGCGGGCCGCGCGGCCGACGGAGGGGCGCCCCCGCCCCGCTGCCCCCGTCGCCCCCGCCGCGGCCGCCGCAGACAAAGCGCCTGAGCCTGGAAGCCGGGCGGGCGGTCTTGGCCTCCGCGCCGCCTGCCGGGTGCGGGCTCGGCCCGCGAAGCCCGGGCCGCTCGCGTCACCCGTCCTGAGCGCCCTCGTTCATTTCTGGGTGAAGTGGGGGGACCCGAATCGTGCAACAGGTTTAGGCGTTAATCCGTATTTCCCGGCGTGCGGGGACCAGATGTGGCGCCCGGCTCCGGGGCGAGTCCCCGCGTCCAGCGCCCGCGGCGGGCTCCTTTGTGTGGCGGGTGACCAGCCCACCCGGGGGGTGGGGGGTCCGGCCCGAGGCCCCCGGGCTGCGCGGAGGCTCCTGGACACCTCCCTCGCGGAGTGGGACTCGGCTTCCGCGGGTCTGCAGGGCTTTAACATTGCTGCAGGCTTTGGAGGAACCACAAAGGGAGGCGAGAGGGGCTTGGCAAGGATCTCTGGCTAGGTATTTCTTTTGTAGGTGAGGTAGCCTCATATGAGAGAAGAGCCGCAGTCGGGTCGGCTCCTGAGGGTGCGGTGGGATTTCACCCGGGGACGATCGGTTTGGGTTTGGTGTTCCTGTGACAGCCCCTGTGGTTCTCAAGCTGCTTTGACATCTTCCTTTCATACACCGGCCTCACCCTGGAAGTTGGAAGCGCTGTTGAAGGGAGTAACTTGATAGCGGCTGTTTCGCAGGTCACCTCCTTCTTCACATTTTTGTCTGTGTCAGTATATCCACTATGCCACCTAGCCTAGGTTGGCAAATCTTCAAACTAAAATTGCCCTTCTGAATATCCCCTTGTTGGAAAATATTAACCCATATGTTTTCCTTTGGCCTAACCTTATTTTCTTGGGTGTGAGAAACTTTTTTTCTTCTGTCAAGAAGGAATACATAATAAGGAATAGTTCATCTTTGTTTACATACCTTGTGTCCTGTTCTTAGCTGGTTTCTATTTGTGTGCTATTTTAGTATAACAATACTAAATAGAAGGGAAATATCTTCCTTTTGCTTTGAGCAATAAAATACTTCTTTGTTCTAGAACCAGGAAGCTTTTACACATAATACTTTGTGTGGACAGAAGTTGATGACTTTTTTTCTTTTTACCGCATGACCAAATACACGAAAATATTCCCTGTGGATTTAAAAAAGCATTACACAAGTCTATAGATTGTTTGTACACCCAAAATTCCAGGAAGTGAATTTGCTGCAAAATTATTTGAACAATCTAGATTAAGTTTAACCATAAAAATTGGGCCTACTCTAAATTCCCCCCATTAGGGAATGACTTGATGGAGTTTATCAAGTATTTTAACCCCAGTGAATGATAATTGGAAGGAATAATTGATAGATGAGATTAGGAGCTGATGATGGATGGACTTAGAAGCCTGACAGTAGAATGCAGAACGTTTGAAGTGGTAGAGGTTGCAAAGTTCATCTACTTGGGTTTTTGTTTGACAGGCATATCTGAAAACTAAATGCCTACTAATTTAAAAAGAAGAACATAACTACATGTGACCTATTTTTTTTCATGTAAATAGTGTCCTTAAAGCTCTACTTCCTAAAAACACATGTGATATTAATGAGGACTTTTCTTTGGAAGAAATAAAATTATACAAAATTAATATGACCTGTAGAAAGTTTTCTGTGGCATAATTAGTAGTTTGACTTCACCAAAAATACCATTTATCTGTATAGCATCTAACTTCAAAGAGCCTTCACAGCTGTAAAAAGCAAGAGGAACCACCTCTTGAGAAAGGCAGACGTTTAGGAATAAAAAGTAGGCCCTGGCCTGTTAGGTCAGTGGTAGAGTGTTTGCAGGGAGTGTGGATGTCCAAGTCAGGGCACACGGAAGAAGCGCCCATCAGCTTCTCTACCCTCCTCCCTCCCTTCTTCCTTTCCTCCCTTCTTCTCTCTCTTTCTCTCTTCCTCCCTTCCTGTAGTTATAGCTCCATGGAGTTAGCTATAGCTAACTATAGCTCCATAGTTGGCTGAGTTGGCCTTGGGCACTGAGGATGGCTCCATGGCCTCTGCCTCAGGGCCCCAGATGGGCAGAGCATCGCCCCCTAGTGGGTTTGCTTGGTGGATCCTGGTTGGGGTGCATGCGGGAGTCTGTCTCTGCCTCCCCTCCTCTTACTAACTTAAAATAAAAGTAGCAGATACTTAAATTTCTGTAATCATTTTCTTTTATCGAGATACAACTCATATAAAGGAAACTTCTCTCTTTTAAAGTGTACAATTCAGTGGTGTTAGTATATTCAAAAAGTAGAGAAAATGTATCCCTAATTCAAAAACAATTTTTTTTTTTTTCATTTTTTTTTTTTTTTTTCATTTTTCTGAAGCTGGAAACGGGGAGAGACAGTCAGACAGACTCCCGCATGCGCCCGACCGGGATCCACCCGGCACGCCCACCATGGGGCGACGCTCTGCCCACCAGGGGGCGATGCTCTGCCCATCCTGGGCGTCACCATATTGCGACCAGAGCCACTCTAGCGCCTGGGGCAGAGGCCACAGAGCCATCCCCAGCGCCCGGGCCATCTTTGCTCCAATGGAGCCTTGGCTGCGGGAGGGGAAGAGAGAGACAGAGAGGAAAGTGCGGCGGAGGGGTGGAGAAGCAAATGGGCGCTTCTCCTGTGTGCCCTGGCCGGGAATCGAACCCGGGTCCTCCGCACGCTAGGCCGACGCTCTACCGCTGAGCCAACCGGCCAGGGCCCAAAAACAATTTTTGTCATCCTAAAAAGACACCCCTGAACTCATTGGCTGTCATTCCCATTTCCTCTCCCTTGCATTTGGTAATCACTAAACTACTTCCTGTTTCTATAGATTTGCCTTTTCTGGACATTTCATGTAAACGGAATCATAGCATATGTGGCCCTTTGTGTCTTTGACTCAGCAGAATATTTTTAGGGTTCCTCTGATTTACGTATTAATCAATAGTTCATTCCATTTTATGGTTGGATAATATGCCACATTTCCACTTTTTGACTATTATGAGTAATGCTGCTATGAATACTTATTTACAAGTTTTTGTGTGGACATGTTTTCAGTTCTCTTTGGTTTATACCTAGATATGGTATTAGTGGGTCATATTATAACTTTAACCTTTGTGTGTGTGTGTGTGTGAGTGAGAGAGAGAGACAGAGAGATAGATACTCAGGAAGGGAGAGCGATGAGAACCATCAACTCATAGTTGTGTCACTTTAGTTCATTGATTGCTTCTCATACGTGCCTTGACTGGGGCGTCAGGCCCAGCCACTAACCCCTTGCTCAGTCTAGCGGTGTTTGGGCTCAAGTCAGCAACCATGGGGTCATGTTGATCATCTCACACTCAAGCTAGAGACCCTGCGCCCCTGCGCTCAAGCTGATGAGCCTGTGCTCAAGCTGGTGACCTCAGGGTTTTGAACCTGGGACTGCAGTGTCCCTGGTCGATGCTCTGTCCACTGCACCACCACCAGACAGGCAAACTGTTTAACTTCTTGAGGAATTTCCAAACTTTTTCATAGCTACTACACCATTTTTCAGTCCCAAACAAAGTCCCAGTCCTTCAACAAAGTATGAGGTTCCATTTTCTCCAATACTCGTTAAAATGTAGTCTGACTGATGCTAGTCACTAGTGGATGTGAAGTGGTATCTCATTGTGTTTTTCATTTGCATTGCTCTAATGCTCGACTTATAATCATTTCGAGGTTTATGTTTTTACTTGTATTTTCTTATTTAGTCTTTGAAATAATACTGTAATATGTTTATTTCTGTTTTGCTGCTAGGAAAGTCAGGTGCAAAGAGGTTAAGTTGATTGTTTTTAACCTTGTAGAGTTAGTTAAGAGTAAGGGTCTGAATGTAAACTCAGCTCTTTTGACTTTGCTTCCTGAATTCTTCATACTTCATGAGGCATACAGAAGTTAAATTGTGTCTGCACATTTGCTTAGCTAATCATTGCCAAAGTGGGGGCATAATAAATTTTTAAAAAAATCAAACAACAAAAAGGTGTTGTGCCCAGCCGCACTACCTCATCTTCACCAGATTTTGTTTTGCTTTCTCAACTAATTTCTTTCTCTTAACCTAGTACAGTAGATATGATTTCCATATTTCTTGTGGAGAAACAGAGCATGTAAACCTACCAACAGCTTCTTAGTGGCATAGCTAATCCTACAACCCACTATTCCCTGAGACATTGTGCTTTCTCTTCCCCTGCAGCTTCCATGTTCTCCAATTTCTCACTTATTAATTCCCTTTAATTTTAAAGTAATTGAACAATTTCACATTTTTCATAAATATTACAATTTTTCTGGATTAAATTGAAATTTTTATTTTTGAACTAGATAGTATGCCAATTTCACTTTGAAGTGCAGGATTACTAGGATATATACTTAGGTTTTTACGTTCTGGTCTGTATCAGTCATAGACAAAATTCTCAACTCCTTAGAGGGTGAGTAGAGTCCATACGTGGTTGTTTATTCATCTTTTAGTATCTGTTGTTCAGCATTATGCCTGGTGATAGCAGAGATTCTTAACTTTTGTTTAATTAATGAATACAAATAGATTATTTAATTGCAAAACATAATGCAAATTATCTGGTATTCTTTTTTAGAATAAAGGTGATTTTTGTATTTTTCTGAAGCTGGAAACGGGGAGGCAGTCAGACAGACTCCCGCATGCGCCCAACCTGGATCCACCCAGCACGCCCACCAGGGGGCGATGCTCTGCCCATCTGGGCGTCGCTCTGTCGTGATCAGAGCCACTCTAGTGCCTGGGGCGGAGGCCACAGAGCCATCCCCAGCGCCCGGGCCATCTTTGCTCCAGTGGAGCCTCGGCTACGGGAGGGGAAGAGAGAGACAGAGAGGAAGGAGAGGGGGAGGGGTGGAGAAGCAGATGGGCGCCTCTCCTGTGTGCCCTGGCCGGGAATCGAACCCAGGACTTCCGCACACCAGGCCGACGCTCTACCACAGAGCCAACCGGCCAGGGCCTAGAATAAAGGTGATTTAAATTTCAGAGAAAGAAAATATTTCTTATTCTTGCATATGACCTAAAAACTAATAAGTAATGAAAAGTAGGACTAGAGTTAAAAGTCAGCGCTGTATCTTATGGAAGGAAGTAACTGTCGTTTCATCCTGGGTTAAAAAAATAGATTTTAAGTACCTGGTGACACATTCTTAGTTATAAGCTCAGTGCCCAAACATAGGAGTTGTACCCTGAGTGTTTGTTAAATAAATAAATGCCAATGAGTGAATACAACAATTCGTTTTTAGTATAACAGGTAGAGGGGATAACAGCAAATTAATATTTAGGCCCTGTTATTCATTTATAAATTTTAATTGTCAAACATGATATGTGTTAATTATGAAATTTAAGTAATACGTGAGTATACAAAGTGAAAGCTGAAAATCTTCCATTTACTTCTTGTCCCCTTTCCTTTTCATTCCAAGACTGCTCTTGTCCCAGGTAATCATTGGTAACAGTTTTGGGTTTATATTTGCAAACCTAGATCTGTGAATTTTTGTGTACAAATGTACAAATTTACATTTATGTACCCAACCATACTCAAATTACATACGTGTGCATTCACATTGGTTTTTCTTTTACAGGTGGGATCATTCTACACATAATCCTTTGTTTTTCCTTAAATATATTAAGACTTTTGCATCTATAATTAGTAAAGATAAACATAATATTTATTTCCTTTTTATTTTACTATTCTTGCCTGATGTTGTCAGGATTAAGCCAACCATTAAGAATGAGTCGGGATACTCGCCTTATTTTCCCTGTGCTCTGGAGCAGTTTAAAATGTCCACTCTGTAAATACAGTTTAGAAATCCCCTGATCACTTTGGGGGAAGGACAAGATCCAAGAGAACCTTTCTCATTTTTCCTGTTTTTATTGTTCTGTCAAGTTTCGGAACCTTATTATTTATTACACTTTTGCTGAAGGAATCCTTCTACCCACACTTTTCTTCTCTCAGCTTTTATAAGTAAGTTTACAAAAACAAGTGAGCAAATAAACCAGTGAATGCAGGAGTATATGCACTTTTCTCTTAGAGATTCCAGAGTAAAATCCTACACTTAACTGTATAACCTTAGGCAAGTTACCCTCTTCAAAGTTATGTTTTCTTGTTAGTAAAATGGTTATGATCCCTACCTCAACAGAAGTCTTGAAAATATTAAATAAAATGTGAGATAGTATATGAAAAACCTCTGTAGTTGCATCTAATAAAAATGAAAAATAATTACTAAACTGTAATGTGCCATGTAAATGTAAATTTGTCACCGTAATTATCATAAATTGTTTTAGCCTACCAAGAACAAATGTAAGGAGAAAGCAAGGTGGAGTTATAGAGATAGTTTTCACTAAGAAGTTGGAAGAATCTATAAACATTTCCAAAATTTAATTTTGGTAGACAGTGATTTCTAAATACCTATATGTACTTTTGAGGCAGGATAGTAGGGAAAAGTACTGGAGGAAGCAGACCTGACTTAATTCTGCATTATCACTTATTAGCCGTGTGACTTTGGACAAGTTAATTTCTCTTTGTAAAATGGGATAAATACACTTACTTTATAAGGTAGTTATTAGGAAAGAGATTAGTATAATGCATAGCATTTAATAGGTATTCAAATCAGTTATTTTTTTCCTTTGCATGTAATGGGTGCCTAACATCGATGAGCTTGAGTCGTTGGGTTCTGCTATTTTACAAGCTGTAGGATGTGGAAAGAACATTAGGCCCTAAGTCTGGATTTTAGCTTGTGTATTAATTACACTTACTAGTTACTGGTCTTGAATAAGTCATCTGCTTAGCTTCTCCCATTTACTTACCTATATAAAAAAAGAGCAACAGACCTAAACACTTGCAGGGAGTCTATTTCATATGCATTTACTAGGCAGTTTACAAATCTTCATTTAATTCTCCCAGTGATTCTATCATGTAAAGATAATTGCAATTTCCCATTTTAATAGAAGAAGAAAGAGAGGTGCGGCTGTTGGATTTTCTGAAACCCTTTTGCTGTCTCCTCCCCTCTGCCAGTCCCTAGTCCTGTCCATGTTCTTTTAATCACTATCGCTGTCTCCTCCTGGGGATAGTGTCTGTGCTTTAAGAGTTGTAGTATAAGGGTTTTTTTAAATACTTGTGTTGCTTATAACCACTTTACTTAAATAATGTATTAGACTTCAGTGCATTTTCGATTTGACCAGGTAAAGGAGAGGGGAGGGGGTAGGTAGTAGGTCGTTGTCATAATAGAAAATATAAGCTTGTTTGATGAGTGTGTGTGTGTGTGTGTGTGTGTGTGTGTGTGTGTGTGTAAGAGGTGAGAAGTAGAGTTCTCTGGCAGTTTCGTATTTCCTGAAACTACAGAACAGTTAGGGAAAATCTGTCTTATAATTCATTATCTATCTCAGACTTGCAGCGTCATTTAAAAAAATGAAACAGGCTCTTGTCAGCTGGTTTGTAAAGAGCTACGGATTATATTTATGAAAGATAGTGATATTGTCTTTCCTCCATAGTGGTTATCAGAGCTTTTGCTTTAGGCTTCATTTTATTTGGCCAGACTTAATGATAATGATTTAGCATTTTTCCAAACCTTGTGCTCAGGAAATGCAAAACAACAACAAAAATGCAGTTGGGATATTTCAAAATAAATTGTGATTCAGTAATAGTATAGGTTTACAAATTCTCTATATTGAGGCTTTAGTTATTTTTTCTATTCTGTTGAATAGTAGCAGGAATTCCTCTGTTTAGAGAATTTTTTATCAGAGTGGCTTGAATTGCACAATGAAAATTCTCATTGGTTTTGAAGGGTACTCTTTTGCAGAATCCTTAGTGTGGTGGACTAGATGTAAGAAGTATAAAGCATGGTTCTTGTCTTCAAAAGTTTACTTTTAGTTAGGGAGGCAGTGAAGGAGGACACCAGCTAAAAGGACACAGAAGACTTGTAAAGTTTGTGCTTGCTCTTTATAAAATCACGTTAGCTGCATTGGGCTTTGATAAGATATAAGTTTCTCCTGATGCATACTGTCAGAAACAGCCTACCCCTTGGAAAACTGGCAGTCGTGTGTCCTGTATAACTTTTTCATTCTGTAGTGTTCTCTTTGCTTTACAAAAATTACTGTTTGGTCTAAGTACCAAGAATAGTTACTCTTGAGTACTTTGCTGTTTATCTGCTGGACTGTGGATTGGGCTTTCCTTTTTGTGATGGCTACTAGAAAGCCAGAGCCAGATTTGTGGCACACCCCAGACTGGGCTTATAGGTTTTATGCTGTACATTTTTTTTTTAGCCTTTTTTGGTCACCATTTTGGTGTTTCTTGATTTTTTTGCTTTTATTGTTTATTAACTTTTTATGGTTCATGTATTTTTATCTCATTAATCTTTTTCAGAACAAAACAGAGGTAAGTAAATGAGAACATATTAAGGCAAACAGATTAATATAGTAGAGAACATATATGGCAGATGGGTTTATTTTGGGGGGCAGCTCTGATTGATAACAGTGGCTGAATGGAACACTGCATTAAGAAGTAGTTGGAGCCTGACCTGTGGTGGCACAGTGGGTAGAGTGTCAACTTGGAATGCTGAGTTCAGTTCAAAACCCTGGGCTTGCCTGGTTGAGGCACAGGTGACAAGCAATCAATGAAAAATAAAGTGAAGCAACTATGAGTTGATATTCCTTATTCCTCCCCCACCTTCTGTAAAATCAATAAGTAAAATCTTAAAAAAAAGTAGTTGGCGGCCTCGAATGGATTTAGTGGGAAAGGCTACTGGGATCATTAAGCAATGTTGTTGTTATGGGTATAGGAGTATTGATGGTCTGTATTTGTCATTCCTGTTGTGGACAAAATATACAGCATGCTGGGTAGTACAATGGGTTGAGTGGCTTTTTAAGTTTAGAATTAAGTTTTTCCAGGTGAGATGTGGATTTGGAAAACAAGCCTGTTATTTTGGGTGGTTGGCAGTCAGATTGGTTCAGCTAGAATGAAAAGTCCGCAATGCTTTGAGGCAAAATGAAGTGAAGAAGTGGGGTGTGAGAAACCTTATTCCATGATTCATACAGAATACCACATTTCATTTACTTGTCATGTCTTCTTAGTCTTCTCTGAGAGTTTCTCAGACTTTTCCTATTTTTTTTATAACCTTGACAGTTTTGAAGTGTCCTGGTCAGATATTCCATAGAGTATCTCTCAAACTGGGTTTGTTGGATGTTTTCCTCGTGATTAGAATGGGGCTATGGATTTTTGGAAATAATACATAAAGTTGAGTTTTGCTACTCATTATGTTGTATGAGGGAGTGCTTGATAATTTTCATGATATTACTGGTGATGTGAACTTAGATCACTTGGTTAAGGTGGTGTTTGCCAGGTTTCTCCACTGTAAGATAACTATTTATCCTTTTCCAAACTTTATTTTTGGAAGTGATCCATTAAGTTCAGCCTATTCTCATTTTCCTAAAGGAAAATATATTCCTTTAGATAGGTATACAATATGTTTTATTCAACCATTCCCCTTTAATATTTATTTAGATGGTTTAGTATATCCTACTAGTTCAGAGACGAGGCTCTGAACTGCACTTACCTAGGTTCAGATCCTGGCTCCACACTGGTTATGTGATCATGGGCCATGTTTATTACTTTCTCTGTCTGTACAATGGCAGTGCTGATAGTACCTACCTCACAGGATTGTTTGCTGGGAAGATTAAATGAGAAAATGTGTAAAGTGCTGTGTCAGTGTCTGTCAGTAGTGCTAGTAGATATCTGCTATTACTGTTATTATTTTGTCCTTATAATAATACTGAAATGAATAACTTTGTAAGATAAATTCCTAGAATGGGTACTGCATTTGTAATTTTGATTGATATTGTCAGATTTTCCTTCTATAGATGTTATGCCATTTTTGCATATCCACCAGGGATATGTGATAACATCTGTGTTCTTATATCTATGTTACCAAATTATTTGATCTTTGCCAACCAGTTAATACATATCTTTTATTATGAATTAATTTGATCATCTTTTCATTGAGCCATTTAAGAGTTTAGACTTTGATACTGCAAATTATGAAGCAAGCTGTGCTTCATCTGTTGGCAAGTAATAAATGTTTTGGGGAAATAATTATATCAGTAGTAACCAGATGAATAGTTGAACCAGGGAAAGACTGAAAGCACTGTGGTTGCAAGAGGGACAGTCTGAGGAGTGGCACACTAAGTTGCTGGCCTCTCTTCTGATGTGACAGCATAGTGTCTGGGTAATTGTTTTTTAAGAGTTTAAGAGGATTACCAGCTTATGTTTGCAGCCAACAATGAATGAAACTGCATGGATGGACGTTGGAAGGAAATGTTGCAGTCGCATTAAAATAAAACTAAAAGTCTGACCCATCCTTAATGTTGTGTGTGTTTATTATGTTGTATAATAATTAGGCAGAAATTCAAGCAGTTCACATATGTAATCGTAATTAACTTTCACATTTAATTTTAGAAGTTTTTCTTTCATTGCTTTCTGCAGTATGTATAATCATAAGCAGTTTTAGTTTTTCCTGATAATCCTGTATTGTGTGTTCTGTTTAAGGGCTGTTACCATGAAACTACCCCTTTCAACCCCACTTCCCAACCACACTGTAAAAAACAAAAATACTGAGTCTTTTACATCAGCTGGATGGGGGTAGTAGTGGGGGTGATGGTCTTTTGTTTGAATTTCATGTTTGGAGGAGTCCATGAGCTCAGCTTAGTACTCATGAGTTATATGCACGCTTTCCCCTCTAGTTCCTTTAGCCCTCACATGTCAGAGGCTACAAGAACTTGGCTGCATGAGAACAGATTGCTTGAGGTTGGAGGGAAGAAGGAGATACAAAATGACCACCATTCTGAAAGAAGGAAAGGGAAATCAAACCAGGAAAAGGGAGTGAACTCCATGAAAATGGAATTTAGGCCCCACCTGTGGTGGCGCAGTGGATAAAGTGTCGACCTGGATGCCGAACTCACCAGTTCAAAACCCTGGGCTTGCCTGGTCAAGCCACATCTGGGAGCTGATGCTTCCTGCTCCTCCGCTCTTCTTTCTCTTTATCTCTCTCAAGTTGTCTCTCTCTAAAATGAATAAATAAAATGTAAAAAAAAAAAGAAAGTGGAATTTGAATCTTAGCTTCTGAATAGTGAAGTTAAAAGAGTGGAGAAGGAGAAGGCAAAGGGGAACTCAGGTTAACCCTTTTGACCCAGCTCCTCCAGCTTGTTATCAGTAATAAACATTTTTCCTGGTGGACTCAGCAAAGAAAGAAAGTAAAGCTCCTACACTCTCAGTCAAACCAAGTCAACCCCACAGGTGGGAGTGATAATTTAGAAGGCAGGAGAAAGGAAGCTTAGAGGCAGCTGAAAAGACCAACATGGATTTGTACAGTTTTTACCAGATCCTGGATTGTCTTTATTTACAGACAAATAAAAGCACTAGTCCAAGTATTTCCTCCCTTATGAGAGCCAGCTACAACCAGACAGGCGTCTTGAGAGGTGGAAACTACTACTACCACCTTGTAATTTATGATTTGTGTCCAATTTATTTCCCAAATACCTAAGAATGCCAAGGTCAGAAATGGGGAGTTGGGTTCATTAAGATATGCAAATTAAATAACAACACTTGGACTACAGTTTAATTCTATCTTAAACATATGATTTCTGTAAAAATACCATTTGCATTAAGTTGCTTTTGTACAGTGTGAAGAATTTAAGTCTGTCAGTTACTGACCTTAGGGTCAGTTAAGTAGATAATTATTGCTTTTTTTCTTAATACTGTACTTGGCTAAGATCAGATACTAAGGAAATAAGAATGTTGATAGAAGAGGAGAGGTGATTTTATAATTTACATTTTTGTGTGTGCAGGATCATGCTAGAGTTAATGGTGATTAACTCTAGGTGACATTTAAAAATTGAGTCTGGTTTGCAAAGAGAAGAAAATGTTTTATGAAAATAATATTTCTTTAGGCAACTTAAAATTACTAAGTCCAAGAGTAGTCTTTGAAAGATTTAATTATCTATTGATTTTTTTTACAAGATGGTTGTAGGAACAGTGCACATATTATAGCACATATACAGATTACTTAGTTTTTTTTATTAAGATAATAGTATTAATCTGACTTTTCAGCTTATGTTAGGCACTGAGATACATAATAAGAATACACTCTATCAACTACTGTACTTGTAACAAAGGACTTTGCTACTTACTAGAGCAGAGAAATCAGACAGTGATTAGTAAATACAGTGCTCTTGAACATTTTATGATAAAATTGGTAGACATATGGCATCTAAGTAGTGTAGTTAATTTAAGAGCTTGACAAGACTCAGTTTAAATAATAAAAATTGTTAGGGCTAAGGAAAGAAGGGCAAGTTAGAGGAAGGAGAAAGAAAAAAGAGGTCAATTAATAAGAACATAGAAGAAAAAAAGAATCAAAGACAAGAATTCAATTAACTTTTGTGGGAACAGAGCCTTTCCTCTGAGGAAGAAGAAGTAGGTGCTCTAGTTCCTTCTTTATTTTCGGGACACTTACTCAGTTTGGTTTGTTATATGTGACCTCTATAAGCAAATTACGCAGAGAATTATAAAATGACACTGATTTTTTTCTACAGTAATTTTCTAGTGTTAAGTTTTTAGTTTCCTATAGAAATTGGCATGACCAAGGAGACTACTTCAAAAAAGCTGATACTTTAAGTTAATTTTAATGAATGATGATGAGAGTTATTGGATTTGTCAGATTTTCTTTTTTGTAAATGTAGCATATGCTGTAAGTATAGTGCTTCATTTAATATATACTTTTGGGGAATCTGAGAATTTTGAAGGAATTTAATTAACAGTTATAGAATTTGTAAGGTAAGATTAAGAGAAGGCATTCGCTTTCATTATGCCAATAGGTTTTTAGGGTCTTGTTAGTATCATTATACTTATGGAATCATTTTAAAATTTGTATGCATGGTTGTAGCTCTGTCCTTCTGATAGGAGGTTAAAGGTGTCAGCTCCCATGGAGTGAGGGTAAGGGAAGTCTCTGTATCCTCAGACTTAAGGGGAGATTTTGAACTTAACTCTTTATGCTACTGAAAATACATGTATGGCCATGTCTGATTATGATCAGTGCTTATTCTGGAAAATAATCACTTTCCTTATTCTTAAAGAAAAGAAACTAAATACCTATAAAATTTACCACTTAAAATATTCAAACTCAGTCATACTTGGCACTTGTAGGAAAGGAACAGACATGCAGTAGGAAATAAAATTGATTCAATCCTTGACCTTCTGGAGCATGTACTTTTAATAGATGCTAAACCTTATGCTTGGGAATACAGGCTATGATAAAAACATGTGGGAAAGGCCAGAAAGCGGGGGTCAGATCATGTTTGGGACCCCCAGAAGTCTTTAAGACAAAGTGATCATTAGAAAGCCATTGAAAAGTCAGGAGGATGAAATATCAAAGATCTCAACAACAGTGCCAATTTCTAGTTATGATTTTACATATTTTGTATGTGATTGCATTTTCTTCATAGAAGCTTTTACATGGATTATTATGTCATTAATAATTTAAGGATCTTTTTCCTAAGATTAGAAAGTAGTATCATTTATCTCTTGTGTTGTATATCTTGGAAAGTGCAATACATAATACTTTTAAACTTCTTTCTGGTAGAGTATTATTTATATTAACCTAGTTTTAGATTAGATTAAGAAAATAAGATTAAACAATGATTAAGTTTTTGTAGGATTAACTTTAAATCAGGAATTAGTACTTTTATATCACTTTGACCAAGAAGATGATTCTTGTACTTACATGTTATAAAGTAAAACTACCTTTGGTTTTGTATTATTTCATTTACATAAATTTATTTTAGTCTCAGCTCATTATTTTTAAAGCCTGTGAACAACAAAGTGTCCTTATTCATGAAATTGTAGAAAATAAAAGTTGAAAACTACCAAATTACTGGTTTTCTAAGGATTAGTATAAAAATATAAGTCCAGGGCTTGTTCTAATTTACATCAAATGACAAGGAAAAACACCGTATCTCCCCTGTGAAATGTTTGTCTTAAAATTATTTTTTTAGCTTTTACTTTTTAACATGTAGAGTGAGGCTTTATTAATATTTTTCTACCCTCTACTACATGCTTGTGTGTGTGTAATTATTCATGTTAATAAAGTGTTTAAGGACCTGTTGTATTCTAAGTAATTTGACAAATAAATATGCAATCAGAGAAGAAGAAATAAAAGGCATCCAAATTGGAAAAGAAAATAAGACTGTCATTATTTGCAGATGCCATATTGTATATAGAGAACTGTAAAGATTTTACCAAAAAACAAACTACTAGAACTGATAAATGAATTCAGAGAAGTAGCAGGATACAAAATTATATTCACAAATTAGTTGCATTTTTTTACACCAATGAACTATCAGAAAGGGAAGCTAAGAAAAGAAGACCACTTACAGTTGCATTAAAAAAAATCTAGGAATAAATTTAACCAAGGAGGTAAAAGACCTGTACTAAGAAAATTAGAAGACATTGAAGAAACTGAAGAAGATACAAACAAATGGAAGCAATACTGTATTTATAGATAGGAAGAATTAACATTATTAAAATGTTGATAATACCCAAAGTAATCTTATAGATTCAGTGCCATTCCTATCAAAATACCAACAGTGTATTTCAAAGAACTAGAACAAAAAAAAAATGTATATGGAACTACAAAAGTAAAGACAGTCTGTTCAATAAATGGTGCTGGGAGAATTGGACACACACATGCCAAAAAAGAAAAAAAGAAACTAGACCAGATTTTTACACCATATACAAGAATAAGTTCAAAATGAATTAAAGACTTAAATGTAATATTTAAAAGCACAAAACTACTCAAAGAAAACATAGGTAGTAATCTCTGACATTTCTTTTAGTGATATTTTTTTCTGATATGTCACCTTGAGCAAGAGAAACAAAAGAAACAAATTGGGCTACATCAAACTAAAACGTTTTTGCAATGCAAAGGAAACAATATGAAAAGACAATCCACTTAATAGAACATATTTGCTAATGATAGATCTGGTAAGGGGTTAATATCTAAAATTTATAATAAACTCATACTATAAACACCAAAACAAACAAAAAAACCAGAACCCAAAACAATCCAACTTAAAAATGGTCAGAAGACATGAATAGACATTTCTCCAAAGAGGACATACAGATGGCCAATCGACATATGAAAAGATATTCAATGCCACTAATTGTAAGAGAAGTGAAGATTAAAACCACAATTAGATACTACCACACACCTGTCAGATGGCTGTCATCAGTACTATATCCACAAAGGAAAAAAACAAGAAGTGTTAGTGAGGATGTGGAGAAAAGGGAACTCTGGTGCACTGTTTTAGGAAATGCAGACTGGTGCAGCCAGTAGGGAAAACAATGTGGAGGGTCCTCAAAAATTAAAAATGGAACTGTCTATGACCCAGTGAGTCCACTTCTGGTCATACATCGGAAGAAACTGGAAACACTGGTTTGAAAGAATGTATGCACCAGTATGTTCATTGCCACATTATTTGCATCAGCCAAGATATGGAAGCAACAACCCAAGTACCTATAAATAGAGGAGTGAATAAAAAGGCTGTGGTACGTATATACATTTATGACAGGATAGATCTAGAGGGGTTTTTTTTTGTTTTTCTTTTTTACAGAGTCAGAAAGAGGGATAAATAGGGACAGACGACTGAAACGAAGAGAGATGAGAAGCATCAATCATTAGTTTTTTGTTGTGACACCTTAGTTGTTCATTGATTGTTTTTTTGGTTTTTTTTTTGTATTTTTCCAAAGCTGGAAACGGGGAGGCAGATTGTTTTCTCATATGTGCCTTGACCGTGGGGCTACAGCAGACTGAGTAACCCCTTGCTCAAGCCAGCGACCTTGGGTCCAAGCTGGTGAGCTTTGCTCAAACCAGATGAGCCCGTGCTCATGCTCGCGACCTCCGGGTCTTGAACCTGGGTCCTCTGCATCCCAGTACGACGCTCTATCCACTGCGACACGGCCTGGTCAGGCCTAGAGGGTATTATGCTAAGTGAAGTAAGTCATTCAGAGAAAGACAAATACCCTATGATTTCACTTGTATGTGGGATCTTAAAGAAAAAAAAAAAAAAGGAACAAACAAAATTGAAGCAGACTCAGAGCAGACTGTTGGTTGCCAGAGGAGGGGGCTTTGGGGGACTGCATGAAAAAGGTGAAGGAAGTAAGAAGTCCAAATTCGTAGTTGCAAGATAGTCACAGCAAGATAGTACAGCATGGGGAATATTAGTCAATAATATCACAGTTAACTATGTGTGGTGCCAGGAAGGTACTGGAAATATCAGGGGGAACACTTTGTAAAGTAGATGGTAGTCTGAAACCAATACAAAATAATACTGAAAGTAACTGAAAAAAATAATCAAAAATATATTAAAAATAGATATGACATGGTTGGTTCTGTGAATCCCCACTCAGCTTAGAGTGGGAGATAGTTATACTGTGTGATAACTATAATAGAGATTAGTGTCAGATAAAATAGTAGCACTAAGGAGGGAGAGAATTGTTACTCATCCTCACATGAAGAGTGCTGCATAAGGGAAGGGTTCACAGAGAAGGTGAAGCTAACTAAAGTTCAAAGAATAAGGAATTTCTTTGACTAGGTAGATAAGCAGAGAAAACTTAAGAGCACAATGAAACAGCATTGTAGGTTCGGAGAACTGCACTTGTGTTTTGCTGATGAGAAGGATATGAAATGGAGAGAGAGCCCAGGGCATGATCTGGAAAATACTTAAGTCTTGCAGAAGAGTTGGCCATGGAGGGCCATTCAAGATTTTAATGTAGAGTAGGGAGGTGGTTAATTTTGCAAGTATGTGAAAGAGGAGTCTTCTTTCAGAGGTTACACAATAATGGAGGCATTAGTGGAATGGAAAGGAAGTGGATAGAGTCAGCAGGTTCTGTGGTATTTACATAGAACGTACAGGAAGAGAGCATAACTTAAATGTCTCAGGTTTTTGACTTCGGTTTTTATAGTGTATGTATGGGTGTATGCACACATTGGGGAATAATATAGGTAAGCTTATTATCAAATACTATACTTTTACCAAATTTTAAAATTTTGAAATAATTTCAGACTTACAGAAAAGTTGTAAAAATAATTCAAAGAATTCTCATATGTTCTCATCTATATTAGCCAGATATTAAATTTTTACCACATTTGCTTTTCATAAAGTGATAGATTTTATATTTGAATCATTTCAAAGTAATTTGTAGATAATTTGTTCCTCTGCCCCTTAATACTTTAGTGTGCATTTCCCAAAAAGCTATTTTCTTATACAACCACAGAACAATAATACAATACTCTATTGCCTTTATTCAGATTGTGCTAAATTTCCTAATGTCCTTCTGAGTAAATGAGAAACTTTTTCCTGATGACAGTATCCAGTATAGGATCATGTATTACCTTTTTAGGGGGGGAGTCATCTTTATTCTTTTATCTGTAACACGCCCTTTGTGTTTCATGATACGACATTTTTGAAGAATACAGGTCAGATATTTTTTAGAAGTATTGCACCATTTGGCTTTGTCTCATGTTTCCTCCTGATTAGATTCAGGCTATGCATTTTTGGCTGGAATACTACTGCAGTGTATCAGTGAGTCATATCTAGAGCTACAGTCTATTGTTGTGGTACTGGTGATATAAATTCTTATCAGTTAATTATGGTAGTGTCCTCTAGGTTACCCTACTGTAAAATTACTTTTTTTTTCCTTTGTAAATAAGAAGTATCTTTTGGGGAGATACTTTGAGACTCTCTTATTATTCTATTTATGAACATTTTTATCCACTATTTTTTTTTTTTTTTTGGTATTTTTCTGAAGCTGGAAACGGGGAGCGACAGTCAGACAGATTCCCGCATGCGCCCAACCGGGATCCACCCCGCACGCCCACCAGGGGCGACGCTCTGCCCACCAGGGGGCGATGCTCTGCCCCTCTGGGGTGTCGCTCTGCCGCAACCAGAGCCACTCTAGTGCCTGGGGCAGAGGCCAAGGAGCCATCCCCAGCTCTCGGGCCATCTTTGCTCCAATGGAGCCTTGGCTGCGGGAGGGGAAGAGAGAGACAGAGAGGAAGGAGGGGGGGTGGAGAAGCAAATGGGCGCTTCTCCTATGTGCCCTGGCCGGGAATTGAACCCGGGTCCCCCGCACGCCAGGCCAACGCTCTACTGCTGAGCCAACCGGCCAGGGCCTTTATCCACTAGTTTTAACATGATAATTCTTATATTATTCTGTGTCCTTTTGACATGTATCAATACTTATAAATCTCTGAGCACTTCTTTATATTCTGGCAAAAGATGGTCAAGAGTACTTTCCTTACTCAACTTGAAATACCATTTTTCTCAAGCAGCCCTGATTCTCTTCAGTGTGAATAGTATTTAGGAATCCAGATTTAGGCACATATGCTCATTGCTACTGAAAGGTCACTAAATTTAGGCCCTTTCATTAGTTGGGATTCTTCAGAGAAGTAGAACCCATAGGGTATATATTATATAAGGAGAATAATCGAAAGGAATTGACTCATGTGGTCATGGAGGCTGGCTGGCAAGTCCAGTCTGTAGGGTGGGCTGCAGGTGGGAGACCCAGGGTATCCAATGTTCCTGTTCGAGGAATACCGAATAGGAAGAGAGGATGTTGCAGATTGTATCTGAGGGCGGTCTCCTGAAGAACTCTTATTAGGGGTGGGTCAGTCTTTTTGTTCTGTTTAGGCCAGGGGTCCCCAAACTTTTTACACAGGGAGCCAGTTCACTGTCCCTCAGGCCGTTGGAGGGCCGGACTATAAAAAAATCTATGAACAAATCCCTATGCACACTGCACATATCTTATTTTAAAGTAAAAAAACAAACCGGGAACAAATACAATATTTAAAATAAAGAACAAGTAAATTTAAATCTACAAACTGACCAGTATTTCAATGGGAACTATGCTGCTCTCACTGACCACCAATGAAAGAGGTGACCCTTCCGGAAGTGTGTGTGTGGGGGGCGGATAAATGGCCTCGGGGGTCGCAGTTTGGGGACCCCTGGTTTAGGCCTTCAGCTGATTAGATGAGTATGGGAAGCAGTCTGCCTTACTAATTAAAACGTTAATCTCATTCAAAAATACCCTTGCAGAAACATTCAGAATAATGGTTAATCAAATACCTGGTTATTCTGGCCTAGTCAAGTTGACATATAAAATAAACTGTCAGCGCCTTCTTAGTGAACAGAACTAGGGGTCACACACACATATCCATTATATAAAAAACAGTACATATAGGTTTTTCTATTCCAACCATCAGTATATATTCATTCTAGCCTCCCCTCTTTCTATACAGGGTGGGGCAAAAGTAGGTTTACAGTTGTGAGTATACAAAATGGTTTATTTTTTATATTATTATTTAATTGTTTTATTTTCCATAAAAACACCTGTAAACCTCATCCTGTATTTGTAACTCCTTTCTTTGACAGAAGTCTGGCTTATATTATTCATTTTACTTATTTATTTGCTGAATCTTAGAATACACAGAAAGTACTGTAATTCAAAAGTGCTAATCCTTAACACTATAAAAATAAAACCATTTATTGGAATGCAATATTTATGGATTTTATTTATTTATTTTTGCTTATAGCTTGAGAGTTATAAAAACAGTGTGTTCAAAAATCACTTGGCTTATTTTTTCCTGCTTCCACATCCCTTTGGTATAGTTATGTTTGTCATTTGAAATGCCATTAGAGACATTTCTTTCAGTTTGATTTCTATTTTAGGGTATTTTTTCCCTCTCTTCCTTATTGATTTTGTTATAAATCTTTGAGTTTGTGAAACATTATCATGGTTACAGAAGTCAGAAGTGCACAGAAAGCTATCCTTGAGAAGTGTTAGTCACTCCTTGGACATCTTCTCCTTTTCCAATCCCCCATGCTTTCCACCCATTCTCCCTTTCTGTAGAAAATTAGTTTCTTGTTTATCTGTCTTTTGTTTCTCTTTGCACAAAACAAGCAGATGAATATGTGTGTGGTGTGTGTGTGTGTGTGTGTATTTTCCTCTTTACTGCCCAGAAAATAGCTCACTGTAGATATTCTTTGCAGTTTGCTTTTTCCATTTAACAAATTATACTGTTTCATAAAGATCTTTTCATTCATTTTTTTAACTGCATAGTACTCCATTGGGTGGGTATACCAATTCTTTATTCAACTACTCTTATCAATGGACATGCAGGTTATTTATTTTCAATTGTTTTCCAATTCCAATTATACTGCAGTAAGTAATCTTGTGTAATATGTCTTTTTACATTGTCGAACGTGTATCTTCCCCTTTATTCTGTATATTTGTGTTTTCTCCTTTTTTTCTTTTTCTTCAGTAACTTTGTCTATTTTCTTAATTTAAAAGATTGGATTATGGTTTATGAATTATATATATATATATTTTTAATCTCCACATCATTCTTTTTGTCTGTTTTACCATCCTTGTGTTTTCCTTTGATTTACTTTGTTCTTTTTGAAATTATTTTTTAATTTTAGAGAAAGAGGAAGGAGGAGAGAGAGGAAGGTGGGGGAGAGAGAGAGAGAGTGATCTGTTCCTGTAGGTGCCCTGACTGGGATCGAACCCTCAACCTTTGCATATCAAGACAACGCTCTGACCAACCAAACTATCCCACCATGTCTACTTTGTTCTTTTTGAATTAGGAACTTACTTTCATTATTTATATAAATGTTAAAGGTTAAATGTTTTATTTTTCTTTCCGTGTAAAAATGTATTATTTTAATGTCTTTTTTTAGAAAATATAATTTTTTCTTGTTTTATTTAAGTTATTAAATAGAAGTTTTAAAATTTTGAGGTAGAATGCTCTTTTTGTCTAATTTTATTAGATGATCAGTGTTTGTGTTATTCTTCATGAAATTTACTGTTGCTTGCTTTAAGAACTATGCCTGATTGATCCCTTTTTTCTGTCAGTATTCAAGTCTGCTTTTAGTAGTAGGTGTGGTTTTTATCAGGGAGTCAAGTTTGATGTATATTTACCTTATTTATGCTATGTAAATTGTTTATATTCTCAATTAGTTTTATATTCAGTTACATTTGTGTTAGTCTTATATTTTATTAAAGTTGTATTTCTGTCTTTTTGCATTCCTTATAGTTTCTGCTTTTCAAAGATAGTTGTGTTACTTGATAAATCAGTGTTCCTGTTATATATTCATTGTGCATTGTAGCTTTTAACACTAAACAGTATTTCTCTTTACCACATGCAGTGTTTTTTGACTTTAACTCTTTTGTATTGGGATGGCTATTCTTGCTTTCTTACTGTTTCTGTTTGTTTGATATACCTTTGCTTATCCCTTTATTTTTTAGCCTTTCTGATTTACTTTGCTATAGGTTATGCCTTGCATACAGCGTTTAGTTAGATTATTTTTTATGATCATATTAAAAATCATTTTGGCCCTGGCCGGTTGGCTCAGCGGTAGAGCGTCGGCCTGGCGTGCGGGGGACCCAGGTTCGATTCCTGGCCAGGGCACATAGGAGAAGCACTCATTTGCTTCTCCACCGCCCTCCCCTCCTTCCTCTCTGTCTCTCTCTTCCCCTCCCGCAGCCAAGGCTCCATTGGAGCAAAGATGGCCCGGGCGCTGGGGATGGCTCCTTGGCCGCTGCCCCAGGCGCTAGAGTGGCTCTGGTCATGCAGAGCGACGCCCTGGAGGGGCAGAGCATCGCCCCCTGGTGGGCAGAGCATGCCCCTGGTGGGTGTGCTGGCTGGATCCCGGTAGGGCGCATGCAGGAGTCTCTCTGACTGTCTCTCCCAGTTTCCAGCTTCAGAAGAAAAAAAAAAAATCATTTTTGTGGCCCTGGCCGAGTAGCTCAGTTAGATTGTCACCCTGATATGCCAAGATTGGGGGTTTGAACCCTAGTCAGGGCACACGAAAGAATCAACCAATGAATGCATAAATAGGTGGAACAATAAATTGATGTTTTTCTCCATCTCTCTCCCTTTCTTTTTGAAATAAATAAAATTTAAAATTATTTTTTAATGAGTATTAAATTTGATCTCAGTTCTGTCAATTTTGTTATAAATATGTGAATTAAGTTACATTTTTCTTTATTTCTGTATAATGTGTTTTCATTAGAATTTTTTTCTTTTGATATTTTGGATTTGTTGATTTTTTGTTTGGTTTAGTAGCTATTTGTGTTTTTAGCCTGTGCAAAATGAGCTCATTTCCTTGTTTTATTATTTAACTTTCTCCTTTCCTTTATGGTAATTTTTAAGCGTGCGCTTCATTCTTACCTATTGCTATTCCATCTGTCAATGAATTTATTCTATGGTTTTCTTTTTCTCTCTTCCCATTTTTAGTTGCATTATATCTATGTTTTCAAGCTTTAACTGCAACCTTATCTTTCTTTCAGTTCTACAACTAAGATAGAAAGTCCTTATGATCAGTGCTTGGCTGAAGTTTCCCAGTCACCTACTAGTTAGCTGTATTTCAGTTTTTATTAATTTTCTTAAGAGTTCACGGTCACAACTTTTCCTGAGTTCTTATGTATTTAAAGTTGTTTTTTATAGCCTTGTCACTGAAGGACAGCTTGCCCAGAAATGAAATTCTTGGTTCACACTTCTTTTCTTTGTTTATAGTGTGGCCTTACTTTATATGTTGTTTTGAAGAAGCCTAATGTCAGTGTTAATTTTCTTGCCCTTGTAAGTTACTTGATACTTCTGCTTGGAATTTTTTATTTTATTTCCCTTTTTGTTTTTAAAGTCTAACTGCTTCACTTCGAGTTTATTGTAGCAGGTCAATTTCCCTGCTACCTCGTGAATCCTTTTAACATATAAAATTGGGTATTTTGTTTCTGTTGATTATAGTTTTAAATACTAGTTTATTTCAGTGTTTTGTTTTTCTCTTTCAGGAACTTCAGTTGTGCATGATTATATCCTCTTTGTCTTTGATTTCAGTAACTTACTATAGTATTTTTACTTCGTTGTCTCATTTTCATTCTTTTGGTTATTTTACTGTTTCCTTCCATGCCTTTTATTATTTGAATTTATTCTTGAGACCTTCTAATTTAGTCTTTAATTCTGATATGACTTTGTCTTTTTCTTCTGTCTCTACTTGAGTTCAGTCATCTCTTCTTTCATTTCTCTTTGCTTTTGTGCATTCCATTTTTAGGTTTTAAATTTCTGATCCAGAGTTTTTTCATATCCCAAGTGCTTGTTTAAGCAATAATTTGGTTTGGAACATTACATTAAAGTTTTTTGCTTTATTGTTTCATTGGAGGTACTTGTCATTCTTAATTTTTCTGATTTCTTTTGTTATAGTTTTACATAGATGAAGGTTGCTTATGTCTCTGCATTTCTGTGAGCAGGGCTATTTTAGGGGGTCTTATGAGAATACTAATTTAAGAGTCCTCTCCTCTGTCCCTGTAGCAAAGTATAGTTTGTTTGTTGGATGTCTTTATTTCCCCATGTAGGGTAAATGGTTTTGTGCCTTTCAGTTTGCCTCAGTGGTTGATAGCTGTCAAGATAGATTCTTGGGAGGTGGAGAGATCATAAGGAAGGAGTTCATGAAAGGGTGATTGTGTTAGGCCGGGTTTCTTTAATTTTTAGAATTGAGGCCAATTTAATGAGCTGAAACTAAAAGGGGGATTTAATGAAAGAATTCTGGCATCTCACCCTACACAGATGGCACCTGGGTGAAAGGTAAAGCAACTTGCTTAAGGTTTTCAGGGGCACCACACACAGTACAGAAGTCATTAAAAACAGAAAGTGCAGCTTTGTTGGCTCCCTACCTAACTGGTATGCTTTGTTCTAGAGGCAGTGGACACTTCAAGAAAGTGCTTTTAAACTTAAATTATTTTTGTGTAAACAACCATCATAGTTTTTCATTAAAAAAGTTGACTTCTTCGACCTGGAATGCTGAGGTCGCCGGTTCAAAACCCTGGGCTTGCCTGGTCGAGGCACATATGGGAGTTGATGCTTCCTGCTCCTCCCCCCTTCTCTCTCTCTCTCTCTCTGTCTCCTTTAAAATGAATAAATAAATAAAAAGTTGACTTTGTTATGTTGTGTGTTTCTACAAAAATTATTTTTTCTAATGGCTATTGTCACAGTCACACTTCTAGAATATAGTATTAGTTGATGACAGAAATGATATTGCCTTATTAGAAATACTTGCTAGCACAAACATTTTTGACTGTTCAGAGGAATCCTGAGTTTCCTCTGTGGTTCTTTTGTGGCTTCTACAGATCGGATAATCTGACAAGTGAGATGAGGGTGTCCGAGTCAGGAGCCTTCTAAATACTGCAAGAAACAACTAGGAGGTGGAAAGTATTTTTAGATATTAAAGTGAGAAAGTGAGGTGGAGGAGAGAGTGCTTGTGTATTGTAATAAAGGTGAAGTTGTAATTTCAGAAAATGGAAAATTTTTTCCAAATGTTGAAATATAATGAAAACTCATTTAGACTTTAAATGTAGTAAAGCTAAACAAACCATTCTAAAAGCCAAAAGTTAGAATTGGCTTAGTATAAAGAAGGCTTTATAAAGTGCTTCTCTTCATTCATGATCCTGAAGGGCCAGGTCCCAAGACTATGTAAAGTTCAAGTAAAGGTCCTTGAACTATGTATGTAATTTAATATTCTGTTCAGAGTAATGCATGCTCTAGTCATAGTGCTTTGTCAAGTTAAAAATTATCTAGGTTTGTTTTTTCCTTTTTCTTCTGCTTTTTAATTCTGCCCAGTGGCACCTAAATGAGTAAGCTGGCAGGATCCTAAGAAGGGAGTTTATTCAACGAGTGTTTATTGCATGTTGGTCATGTGCCCGGTGTTTTCCTAGTGAAACAAATCAACACATTCAAAAGACTGAGCCAACACCTGCATTAATTTCAGAAATAACTTTTTTTTGGCTCTATTGACTATACAGTTAAAATAAATTGTTTTTAAATTGGAACATGCACTTAAGTGTTAATGTGTGATTCATGCAAAAACCCTTGGACCCTCTTTCTTTTCTGGGTCAGACAATGTGGTAGTTAACTGACTGTTCACCTGAGAGATCTGCCTGGTCTTGGACCAGCCACTACTATTCACACATCACAGTGAATGCATGTTGTGGACATACACTTTTGTTATCTTATTCAGTCACTTGATGAGTAGAACATAGTGATAGTGATAGAGAGTGAGGGTGATTGCTGAGAAAATGACTCCAGTCACAATGTGAAAAAGTCCTAAAGAGACTGGGAACCGAGTCTCCAATACTAATGAAGCAGCGAAGGCAGGGTTTCTCCCTGCATTCTTGCCTCACTTTATCTTCTGGTTTTTGCATTGTCAGAATTGGCTTACCTCTCCTCCACAGTCTTACTGGGGAACCAAATACTCAGATCTCTTTTCATAAAGAACTTTAGAATATGATGGTGAATATTTTAAAATTATGTGTAGTCTATTCCCTCTCCTTGATTTTGAAATACAGAAAATATTACTAAGTACAAAAATAAAAGGAATGTAGTTTCCTCTCATAGTATTGGTATGTTTAAAGATTTAGTTTTCTTAATTTAAACATGGATTTTTTCAAACATAAAAAAGCACAGAACAGTAAAATGAACCACTGTTGACCTGTCATAAACTTTCAACAATGAACATTTAGCCAATCCTATTCTACATATATCCATCCCTTTGTTTAAGTAAATACCAGATATTTTTATCTAAATATTAAAGTGCATGTCACTTAAAGATACTCTTTTTAACAAAAATAACCTTGATGTTATATCTAAAAAGTGAACAATCCAAGAAATTTTAAAGAACTTTATTATTCATGTTATAATAAAGGTTACATTAAACAAGAGTTTAAAAAGTAATATAATTTAAATCTTGGACTCAGCCTTAGGTTTATATGCCAGTTTTGCTACTTCGAAGTTGCGTAACCTTGGGCAGGTTAATCTCTCTTCAGCTTACCTTTTTGCTCACCTGTTAAATGATGACAACAATAATTTTAACTTCATGGCCTTGTTGTGAGTTATAAATGAAACAATGCATATAAAGTGATTAGGATACTGCTTTATACACAGAACATTCTCAGTTATGTTGTTATTATTATTTTTTTCTTCAGGGACAGAGAGAGAGAGAGAGAGAGGGAGGGAGGGATAGACAGGGACAGACAGACAGGAACAGAGAGAGATGAGAAGCATCGATCATCAGTTTTTCGTTGCGAGACCTTAGTTGTTCATTGATTGCTTTCTCATATATGCCTTGACCGCGGGCCTTCAGCAGACCGAGTAACCCCTTGCTCAAGCCAGCAAGCTTGGGTCCAAGCTAGTGAGCTTTTGCTCAAACCAGATGAGCCCGCGCTCAAGCTGGCGACCTCGGGGTCTCAAACCTGGGTCCTCTGCATCTCAGTCTGACTCTCTATCCACTGCGCCACCGCCTGGTCAGGCTTATTGTTATTTTTATTTGGAGGCTTAAGGAAATAAATATAACTAACTTTAAGTGCCGACCTTTCACTGTAGTATATAGGTGATGTTTCCGAAGTGACTTACCTACAGTGATCCTGTAAACCTTTGATTTTTAGGAAATGCAAAACAGTGTGAGTAATTTTTTAATTCAAAGGCACATTTTATACTTTTCTCAAAAGCAAACTTGTTTTTAAAAAAATGTTTTTCTTTGATTTCAGAGAAAGAAAAGATGGGGAAGGGGAGAGAAGGAGGCAGGGGAAAGGAAAAGAGAGCAAGAGAGAAATATCAACTTGTTGTTTCACCTAGTTCACTCATTGTTTGCTTCTCATATGTGCTCTGACCAGGGATCAAACTTGCAACCTTGGTGTGCTAAGATGATGCTCTACCCACTGAACCATCCAGCCATGGCCAGACTTGATTTATTTTAAAACATGATACTCTTGAGAAGAATAAATATTTAACCTTGAATATAATTTTGAATGTATTTATGTGTATGTGTGAAAACTTTTGAGATACCCTGAGATTTATTTATAAACCTCTCTATAGGTTAAAAACAAAAAGCAAATCTAAATGCCTTTGTAGTATTAATTTATTGAGTGATAGAGTTTGGGCATCTATGAACATAAAAATTTTATCAACATTATTGCATGTACTCTTTTTCTTTCCTCTATTTAAATGCATTTAATCTTTTTTGGTTGTTTACCCCATCCAGAATGTATAGTGTTGAAAGAAATTTGTCTTTGCAGTGAAGTTCTTTCATAGCAATGTGTTCTAATTATAGTGAAAGTCAGGGGGATTAATTGCTCAGCATATGCAATTCATTTTACAGAGTTTCTGGAACATTCTGCATACATATATTTAGTTTTTAATACTTGTAAAGTACAGTCATTTTTATCTAGACTTTTCTGTTTTACAAAATGGGCTGTTTTGTTTATTTTTAAAATTATTTTTGCCATCTTTAAGTAAAAGATGTTTAAAATTTTTTATTTAAAGAGGTAAAATTTACATGTGATAAGATTTAGCCATTTAAAATGTACTATTTAGTGATTTTTAGTAGATTTACGGAACCATCAAAATTTTATTTTACATTTCCGTAACCCCTCCCCCCCTTTATGTCCATTACCAGTCATTCCCTGTGCCTACCCTAAGCCCTAGGCAACCACTAATGTACTTTCTGTCTTTATGGGTTTGCCTGTTTTTGATATTTTAAATACATGGAATCATGTAATATGTGGTATTTGGTGTCTGGCTTATTCACTTAGCATAATGTATTAAGATTCATCCATGTTGTACCATGTATCATTACTTCATTTTTTTAATTGCCAAATAATATTTTATTATATGGATGTACTACATTTTGTTTATCCATTCAGAATTGATAGACATTGGGTTGTTTTTCTGTCTTAAGTAATGTTATGACTAATACTGCTTTGAACATTTGTGTGTTAGTATTTGTGAGGACGTATTTTTTTATATAAAAAATTAACATGTATGAAATAATGGTTCTCTGTTATTTCTGTGTTTTTAATTTTGACTTTACTATGTGATAACATAATACAGTGGAGAGAAGCATTGTGCAATTTTAGGAGCCTGGGTTCCATGTTGTTAACTTTCTGTGCAGCTTTAGGAGGGTAAATCTAGGTCTCTAGACCTCAGTTTCTGTTCTAGTTTGAATGTTTTATGTTCCCCCAAATTCATTTATTGAAAACTAATCCCCAGTGTGATGGTATTTGGAGGTGGGGCCTTGAGAGGTGATTAGTGCTCTTATCAGAGACACCAGAACGCTCCTTTGTCCATTTACCATGTGAGGACACGTGTGGAAGACGGCCCTCTGGATCGGGAAGTGGGCTTTCATCAGACACTGAGTCTTTCTCTGTGCCTTGATCTCGGACTTCCCAGCCTCCAGAACTGGGAGAAATAAATTTCTTTTACTTTTAAGCTACCCATTCTATGGTATATTTGTTATAGCAGCCCAGATGGACTAATACAGGTGGTTCCTAACAGTAAAATGAAAAAGTTGGACTAGATGCTTCCTAGGTTCTAAGTCTGTGACTTATAAATCTGTTAATTTCTGTATGGGCTTGGACAAATTACTTAACTTTTCTGTACCTCAGTTTTCTAATCAGAAAAAAATGGAGATATTAATAGAATTGTGTTATTCTGAGAATGAAATAATATTCTTGGAATATAAAAAACTGCCAGAATGTGTTAAGTTACTATTAACAAGGTTATAATTTAGTGTGTTAGATCAAGAAGGTCTTAGTGGGAATGCTTTACTTGTAGCCTCAGTGAGAATCAGTGGAGGCAAACCAGTAATTAGTGGAGGGAGAAAAATTTAACTACTAATAATAGATGCCACTCACTGAGTGCTTACCATCCTGCAGTATATTAAGCACTATACAGTAACTCACCCAGTCCTCAGTCCTGGGAGTTTAGGTTCAGTGATCATTCCCATAAAAGAAATGAATTGCCCAAACGATCTAGCTAGTTAAGTGGTTGCCTTGGGTCACACCTGGCTCCAAGGCCATGATCTTTTACCACTGTACTAAATTGCTTTCAGGGAGAACAACTCTTTGGAACAAAATCCTATAGAGGTTTTGAGTGGGAAGGTCTTTGCTTAGGAAAGATAGCAAGTATTGTTAAACAGTTCTTATGAGGGATAAAAGAGGTGATCATTCTAGAAAGCTTTCCATATGTGCCTTATATTATGTTGTTCCATGTGATAATGAAATGACATTTCAGCTTTAAATAAATTAAAGGATTTGCAGTATGTTCAATATCATTTTTGTGTTTTACCTAAGAAATAGTACAATATACATTTTTTTAAAATTGTACTTTTAGTCTGATGGAAAACAACTCTCACATGTTCCACTGACTTCTTTCTGCATGGCTAATACTATAATTTCTACTTCTTGAACAGTTTTTCATCTTTTTTGTTAAATATTAAAAAAAAATTTTTGGTACTATTTTTAATTTTTTTTTCCAGTGTGGTACTTGGTATGTACCAAATATTTATATTCTATATATAAACAAAACTTGCCCTGGGCGGTTGGCTCAGCCGTAGAGCATCGGCCTGGCATGTGAAAGTCCAGGGTTCGATTCCCGGTCAGGGCACACAGAAAAAGTGACTATCTGCCCCTCCATTCCCCACTCTATCTCTCTCTCTCCTCCTCCTGCATCCATGGCTCAGATGGTTTCAGCATAGTTAGCCCGGGGTACAGAGGATAGTTACATCACTTCACCTCCCTGCGTTACAGTAACTTGGTTGCCAATGAAGCAGCATCCCAGAAGGGCAGAGCATCGCCTGATAGGGGTCTTGCCTTGCCAAGTGGACCCCAGTCAGGATGCATGTGGGAGTCTGTCTTAGCCTCCCCGCCTCTCACTTAATAAAAAAAGTAAATAAATTTAATAGTATTTTGTTTGAACAAAAGTACTTTTTTGTATCTGTGTGTTTTCTAATATACAGAGTGGGGCAAAATGGGTTTATAGTTGTGAGTATATGAGACACAATTTATTCACTGGAGAACAATTTTTTTTTCATTTTCTATTGCATGAGGTTTTAGAACTGTTTCTATATATTTCTGCATCGCTGATTCCAAATCTGAAATCCGTTTTTTGGTGCATGCTCTAGTTTTTACGCAATTTTAATTTCTTTTTGTTACAGTTAATAACATGCACTGGTCTTTAAATTGGAGTTAAAGGGCAACGACTCTTGGATTGAACTTAACCACAAGGCAATTAATGTTTTACAAACATAACTTTTACATAATTGTACTTGTTTTTAAATGTAAAAAATTATCTGATAAGAACACCCTCTTACTTTGTTTTAAGATTGAATCATGGCTTCTTCGAGTAGGTGTAAATGTAAGAATAGTCCAGACACCTTCTGTTATATATGTGGCTGTTACACACTTCAGCGTCAGAGGCACAATATTTCATCATTTGTGACACGTGCATATATTGCCTATTTTCAAGTTCCCCTTGGGGATCAAGACAAGAATTGGGCTCCTCATATTGTGTGTCATAATTGTGAGGAAATGCTTCGTGACTGGACAAAAGGAAAACACAAAGGAATGCCTTTTGGTATTCCCATGGTTTGGTGTGAACCTAAGGACCATAGCAGTGACTGTTATTTCTGTCTGATCCATACAAAGCGCATCGGCAAGAAAAAACGGTGTATGATCGCATATCGTAATATTCCTTCAGCAATACGACCTATCGCACATTCTGAGACACTCCCAGTTCCAGTTTTCAATGGTTTTATTTCTTCTAAGGACGAAGAATGTGAGCATGGTGATCAAGTGTATTTTGATAAGATGCATGAGGAAATGGTTGTAGAATCTGAAGGGTCTTCTTTTTTTGTATTTTTCTGAAGCTGGAAACGGGGAGAGACAGTCAGACAGACTCCCGCATGCGCCCGACTGGGATCCACCTGGCACGCCCACCAGGGGCGACGCTCTGTCCACCAGGGGGCGATGCTCTGCCCCTCCGGGGCGTCGCTCTGCCACGACCAGAGCCACTCTAGCGCCTGGGGCAGAGGCCAAGGAGCCATCCCCAGCGCCCGGGCCATCTTTGCTCCAATGGAGCCTTGGCTGCGGGAGGGGAAGAGAGAGACAGAGAGGAAGGGGGGGGGGTGGAGAAGCAAATGGGCGCTTCTCCTATGTGCCCTGGCCAGGAATCGAACCTGGGTCCCCCGCACGCCAGGCCGACGCTCTACCACTGAGCCAACCGGCCAGGGCCTGAAGGGTCTTCTTCTGATGCCAGGCAGTCATTAACTTCTCTGCAGTTTAGCCAACCCAAATTGAATGACTTAGTAAGAATGACATAAAAATTGTCCTCAACTTTCTGAAGTATGAGGAGCATAACTGGATCATTTGTGTGGATAGTAAAATGGTAAATTTCCTGCTAGGACAACAGAGAGGTTTCACGAGGTATCCTTGCTTTCTCTGTTTGTGGGACAGCCGAGCTCGGGGGAAACACTGGACCCAGAAGGAGTGGCCGAAACGTGAAGCTCTGGAAGTAGGGATGCAAAATATTGTGAATGAACCTGTAGTTAATCGAGACAGGATCATTTTTCCCCCACTTCACATCAAACTTGGCTTAATGAAGCAGTTTGTTCAGGCTTTGAATAGAGAAAGTGAATGCTTTCAGCATATTATTTCTGCTTTCCCTGCCTTGTCTTTCGAGAAGGTAAAAGCAGGTGTATTCCATGGACCTGAAATTCAAACCCTCATATGTGATGGAGAATTTCCCAGGAAGATGAATAAGGAGGAGAAAGCAGCATGGCAGTCTTCTGTGGCAGTTACAAAGAACTTCCTTGGCAACAAAATTCAGAAAACTATGAACTTCTGGTTCAAAGGATGCTGTTGGCTTTCCACGACATTGTATGTAACAGCATTAAGATTCACTTCCTGAACAGTCACCTTGATAAGTTTCCCGAAGATCTTGGAGCTGTTAGTGATGAGCAGACTACTGCTGGAGCATCAAACGAGATTGTCCTCAACAAGTACGCAAACGCAAGAGCTACAAACGCAAATTTTTGCCTGAATAGAATTTAAATAAGTTTTGCGCAAATTTTATGATTAAAATAAGTGTTTTAATATGTTCTATTTTGAAATTGTAGACAAATTCTGATGCAGTCATATCTTTTAGTGTATTAGTGTATTTACTGCATTATATAAATTATTATATTTTCACAAAGATGATGCCCAAGAAGACATTCTACTTCATTATGTTAAACTAAATGTTGAAAATTTTACAGTAAGATGAAAACCTAAAATCTTGAATTGCAAAAGTACTGTAGCTTACAGAGAAAAACTAATGTCAGATTTGAGATCAGCACACTCGAATTAGGTAAGAACAAGTGTTTTTGTGGATGCAACAAAAATTTTGTTCCCCAGTGTATTGTAGCATTTTCCATGTGAAAAACTGTAAACCTACTTTTGCTCCACCCTGTATAAACAATTGGATACCTAAAATTAATTTATATGCCAGTTATTTGTATTAGGAACTCCATAATACATGTGAACCTGTGTTCAGAATCATTAAACTAGAATTTATATTGGACTTAGTCTGAGATCAGCTGAATGAAAGGCATATGTGTCTTTGCCAGGATAGAGGAAGATCATTTTTTTCTAGGATGAAGGTCAGGAGAGAAGAGGTATGGTGATGACCCAGAGAAATTTTGAGATAGAAAGGAGGTCAGGAGTGCATGAAGAGCAGTTGAGATGTAGAAATTAGAGCTTGAGTTTAAAAAGTTATTGTGGCTGGGCTTGCTTCCTCCTCTGTTGAAAGGACACATACCCATCCAGGTGAACTCAGTGGACACATCATTGCCCTTGAGAAGGAAGTGGTCCAGGCTTGTTGGAGCTCAGTGCAAGACTCAGTTGTAGAAGCCATGCTGGTCAAGAGCTCCAACAGCAAGTAAAGATCTTCTAGCCACAAGGTACTCTACATTTGAGGATACCAAAACTATCTTTACGTTCCTGAAATTTCACAAGCCTGATTCACTTCTCTAAAGCAACACTTTTTTCCTCTTGCTGCCCCAATTTTGGTGAACAAACTGTCAAACTCCTGAGGATTTATCAATAAATTAACACAGATAAGAAGAGCCAAAATTTTGAATAATTCATACAATTAAGAAATTTTTGAAGCTGGACCTTTAGAAATGGAGGTTTACACCCTCTAAGGGTCTAGTGGAATAGCTAGAGGGGTGAGGAATTCTTTTTTTTTTTTTTTCATTTTTCCGAAGCTGGAAACGGTGAGGCAGTCAGACAGACTCCTGCATGCACCCGACTGGGATCCACCCGGCATGCCCACCAGGGGGCGATGCTCTGCCCCTCTGGGGCGTCGCTCTGTTGCACCCAGAGCCATTCTAGCACCTGAGGCAGAGGCCACAGAGCCGTCCTCAGTGCCCGGGCCATCTTTGCTCCAATGGAGCCTTGGCTGCGGGAGGGGAAGAGAGAGACAGAGAGGAAGGAGAGGGGGAGGGGTGGAGAAGCAGATGGGCGCTTCTCCTGTGTGCCCTGGCCGGGAATCGAACCTGGGACTCCTGCACGCCAGGCCGACTCTCTACCGCTGAGCCAACCGGCCAGGGCCAGGGTGAGGAATTCTTAAAAGGCACTGACTTCCCCCTGTTCTGACTGTACAGTAGTGTCAGTGGCTGCTGCTGAGAAGGGGCAGGGCAGGGCTGGGAGGGCAGTGTAGGTGTAGATGCCTAGTTTGTAGATTTTGAAAGGGTTTTTAAGAGGCAGTGTGTCATTACCATTAGACTTTTGAATGTTTGAAATTTAATACAGTGTAAGACTTTTTAATATCCAGCTGGACTTTTTAGTGCAGAATTTTTCTTTCAGGATAGATTATTAATATAATATTTTCATAGGGATCTCTAAGTCTCCTTCCTTTTCATTCTTTTATTTCTTCCTTTCTCCTTTCCTCACTGAATAAATGAGGTCCTGATCCATTCATAAAAGTTGTATTATACAGTGGTGCTTTAGCTTTGAGTTTTATTTAGAGGAATAACAGTTTTGGATAGTACTGTATTGTGATGAAAGTTAACGACTATGTTATCATTTTTGTTTAAAATCTATCCAAAAAGATTGTTGATCTTTCATTTAGAACTGCCAGTATTGTAAAACCAGGTTAATAATTGTACACTGGCACTCGCAATAACAAATTACCTATATTTTCAACTGGTGATCTGCTTTACTATCCTGAACTTGAGGAATATTTTATTTTCTTTGTAATTTCATATACAGTGAGTCTCTTGAGTTGCAAAAATCCAACTTACATCCAACTTGTACTTATGAATGGAGTGCCATAAGGGCTCTTGGTAATCAATTGCAGTTGGACATCAGTGAAAATGATATCATAGAGCTACTCGACTCCCATGGCAAAGAACTAACCAATGAAGACCTTATGGAACTAGAGCAGCAGATAATAACATTTAGGGAAGAGATTAGGGTCCTAGAAACTCCAGAACTGAAAATTTTTCTACAGAAGAGTTAACTGATGCTTTTCATGTCATTTAAGCAGGAATGGCCAAGTTAGGGGAGCAATATCCTGATACAGAGTTTACCAAAGTTTACTGTGCAGTTACTGAAGGCCAGAGATGCTTCAGGGCCTTTATAATGAGAAAAAGAAAAGCTCTGTACAAAACATACCTTGATGCCTATACTTCAAGAAACTGACTCCAGCGGCACAGTCAGACCCTGACTCGAATACCAGTCCCAACCTCTCCAGCAAGTCCTTCATCTGCATCATCCAAGATTATTTAAGATTGTATTTGAAAATGTTTAAGTATTTATATGCACAAAAAGGTAAAAATAAATACTGTGTTAAGACAAGCATCTAAGTTGCAATTAATAAGTAAATGTACCTGTTCCAACTTACATACAAATTCAACTTAAGAACAAACCTATAGAACCCATCTCGTTCCTAACCCAGGGACTGCCTGAATCTGGGTATGTAGAGAGATGAACTCACTTAGGTACTAGTGAGGACCATATTGAGTAAGTGTGCTCATTTGTTTTAATTTCTAAGAATGCTCTTTATAGTGTGTTGTTTGGGGGGGGGGGTGAGGAGAGGGAAGGGGAGGGGGAGGGGCACAAAGAAAACCAGATAGACGGTGACGGAGGACAATCTGACTTTAGGTGATGGGTATGCAACATAACTGAATGACAAGATAACCTGGGGATGTTTTCTTTGAACATATGCACCCTGATTTATTGATGTCACCCCATTAAAAATAATAATTTATTTAAAAAAAAGAATGCTCTTTATAACAACAGTTGAAAGTATTTTTAATCTGAAATTAAGGACAATATTTCTTCTGGAAATACAAGGCTAAGGAGCTCACATTCTGATTTTGTCTATTGCCATTACATGTTTACATGATGTAGTCTTATTAGATAGGGATGATTTAGTTAGCCTTAGGCTATCCTAATGGGTTTTCACTGGTTGTTAATAATGCTGTTTGAAGAACCTAACTAAATTTTCCCAAATAAACTGGTTGATTTATATTTGCTGAAAGAGGAGTTCCAGTGCACCCATTCATATCATCAGTTACAGTCTCTTATGAATTGTAATTTACCCAGTCTTGATTAAAAGACCTGCAGTTCTCTTTTCCTGCTACTCAATATATCCTCTGCTGCCCTCTACTGGCTTCCCATTGATAGCACCCATTATGTCTGTCACACCACTATCTGTAGACCTGCCTTTCTCCAGCATCCAGCAATTTATGTAGCTACTGGATCTGTGGGAGGCTGCCCCGGGAGAAGGAAACAGGAGCTGCTTTTAAGGAATACCATACATATATAATTCTATGATTGCACCACAAGGTGTTGACATCCAGGTGGTTGTGATAATGGTAGGATTCCAAGGGTGTTTTGATTTACTTTTTCCTATGCTTGTTCATTCATTTATCTACCCATTTATCAGATATTTTTTGAATGCCTGGTATATTATACCTAACCGTGCTTTGATTCAGTAGGTACTCATTATAGATTTGTTAAATGAGTGAGTAAATACAAAGATAAACATGACTTGTCTCTGCTCTTGGGGGAACAAGATAACAGTTTAACTACTTGGTTGCCCCACTTTTCTTCTTGTGAACTCTACAAGATCTTGGAAAGATGTTCAAAGAAAATGGATACAGATATCAGTAGAAATTTAGTCTCCCTGTATTTCTAGTTCTCACATTTTATTTTTATTTTTTTTAAAGATTTTATTTTTTGATTTTAGAGAGAGGAGATGGGGAGGGATGAGAAGCATTAACTGGGAGTAGTTGCTTCCCTTGTGTGCCTTGACCAGGCAAGCCCAGGGTTTTTGAACCAGCGACCTCAGCATTTCAGGTCCGTGCTTTACCCACTGCGCCACCACAGGTCAGACTAGTTCTCAGAATGTATTATCCCCAACTGTGAAAGAGCTCTGTTTTAGGTAGGATTTATTTTGTACTTAAGAATGATATTAATTTACTTTGGTGTTTCTTGTTTTTGGTTGAAGGTAACATGCAGTGTGGTTGCAGATTTTTCTTTATGTTTACCAGTCTCTAAGGTACCTCATCTACTATAAATTCTAGCTTTCTGCCTCTTTTATATTTAATAAATTGTGGCTTAAAATATGCCATTTAAAATGACCATGTATGAAATATGACATGTTTTTTTATTAAGCATGTTGTAATTTAATTTTTCCATTTCTTAACCTGCTTCACTTGGCAAATTTTTTTTAAAAAAATGTATTTTCCTTGCCACTGTTCATTAATTCACATCAGGTAAATGCCTGTCATTGGCTTCATTTCTTTTTTGTGAAAAAAATTCCACTCAACTATATTTAAGGTTGAATAAGCTTCTTGTGAGAAATAATGACCTGTTGTCTGTCCCATTGGTGAAAAGAGCATGAGCTGGTACCTTCATATTAACATTTTATTATGGTAATGGCAGTGGATGTTTATATTTTGCAAGATATTTTCTGTGTGTGTGTGTGTGTTTTGTACACTGTTTTAGCTACTATGAGATACATAAGATAACCAGAGATAGGCAAATTTGTTTTTGTTTTTTTCATGGCTGTGCTAAACATTTAAAAAATCAAAAACCGATGACTTTAGAAAAACTAAATTTAATTGGAACTAGTGGTACAATAGTCATTTTTCATTACCATCTCTTTTATAACAACTATGAACAATTAGTAGAAAGGAGACTCTAGGAGGGAGGGAGGCATAAAGAATAAATATATATGTTATATTATAGCTTTCATTTCTTGACTGTTTCACGTTTTATCCATCAGTTCATTTGATCTTGGATCACAGATCCAAAAAACCTATATTTCTCATTATATGTTAAATTTCTTTTTCATCACTGGAATGCCAATGGCCGAGGCCAGGCAGGTCCACATTGGATTTGGGCAGATGGTAGAGAAACTGTAGAGCCAGGAAGTGTTGGGCCATTCCCGTTTAATAGTCTCACAATGGCGACCAGCAGTCAGGCAGGGGAAAACCTCTTCTCAGGCAGAGGAGCAGCAAAATGGCCCCTCACAGTAGTGGGCAGGTAATCCAAAATCCACCATCCACCCTGAGGGCAAGCACCTGTAGCCTCACATAGACAGTATACAGGTGGTGCTGCCACGTGCTCACACACTAATCAGGCAAAGTAAAAACGAACAAGCCTAACACAGCTGTTTTCCCAACAGTCACTATCAGGATGTTTTTAAAAAAGATACTGGGTTAAAAAAACCAATTTAGTATTTTGCCGTTCTGAGGTGGTTCTATAAACTAATGAAGAGTTTGGATAAAGCATCTATCTCTCAGGAGACAGAGATAAAATGTAAGATATTTTTTGGATATCATAATTTTCCAGGGTAAATCTAGACTGAAGACTGAAATCATCTCCCTTTTTGCCCTAAGTATTTATATATGGAGAACACCATGGTGAAAAAGTTCATATTTGTTGGCAAAAATTAATAACCTGACTTGCAATGCTTAGATAATACATACTCCAAGGGTCACTGCATCTCGCATTTCTTATGCTTTGTTGGATCATAGGAATTTCAGATGTTCTTTTCTTTTGGGTGCTGGTTAATTGGGTTTTATGTAGCAAAGCTTAAAACTTCAATATAGTGATGAACATTTTTATTCAGAATAAATAGCAACAGGTTAAAAAAGAAGCATTACAATAACTACAGACATGATCTACTCTTAAATTACAATTTTTCCTATACCAATCAAGTTTCTCCATTGACTAGAAGAGAAGTCAAATCATATTTACTCAAGTAGAAAAGGGATTTATTGGAAAGATTTTGTATAAGGTAACTGATTGATGAGAAGGTTGGAGAAATAGGCTCAGAAAATAAGAGCCAAAGGCAGTTGAAAATTCGTATCCATACAATAGGAAAAGTCTGATTTTGGAAGCCAGTTCTCTTTCTATGACTGTTGTTCCTGTATCTGCATTACTGCCTCAAGGTTGAAATCCCTTTGTGGGAGCATCCCATTGACAGCCTAGATCAGCACTTCTCTTTTTCTAGCTTTCAGGGGTCTTTGAGATCAAACTACTTTTATAGTAAATCTTTGCCCCTTTCACTGTGTTGACATTTACACTGATAATACAAAAGAATTGGTGGGCAAAAGGGCTGGCGCCCTTAGCATGGCGTGCACACACATAAATTCTCTAGATATTTTAATTTTGCATATAATCTAGAGCTCCATCTTGTTCAGTTGACCAGATGTCACTGGATATTTTCTGAGCTGTTTTATTGGTAAGCTGATAGTGCTGTATGCGAATATCATTACTGGAGCCAGATTGCTTGGCTGTGAATCCTAACTTCCCCCCTTACTAGCTGTGAGATGTTAGGCTACATTTTTCCTCTCTAAGCTCCAGTTAATTCTTCTGTAAAATGGGGGTAATAATAGTACTTACCTCACAAAGTTCAACATATAGCTATGTTGTAAAGATTAAATAAGTTAATACAAATAAATAACTTAGGATAATGCATGCCTTGTAGTAAACACTTAGTGTTGTCAGAGTCATTATTATTGTCATCATTATACACCTGGGCTCTGACATGCTAGTCACAGGAGAAGGGACCAAAGACGTGAATCTGAGCTGTCTGGTTCTTGTAGAGCTGAATTATAGACCCATCAGGTCAAGATACTGATCTGGAAACATGGACAGGTACTGGTTTTAGATTAGTATAAAATGTGAACTTTTCCCTATACTTCCTGCTAATTTTATGTTAGCCTGGGCTGATGTAGAACATAAATGAATGAATAAATTACAAACAAATATTTTAGGATAAAACTTGATAAGAATATATTGTATTCAGTTTGCTAGTGTGTGTGCTTTGTATACAGGTGAAAATAGTGGTCTTTTTTTTTTTTTTTTGGTTGTATACACAAAAGCTATAAAATATATTTATTTAAGTAGTTTTGCTTATTTTGTCATTATCTGACAAATATTGAATACATTTTTTTCCCTTAATATGGGGGATTCTTAAAAGGCTTCTTTATTTATTTATTCATTTTTTAGGGCCGGGCTTTGACTTTAATTATTAGCTCTAGCTGCTAGCACAGTGTTTGAAACAGAATAGGTTCATAGCAAGTATTTGCCGAATAATATTCTTTCATATAGAAGAGTCATATTTTCTACTCTGCTAGAAAATTATTTTTAAGAGAGATTTTGCTTTCTAGTGATTTTGCTTTCTAGTATTATAGTTAATAATACTCTATTGTATATTTGAAAGTTGCTGAGAGTCTTAAATGTTCTCATCCCCCCAAAATAAAAATTTTGTAACTATATATAACAGATATTAAGTAGACTTATTGTAATTATTTTGTACTATAAAAAATATATTGTACAGCTAGGTCATTTCAAAGAGAGCTTATGGGACCCAAACCAGGAGCTCTTAACACTGTGACCTAATATTGACGTTCTCCATAGGATGTAATAGACACTCAGTAGTGCTATTGTTTCCCTGGGAGAATACATTTAGCGCAAAAATATATATATATATATATTGTACAGCTGAAACTAATATGTTGTATGTCAATTATATAGCAATTTTAGAAAGAGGCTGTTTTAAAAAGAGAGAGAATGCTTTTGCTAAATGTAATGCAACTTCATGTTGTACTCCAAGGAGCTGTTAACTATATATTATGATGGTGGATGGGTATGAGATGGCACAGCAGGAAGAGGGATAAAATATGATGGAGAATACTTTCTGAGATGTGAAACGAAATATAGATGGATAATATAATTGAGCGTTTGTTTTGTTTTAAAGGTCCTTCTCTCCTCGAAATCCTCTTTTGATGTTAAACAGGGCTGGTCAAGTCTTTAGCTGCCTGCCATGTTAGAGCTCCCTTTGGAGGGAAACCTTGCTGTATATGTAGCCCCATCTTGTATTTAGGCATAACCCCTGGTTGCGGCCAAGTAGGCACTAGAAAGCCAAACCAAGAACATTGAGTTATAGCTTCGTACAAAAAGATCAACTGGGCTAATCATATTTTTCCCTGGAGAATTTAAAAGTGCAAAATGTAGGGAGATGGAGGTAGTTATTAGTGGGGAATAAATTGAAACTGGATTAAGAAGTATCTTGAGGTAAGCATGAAGAAAAGATGTGTTACCATGTATTATGGGAATCAGATGTATGAGAAATATGAGAAAGTTGTTTAATAATGGAACTGAAAGAATCAGGTATTTGGAATTAAGCTGTAAAATTAATAAGGAGACCAGTAGAAAAATGATTGCCTGTTTGATTGATTCTTTTTTTTATTCACCAGATAGTTTATTGAGTTACTGTGATGTACCAGGCACTGTCCTAGCCCAAGAATATTGCTCTGAAAAACAGTGAAGCCAGTGGGATTCTCAAATGCTTGTGGTTTTGCCTACCAGAGGGTGTTTGACAATGTCTAGAAACATTTGGATTGTCAAAACTGAGAATGGGGATGCTCTTGGTATTTTAGTGAATAAAGGCTAGGGATGCTGTTAAATATTATGCATGCACAGGACAGCTCCTTATAAAAAGAAATAATCCGACTCAAAATGTGTGTAGTGCTGAGATTTGGAAATATTGGTGTAAGCCATCATAAGTATATATTTCGTAGAGTAATTATCATCTGTGGTTAATGTTTAACTTTTTTGTTTTCAGAACTGAAGTTTCCTGGAGTAAAATGGAGGCCTCAGTAATATTACCCATTCTGAAGAAAAAACTAGCCTTCCTTTCAGGTATGTTTTCTTCTTAAAATTGGAAACATTTGATGTATAAACTTTTTTAAATTTCTTTTTTTGTGTGTGATAAGTTTGACCGAAATGCACTTCATTTTTCTCTGAAGGTTTTATTTCAAAGGTGTTTGAGACGTCTTTTAATCAGAATGGATAGCTCTGCAAGCCAGCTCTGTCACTATGGTTTCTTGGCAGGGCAATTTTTGTTCTGTTCTGTAATTTGGTTAAAATGACCTCTACAAGGTAGATGTCATGATATCTCACTTATATGAAAATGAAATAAGTGGTACACTCCAAGAGTAATCGACTAAACAGCATCTAAATGATTGTTTCTGAAATCAAAGCACAGGTAATTAGTTTTTGTGATATCCTGTATTCTAGCCTGTATCTTCTATCTTCCTATGAGAAAGTCTCAGTATGCTAGAAGAGTTATGAAATATCAGTTACATGATTTTCACTTCTTACTGTTCGAACCTGGTTATACAGGCTTGATTTTACCATCAGTTATTGGTCCAGCCTCTGTATCGGCTGAGGGGAGTCAGCAGCTGTGAGATACTTGCTCGGTGGGGAGTAGTGGCTGGTACATTGGGTGTAGTGACTCTGGAATTTTGGATTACTAGGTAGATTAGCCCATGCTTTAGAAATAGGTACTGTGGCCCATCTGTTCAGGATTATTTGGGTTATATTATCTCACTTTTTCTTTCTTACTTTCTTTAGATCCAATCAGATTTTTCTTGATATTTAGGCTACTAATATCTTTTTCTTAAAGCATATTGTATCCCTGTAAATTGGCCTATTTTCCTGGTGTAGTATAAAGGACAAAAATATTATCCACTAGTATTATTGTTTCCTTATTTAACATGTATTTCCTTTTTATAAAGAAACTTCTTCCCTTACAAGTTGACCTTTATATTTTTCTCCATTCTTTTCTGATATGAATGGTGTTGTAGGAAACATTTTTATTCAGTTTGTACATTTTGTACAAATTCAATAGCATGTAAAAGTAGATGTGTTAAAGAGAATTTACATTTAAATTTGTGGTAGGCTTTGTCAGTTTGCCCTCTGACATAATTGTTTTAAAATGTCTGTTTGCCCAGCACTGTTGCCAACAGTGGATATTCTTTTTTTTTAAATTATTAAGTGAGAGGAGGCAGAGACAGACTATTGTATGCGCCCTGACCGGTTCTACCCAGTAAGCTCCCTGCAAGGTGATGCTCTGCCTTTGTGGGACATTGCTCTGTTGTTCTTCGGCAACCGAGCTATTCTTAGCACGTGAGGGGGAGGCCATCGAGCCATCCTCAGAGCTAGGGCCAACTTGCTTGAACCAGTCGGGTCATGGCTGTAGGAGGGGAAGCAAGAGAGACAGAGAGAGAGAGAGAGAGAGAGAAACAATCAGGGGTGGAGGGGTGGAAAAGCAGATGGTTGCTTCTCCTGTGTGCCCTGACTGGGAATTGAACCTGGGACATCCACACGCCAGGCCGACACTCTACCACTGAGCCAACAGACCAGGGCCTATTATTCTTTTATAATCTTTATCACTGACATCTTTGCTTCCTTATGACACTTGTCTCTGTGCAGCATTTGACTCTGTTGACCTTATGTATCTTGAAAGTCTTTTTCCTCTTGGCTTCTGCCTTCTTTTCCTTTTACACCAGGGATTATTAATTTATTGTCTTTATTAGTGAGAGTTGAGGGCATGAGGTTAAATGTTCTGGATATTGACCTGTCTTCTGAAGACAATCTCACAGTGGGTCAGAATGTGCAGTCCAGATATGATAACCTTTTTTTGGATTTCGTTTAATGCAGGGATAAAGCTTAGCATTTTGGGGGGAGCAAATGAAACATCTCTTAGCCCACCTCTCTTGACTATCTCTTTTGCCATTAATTATTTTAATCATTAAGTTAATACTTAATTTTTAAACTTTTTTAAAAATAGAGAAAAACTTTTTAAACCAGCATAATTATTCAGGGATAAGAGTTCAATAACCATACGTGCAGTCTATTTTTAAAAAGCAAACATTTTAAACAAAAAACATAGTTAATTGAAAGTTACTATTAATCTATTATGTTGAACCATTTGAAATTGCTGTTTATTGAGGTTAAATAAAGTGGTTGAATATCAGTAATTTATATGGTTGATCTAATAAAATGAGATCATATATGGTTGGTACATCATGAGTTGCGTTCATGTCACCCATAGGAGTCGTTTTATTCAGTTCTTACCTTTTAGATCATAAAGACCTCTTTCCTCTAGTATCTGCTAGTTTTTAGGCTTCTAAGATTGCCAGAAGTGTCAGTTGGGTCAGCAAATAGTCTTCAGTGTGAAAAGTCAATTAATTATATGGAACTTTCAATCATTTTTTTTTTCTTTAATAGGAGGAAAGGATAGGCGAAGTGGCCTCATTCTGACAATTCCATTATGCTTGGAACAGACAAATATGGATGAGCTGAGTGTCACCTTAGACTACCTACTCAGCATTCCAAGGTGACTCTAAATGTGTCTTTTCTTAAATCTCACTATGTCTTCATTTACTTACTAATGATCCCTGCTATTGTTAAAGTATGCTTTGCTATCTTATCTGTTTATATAGCAGTGAAATCATAACTTAAAATACTAGAATAAAGAATTTATGATACCACAGCAGATATAGTACTCATTCTATGCTCTTGATGCACTGACTGATAGACAGATTTCCAAAGTTAATTTTAAGGCACATGAATATTGAGTATTTATATATTATGTGACCAGAGAAAACAGAGAAATATGTTGAATTGAAAGTATCTTTTATTTAGTTATCTGTTTTACTGTATAAGTACATCTGTTGATTTTAGTATATTGAGTGAAGGCTCTTACGGGTTTAAACATTTTTATTTTTAAAAATGCAAAAATGTTTGTATTTTAATCCAAAGGTCCTTGTATTTTCAATTTTTCTATTTCTTGGCTGAAAACAAAACATAAACTTTTCTATTTGCTCGATCCTATCCTTCACTTCAGCAAAAACTAAAACAAAAAGTTGCCTCCCCAACTTTCTTTTCCATATGTGATATTTGGGGGCTGAAGTCTGATGAGTACGTAGGCCTCCTATAAACAGTTGGATCAGAATCCCTGGAGGTGGACTTTAGGCATCAGAATTTTGAAAAACATCTCTAGATTATTCTTGATTCTGTATAGATCCAATATGTACAGAAGTTACCTTTCAATTTTTCTCAAATTTTAAATTTTTTTAAATTCAAATTTGGATTTTAAATTGGTTCCTCTTAGGTGTAGAAAATTCATTTTTTATTATAGAAGAAACATCAGAACACAGAGGTTCAATGACTTGCCAAAAACTATGCAGACATTAAGCTTATAAGTCTTTAGTCACTTAGTAAACATGTGAGATCCTACAATGAGCTCCCCATTGTTCTAGGTGCTGAGGAAGTGGGTGAACCAAGCAGTCCCAGGTCCTGCCCTTATGGGCCTTATTTCTTAAAGGTCAAATGAGTCAATACACAGTGTACTAGATGTTTATGAGAGCTATGAAAAAAAGAGTTGAGAGGGATGGGTTGGAATGGGTATGTGGGTCTCTATTTTATGAAATTATAATATTTTACCAGATACGATTAAATTGAGAAAAAGGTCCTACAGCTATCTGATGAAAGGGCATTAAGAAAGAGCATTTAAGATAAAGGGAACTGTAAGTGCAAATGTCCTGAGGCAGAAGCAGGCCCAGCATGTTGTGGGATCAGTAAGAAGGCTGGTATGGCTGGAGAAGTTTGAGAGAGGGACAGAGTTGTGGGAGAGTGATTAGAGAGGGAGGCTTGAATCAGATCATAGATGACCTAGTAGGCCATGGTAAGGACTTTGGTTTTGAATGAGGGAAAACCATAGTTCCATTCTAAGGAGTGATTGCATTGAATCATCTAACACTTTTAAAGGTCCTCTGTATTTAAAGCACTGTGCTAGTTGCAAAGGTATCAATAAGATAATATTCTTGCTTTTTGGGAGCATGTTAATTATAATAAGTGCATATGAGTGAAATTAGTGTCATTATATAAGTATAAGCAGAGCTCGATGGAAGAGCTCTACATTGTAATCAGAGAAATTAGGAAGAGCTCCAGAAAACAAAACCAGGAAATCCACTGGCTACTAGTCAAAGTAAGTGAGTTTGTTAGGGAGATTCTCCTCTTTTACTGCCTGTTTAACTAGTCACCTCACCCTTCAAAGGCTCTTAACAGAGTAGGAACAGGGAGGCAGGGTTTTAATTGATTTTTGTGATTATTTTAAAAATATAATTATAAAGATGTTAATGGTAATATAAGTATTTATTAATATAGCACTTCAGCTCCTCCAGCATACTCTTTATAAAGGACATAACATGCTTCTAAATTAAGTATGTTGTTAAACTGTCACTCCATTTGTAGGAATGCAGTTTAAAAAAAGCTATCTCTTTTTAAGTAGTTGAAAGATCACTTGGTCTTGCAATTTTCAAATAGTGTTTTTGAATTGTGTGTATTTTCATTGTCTATTTTAGTAAAATGTGAGAAGATTCTGATCAAGGGTGTTTTTAAGTACCCTGAAAGATAAATTTGGAGTATTTCATGCCCTTAAGATCACTGCAGATGGTATTTGTAAGCTTCATTAATTTCTTTGTCTTAATATACAGATTAATTTAGTGTATACTTTGAAATATAAATGTGTTGTATAAAACTTCTTTAACAAAATGGTTGTGTATCCTGTATCTGAGACATGGACATGCCAGTGACAAGAAAATATCAAATTATGGAAGTGGCACACTTCTCTTGGCTCTGGTCCCAGCTGGGAAAGACTTTCCACTGGGCAGCTCTGTGTCTTAGCTCTCCCTCCTGCAAATTCCCACAATGCATTGGAAGTCCCTGAATTGCTGCCACTTCTCTGAAGACCACTCAGCGGTTAGCTATCCTGTCTAGGTGATCTCTGTTGGGCTTTGTTCTCCCTAAGCATAGTGGTCTTTCTAGATGTCTTGTTGGTGAGGAACTCCAAAAATTTTCTCCTTAGCTATCCCATAGCCAGCAATTAAACACCGGGTTGACTTCCCCCAGCAAGACTTTATGTGCTGTTGCTAATCCAGAAATGATTATTATATTGCCTCAGTTTTCCCCGCCCCCATCATACTTAGTGGGTCCTATGTTTTGCAAGGCAAAATCCAAAAATAGAATACTTCAGCATTTGAGATATGTAGTTATTGAGATATAATACAGATACCATAAAATTCACATACCTTTTAAAAGTGTACAGTTCATTGTTTATTAATATATTCACAAGGTTGTGTGACATTTCCATCCTCCCCAAAACAAACCTTTACCCATTAGCAGTCACTCTCCTCGTTCCCCTCCTTCCAGCCTTCAGCAGCCAGTAATCTGCTTTCTGCCTCTATGGATTTGTCCGTTCTGTACATTTCTTATAAATGGAACCATATATATCAATAATAATATGTGGGCCTTTGTGTTTGGCTTCTTTCAGTACATTTAGTATAATATTTTGAAGTTTTGTTCATGCTCGAGCATGAATCAGTGCTTTATTCCTTTTTATGGTTGAATCATATTTTATTGTATGCATTACCACATTTTTTTATTTATCAGTTGATAGACATTTGGATTGTTTCTATATTTGGCTATTTTAAATTAATGCTGCTGTGAATATTTGTATACAAGTTTTTTATGTGGACATATGATTCAAATTGTCTGACCTCTTGAATACTTCTCTCTCTTTTTTTTTTTTTTTTTTTTTGGTAGCTCAATTCTGCCCCTGCCTATAAGAGCACCTGTTCTTCCAAATCTTTAGCAATACCATTCTCATTCTTGTGGTCTTATTATTTCTCAATAGAATTGGACACCACTTCTCCAAGAACCTTCTTGAGACTAATGTGAATTCTTGGAGTAAAGGACAATGAATAAAATGCCCTAGACTAGGGGTCCCCAAACTTTTTACACAGGGGGCCAGTTCACTGTCCCTCAGACCGTTGGAGGGCCGCCACATACAATGCTCCTCTCACTGGCCACCAATGAAAGAGGTGCCCCTTCCGGAAGTGCGGCGGGGGGCTGGATAAATGGCTCGGGGGCTGGATTTAAATCTCGGGAAAGGGCCTGCTGTTTACCTTTCCTATGTAATGTACTCAATTGGGAGAACTTTGAGTGGAGAGAGGTTTCACTGCCAAATCTTTGCTCTGCTAAGCAAAGCTATAGTTTTTTCCACTGTATTGGAGGGAGAGCAGTTGAGATCCCTGCATCAAATTGATTTTATAAGTAAAACAATAATAAATCTATGTGATTTTGGTCTTTAGGATAGTGTTTTTTCATATAGTGGCATTTTACTTAGGGTAGGCTTCTGGGAAGTGTTAGTAAATACTTGGATAATTGAATATAATATATAAAATAACACATTTTTTCAACACACAAGATAATATTTTGCTGGTCAGGTGACTGAGAGTGCAAAAGTGAGAACAGAGTTGGGTCACAGATGGTATATTCAAGCTTTGAATTATGTATACCAAATGCTACTTCATCTCATATCATTTCTCCAAAAGAACACAAAGAAGCCCATTTCCAGTGGTTTAGTAATAGCATACTTTGTTTTCTACCTGCTTTCGCTGTCACTGAACAAACCCTACCCTTCTGACAAAAAAAGAGAGAAGAGGTACCTGTGTCCGTAGCCGTCATTTGTTACCTACTTCACTGTGCTCCCATTTTATAGAGGAAGAAATGGAGAGACCAGTGAGACTGTTTGAATGTTACTTTGATTTCTTCTCTTTAAGAAAGTGACTTTCCATGCTTTTAGGGTAATTTTCTTGACAAGTTAGCTTGTAAATTCACAGTATTTTCTGAAATGTGAAAAATTAGTTGCTTGATAAAACAAAAGATAATCTGTATTGACAATGTAAACCAAACCAAGTGAAATTAATGTTGTCTATATACGATTAAGATGTGAACTTTATTTAAGATAATGAAGGATAAAATACGAAGCTTATTTTAATATTTTGTAGTTTTGTTTCATTTCAGTGAAAAGTGTAAGGCTAGAGGATTTACCGTGATTGTGGATGGCAGAAAATCACAGTGGAATGTGGTGAAAACAGTAGTCTTAATGCTACAGGTAATTTTATTTTTGACTATTAGGAAATAGTTTTGTTTTACAACAACAGATAAGGTTATAATGGCAAACGGATTTCATTTCTAGGACTATGCCCAAGCTTCTCCGCAGTGACTGACCTCTGCAGTGCACAGCTTACTATTGGGTTGATATGTTGAATTCAATTCTTGTAGGTTTGACTTTGAGTAAAAATAAATGTTGGCTCTATTCTGAAGGTTCGTAAATGATCCAAAATAACTTCATATTTAAGTAACTTAAGCAAGTAGGCCAGTGAGGCTAGAAGTGTGAGGGCAGATGTTATCAGACTCACCTGGGAGCTTTTGCAGACTGGAGAATCTCCACCATCCCCACTTCATGCTGTTCTGATACTACAGGTAGGGAATAGGACTGGGTAAGTCTAGTCTGAAAAAAGCTCTTGGTTGGTTTTGTTAAGTCTCTCCCTTTTGTTCTCCTGTTTCCTCTACCAAGCATCAAGATTTAAGATGGTCCTATTTATACTACTCTGTGACCAGTATATTTCTAATCCAGAAGAGATTTATGTACTTAACAGCCCTGTCCCCAGGGAATCTATCAACTGACAAGTTAGCATTTAATAAACAACTACAGTTACTCAGTCCCTGATCTGATTCTAGTTTTGTGTTTTACATTTTCTTGTGTTCCTCACAGAGTATTTTTGTGATCCCTTGCATGTCGTAGGTACTTAATAACTATTGTTGATATAAGGTTGTTGAGGATATTATGATCAGAAATGGAAAAATAAAACATTTGAGTAATTGAAAGGGGCAGATTGCTCTCATACCTAGGTTTCCTTAGAAGGGCTTCTAGAGAAGGTAAAAATCGAGTGAAATAGAAGAGGTTGTCTAAATAAATGAAAGAAAGTGAAAAGAGCATTCCTGACAGGGACACTGATAGTTGATGGTGGGCCAGTTTGGGGGAAATAAAAGTTGGCAGTTACATAGGATAGTGAGCATTCAATTAGGTAAATATTGATGATATTGAAAGAAGCACTAAGAATTGTAAATGAATTAGGAAATATTTGGTAGCTGCTTCAGAATTTTGTGAAAAGGAATATAATTAAAAATTTTAATTAACTAAGGAGAATGACTGAATGTTATATCTTTTATTTGGGATAATTAGGAAAAGAGATTCAAGATGTGGGAACTGGTAATTTTTTAGTTTTAGTGCTTAATAGGGTTTGAGCGCTGTGCCAAGGTTGCCATATACATTCTCATTTAATATTATCCTTACAACTTTGGGAAACAAATTCTGTTATCTGCAAAAGTGAACTGAAGTTCAAGGATTTTAAATAACTTAGTGAGGCTCTTTTATAGTGAAAATGAGAAAAAGCCACAATTGGAACTTAGCATGGCCTAAGCATGGGCTTAGCTTTATCCTTTATAGAGTTTATATAAAATATTTACCAGGTGATGTATCTGAGGTGGTCCCCAAATTATCTACTCATTACCTCATTCTTAAGTGTTTGGCCTAAACTTTCAACATTAGAATTACTTCTTTGGGTTGAAAAGAAATAGCCTCCCTAGATTGTTTGGGGGTTTTTTGTGTTTTTTGGTTTTTTTTTCTAAAGTGAGAGGTGTGAGGCAGACAGACTCCTGCATGTGCCCGACCAGGATCCACCTGGCATGCCCACTAGGTGGCGATGCTTTGCCCATTGGGGTGTTGCACCATTGCAACCAGAGCCATTCTAGCACCTGAGGTGGAGACCACAGAGCCATCCTCAGCGCACTGGCCAACTTGGCTTCAATGGAGCCTTTGCTGTGGGAGGGGGAAAGGTAGAGAAGTAGATGGGCGCTTTTCCATTGTGCCCTGACCAGGAATTGAACCCAAGACTTCCACACCCCGACGCTCTACCACTGAGCCAATATGCCAGGGCTAATCGATGAATTTTTCACAGAGCACAGATTAGTGTCCTTTAATAATAACTTTTTCTATCAAATATGTTCTAGCACTTTTATATTTCAAACTCTGGAGATTAACTCTTCTCTGTAAAAGTTGTTAAAATAACTATTAGGTGAGAAAGCCATTAATTATGACCTGTGTTCTTCCTTTCATCCTGTTGTTCAGCTATGTCACAGATAGGCTGCAACTTGCTCTTTGAACTGGACTTTGATCAGTGGCAGGTTTGAAGAACAATCAATAGATGATTTAATCCCCTTTTGCGATTTCTTTTCTGATAGGTATTTTAACAACTTCTGGATTTATTAATAGTTAACATTTTCAGAAATTGCAATGGCCTGTTGTTTAACTAGTCAAACAGTTTCTACAAAGTCATTCATTGCTTTTATTTCAGGAGATGCTGACTGGTACCAGTTGTTTGGGAGCCCAGATTTTAGTGCAAGCTCTACCTACAATTAATAGTCTCTCAAATGGGTGGCTTTGCTTCTCTTATTTCTCACAGCTTTAATATTTAATGATTTTGAAATAATAATTCACAAGTCAGTATATGAATAAACTTTAATCAACCTTAATTTTCCAGTCCCTCTGATAACAGTTTTAATTTTATTTTGAATTTCTTTTACTTACCTTATTCACAGCCCAGTCATTGAAAGGGACACTAAATTTGTGCTATGCCTAATGACATGTTTAAATATGTAGAAAGGTCTTTTATTTTTACCTAATTGATAATATAATTATAATCATATAATTAGATATTGTTATTGAGTTATGCCATTTGTTGTCTAGAACAGTGGTTGGTCCTAGAGTTTATAAAATAAAGTTTTATTGGAACTCAGCCATGTCCATTTGTTTACATATTATAATGGCTTCTTTTACATTATTGAAATAGAGGCCCTGGCCGGTTGACCCAGTGGTAGAGCGTCGGCCTAGCGTGCAGAGGTCCCAGGTTCAGTTCCCGGCCAGGGCACACAGGAGAAGCGCCCATCTGGTTCTCCACCCTCCCCCTCTCTTTCCTCTCTGTCTCTCTCTTCCCCTCCCACAGCGAGGCTCCATTGGAGCAAGGATGGCCCGGGCGCTGGGAATGGCTCCTCGGCCTCTGCCCCAGGCGCTAGAGTGGCTCTGGTCGCGACAGAGCGACACCCCGGAGGGGCAAAGCGTCGTCCCCTGGTGGGCGTGCTGGGTAGATCCCGGTTGGGCGCATGCGGGAGTCTGTCTGACTGTCTCTCCCCATTTCTAGCTTCAGAAAAATACAAAAAAAAAAAAGAAATAGATACAACAGAGATTGTATAGCCTACGATGCCTAAAACATTTATTGTCTGGACCTGCAGAAAGAATGTACTGACCCCTTGTTCTAGAACATTTGAAATGCTATGGTAGAACTTTAGTCAGACGGGCCTGGTATCTATTCCAGTGCATTACTTAACAACTCTTAGTTTGGACAAGTTAGTTGAGTTTTCTGAAGTGCAGTTTATTCTTCTGTAAATCGAGAGGATGATATTCACCTGTTAATATGGATTCATTTATTCAACAAATATATATTGAGTGTCTTCTATATGCCAGGCACTGACATAGGCAATGGTGATACATATCATACATAGGAATGACATGATAGACAAAGGTACCTGCCATTGGGAAGCCTGTGTTCTACTTGAGGGGTTAGAAAATAAGTAGATAGTCAAATTACTAAGTATTATAAATATCAGATAGTGATAAATACTAGGAGGAAAAATGCAGTGGTAAAAAGAGACTGAGTCAAATGATGCTATGTTAGGGTGATCAGGGAAGTTCTCTGAAGAGGGAATCATTTGAGTAGAATCCTAAATGAACTGAGGGAGTATTCATACTGTAGGACAAACAACATTCCAGAGAAAACATCAAGGAAAAAGCCTTGAGGTGGAACAGGCAGCAATGCCAGCATAGCTGTGTAGAGGACTGAACTGAGAGGGGACAAGTTTGAGATGAGGTTCGAGAGATCGCTGGGGCCCGGAGCTTGGAGGGTCCTAGACCTTGGTAAGGGGTTTGAGTTTTATTCTGAGCGTGAGAAAACAAGAAGCAGGAGGTAGGCCTGTTAAGAGGATATTTCAAAAAGCTGACTAATTTGGGATATTACTCATGTAGGTAGTAGAAATGGGCAGGTTTAAAGATACATTAAAGGTAGACGCTAAAAGACTTGCTGATAAAATATACATGGGAAATTTATTAACTCGATAAATGTTAATTTCCATTTTTAGGTATGAATAACCATACATAGTAAATGTTAAATTTTACTTGTCAAAGTTTAGCTTTGTCTTCTTCAAGTTAATAATCATGCAGATTTTAGCTTCTTTGTATAATGGCTGATCAGAAACTTATTTTATGAGAAAATTTATTTTACATTATTTGAAGAATTTCTCCAAAGTAGTTGAGTTAGAGAAAAAATTTTAGCCTGACCTGTGGTGGCGCAGTGGATCAAGCATTGACCTGGAATGCTGAGGTCGTCAGTTCAAATCCCTGGGCTTGCCTGGTCAAGGCACATATAGGAGTTGATGCTTCCTGCTCCTGCCCCCCTTCTCTCTCTGTCTCCTGTAAAATGAATAAATAAATAAAAACAAAAAAAAGGAAAAAAATTTATTTCATAGAAAAACTAAATTTAATAATTCTTCCACAAAGAGGTGTCTTGCAGTTTATACCTATTTCTGTTTGATAGATTCAATAAAACACAAAAATAGTTCACATGTGCTGTTATATTGCTGTTTGTTTATAATCTTTTTGAATCAGCTTGTCTTTCAAGTATTCCTTTATTGCTATGTATCAATATGTTTTGAAGTTTGGAGTATTTCTTCTACTTTATCATTTTAATTCTTTTTCAGTTCTCTTAATTAGCCTAATCATGAATATCTAGTAATTTATAACTTTAATAAACTGTATATTATACATGTTTAATTTATCATTATTTTTCTGTATCCTATAGAATGTTGTTCCTGCTGAGGTGTCCCTTGTTTGTGTGGTGAAGCCAGATGAATTCTGGGATAAGAAAGTAACACATTTTTGTTTTTGGAAAGAAAAGGATAGACTTGGCTTTGAGGTAAATTATTAAAAAACAAGTGTGTTATATCTTTAAAAATAGCATTTTGCTGGTATTGTTTTGTTTGTTCAGTTTTGGATACTAAGCAGTGCTTAAGTACTGTTTAATCAGTGCCTAAATAAATATGTAGTCAGCATTCAGATACTAGTTGAGTGAATTATGATTCTTAGTCAAAGACCACAGATACTTTCTTGTTTTCATTTGTTAATTGTTTTAGTAAGTAGAAACTTTTTATTCAGAAAATTAAATTCTTACTGCATTACCACAAGGACATTTAACACTTGGAAATCCTCGAGTAATTGAAGTCAGAGCATATTTTATATGATATGTCATAATTATTTTTAGTATCTGGTTTGGTTTTGATAAATGAACACCATTTTTCTGTTGACATTTTTCTTTCCCTCTCACTTTCCTTGCATGAAAGTACATTTTATTGTACATCAGAAAGAAGACCTAAGATGGAATACAAATTTAAACAATTCTGTCATTATTTTCCCTTGCATAACCTGTTAATTCCAGCTCCCCAGTAGGAGAGTTAATAAATACTAAACTTTACATTGGTTAAATAAAGTGTGGAAAAATTAAAGAATACAAAGTCCAACCTTTACCCTATACAATATAGAGCCTTGGAATGCTTGTAAGAGTCAGATAATTAAGACTCATTTTGGACCTTGCTATACTATGTCATTTTTATTTTTGATAAACTCAGTCAGTTATTTTTGGTTGAAGAGAGATAAGAGTTGAAGAATCTAGACTGCCTGTCTTGCCTTTCCCACAGTAGCTTGCTGCTTCTCCCCCCAGACTTGTGCTCTGAGAGAGGCTGTTTTGAAATTTCTTACCTACCCAGTCTTCCTCTTCAGTCCCTGGGAGTGTGGAGAAGAGTCTGTGAGTGAGTTTGAATTCTTTTGTCTACTTCTCCAGGGGCTTCTGTAACTTTGACCCTAGCCCACATTTGGCTTTTAGCAATTCATTAAAAGTTTTACAGGAATTCTTTCTTGGTTTGTGTCATGTTTAGTAACTTCCCCATGTAAACAAGTGCTTCAGCTCCGACTGTCCTTGAAGGTACAGGTCTTTCTTTAGATTTCAGGTTAATTGGTTTTTCTTTGAACTTAACTCTGATGGATTCAAGAAAAATTGTGAATTTTTCAGATGAATTTGCTGTATGGCCAGTATTCACGGCTGCCATCAATGCCGTCTGGCCAACGCAGGTTCAGGTTCGATTCGAACCTATGGTAATGAAACAGTTGAGCCAAAAGCTAGTGTTCCATTGTCCTTTATTCTAGACTCGCACCTGGTGGGCAAGAAATACACACAGTGGGAAATATTATACTTCGCTTTCCATTCAGGGCTCCCAAAGCCACCGACTCATCCAAGTTTTCTAGAATCAAAGGTTTCTACCTCACCAATCTTATTCACCTCTATTCTCCATTCCTTCTCCTAAACAAACTGGCTTCTACTTCCCCTAATCCGCCATTCTGGCTGCCTCCTCCACGTGGCTTCCCTGCCCTGCCTCCATGAGCTCTTCCTCTCTACAAGCACGTAATCACTCTCCCCTGAACAACATGATCTCTTCCCAAATGGCTTCCTAGCTCCTCCTTTTAAAACCTTTTGGCATGAAAGCCCTCCCCCAACACACATTAGTATAATCATGCCCATCCCAAGCAAGAAGGGCAACTAATATTATCACCTGGGCAATGGGCACCCACACGGACAGCGCCATCTTTAACAAAGTGAGCATAATTATTTTATCTGGCAACACTTGTAGTGTTTTATTGTTTTTGTTGGGGTAGGAGCAATGCCCTTTGCACCTTTTTACACGCTAAGCAGAAGCCAAATGTTTTGTTTTGCTTTTCACTTCTACATTGCAGCTTTTGTCACTGTTGGCTTGGCTGTGATGTAGGTGCACTAGAAAGGTGTACACTAGCATGTAACGGAAGGTAGCCAGGGCTGCTGGATTACATTGAAAGGTGTTATTCTAGTCATTGAGTGGGAAATGCATCCCAGGGAAGAGAAACAGAAGTGTAGTGAGGGAAGAAAGTAAAAGCTGAAAGCAGGAGGCCTGAATGTTGCCATGGAGAGGGATGACTTCAGACAGTGTGGGAGGATAGTTGTTCCTGCCAGGGGCATGCAGGAAGTGTTGCTCCAAGAGAATGCCAAGTAAACAGGAGCCAGTGGTTCAGAAACTAAAGCCTGAACACTGGATAAGGGAGAAGATCCCTTTGGTGAGGAGCATAGGCATCTATCTACTGAGATATGCTATCCCCAGTTAGGTCTCATGCTTTATGAATTAATTGTGATATAAGGCCTTGAATCTTGGGGGATTAAATAGAAGACAGAGAATTCCTTTATCCCTTGATTTTATGTCATAGATTGATGTTTTAAAACTTAAGTGTTTAAAGTATCTTGTATCATCATATATTCTATTAGGCATTGAAGAAATTCAGCTAGAATATTTTCCCAAGTGAATAAGAACTGGGCCCTTATTAAAAGTCTGATGTCCTAATGAGATGAGAGTAATTTCAAATGCTGGCTAATATACTACCAAACATACTCAACTTTAAGGGGCAGTTCAGCACCAGTAATTAGATGATACTTAGAGCTGTATATAATATTAAATTCAACGTATTAATAGATTGTTGTTTAATTAAAAACTATTTTCCTTGGAGTAGGAGTAAGGGAGGGACAAGTTTTAATTCTTTTCTGTGAGTTTGATTCCAGATTAAAGAAAACCTCCACAAATGTTTTGATTAAAACAATATGGTATATATCTTTTTTTTCAAGGTTTTTGAATAATGTGTGCTAGTTAAGAAAATATTTTGGTTTAGGGATTTAATTTGTCTTGTCTTAACCTCTCTAACATATAGAAAAAAGGAAAAATAATTATGTAGGACTTGACTATTCCAATGTCAAGGTGTTTATTTCCTTTGAAAGGATTTTGCAAAGTGATCTTTTTTTTTCTTCCTTTTTGTAGTATACTCTTAAATATATTTTATGTCATAAAAAGAAGTGAATTTGTACTGTTTACATTTAAGTTACTCTGAGCAACTTAAGATTTTTCCTTTGTTGTATTAAACTTGAAATCTGTTACCAATGATTTTATGTATTTAGGAACAAAATGTACAAAGGTGTGTGTGTAGTGAGATTAACCAGAGTGGGTAGAAAGTAACAAGTGTTCTTCATTGGGCAAGACAGGTTAGAGGGAATGGCTCAAATTAAATGTATGGGATAACAGCTTATCAGAATTATATCCTCTTAAAGAGTTTAAAGAGACATCATTGATAATTTAGTGTAGTTACCTTCTTTGGCAGATTGGAGAAATGAGCAAAGAATGAATTCCTTTAGGTTTGCTTTTATAAGGTCATTGAATTTGTGGAAGAACTAGGGCATAAACCTGGAGTGATTGGCTCCTAGCTCAGTATCCTTCCAGTGAGACTGTACTGGTGTTTAACCTAGGAAAGGAATCTGGAAATCATTTGGGGATAGTCTAGTAAAACCTTTGGCCCTCTGAACTAGTATGACCAAAGAGGTAACAATGTATAGATTTATGTATTTTCAACAAAGACTTTAGAAACAAATAGAAAACTTGAATATACTTTTTATGAGAGTGTGGTACAACTGTCTCTGGATTATTGCAGAAACCTTATTATTTTTATATTCCCAGCACTAGAACACACAACTTCCAATAAATAATACTTTTTTTTAATTAAAAAAAATTTTTTTTTAATTCATTTTTAGAGAGGAGAGAGGGAGAGAGAAAACAGAGAGGGAGAGAGAGGAGAGAGAGACAGAGAGAAGGGGGGAGGAGCTGGAAGCATCAACTTCCATATGTGCCTTGACCAGGCAAGCCCAGGGTTTCGAACCGGCGACCTCAGCATTTCCAGGTCGACGCTTTATCCACTGTGCCACCACAGGTCAGGCCAAATAATACTTTTAATAAATACATTTAACTTCCAGTAAATAATGATTGTTGAACACATGAATAGCAAGCACATCATTAAAAGTTGTTATAATATGAGGGACATGATGGAGAGGTTTTTCAAGAGATATTATTTCAGTTTTTTAAATAGAATATTATGCCAAGTAAGGCACAGTTGAAGAGTAGAAAGATAATTTATTATGTTTTATATTCATTGTGTTTTCTATTTAGTCATTTTTTCAGGAGAGAGTGCTTTGGAAATGTTATCTTTTCATATGTGAACTGATGATCAATTTAGCAAATAGTTTATTTCCTTATAGAATAAATACATATTTCTTTAATTTTTAGTACGTATCTATAGTGAATAGAGTGCTAGACATTTTTAGAGGAAGGATTTTATTGTGTTTAATCTTTCTGGTGTGGAAGTGTCTACTTTGATCCAAAAGGAATTGGTGACAGCTTAAATGGTTTCTGTGACTTAGCTCCACTTACTGTGTAATGTTTAACATCGTTGTCTGTCTCTAAGAACTAGTCTAAAGAAGCTGCATTGGACCTAGAGGATAAAATAAAGCCCTTTTGATAAGTTTTTCACTAAGGAAATACCATTTTCCTGTGTTCTTTTATTCTAATGTTTATTTTAAATTAGCTGCAATTATTACCTAAACAGGAGAACAATAAAATAGGCCAAACTCCTCGTACTAGATATAACATTAATTGGTCATTTTAAATAGACAGGATTTACACACCTTGCTATTATTAAACTAGCCAAAAATATAATCTGATGTTCTACATCCTTTTTCTTTTTTCTTTTTTATTTATTTATTTATTTTTTATTTTTTATTTTTTATTTTTTGTATTTTTCTGAAGCTGGAAACGGGGAGAGACAGTCAGACAAACTCCTGCATGCGCCCAACCGGTATCCACCCGGCACGCCCACCAGGGGCGATGCTCTGCCCCTCCGGGGCGTCGCTCTGCCGCGACCAGAGCCACTCTAGTGCCTGGGGCAGAGGCCAAGGAGCCATCCCCAGCGCCGGGGCCATCTTTGCTCCAGTGGAGCCTCGGCTGCGGGAGGGGAAGAGAGAAACAGAGAGGAAGGGGGGGGGTGGAGAAGCAAATGGGCGCTTTTCCTATGTGCCCTGGCCGGGAATCGAACCCGGGTCCCCCACGTGCCAGACTGACGCTCTACCGCTGAGCCAACCAGCCAGGGCCTCTTTTTCCTTTTTTAAATGGAAAAGAGTCATATGGATTCTCAGCTTCCCTGTCATTACCACTTCCAGATGTTCCTTTGTTTTCCCTCTAACCTTACTTGCTGCCTCAGAAGAGGTACCCTTTCCTCAGCCTCAGGTTGTATCTTTTATAAGTCATTTCCTTCTAATGATTCTTTTCTGTTCTTAGTTTTTTAATACGGTATTTTGTACATATTCTTTAAAAAATGCACCTGACCTGTGGTGGCACAGTGGCTGGAGCATCGACCTGGAATGTTGAGATCTCCGGTTCAAGACACCAGGCTTGCCTAGTCAAGGTCCATATGACAAGCAGTCAGTGAAGAACTAAAATGAAGCAACTATGAGTTGATACTACTCATACCCATCCCCTCCCCTCATCTCTCTGTAAAATCAATGAATTGAATCTTTTTTAAAAAAGAAAAGATCATGCCTTTTACACCCTGGGATGTAGTCTTGAGTCACCTTCAGGGACATCAGAGCCTGGTTCATTGTCTTTTCTTTCCTTTTTTGTTTTTAAGAAAACTCTTTAATTTTTACTTTATTTTTACCCAGTGAAGTTGTAGCTTCTCAACCTTCTCCCCTGCCCAGGACTGCAGACCCTGACTGGCCTCAGTCCACAGTCCCACGTGTTCCCGTCCGTCCGTGTCTGTTCTTCCCCTTCCCCTCCACCTCCTGTGGGCTCCAGGATCTGTCCATTTGTTACCATGCTCTGCTGGGGATTGGCGCCAAGGTGGAGTGAGATTCCACTGGTGTAGAACTTTGCTGAGTATAGATAAGTTTCTTGTGAAAAAAAAAATCTATGTATACATGAAGCTTAATAGTAAACACTTGAGTATCCACCACCTAACCTAAGGACCCAAAATATCTATAACTTGAAATAAATCTGAGTACCTCTCTCTGATCTCATTGACTTATTCCCTGTCTCTTACCGCCTACATTATTTGTATTTATCTATCCTCTGTTTATGTTCTCATGCTGTGTGTGTATTAAAAACTTACATGTGAAAGATAAAATCTTTAGTAGGAAATACAGTATTTATCTTTAATTATTTTATATGTGTCTATAGAGTTATCATTTAGAGATTCTAAGATAATATATTTAGTTTGTTTACTTTTTGGGTTTTATAAAAGTGGTATTATGATTTTAGGCTTCACTGATTTGCTTTTTCTCACTCATCATTCTCTAAGGTCCATACATATTCTTGTAGTAAGTATAGTTGACTCGTTTTCACTGCTGAATGTTACTTTATTGTGTGATAAAAAACATACTTATTCTGTTGATGAATATTTGGGTGGTTTTCTTTCTTCACCATTGTAAATGATGCCCTATATATACACATTCCCATATATATCTCCTGATAAATATTGTTTGCAGAATAGCCAGGCATAGGTTATAGAGATATTTAAAATTTCAAGATAACACCCGATTGTTTCCCAAAGAACCTTTTAATTTATAGATCCACTTGAGGTATATAAAATTTTCTCCTGCTTTACAACCTTGCTAACACTTGATATTGGCTAACAAAAATATTTGTAAATTGTTATGGTCTCAGGCCCTGGCTGGTTGGCTCAGTGGTAGAATGTTGGCCGGGTTGTGGATGTCTTGGGTTTAATTCTCAGGGCACACAGGAGAAGCGACCATCTGCTTCTCTATCCTTCCCCTCTCTCTAATCCCCTCCCACAGCCATGGCTCAATTGGTTTGAGTACGTTGACCCTGGGTGCTGAGTATGGCTCCATGGAGCCTCCACCACAGGCACTAAAAATAGCTCAGTTGGCAGCATGGCCCCAGATGGGCAGAGCATTGGCCCCAGAACAGGGTTGTTGGGTGGATCCCGGTTAGGGTACATGTGGAAGTGTGTCACCCTTCCTCTCACTTGGAAAAAGGAAAAAAAAAATTGTTATGGTTTTTTCTCAAATTGTTGTTGGGAATTTATGTTATTTTAGTTTCAGAATGAGTTGAAGGTGTTTCCTTTGTTTCTTTTATCTGAAAGCATTTATTTCAGATTGAAATGATCTGTATTTTTTTTTAAATGAAGCTTCTTAGGCTGTAAAGCTAAGCAAGTAGCTTATAGGCCACTGAAGCTCTGAAGCTTCACAGGACTTGCTGGAGGTCTCAGGGCTAGTATGGAGCAGAGCCAGAGATGAAAGCAGTTTGAGGCCCAGTGTGCCTTGTACCATTACACACAAACTCTCACAACATGGTTTGTTAGTAAAAGACTTTTCAGGTACTGAAATTTTCTTTTTTGATTTTTAAAATATACTTGTAAACTGGCTAGGCCTGGTATTTTATTTCTGAGAAGGTATTTTGAAAAGAGAAATGGATAGTTATTTTAGTTTTTAAATTTTTATTATAAAGAATTATGAACACAAAAAAGTGTATTATAATTAACTCCCTATATCCCTACTCCTAGTTCCAACAGCCATCAACCTGTGGTGCATTCTGTCTCATCCTTATCCTCATGTGCTTTTCTCAGTGAAGACTGATATTTCGATTTATTTCTAAATAAATATATTATTGTATGTCTAAAACAAAGACTATAAAAACTATAACCCAATTATCAATATCATGCCTTAAACAATTTTTTGATATCTAAGAGCCATTTGATTTCAGATTTGTAATTACTTGGGAAATATTATAAAAGGATTTTGATTATATATAAAATATTAGATATAAATAATATATTTTAAAATTTATTTATAAATTTATAGATAAATTAAGGTAAAAATTGATTTATTTGTATCAGAATTTAAATAAGGTCCATATATTGTGATTGATTGAGATGCCTTTCTAAGTAGATAGGGTTTAAAAATCTTAATGATTTCTGACTTGATTGATTCATGATTGACTCCTAGCTTAATTTCATTGTGGTGATAGAATGTTACCAATTTTCCTCTGAAATTTATCAAGGCTTTCTTTATGGCTTGATACAGAGTCAGGCTTTTAAATATTTCACAAGTGCTTGAAAAGAATATGTAATTCTCTTATTGTTGTGGGATTCTATACTAATCTATTAAATGAAGCTTTTAAATTTTAATTTCTCTCTCTTTTAAAAAAAATTTTTTTTCTTAGAAGTGGGGAGGCATAGAGACAGACTCCTGCATGCGCCCCAACTGGGATCCACATGGGAAGTCCCCTCCCAGGCGATGCTCTATCTGTCTGGGGCTGTTGTTTTGTTGCTTGGCAACTTAGCTATTTTAGCACCTGAGGCGAATCCTTGGAGCCACCTTCAGCACCTAGGGCCAACTTGCTCCAACTGAGCCATGGCTGTGGGAGGAGAAGGGAGAGAGAGAGAGAATTGAGAGGAGGAGGTTTGGAGAAGTAGATGGTTGCTTCTCCTGTGTGCCCTGACCAGGAATTGAACCGGGACATCCATATGCCAGGTTGATGCTCTGCCACTGAGCTAACCGGCCAGGGCTTTTTCTCTTTTCTTTATTTTTTTTTCCTTGAGGAGATCAGTTTATCATATGGAGTTTTTCATTGGGAGGATAATCTCTGGGATATAGTTTATTAAACATATTCTTCTGCCTTTGCAAATCTCTGTATTTCCATAAATTGACAGTTGAATTTAGACAGTTGATAAAGTTTATAATTCATTTTCTTTTTCCAAGACTGTTCATTGTGGTGATGTGTTCCTTGATCATGAGACTCATAATAATTGTCTTCTCTTCTGTAATGTTAGCAGCTATGGATGTTCAGTGCCTAGATCCCTTAGTTTATTAAAGATTTAAAATGACGATATCCTAGTTCTAGTATTTTTTCCTCATTTACTAGATAGAACACGTCTATATTGAGAAACTTACCCTTATTTATTGTTTGTTTACCCAGTGGTATAGTTTGTATATGAAAGGTTAGATAATTTTTTTCCTTTATTTTCTTATTTTCAATAAAATAAATTTGTTCTTCAAAATAAATTTGTTCTCCAGCTAGTCCAATAGTGATCATTAAAAGAATTTTTTTTACTTGAATTTTATTGGGTTGACACTGGTTAACATAATTATACAGGTTTCGGATGCCCATTTCTACAGTACATCTCTGTACACTATGTTGTATATATTTCTTCTGCTTTATAGCCTTGCTAACACTTGATATTGGCTAACAAAAATATTTGTAATTGTTATGGTCTTAGGTCCTGATCGGTTGGCTCAAACTAGGACATTTATTATTCTTATTGATATGTGAATTATTACATTGTTGGCCAGTGTAAATCTTTTCAAGACCCTTCCACACAACCCTAGTAGTCTTTGATAACTTTTGTTATCAATTGTTATCAAACATGATGGGGTTTCCCAAACTTATCATGTGTGAATTTCCTGCTGTAGGCATGGCATTTCTCCAAGGAGCCTTGATTCCTGTAAGTGAGACATGGTATTTGGAGACAACAGTCTGGATGCTAGTACTGTGTATGTTTATAATTGGTCAGTGTTTCTAAACCTATTGGGACAGAGCTAGAAAATTTATATATGTGAGTATGTTTTCATTTAAAATGAAATATGTCCTGAATTTAAACTGATACTTCAAATTGAAGACCACAAGGGTAACTTTTCCTCTTCATATCTTTCTTCTCAAGAATTCCATTTTGTAAAGGACATCAGGAACTTATGGTGCCTGTCTTATTATTATTATTTTCAGACTAGTTGGTTTCTCTGTTACTCCCTCTGAGGAGTTCCAGAAAAGTTATAATTTTAAGGATTATCTGGCCTTTGTTGTTTAGGATGGGAATGGTGCTCTTTCCAGCTTGACACATTTTTTCTTATCAAGTCGTTTTTTAAAAATTCAAATTTATGTATTATTTTTCCATCATTACTACCATTTGAATACCTTTTCTCCCACGAATTTTCTTTTACATTCATTGAAAGTTTATTTAGCTCTACAGTGGTCTCTTAGGCGGTTCTATAATTTGTATTTGAAATCTTTTAAGGTTTAGAATAAAAGATTATCATTTTAATATGCAAGTTTTAAGTTTATGAATTCTCTGACCTCTTCCCTCTTGTTATTTCTGATTTTAAATATAGTGTGTCCTAAGTTTTACTCTATTGTTACAGGACATGTTTTATTAATATATAGTCAAAGGAATGTTAGAGAAATGAGGCAATTTTTTTATATTAATCAAGTTTGATTTTCCTTTTTTAGGAGCTTTTATTAATAAATTAATAATAAAATGATAGACTTGTTAATTCCTTATTACAGGGTGTATGCAAGAGTTCATTAAAGTGTGGGAATTTTTTTTGATTGCCAGGTTTATTATTATTTTATACTTATCATTTTAGTGTACTTAGCTAATTTTAAGGGCATATGAAAATACTTTGCTGCCTGGCTGGTCAGGTGGCACAGTGGACAGAGAGCATCGACCAGGGATGTTGAAATCCCAGGTTCAAACCCCCAACCAAGGTCGCTGGCTTGAGGGCGGGCTCATCTGGTTCGAGCAGGGCAGGTTTACCAACCTGAGCGTAGGATCATCAACATAATCCCTTGGTCACCGGCTTGAGCCCAAAGGTCACTGGCTTGAAACTCAAGGTTGCTGGTTTGAACAATGGGTCACTGACTCGACTGCAGTCCCCCAGTCAAGGCACGTATGAGAAGCAATCAGTCAACAACTAAAGTGCCACAACTATGAGTTAATGCTTCTCATCTTTCTCCCTTTCTGCCTCTCACTAAAAAAAAAAAAAAAAAAAAAAAAAAAAAAAAGAAAAAAAAGCAGAATACATCATTGTATTAAAGGAATTGACTTTTTATCAAGAAATTGATAAAAATTTGAAAATATTTCAACTGAATGCTATATTTCAAAACATGCTATAATATTCTCTTGAAATATTATAGCATGTTTTTTAGCAATACCTACAATTTATTGAATTGATTTTAAATGTTGTATTAATTAAAGAAATAACACATCATGTTGGAAACACTATTGCATAATATAACTAATTTTACCACCTTATTTTATGGACATAAAACGTGACTTACTGAATGTCTCTTTTCTTTTTCCTGTTATAGGTTATTTTAGTGTCTGCCAATAAATTGACTCGTTATATAGAACCATGTCAGTTAACAGAAGATTTTGGTGGAAGTCTCACCTATGATCACATGGACTGGTTAAATAAGAGGCTGGTTGGTATATTACGCTGAGATAAAATGTTATTACATGTAAATAAGATATTTAGATAACTTTATTATCTTAATCTGCTTTGATGTAATTAACTAAAATATTGTTTTTCCTTTTTACAAATATAAGGAAATATAGTGTATTCTATGATAGTATAATACTTGAAGGCAAGACTCTGAAGTCATATTCACATGTGTTAGCTATTACTGTTGTTATTAGTGTCAGTATAACTTGTCAAAGTTGTAAATCTTTTAAGTAGCATAACAATAACAGAGTATAGTATAATTTCCTGGGAGGTAAAGTAGTTGATGTACTATTCTCAGAGAAAATATTTAAACATCAGTTTGAATTAGCAGTTTGGTGTAAGCTAGTTGATGTACTATTCTCAGAGAAAATATTTAAACATCAGTTTGAATTAGAGAGCAGTTTGGTGTAAGCTAGTTGATATACTATTCTCAGAGAAAATATTTAAACATCAGTTTGAATGAGAGCAGTTTGGCAGGTTATGGTTTTGCACTTCTGAAAATGCGTATCTTTGAGAGCCTTCTGAAGTCACTCTGTAGAATACAGCATTATTTAACCAGACTTGTGGGGAGTAAAAGAACAAATTTTATATTAACTCAGTTTAAATTAAATGCTGATTTCATTGAAGAATAATAAACTTTTGGATATATCAGAATGGAAAACCAATTCTGTTTCCACCATATTTGAACAATGTTATCAGACAGATGAAAGTTCACTTTATTTTTTTAACCAGACTTGCCCAAATCCCTTTTTGGAAATATTTTAAGAACTCATGTTAAAATTATAACTAATTTATTTTTATGCTGGATGCTGGTATGTAAAATTCTTTAACCATTATGTGCAACCAGTACAGATTGGTAATAGAGAACCATAAAGAAATATTCTATAATTGGAAGTAAAGGGGTCATATTTTTCTAAATAACCTTCATGTAGTTAAAAGTGTTACTGATGAATATATTTCTCAAGGAAACATACGAATAAAAATAAACTTGTTCATTAAGACTAAAAATAATTTCTTAGCATATTTAACTTTTAAAAATTTCTTATCCACTGAAACTATTCATTGTTTTAGGAAGTGGTTGAATCTTCTCTCCTGTACACTATTGTGCTCTGATATTTAAACCATACTAAGAGATATCCAGAGGAAAGGGGGATCCTGCCTGGCTAGTGCTATGGCTCTTAATTGAAAATATTTTTGTACAAATTAACCTTTTCTTTCAATTTTCAAATATTATTTTGAAACTTGAACATGTTGATATTGATAAGTAAGAGTACATAGGTTTCAGGTAAACAGTTCTATAGCATTTGAACTGTTGATTATGTTGTATACCCACCACCCAAAGGCAAATCATTTTCCCTCATCTTGTATTTGTCCCTCTTTACACCTTTCCCCATCCTCTTTTTACTCCCCCTCCCCTACACCCCTTTCCTTCCCCTGGTAACCACTTCACTTTTATCTATGTCCATGAGTCTCAGTTTTATATCCCACCTATGTGTGAAATCATACAGTTCTTAGCTTTTTCTGATTTATTTATTTCACTCAGTATTATGTTCTTAAGATCCAACAAATGTCATAAATGTCACTATGTCATCATTTCTTACGGCTGAGTAGTATTTCATGTATATATGTACCACATCTTCTTTATGGAATCCTCTATCAAGGGACACTTTTGTTGTTTTCATGTTGTGGCCACTGTGAATAATACTACAGTAAACATGGAGGTGCATGTGTCTATATGTACCAGTGTTTTTCGAGTTTTGCAGGGTAGATACTCAGTAGAAGGATTGCTGAGTCATATGGTAGTTCTATTCTTAATTTTTTGAGGAACCATCATGCTTTCTTCCATAATGGTTGTACTAATTTGCATTCCCACCAGGGGTGAATGAGGGTTTCTTTTTCTCCACAGCCTCTCCAACACTTGTTATTACCTACCTTGCTTATAATAGCCAATCTAACAGATGTGAGGTGGTATCTCATTGTAGTTTTGATTTGCATTTCTCTAATAGCTAATGAAGATGAGCATCTTTTCGTATATCTGTTGGCCATTTGTATGTCTTCTTGGGAGAAGTGTTCAGGTCCTCTCCCCATTTTGTAATTGGATTGTTTGCTTGCTTGTTGTTGAGTTTTGTGAGTTCTTTATATATTTTGGATATTAACCCCTTATCAGAGCTGTTGTATACAAATATCATCTCCCATTTAGTTGGCTGTTTGTTTTGTTGTAAGTTTCTTTTGCTGTGAGAAAGCTTCTTAGTTTGATATAGTCCCATTTATTTATTTTTGCCTTTACTTTCCATGCCTTTGGGTCAAATTCATAAATTGTTCTCTATGGCCAAGGTCAATGAGCTTAGTACCTATGTGTTCTTCTGTGTAATTTATTGTTGCATATCTTATATTTAGATCTTTGATCCATTTTGAATTAATTTTTGTGCCGAGGGACAAAGTATAGTCAAGTTTCATTCTTTTACATAAGGCTTTCTGATTTTCCCAGCACCATTTATTGAGGAGGCTTTTTTTTTTTTTAAATCCATTGTGTATTTTTGGCTCCTTTGTTGAAGATGATTTGTCCATATATATGTGGTTTTATTCTGGGCTTTCAACTCTGTTCCATTGATCTGTATGTCTGTTTTTCTGCCAATACCACATTGTTTTGATTATTGTGGCTTTATGGTATAATTTGAAATCAGGTAGTGTGTTACCTCCAGCTTCATTCCTTTTCCTCAGAATTGCTTTGGCCATTTTGGGTTTTTTATGGTTCCATACAAACCTGGTAATTTTTCTTCTATTTCTTTAAAGAATGATATTGGGATTTTGATGGGGATTGTATTAAGTTTGTATATTGCTTTGGGTAATGTGGCCATTTTAACTATGTTGATTCTTCCATTGCATGAACATGGAATATTTTTCCATTTCATTGTGTCTTTTTCAATTTCTTTCAATAATTTTTTGTAGTTTTCAGTATGTAGGTCCTTCACTTCCTTTGTTAAGTTTATTCCTAGGTATTTTATCTTATTTTATTTTTTTGTTGCAATTGTAAAAGAAATTTTATTTTTAATTCATTTTTTGATGTTTTATTGTTGGCATATAGGGAAGCAGTGTACTTTTGTATATTGATTTTTGTATCCTGTGACTTTACTGTATTGGTTTATTGTTTCTAATAGTTTTTTGGGGGAGTCTTCGGAATTTTCCATATACAGGATCATGTCATCTGCAAAAAGTGATACCTTTACTTCTTTCCTGAAATGGATGCCTTTTATTTCTTTTTCTTGCCTGATAGTTTTGGCTAACACTTCTAGAAGTTTGTTGAATAAAAATGGAGAGATCGGGCAACTTTGTCTTGTTCCTGATTTAGAGGAAAAGCCTTAATTTTTTTGCCATTTAGTATGACATTAACCAATGGTTTGTCATATACAGCCTTTATTATGTTGAAGTACTTTCCTTCTATTCAGATTTTATTGAGTGTCTTCAACATAAAAGGATGTTGTGTCTTATCAAATGCCATTTCTGCATCTGTTGATAGAATCATATAATTTTTGTTCTTTGTTTTGTAGACATTGTTGATGGATTTCCATATGTTGAACCAGCCTTGTGCTCCTGGAATGAATCCCACTTGATCATGATGTATTATTTTTTTAATGTGTTGTTGTATTCAGTTTGCTAGTATTTTGTTTAGGATTTTTGCATCTGTATTTATTAGAGATATGTTCTGTAGTTTCCTTTTTTGTGTTGACCCCTGCTAAGATACTGCTGTCACAGTATGTAGGCGGGGTTGCAGTTGGTTGGTAGTGTGTGTTGTGAGGGCTTAATGGTTTCAGCTTTCTGGCTTTAGGGCTCTAGCAGTGGTGTTCTCAGCTTCTGTGCACTCCTCCCCATATCTCAGCAGACCTGGGGACTAGAAGTGGAGCACCTCTGTTCTTCATTGAAGAGTGGCTCTGGAGAGCTAGCTGTTGGGTTTGTCTCTGCCACTCTCGATACCGCAAGGTGAGGGAGGCAGGATCTCGGAGGCTGGGGGGCTGCACTTTAGTTTTCTCTGTCTCTGCCGAGTGCAGGCTGCAGGCGGACTGCAGGAATACTGGCCATCACCCCATGCTCTGGCCGCTTTGATTTATCTCCCCCTCTGCTCTTCTGTCTCACCACTTGTCCAGCTGAAGGAGACCCAGTCACTCTGAGTTTCCATCTCTGTACTCCTCAGACAAAAGCCAGAGAGCCTGAGCTTCCCTCCTCCCCATAGTTCAGCCGAGAAAAAAGCAACCACCCAGTCACTCTGGGTTTGTCTCCTCTCCTCTACAAAGCCCACCGTGAATGCGTTTTATCTTCTATCTCACTTTTCACCCTGTGCACCTTTAGTCCATTCGGTGTATGGATCTTTCAAGGGTGCCTGCAAGTCCAGCTGGAGTTCCTTCGCTGTGTTCAATTTGTTGAAATTTCAAGGAGAGAGATCAGGAGTATCTCACGCTGCCATTACCCTTCAAATTAACTTTTAAGATTACTCTTGGCCCTGGCTTGGTTGCTCAGCTAGTTAGGGCGTTGTCCTGATGCAGCAGAGTTGCAGGTTCCATCCCCACTCAGGGCACATGCAAGAATCAACCAATGAATGCAAAAATAAGTGGAACAAGAGATTGATGTTTCTCTGTCTTCCCCTTCTTTGCTATTTCTAAAAATTAATAAAAATTTAAGATTTTTAATGTTAGTAAAATTTTATATTGTAGGTTTTTGAGAAGTTTACAAAAGAATCTACATCATTATTAGATGAACTTGCTTTGATTAACAATGGAAGTGATAAAGGAAATCAAGAGAAAGAAAGGTAGGTGGCCAGAGTTAAGCAGTTATACTCACGCAAAGCTATGAGTAATCTGATAAAAGATACCTCTAGTGTTAATTAACTCTAAAAGAATTAAAGTAAACAAGTCTCCATTCAGTAAAAATTGGCATACAAAATTTTAATTAAATTTGTTTTTTAATTTTTGAGGATTTACTTTATATGTAAAATTTGTTAATTTGAGTCAAAAGTTTCTTTACAAAAGGTTTTATTTAATGAATAGTGATTTCTTTTTTCTGACACTGTAAAATATTTATTGACAAGGACATGTTTTCAAAATGAGGTAGTTTTCTAACTTAGTAAAGTTCTGCTTTGCTTGTAAAGAATATGGAAAATGTTGCAGCTTGAAATAAAATTGATAAAATGTTATTTAAATACATTAGCATTTAAACACTTGGCTTGTACAACTCATGTGTCCCTGTACAATATGTGATAATTCATGAGTTCACCTTGGGGAATATAGAGTTTTATGATACTAGATGAAGTAATTGTTCAATTGTGTTATCTAAATGTAACTACCTAGATAAATAATTTTAACAGGTTTCCATTGAACTTCACAATCTTAACAGTTTTGTTTTTCTGTTGGTAGGCCAAGTCCTTCTTCCCAGGTAAAAAGCTGTTTAGGATACAAATTAACTCTTTCTGGTCTCTTGTAACAATGGTCACTAAAACAGTAATTTTTCATTAAGAAATTTGAAAGAATAAATACCCTTGTCTAGCTCTTTTGAATCTGGCCTTTAAAATATAGTGCAACCTTGATAAAATTCACCTTGTTATTCCATAAATCTAAATATAGTCATGTACCAATCAACTGAGATAATAAGAGGGATAAGGGGAGGTCATTGCATAACACCAAATCTTGATTAGACAAAGTAAAAATGTGAAAACAAATGATTTGAGTATAAATCTTGTTAAAGTTACAACAACAACCATTTAGGAACATTACTATCACATAGATACATTATAAAAATGTAAAAAATTTACATATATGTAAATTTGTGAGTATAGATATCACATATACTTATATGCTATGGTTAGGAATTGAAAATCGCACATAAGTTACTTGATAAAAATTAGCTGAACTTCTTGCTTTCTGAGTAGTCCAGCAGAGTAAATTTGATGATTCTTCAAGTACTGTTCCTCAGGAAAGACATGCTAACGGGTGCCTATAGAAAATGAGATTATGGCCATAGGGTTTAATGTTGTTTACTATATTTCCCTCTCTGAGAATGACTGTGAACATTTACAGATGATAGGTTCTAAGAGGGTATCACATTAATGAAACCTGTTTAAATTGCTTCCTTAGAACTTCTTGTGTTTACATTCCAGTGGCACCCTTTTTTCTCCACCTAATCATATCTGTTCAGTGGCTTGGAAATTAATTTGGGAAATGCTGGTTCACATGACTATATAAAGCAGGGGTCGGGAACCTATGGCTCGCAAGCCAGATGTGGCTCTTTTGATGGCTGCATCTGGCTTGCAGACAAATCTTTAATAAAAAAAAATAGTAACGTTAAAAATATAAAACATTCTCATGTATTACAATCCATTCATTTCCTACCGCTCATGTTCATGGTTGCGGGTGGCTGGAGCCAATCACAGCTGTCCTCCAGGACAACACCAAATTTTTATTGGATAATGTGTAATGTATATGGTTCATTGTATGGCTTTCATGGAATTACATTTTAAAATATGTGGCGTTCATGGCTCTCTCAGCCAAAAAGGTTCCCAACCCCTTATATAAAGTATCAAATAAAATCTTGTATTTGCCAGTCCCTCCTAAAGGAACTCAAGTGTTACTGCTTAGTCTCCAATACCCCAGGTGAAGTCCCTCCTCTTGCAGATTTTCGTCACCTTTTTTATGTCAGTCCTCAGGAAGCATCTAGATTATATAAGAGCTGAAGGCCTAGATCAATGAACAGTCCTAGGCTTTGATTGCCATATACCCTATCATTCCTTCATTTTTTGTTTCCCAAACATGTTTAATAAAGGCCCTAGTATGACTCATATAAAGCATTAATTAGTACAGAGAAGAGAGTACAATTTGTTACAGTCACACACAAATATAATAATATTTGCAGCTTTCAGCGGTTGCCGTAGATAAGTAAACTTTTGATTACATTTTTAATATTGACAGTTTTGGGTTATTACATACTTACAAATTTCATTTTGAAACAAATATTCAGTAAAAATTAAATAGATTTTTTTGATATATTTGAAATAATATCATAATAATAAACTATATTTTTCCAAGTAGTGTATTTTGTGATTTTTACAGATACTTCTTTGGGTACAAGTATTTATTTCTAATGCACTTCCTAATGCTTAAGAGAAATCAGAAGGGCAGAGCAGTATGCCTCAGATTTTTGTATTTGCGTGTACCTGTTTTAATATGTATGTATAAAGGATTTTCTTAAGTTATAGAGCTAGAAATACAGCTTTTAAAAATTGTTCTTTTGGTGCTTGCCAGGTCTGTGGATTTAAACTTCCTTCCATCAGTTGATCCTGAAACAGTTCTTCAGACAGGTAAGACGGAAAAACCTATTGCTCAGTAATAATCGTAATTCAGTAAACCAATCCTGTGTTGACTTGTTCATGGAAGAAACATTGGTTGAGCATGTACAGCTGGTCCTTGAATAACATCATTTTGTTACAATGTTATGACATGCCATAGGAACTTAACTTTTGTTTTATATCAATTAGCCTATGGTAAAATTGGTTTTCTTATACGTTGTTTTGCTTAAAGTTGGAGAACCTATTGACAGTGTTAAGTGATAAATTGCTCTATATCAAAGGGGAAATTTTTCAAATTTCTTTTTGATTTAGCTGAACTGTTAATATACTCTATAATATTAAAAAATATTAATAATGAAAAATAAGTTATCTCTTCCTTGAAAATCTGTATTTTCTTATCTATAAAATGGAGATAAAAATTTTTATTCTATTGAGTTGCTGTGAGGATTATTGATTACTTATTATCTTCTAACATTCTATTTCTTTTTGTATTTTTAACTTTCATTCTCCTAACAGCTCTTTGAGATAATTAGAATTATTTTCTCTATATTGTATTTGAGGAAGCCAAAGGCTAGAGATTTAAAAAGCTTGTTCAAGATCAAGGAAGGATCAAGCTTTATCATCATAGCACTAAACACAGGTCTAAATCTAAGACCACTGGCTGTACTGTTTTTATAATCATCTATGTGAAAACACTTAGCATCTTGCAATGGCTTTCCACATAGGGTATGTTCAGTGCTATGTGATATGTAGCGTATAAATTCATATAAGCCATTAAGATTAGAATATATTAAATTTCTTCTACTTTGACAGTTACTACCTTCAAGATTTTTCTTGTGTATACTATTTCCATTAGAGAAGCAGCACCACCTAATGATTTCAAAGACTATATAATTTGAAACCAAACTGCTCAAGTCCTAGCTGTAATATCACTAGTTGTAGAACTTATAAAATAAGTTACTTAATTTTTTCATGGCTTAGTTTCCCATCTTAAAATTGGAATTATAACAGTAAATACACTTTGCTGGGCTGTGGGAAAGGATAAATGAGTGAACATATGGAAAGTGGTAGAACAGTGCCCAGTACACAGCAGATGTAGAATTATGAACCATTAGTAGAAAAATACATTAGAAACAAAATTGTTGTATTATTATTTTACAGAATTCCAATCTACTGCTAGAATCTGTGAAACCACTACTAGAGATATTTGGTCTGGAGTATATGTATATAAATATATGTTTACATATATAAATAGACTTGACTTTACATAAATCTTTAACATAGTTATTCCAATTATAAAATATAAAGTAAAAAATTTCTGAATATTTTTGTTGTATTGATTCAGTTTTAAGTTTTTTAGTAATATGTCTTATATTTTTAGAGAACAAAAATATAATTGTAGGCCCTGGCCTGTTGGCTCAGTAGGAGAGCGTCGGCCTGGTGTGTGGAAGTCTCGGGTTCAATTCCCAGTCAGGAGAAGCACCTCTCTGCTTCTCCACCCTTCCCCCTCTCCTTTCTCTCTATCTCACTCTTCCCCTCCTGCAGCCGAGGCTCCATAGGAGCAAACTTGGCCCCGGGCGCTGAGGATGGCTCCATGGCCTCCGACTCAGGCGCTAGCCACACGGAACAATGCCCCAGATGGGCAGAGCATTGCCCCCTGGTGGGCGTGCTGGGTAGATCCCGGTCAGGCACATGCAGGAGTCTGTCTGCCTGCCTCCCACTTCTAACTTTGGGGGGGGAAATATTGTAATCAGTGTGTTCAGAAGGTACAGTAGTAGACTGTCATTAAAAATACATATTGCTCTAGTATTAAAACCTTAGATTCATGTTTATATTTCACATTTTGAAAGCTTACTTAAGCAGTAAAATTAAGTTTTTTCAAGTAGTTGCAGGAGGGGGAAAGAGAGATAGAGAGAGAAAAACAAATGGGCATTTCTCCTGTGTGCTCTGACCGGCAGTTGAACCCGGGACATCCACACGCAGTGCTGATGCTCTACCACTGAATCAAATGGCCAGGGCCTACTTAAAAATTAACTTTATATGCCACTAAATCCTTTTTTATATGCTATTAAGTCTTAAAATAGGGATCAAAAAAGTATAGAATGGACAAGTTTAGAACAATCTTGTGAGTTTTTTTAGAAATTGGAAGTACCTCTAAATCATATTAGAAGTTCTTTTTCTATATATTAAAAGCCATTTAAATTTAGGACATTTTTCTGAATAAAGGTGAAGACAAAAGTATGTAAATATCTACATATTTTTGACCCCTACATAATAATTGAAATAGCAGTATACTGGAAAAGCAATTTGTTAATTTATTTACTTTTAAAGTTATTAATATATTTATAGCTTTACATCTTACATATACTGCAATTCTAATTTCTCAAGAATAAGTGGGTTTTCTCCATTAGTGTGCTGTAATTGAATAATATTGGATGCAATTCTTTGGCCTCTCCTAATTCACAGTAATATGTTGTAGAGAGTCCAATAAATAGAGATTATTTAAATATTATTTTGTACCAGTAATAAAGACTTTCTGCCTTTACTCCAACATACATTTATTACATCATCCACTTTTCTTTTGGGAGCTATATAATTAAGGGTATAGATTAATAATGTTGAAATCCTACAACATATTGCTTAGTGGTGATTAGTCGTACCACCAGACAGAAATTCCAGAGTGTGATTGTGCTCTACGGGGAAAGAGGACTGGTTGGTCCAGTATCCTGAGCAGTGAATCCACTAAGAAGAATGTGGTAGATAGGTATGGATAAAGTATATATACTCCATGTATGTTTACTCTATAGTATTGCAGAGTTAGTGTACATATTTATGATATACAAAATAGCATATAAATATATGATACTATATATTGTGTGTATATATGTATATGTTGATGCATATATGCCATCTTCATGTATTTCTATATAAATTTAAAAGTTACATTTCAGTACTTAAGACCTGGTAGTAGATAGACAGGTAGGTAGGTAGACATATAGGTAAGATAGGTTCGAAAAATAAGGACTAAAATTGAGAAGATTGAGAAGAATTGTATTACTTTATTGATATTAATTATAAATATCTTTTCTTTGTAAAGGGCATGAATTGCTATCCGAATTACAGCAGCGTCGATTTAATGGCTCAGATGGAGGGGTGTCATGGTCTCCTATGGATGATGAACTGCTTGCACAGCCACAGGTTATGAAATTATTAGATTCACTGCGAGAGCAATATACTCGTTACCAGGAAGTTTGTCGGCAACGTAGTAAGCGTACACAGTTAGAAGAGATTCAGCAGAAGGTGATGCAGGTAGGTGTCTGATTTGATGAATCTATTTAACTCTTTTTAAATCTAAATGTTGGGTTATTTAAAAATAATTTTTACTGTGTGACTGATTTTATTCTAAGCTTTATTTTAACTATATAGAGAACCTTAGATATATCAAACCTGATTTTAAACTATTTTAAATAATGTATATTTTTACAAATAGTATTTTTTTTTTTTTTTTTTTTTTTTGGTATTTTTCTGAAGCTGGAAACAGGGAGAGACAGTCAGACAGACTCCTGCATGCGCCCGACCGGGATCCACTCAGCATGCCCACCAGGGGGTGACGCTCTGCCCACCAGGGGGCGATGCTCTGCCCCTCCGGGGCGTCGCTCTGTTGCGACCAGAGCCACTCTAGCGCCTGGGGCAGAGGCCGAGGAGCCATCCCCAGCGCCCAGGCCATCTCTGCTCCAATGGAGCCTCGGCTGCGGGAGGGGAAGAGAGAGACAGAGAGGAAGGAGAGAGGGAGGGGTGGAGAAGCAGATGGGCGCTTCTCCTGTGTGCCCTGGCTGAGAATCGAACCCGGGACCTCTGCACGCCAGGCCGACGTTCTACCACTGAGCCAACCGGCCAGGGCCTAGATTGTATTTTTTCTACAGTTATGACATCGAGCATTCAGCTCACGCTATCAGAATGAACTTCAAAAATAACTAGTTGTTGGAAGCATCTGTGGTCTTATATTTTTACAATAACATTTTATTATTGATATTTTATATTTTCAAATAATTTGTTAATTTTCTCTTAATTTGGGCATTTAGTTTTTCATCTTAGCAAAGTGATAAAATGTAATATAAATATAGTATATTTTAATATTTCTTGAAATGATAAGTTTTAAATATATTTAGTATTTATAAATTTTTATTTTTATACTAAAAATTAGTGCTTAGGAAGGCATTTCTGTTATTTGAATTATAAAGAGATCAGTCTTAAAATCTTTTACTTAAAAATTCAGATTAGAAATGTTTTTATTAGATTTATTTATTTATTAGATAGTTGTTTATTAAGTGCTTATTATGTAGAAGACATTGTATTAAGTTTTAACAGGGTATAAACGTAGACCTGGCTTTTGCTATCATTAAACTTAAATGGAGAGAGTGTTAAGTAAGAGAGTGTTCATAAGAGCATGACTGAAGTGCTGTCATTTATAGGAGGAATTATTCCTCCGGTTACAGGTAATGTAGGAAAATTTAGTGAAGGAGGTAGCACTTGAGCTTTATCCTCCAAGAATGTATATGACTTCATCAGGCATCTTCTTTAAGGTTAAAAGAATTGACATTTTGTGGAGGATAAAGAACAACATGAATGAATAATAGCAGCATGAAATCCCAAGCTATGCTGAAGAAAAAGGAAACAGTGAGGCACCACAGGAAATTTTTGACCTTAAATCATAGAGCATCATAATCAGAAAGCATGTTCTGAATCCCAGTTCTTCCACTTATTTACTCTGTGATGATGGGTACATTATTTAGCTACCTAAACCTCCATTTAACTTCCTTTTTTCTTTTTTTCCCTTTCTCTTTTTCTCTCTCTGCCTTCCTTTTTTCATTATTAAAACAGGGATAATAAGTTCACTTTTGAAAGTTTTTTTTGAGAAAACCAAGCACTCGATTAATGGTAGCTATTACATTTATTTCCATTGAACTAGACTTTAGTCTAGAAGTCTACTTCAGTGTTGGCATATTTTTTCTGTAAAAGGCCAAATAATAAATGTTTGGGCTTTGTGGATCATACATTTTTTCTTGCAGTTACAGCCATTTGATCTGCCACTTTAATACATAGGAACTATGTAAATGAATGTGTATGGCTCTGCTCCAATAAAGTGTTATTTACAAAAACAGTGGTAGGCCACAGTGGGCCTGCAGTTTGCTGACCCCTGACCAGGTCATCAGGATGTCATGGAGACAAAGGGCTTGAAATGAAGGAAGGAGCTGGGTCATGGAGAATCTTGAATTCTAGGCAAAAGGACTTAGTTTTTATCTCATGGTAATTAAACTAAAGATTTCTGAGCATAAATTAATTATATGTAACTTTTTCTATGTAATATATTCATAAGTTAAACATAGCTTGTATTAAATTCAGGTAAACTTAGCCAAGTATCATGAGAGTTTAGTAGTTCCTCTTGTTTGCAAGGGATATGTTTCCAAGACCCCCAGTGGATGCCTGAAATCAAAAATATACCAAAACCTATATATACTATGTTTTTTACTATATTTGCATACCTTTTCACTTAAAGGAAATACTTTATGGCTTCTTTTTTGTCCTATCTGAATAGCCAGCATCACTGCTCTTGCACTTTGTGGCCACTGTTAAATAAAATAAGGGTTATTGGACACAGCACTGTAGTACCACGGCAGTCTATCTGGTAACTGAAAAGGCTGAGTGACTAATGAGCAGAAAGCGTTTATAGTGTGGCTACATTGGACAGAGGAATGGTTCACATTCTTGGTGGGTCAGTACAAGGTTTCATCACACCACTCAGAATGGCATGCAGTTTAAACTTATGAATTATTTATTTCTGGAATTTCTTATTTAAATTATTGAGCTGCTGTTGATCATGAGTCACTAAAACTGCAGATAAGGTGGTAAATTTTTGAAACCATAATAATGGAATGGCATGGTGTTATACAAGGCACCCAGGTAGACTGGGTTCATCCTCTTCTACCATTTCCAAGTTTTTTGACCTTGGGAACTAACAGTAACCTCTCATTGCTGTAGCTTCCTGCTTAGTAAACTGAGCATAACAATAACAGCAATAATTATACCTACTTAATAGGGCTGTCACCAGGATTAGAGAAGATAATTTTTGTAAAGTATTTGGCACAGAATGAGTTTTCAATTAATATATATTATTTGCTCACTCATTCAATATGAATGTGTACATTAATGTAACATTGTGCTAGGTAAAATATAATGGTGAGTAAAATAGACAAAGTTCCCACCTTTATGGTACATAATTACATAATAATATAAAGAGTTGTAAAATTGCAGCAATTCCAAGCCCCAAGAAAAAAAGTGGTGGGAGTAAGAGTGAGAAAGAAGATATATATCAGAGATGAATCATTTTTAAGGCTTGCAAGACTTGAGGATGGCCTGACCAGGCAGTGGCACAGTGGATAGGGTGTCGGACTGGGAAGCGTAGGACCCAGCTTCAAGACCTCGAGGTCGGCAGCTTGAGCGTGGGCTCATCTGGTTTGAGCAAGGCTCTCCAGCTTGAGCCCAAGGTCGCTGGCTCGAGCAAGGGGTCACTTGGTCTACTGTAGCCGCCCCCCTCCCCAGTTAAGGCACATATGAGAAAGCAATCAATGAATAACTAAGGTACCACAACAAAGAATTGATGCTTCTCATCTCTCTCCTTTCCTGTCTATCTGTCCCTATCTGTCACCAAAAAAAAAAAAAAAAAAAAAAGACGATGGATGGTGGTGGTGTTCAGTTACGGAACACTGGACAGTATTTGGATTTAAGTATAGGTGGAAAAGGGTGTGGAGAATCATGAGTTTGGTTTTAGATATGTTGAATTTGAGATGACTTTGAGACATCTAAGCAAAGATGTAGAAGGGTAGTTCTGAACAAGTCCAAAAATCAGAGAAGTCTGGGCTGGCGACATGTTTATTTGTCATTTGTAGAGGAGTGGTAATCAGAGGCATTGATATGGATGAGAATTGCCCTAGGAAGGAGCTGAGAGTAGGTGAGAAGTGCGCTTATTAACTGAGCTTGAGAAACTCCAGCTGTAATGACAAGATAGAAGAGCATACTCCCGAAAAGAAGGCAGTGAAGGATTGGCCAGAGATGGAGGAGAAGAGTGCGAAGAGTTCTGTGACTGGGAAGGCAAGAGAAGATAGCATTTCAGGGAAGGAGTTTGAGACCCGGTAAATGCTGAAAACTGAATAAGTGTAAGATTTATATTTATTAGAGAGTACAAGATTGAAGTCATTGGTGAACCCAGGGCCTGAGTGGTGGGGCCAGAAGCATAGTCATGAATTCGAGAATGAAAATGATGTGGTGAAGGAAACACAGAGTACTGATGACTCTGAGAATTTGGTCTTTGAGGGAAAGATTAGCAATAGACCAGTGCCCAGAAGTCATAGAAGGGGGTTGTATTAGTTTAGTGTACTAGGACTGCTGAAACAAAGTGCTGTAGAGTAGGAGCTTAAACAACAGAAGTATTTTCTCACGGTTCTGGTAGGTTGAATCCAAAGGTGCTTCCATGAATAAGTCAGGAAGTTGGAATTCCTGTGCGATGTGTTTTTGTAAGTAAGAGACAAAGGCCGTCTGCTTAGTGGTATAGGTTTGGTGGCAGGGTAGCAGGCTGGTATTTGAAGAGAAGTAAAGGTATAAGTGGAGTAGGGATGATTCACAGTTTTCATCATGAAGATTGGAAGAGTGAAATTACCCCAGAAATGTAGTTGCATTTTTAGGTAGTGTTGATCTGAATTTATGGTGGGACCTTTTTGGCCTGTTGTATGACCCTACCAATTTGTGTCTGGCTGTTGAGGTATGCAGCACAGAGATGGGGTTCATGCAGCATTTGTGCTTTGCTGCATGGGATCAGTGGGTATGATAAAAGACAGAAGGGCAAAGGAGGTAATGTTTTCCCAAATGCATTTTTGAAATGATGGACCAGCTCAAGTTGATAAAGAAGAAACTAGAGAAGGGAAATAATGATAATATTTATAATTTTGATGATGATGGTAACAAGATTATTGTTAAAAACAAACTTCATTACAATTCAGTTTTCTTTATGAGCATTGCGTGTGAATCGGTTAGAACATTAATATTCATCCTTTAATACAATCTTTTTCACAGGTCACATTTTAGGGAAAGATATATTTCCCTTGCCAAAATGATTACTTAAATTTAGCTATATAGTAACATATTGATCATGTTGGCACACACAGCATAAAGTATAGTGTATTCTGTCTTGCAAATTTGAGGAAAATGAAAAAAATTTTGGTTATGTAAAGATAATCATAAAGTTGATTATCTCTCTTATGTTAGTGAAAATTGGATTATTCCAAATTTCATTTTACTGACATCTCTGAAAACATAATAAAAGAGAAATCAATAGCTCTAATAAACTATAGGATAAGTAATAACCATTATAGTTATCAGTCACATATCCCTACAGTTCACATTGGTGGCATTAGAATTCATGTGTATGCAGAGGTTCTCCATGCTGCTGCTGCTACATTTAAAAATTAGACTTCACATTTTTCTGGGTAGAAGAACGCCGTGTCACTAAAGCAGGCTGTCATGATTCTTGTTATTTATTGTGGTAGTAATTACTGCTGGCATTGCAAATGTGATTTCTAGAATCATCCGTGTGCTTTATCTTGTTTATAGAAAGGAACCACAGAGGCAAAATAGAACACTGAGTTGCAGAAGTATACAGCTGGAGGCTCTGTGCCCAGTTCCTCATATTTTTTCTCCTGATCAGATGTTTGACATTTGCTTGCCATGCCCTTCTGCCTGATGTGACCTCACATACTTGCAGATACTCTCTCATACATTCTTTAGAAATCAGCCTGGTCACGAAAGAATGGTGGATAGTCACATGCATTTTTGGCCTCTGGAGATATTTGTCATGGTATATTTTAAGAACACATCTCCAAGGTTATGTCTTGCATGTGGATGTCACCATTTGACAAGTCACACTGATATGGACTAGGCATGGAACTGCTTTTGTAGTAAGTTAATATTCAAATTGACTGATAAGATATCCTGATTGAAATTAAGTTTTATAACCTAGTTTGATAAACCATTATCAGTAATGTATTTAAATAAATTTGTTTACTGGGGCATCAGCCTCAGTTTATATCATTTTCATTAGAAATAGTCATATATTTACTGGTGTTGCGTCCTAAGGGAAATTAGTTTTAGCATGCATTAAAACTGAATGTGCACTTAAGGTAACTTTTTTGTGCCGAGATGCCTTTGCTTTATTTATGGTTCTTTGTTCCATATCAGTGAATTTTTCCCCCCAGTTATCATGATTTATGGTCACCTGCTTCTTTTGTTTCTAGCATATTCTTTTTTTTTTTTTTTTTACATTTTTTTTATTACATTTATTTATTTTTAATGGGGTGACATCAGTAAATCAAGATACATATATTCAAAGATAACATGTCCAGGTTATCTTGTCGTTCAATTATGTTGCATACCCATCACCCAAAGTCAGATTGTCCTCTGTCACCTTCTATCTAGTTCTCTTTGTGCCCCTCCCCCTCCCCTTTCCGTCTCCCTCTCCCCCCTCCCCCCGCAACCACCACACTCTTATCAATGTCTCTTGGTCTCACTTTTATGTCCCACCAATGTATGGAATCATGTAGTTCTTGTTTTTTTCTGATTTACTAATTTCACTTCGTATAATATTATCAAGATCCCACCATTTTGTTGTAAATGATCCGATGTCATCATTTCTTATGGCTGAGTAGTATTCCATAGTGTATATGTGCCACATCTTCTTTATCCAGTCTTCTATTGAAGGGCTTTTTGGTTGTTTCCATGTCTTGGCCACTGTGAACAATGCTGCAATGAACATGGGGCTACAAGTGCCTTTATGTATCAATGTTTCTGAGTTTTTGGGGTATATACCCAAAAGAGGGATTGCTGGGTCATAAGGTAGTTCTATTTTCAGTTTTTTGAGGAACCACCATACTTTCTTCCATAATGGTTGTATACTTTACAGTCCAACCAACAGTGGATGAGAGTTCCCTTTTCTCCACAGCCTCTCCAGCATTTGCTATTACCTGTCTTGTTGATAATAGCTAATCTAACAGGTGTGAGATGGTATCTCATTGCAGTTTTGATTTGCATTTCTCTAATAGCTAAAGAAGATGAGCATCTTTTCATATATCTGTTGGCCACTTGTATTTCTTCCTGGGAGAAGTGTCTGTTCATGTCCTCTTCCCATTTTTTTATTGGATTGTTTGTTTGTCTGTTGTTGAGTGTTATAAGTTCTTTGTAAATTTTGGATATTAGGCCCTTATCTGAGCAGGTGTTTAAAAATATCATTTCCCAATTAGTTGGCTGTCTGTTTATTTTGTTATCAGTTTCTCTTGCTGAGCAAAAACTTCTTAGTCTGATGTAGTCCCATTCATTAATTTTTGCTTTCACTTCTCTTGCCTGTGGAGTCAAATTCATAAAATGCTCTTTAAAACCCAGGTCCATGAGTTTAGTACCTATGTCTTCTTCTATTTACTTTATTGTTTCAGGTCTTATGTTTAGATCTTTGATCCATTTTGAGTTAATTTTAGTACAGGGGGACAAACTGTAGCCCAGCTTCATTCTTTTGCATGAGGCTTTCCAGTTTTCCCAGCACCATTTGTTGAAGAGGCTTTCTTTTCTCCATTGTGTGTTGTTGGCCCCTTTATCAAAAATTATTTGACCATATATATGTGGTTTTATTTCTGGGCTTTCTATTCTGTTCCATTGGTCTGAGTGTCTATTTTTCTGCCAATACCATGCTGTTTTGATTGTCGTGGCCCTATAATAGAGTTTGAAGTCAGGTATTGTAATGCCCCCAGCTTCATTCCCTTTCTTTAGGATTGCTTTGGGTATTCGGGGCTTTTTATAGTTCCATATAAATTTGATTATTTTTTGCTCCATTTCTTTAAAAAATGTCATTGGAATTTTGATGGGAATTGCATTAAATTTGTATATTGCTTTGGGTAATATGGCCATCTTGATTATATTTATTCTACCTATCCAAGAACAAGGAATATTCTTCCATCTCATAATATCTTTTTCGATTTCCCTTAACAATGGTTTATAGTTTTCGTTATATAGGTCCTTTACATTCTTTGTTATGTTTATTCCTAGGTATTTTTTTGTTGTTGTTGTTGCAGTCGTGAAGGGGATTATTCTTTTGAATTCGTTCTCAAATGTTTCATTGTTGGCATATAGAAAGGCTATTGACTTCTATATGTTAATTTTGTATTGTGCAACCTTACTGTATTGGCTTATTGTTTCTAGTAGTCTTTTTGTGGATTTTTTGGGGGTTTTGATGTATAGGATCATATCATCTGCAAAAAGTGATACCTTTACTTCTTCTTTTCCAATATGGATGCCTTTTATTTCTTTGTCTTCTCTGATTGCTGTGGCTAGAACCTCTAGTACCACATTAAATAAGAGTGGAGAGAGTGGACAACCCTGTCTTGTTCCTGATTTAAGGGGGAAAGCCTTCATTTTTGTGCCATTTAGTATGATGTTAGCTGATGGTTTATCATATATGGCCTTTATCATGTTAAGATATTTTCCTTCTATACCCATTTTGTTGAGAGTCTTAAACATAAAATTGTGTTGTATTTTATCGAAAGCCTTTTCTGCGTCTATTGATAAGATCATGTGGTTTTTGTTCTTTGTTTTGTTGATATGGTGTATTACGTTAACCGTTTTACGTATGTTGAACCATCCTTGAGATTCTGGGATGAATCCCACTTGATCATGATGTATTTGTTTTTAATATGTTGTTATATTTGAATTGCTAGTATTTTGTTTAGTATTTTAGCATCTGTATTTATTAGACATATTGGTCTGTAGTTTTCTTTTTTTGTGCCATCCTTGCCTGGTTTTGGTATAAGGGTTATGTTTGCCTCATAAAATGTGTTTGGAAGTATTGCTTCTTCTTCAATTTTTTGGAAGACTTTCTGTAGAATAGGAACCAAGTCTTCTTTGAAGGTTTGATAAAATTCGCTGGTATAGCTGTCTGGGCCTGGACTTTTATTTTTGGGGAGGTTTTTAATGGTTCTTTCTATTTCTTCTCTACTAATAGGTCTGTTTAGGCTTTCTGCTTCTTCTTGACTCAGTCTAGGAAGGTTGTATTGTTCTAGGAATTTATCCATTTCTTCTAGGTTGTTGAATTTAGTGGCATAAAGTTTTTCATAGTAATCTACAGTAATTCTTTGTATATCTACGATGTCCGTGGTGATTTCTCCTCTTTCATTTTGGATTTTGTTTATATGAGTTCTTTCTCTTTTTTCCTTGGTAAGTCTTGCCAAGGGTTTGTCAATTTTGTTGATCTTTTGAAAGAACCAGCTCCTTGTTCTATTAATTTTTTCTATAGTTTTTCTGTTCTCTATTTCATTTATTTCTGCTCTGATTTTTATTATCTCCTTTCTTCGGCTGGTTTTGGGTTGTTTTTGTTCTTCTTTTTCCAGTTCCTTACGGTGTGAAGTTAAGTGGTTCACTTGAGCTCTCTCTTGTTTGTTCATATATGCCTGAAGTGATATGAACTTCCCTCTTATCACTCCTTTTGCTGCATCACATAGATTCTGATATGTCGTATTGTCATTTTCATTTGTATATATATTTTGATCTCTGCGCTTATTTCTTCTTTGACCCATTCATTTTTTAAAACTGTTATTTAGTTTCCACATTTTTGTGGGATTTTTTTCCTCTTTTTTGCAGTTGAATTCTAGTGTCAAGGCTTTATGATCAGAAAATATGCTTGGAACAATTTCAATTTTTCTGAATTTGCTGATGTTATTTTTATGGCCCAATATATGGTCAGTTCTTGAGAATGTTCCATGTACACTAGAGAAAAATGTATACTTTGTCGCTTTGGGATGAAGTGTCCTGTAGATGTCTATCATATCCAGGTTCTCTAGTGTTTCGTTTAAGGCCACTATATCTTTATTGATTTTCTGTTTGGATGACTGATCTAGAGCCGTCAGCGGTGTATTGAGGTCTCCAAGTATGATTGTATTTTTGTCAGTTTTTGTTTTTAGGTCAATAAGTAGCTGTCTTATATATTTTGGTGCTCCTTGGTATGGTGCATATATATTAAGAATTGTTATGTCTTCTTGATTCAGCATCCCCTTAATCATTAAGAAATGACCATTTTTGTCTCTGAGTACTTTTGCTGTCTTGTAGTCAGCATTATCAGATATGAGTATTGCTACGCCTGCTTTTTTTTAGATGTTATTTGCTTGGAGTATTGTTTTCCAGCCTTTCACTTTGAATTTGTTTTTATCCTTGTTGCTTAGATGTGTTTCTTGTAGGCAACATACAGTTGGATTTTCTTTTTTAATCCATTCTGCTACTCTGTGTCTTTTTATTGGTGAGTTTAATCCATTTACATTTAGTGTAATTATTGACACTTGTGGATTCCCTATTGCCATTTTATAAATTGCTTTCTGTTAGTTTTGTATCTTGTTTGATTCTTCTCTTTTGTTTTTCTATCATTTGTTTTTGTTTGTTTGTATTCCATACTTCTTTCCTCTGTTGCTACCTTTTTTAAGTCATGTGCTTTTGTGGTGGTTTTTTCAATGGTGGTTACCATTAAGTAATGAAAAGGGTACCTACCATATTCATTATAGTACCCTATCTTGCGAGTGTTTCTGCACTTCATCGTCTTCTGCTACTGTTAATCTCTGTCCTCTCCCCCCTTTTTTTTTTGCTTTTGTTGTCACAGTTTAAGTTTGGTTTTATTGTGTTCTTGGTAGAGCTTTTACTTGTGGTTTTGCTTTGTTTTGTTCTTTGGATCTGGTGGGAAAACACCCTTTAGTATTTCCTGGAGTGGGGGTTTTCTGATGATAAATTCCCTCATCTTTTCTGTATTTGTGAATGTTTTATTTCTCCTTCATACTTGAAGGATAATTTTGATGGGTATAGTATTCTTGGCTGAAAGTTCCTCTCTTTCAGGACTTTAAATATTGGGGTCCACTCTGTTCTAGCTTATAGAGTTTCTGCTGAAAAATCTGATGATAATCTAATAGGCCTTCCTTTATATGTTGTATTCTTCTTTTCCCTGGCTGCCTTGAGAATTTTTTCTTTGTCGTTGGTTTGTGCCATTTTCATTATGATATATGCCTTGGAGTAGGTTTGTTGTGGTTAAGAAAACTCGGTGTCTTGTTTGCTTCTTGAATTTGAGGCTTTAGTTCTTTCCACAGGCTTGGGAATTTCTCGTCTATTATTTGTTTGAATAAATTCTTCATTCCATTTTCTCTCTCTTCTCCCTCTGATATACCTATTATTCTTATGTTATTCTTTTTGATGGAGTCAGACAATTCCTGTAGGGCTTTCTCATTTTTTTAAAATTTTTGAGTCTCTCTCTTCTCTCTGTTGTGCCTCAAGTTGCTTGTCTTCTGTGTCACTAATCCTACCTTCTATCTGGCCTGTTCTATTAGCTAAGCTTGTTACCTCGTTTTTCAGTTCATGAATTGTGTTTTTCATCTCTGTTTGATTTGTTTTTATAGTTTCAATTTCCTTGGAAATACATTCTTTGTGTTCATTGAGTTGTTTTCTGAGCTCCCTAAATTGCCTTTCTGTGTTTTTTTGTATATCTCTGAGTATTTTTAGGATTTATATTTTAGATTCTCTGTCATTTAGCTCCAAGGTTTCCAATATATTAAATTTTTTCTCCATAGATTTTTCCACATCTGTCTGTGTTACTTCTCTTTCTTTTGTGTCCATGATATTTGATTTCCTTTTTCTTAATGGCATCTGAGAGTGGTCTTGTTGATAGCACTAATGAGAATTAATAAAGAATAAAAAGTAGAAAAAAATGAAAAAAAAGAAAAAAAATTTGGAAAAAAGAAAAAAAATCCCCAATTATAATTTATTATTTCCCTCCCCTTTTTTTTCTTCTCTTCCCCTCCTCTTCCCTCCTCCTTAGGAAAATATTGTGATAAACTGTGAATTATATTATGCTAAATGGAACAAAAACTGCCTATAACGGAGGGCCTGAGTTGTGGGGAACTGTTCAAGGGGCAAAAAAGGAAGTAGGGACCCAAAAAATGCAAAAAAGGAAAAAATTTGGGTCAAGTATAAAATGATTTGCTTGTAAATGATGGTCGACTAAGAGATACAATGAGAGGGATAAGAGAGAAACCAGAAAAAGGGGGGAAAAAAACAAACTATTGTATTAAGTGGAGCAAAGACTGAATAGAATGGAGATCCTGGGTTGGGAGGAATGCTAATGAGTTAAAAAGCGAAGTAAAAAGCACCCAAAATGCCACAAAAAAAAAACACAAAAAAAAAACTTGTGTCCCAAATTAAATAATTTCTTCGTGATTGAGGATTGAATGAGAGGAAAATTAAAAGGAGAAAAGAAGAAACTAATAGAAAGGGAGAAACAAGAAAAAGAGGAAAAGGAAAGGAAGAAAAAAGATAAAAAACAGAAAGAGAGAGAGAGTTAAGGGTTTTGGAGTGTAACTCTTATGGAGAGTAAGGAAGAAGAAAAGAAATACAGGTGCTGGGGATGGCTCCTTGGCCTCTGCCCCAGGCGCTAGAGTGTCTCTGGTCGCAGCAGAGTGACTCCCCGGAGGGGCAGAGCATCGCCCCCTGGTGGGCAGAGCGTCGCCCCTGGTGGGCGTGCCGGGTGGATCCTGGTCGGGCGCATGCGGAAGTCTGTCTGACTGTCTCTCCCCGTTTCCAGCTTCAGAAAAAAAGAAAAGAAATAAAACGAAACACTTATGGGTAGTGTATTTCAAGAAAAGGAAAGAGTAAGACGAGCAGAGAATAAAAGGACCAAGGTGGAGGAAATAGAAATAATACTAATAAAGGCAAGAAGATGAAAGAAACAAACAAACAAAAAATAGTGGAACAAATTATAAAGCCTGTGAATTTTTCTTGAATTTGAGAGATTAACTTCTTCTTCCCTTTTCTTTCCTCTCCCTCTTCCTGGTCGGTGACTCTGTACCCCAGGCTCTGCCCCTGTGGCATGCTTAGGTAGGGATTTGCAGTTGATGAGACCCGACGGCAATGTCATATATTAGGCTTCAGTCTCGTTGGTGGTCAAGGCTTGTTAGTGTTTGCAGGCTCCGACAATGAGAGAGTCCGTTTTCCCGGAGCCTCTCTCCTAGTCTCTCCTTCCTGGATTAGCAGCCTGATGATCCAGCTATGAGTCTGCCGTTACCTCTGCTACCTCTGTCTGGGGAGTAAGAGGCTTAGAGAGCTGGCAAATCCCCACTCTATCCCCACTCAACGCAGGGCTCTGGGTAAGGCTCTGGCAGTCAGAGTCACCAGCATAATCAGGCGGGGCTGGGAGCCACTTGCTCTCAAGGTGACTTTCTCTGAGCTTCCAGGCCTGTTCAGCACACCTAGCACTCTGTGGGACCACTGTCCCCAGGCTTTCCGCACTTTGTAGCCTGTTTTGGCTGGGAAGAAGATGCACTAGGTGCTGCCTGCAGTACAGGAGGTCTTAACATGTGCCAAGTCCCTCTTTTTAGCGTATATCCGAGTATGAAAGCTCTGCCAATCAGAAGTTGTCCCACCCCTTGAGCAAGAGGCACTAAAAAATATCACGCCTCTTGTCTTGGATAGCTGGACTGAGAGAGATCTTGTCAATTATAGCTGGGTAGGTCAGTTGGGAGGTGAGCAGCCTGTGGGTTAGGCTAATTTCAGTGATTGGATCCGCAGAATTTCTCCAGAATGAACTGCAAGCTGCGCGCGTGTACCTCCCCCAACGCTTGATTGTTAGCTTGAATGGCTGGGTGAGGCGCCCCTCCCGCCTAGAGAAGCTCGGGTGTAGGGAAGTTCGCTTTGGTGTACTCCCCGAGCGCCGCTGGCAGCTGCTGCTCGTGGCGCGGGTGGTTGCTCTCTGCATGGGAGGCTGGGCTGCTCGCGGCCTGGGGCGCAGGAGGCTGGGCTGCCTCCAGCGCAGTGCGCGGGAGGCTGAGCTGCTCGCTGCCGGGCGGGCGGGAGGCTGAGCTGCCCGTGGTGCGGGGCGGGCCAGAGGCTGGGATGCTTGGGTTGTGGCAGACGGGCGTTTGCTCGCGTGGGCTGATTCACCACAGGCACACTCTTTCCTCGGCTTGAACGAACGTCCGCGCTGCAGCCTAGCTACCTCCACACCCTAGCTCCTCCCGACTCTCAGTTCCAAGTGAAAAAGCAGCCTTTGCTCAGGTTAGTGAGGAAGGCAGAGAGTTTCTTTGTCCGACTTATTTCCCTCAGGGTTGATCATATATTTAGCCAATTTTTCGCTCGATCCTACCTTCGCCTTCAGGGTGTGAAACTCTCGGATGCTCCAAGGATAGATTTTTCTGTCTCTGGTTGTTGAACTTGTTGAAATTTTGGGGAGATTTTTTGGTTCGTGTCTTCATGGCGCCATTTCTATGACGTCACTCCATTCAGCCTTCTTAAAAATGGTTTGTAAGCATTAAAAATTATAACTGTAGCCACATGGCAAATCATTACAGTATAGTTTAATGTTAAGTGAAAAACACAGGATAGCAATTACTTGTACTATATGAGAATAGGCTGTGGCATTTAAATCTGGAGCAACATATGAAAACACTGCATGTAAAAAATTAGTGGAAGAAAATATACATGCTTTTTTCCTATAATGTGGTACTTTTGTATAATTATAAAAATTACATAAGTTGTTAGATTTTAATGAATGTATTTTAATGTGATAGTAACAGAAATACACTGTGGCCCTGGCCAGTTGGCTCAATGGATAGAGCGTCGGCCCGGCATGCAGACGTCCTAGGTTTGATCCCCAGTCAGGGCACACATGAGAAGCAACTATCTGCTCTTCCCTGCCCCCACTTTTCCCCTCTCACAGCCAGTGGCTCAGTTGATCTGAGCGTCAGCCTCAGGTGCTGAGAATAGCTTGGTTGGTTTGAGCATTGCCCCCAGACAGGGTTGTCCAAGAGATAATGGTCTGAGTGCATATGGGAATCTATCTCTCTATCTCCGCTCCTTTCACTTTAAAAAAATAAAAAAGGAAATGCGCTATGGTTTGTGATAGTCTATTATAAATTTCTAAGGTTAGCCTATCTATCCACTGGGTCTATAATTAATCTGCTTCAGAGACAGACACCCTCATGCACTCTTTGGGAGCCGTCTAAGTTTAGATTTTGGGCATAAGCATACATCTGTTGTTATATTCCTTATTCTAATATAGTAACAGGTAAGTCTCAGTAATATTTTTTTTCTGTTAAAATTACTTCACTGTGTCTGTGTGGATTCATAGTATATATGTTTGTGGGTAGAGAATTAATAAAACCTTTTCTTCTTCTGCATGAAAACTTGATCTTTGCTTCGTTAACTAGCAAAGTTAACTTTGCTTAGTTCCCCTGAAAGCCTGATTTTAAAAAAATGGAATGTCAAGTATGTTACTAGACAACATTGTTTATGGTAAAAAATATTCTGGATCTGGATTGGGAAAACTATAAAACTTGATGGAAGGCTTAACTTTGGACATCTTTGAGTTCATTGACTTTTTCGACAGCATGATCCCTGTGGGGTATGAGGTCTTCATCCCATATCTGTCACATATGGGTCTCATCTTCTTATGCCTGAATTGCTGACTGCTTCAGGGACTCGGCAGAAGAGAAATGCCCAGTGCTGCTGTTCTGGCAACTAGTCCCCACCCTGCAGCCTTCTGAGTAGATTGGTGTCATTGGGACTTCTTGTAGCTCTGAAACTGTTAGTTAATTCATTCAGTTCCTTGGGATGAGTGTTAGGCAGGACCGACACATGGCTTTTAGTCGTAGTTTTCAACAGTGGATTATGTTACCTTGGACAGATCACTTAATCTCTTTGAAACTCAGTTTTCTTAAGTGTTAGATAAGAAATTTGACTAATGTAATGTCTGATGTCCCTTCCAACTATAAATCCTGTAGTTTTCAAATTTTCTTATCAGTTAATTTTTAATCCTTTTTTTTTTTTTTTTTTTTTGTGGGAGCATTCCAGATTTCTTTTATCCTGGCAGATGATCAAATAGCTGAAAGCCTAAGGTTCAATAGTGTACATTCCTTCAAATTTAAATTTTGGAAAAGTTGTCACGTTATAGCTGCATAGTTCTAAAGTATATTTCCTATGCAATAGAATTTAAAGAACTTAAATGAAAAATACTCAAACTTTGGGAGGAAAAAACCAATTAGAATAAAAATTAGGAAAGCTTTTGATTATTTTAAAATTTTGTCTCAATTTCCACTTACAGGTTGTGAACTGGCTTGAAGGACCTGGATCAGAACAACTGAGAGCCCAGTGGGGGATTGGAGATTCCATTCGGGCTTCCCAGGCCCTACAGCAGAAGCACGAAGAGATCGAGAGCCAGCACAGTGTGAGCGGCTCTTTTACCTCTGCAAGTTACAGTGCTGTTCTTAATGTGTGCCTGACTAGTAGCATGTGTGGTACTGCATCAATGACAGTGGCTATAAACTGTCATAGGGGGCATAAACATCAGTGTGTTTAATCTTTGAGGCCATGAAGTACATTTTGACCACTTCGTACATATTCATTTAAAGTTTAACTTTGGTTTTATCTTCAATACAGTTTAATAACATTTATAGAAACACAATTCATGTGAAATTTTAAAAACTACAGTGACAGAAGAAAGAGTGATAGTACAAAAGTAGGACTTTTATCTATAGTCCCTGAGACAGAAGTTCTCAGAGGGAAACCTGTCCCTGCTTTTTTGGGAGTTTACATTATAACTGCATGCAAGCGCAATTCCAGAATTGTTGCATAAACATAACTGATAGGGAGTGAGTGGGGAGGGTGCAGGATATGTGTTTATTCTTTGTGCATTTAAGGGTTTATATTTGTAACTGTGAAGGAGATATGAAATCACAGTTACGGAATTGGGAAATAAATTAACCATAGGCAGATTATAGGTAATAATAGTTCAAGAGGTTTTAAAATTTAACATCTTGTTATTCAGAGGGAACTGATATATGTTAAGCTCAAGCTGTGTTATATAGTTAACTTCATTATTGCAAAAATGGTCAATTTGTACATCAGTTAGCTCACCTCCTTTTCTCTCTCACATCATATTATGGTAATTTTAAATAGATTGACTAGAAAATTGGGAAAAATAAAACTGAAATCCATTCTTTTATATCTCTTTAGATTACCTGTCTTAAAAATATGATCAATTTACACACACAGTATTCAGCCTTACACAAATATGAGGAATAAAACATTTCCCCATGAACAGATAACAAAAGAAGGCAGCCCACCTTCAAGTGCAGCTGCCAAGTAATTAAAATACAGTCTGATTGGATTTATGTATTTATAAAGGAAAAGAATGGCCTGACCTATGGTGGTGCAGCGTCCACCTGAAACACTGAGGTCGCCGGTTTGAAACCTTAGGCTTGCCTGGTCAAGGCATATATGGGAGTTGATGCTTCCTGCTCCTCCCCCATTCTCTCTCTCTCAATGAATAAATAAAATCTAAAAAAGAAAAGAAAAGCATATTCAAGAGCGAATAGGCATCTTGACCTAAGGATCTAAATGCACAACAGTGGAGAAGAGTATAAAAAAATTTATCAACAGTAATATTAAGCCTGACTAGATGGTGGCACAGTGGACAGAGTGTTGAACTGGGATACAGGGAACCCAGGTTTGAAACCGTGAGGTCGCTGGCTTGAGCATGGGCTTATCTGGCTTGAGCATAGGCTCACCAACTTGAGCACAGGATCAGTGGCTTGAGTGCAGGATCATAGACATGCCCCATGGTCGCTGCCTTGAGCCCAAGGTCTCTGGCTTGAACAAGGAGTCACTTGCTCTTCTTGTAGCCCCCCCGCCCATCAAGGCACATATGAGAAAGCAGTCAATGAACAAGCAACAAACAACTAAGATGCTGCAACAAAGAATTGATGCTTCTCATTTCTCTCCCTTCCTGTCCTGTCTGTCCCTATCTGTTCCTCTCTCTGACTCTCTCTGTCAAAATAAAATAAATAATAATAATAATGTTAAAAGTCTAGGTCCAGATGAGATTTAAGAATCATCTACGCATTATATTTCTGTAATTATTTTCTTTCCCCTTCAACTTCCCTTTTGAAGTGGTAATCTAAAAGTTGACTAGTATTAGTCAGTGTATATTTAACTAAATAAAATTAAAGAATAAATATTGACTGCTTTTTGGGGGAATAAATTTTAATTATTGACCAAGACTCATTTGCTCTTTATTAGAGATGTATTTTAACAATATCTGACATAATTGTTTTTCTTTTAATTATATAACCTGTTTAGCTTCCTTAAATTATTTTCTTTATGATATTTTCCAAATCCACTTTTAATATTCAGCTGTATTGGCAGATGAAATACACACTGTAACCTACAGGACTTGTAGTCTGGCTTAGGGAATGCTATTTAAGCAAGAGGGGTCACAAAATTTGGATACTATTTACTATATATTTGCTTTGTATTTACTGAACTATTTACTATATATTAACTAAAGATAGTAAGTATATTGTTTTTGAATTTTCCTAATTAGTTCTTGTAAGAGACTTAAAAAGAAATTCACAAAAGAAGTAGAACTATATATACAAAAGTTATATATTGAAAAGTATATTTTATATTGCATATAGCATGGATGAAATTACAAATGACATAGATTCTTGTGTTTAAATGTTTGTTTTTATATTTTTATTGTATTTATAAGTTTTAAAAATCTACTTAAGGAAACAAATTACTTAAGGATGACCCTTTTCATGTGCTTAGGTTTATTTATAATGTAAATCAATAATAAATTTCAAAACTTTTGAGTTGAAAAGGGTCTTACAGATTTTTCAAATACCAATTACCTTATGTTATACATGAAGAAACAGGGAGATTACGTTTTTTGATCAGTGGCTAGGTAGACAATGTTGAAACACCAATCTCATGATACTCAGATGAGATCCTTTCTCCCTCTCCCACCCCATCTCTATGCTCCCTCTCTCCCTCCCTCCCTCCCTTCCTCCTTCTGTCCTTCTCCCCCCTGTCAGAGAAACATACTAAATTTTATGGACTTGCTTAAGATGTAGCTTTTTTCTTTTTCATTCTTCTACCCTTAATACTTGAGGACATATACATTTTTTTAAGAGAGAGACAGACAGACAGACAAATAGGCAGGAAGGAAGGGAGAGAGATGATGAGAAGCATCAACTCATAGTTGCAACACTTTAGTTGTTCATTGATTGCTTCTCATACGTGCCTTGACTGGGGAGCTCAAGCTGAGCCAGTGACCCCTTGCTCAAGCCAGCGACCTTTGGGCTTCAGCCAGCAACCATGGGATCATGCTGATGATTGCACTTTCAAGCCTGCAACCTCGGGGCTTTGAACCTGGGACCTCAGCGTCCCGGTTCGATGCTCTATCCTCTCTGCCACCACCAGTCAGGCTGCATATACATTGACATCTTCATTCATATGACATCTGCATATACATAGACATGGTGGCCAAAGAAAAGAAACATTGATGGCTTATTATGAATCTCATTTTTAAAACAATGTAACACCTGGAATTTGTTTCAAAATTGGGAGGTGGGACAGGTTGGATGGGACAGATGAATCAGGATTGGCCATGAGTTGAAAATGATTAAAGCTATATGGTTTATGGGGTTTCATGTAGTTTACCCTTGAACAATGAGGAGATTAGGGTCATGGACTCCCCTCCCTTCCACATCACTGTCGAAAATATGCATGTAACATTTACTGTCCCCAAATTTACTAATAGCCCACTGTTGATTGGAGGCCTTACCAATAACATAGTTGATTAGCACATATTTATATACTGTATAGTATTAAGAAAATTATAAGGAAAATACATTTATAGTATTTATTGGGGAAAAATCCATGTATAAGTGGATGTATGCAGTTCAGACCTGTGTTGTTGAAAGTCAACTGTACTGTTTTTTCCACTTTTGAGTAGACTTGAAATTTTTCATTCTAAAAGGTTTATAAAAGAGAATTGTACCATTTTGACCAATAGATGGCACTGCATTATCACCTTGAGACTAAGTTGATGCAGGATGAGTAAGTAGACTAGCTCATGATGGTTAAGATAGTCGAATATTTTACTAAAAGCTTTCTTTTCTGTGTGTAAACAAAATTCAACACTTCAAAAAATAGAATTGTTCAGGTTTTATGAAATTATGACAAAATTTTAGTATATTGATTGGCTAATAGGAGTAGAATTTAGAGAAAATTAACATCATTTTGTGTTAAACATTTTGGCAAGTACTAGATCAGGGGGCCAGTTCACTGTCCCTCAAACCGTTGGAGGGCTGGACTATAAAAAAACTATGAACAAATCCCTATGCATACTGCACATACCTTATTTTAAAGTAAAAAAACAAAATGGGAACAAATACAATATTTAAAATAAAGAACAAGTAAATTTAAATCAATAAACTGACCAGTATTTCAATGGGAACTATGGGCCTGGTTTTGGCTAATGATATGGTCAATGTGCTCCTCTCACTGACCAACAATGAAAGAAGTGCCCCTTCCAGAAGTGCGGCGGGGGCTGGATAAATGGCCTCAGGGGTCCGCATGCAGGCCGTAGTTTGGGGACCCCTGTATTAGATTTAGATTCTTCCCAAAAGCATAATTCAGAAACAAAGCTAAAAAAAATATGTTAGCCAAGAATCTATTTATATTTTTTTTAAAAATCATTGGCTTTTGTATAGAGAATAGAAAGTAGGGACAAACAGTGAAATAGGAAGACAAGAGGCTGATAGAATGGAAGCGGAAGAAGTAATGAAAGGAGATGTGGTGCTTGAGAGGAGGGAGAAGAGGTGGTCTGGAAGTAGTAAAGATGACTGAGGCAGCTATCCCCCACCTCGAGGCTGTGGCATGTCAGCTGTGAGAACGAAAACAGCAGTCAGAGCATGCAGGGCTGACTCCTTTGTGTGGACGGATTTCAGGGAAAGCAGGAAAGGCTAGGATGAGGCTATGGGAGAGTTGGCTGTTCATAGGAGTGAGTTTCAGGGATTGCAGTGGAAGGATTTAAGGCTTGGGGACTTTTTGTCTCAAATAATTTTTTTGAAAATTCTTTTGTATGTTATTTAGTCCATCTGGAAGAATTATAAAATATGTTCTCCAGGAACTAATTTTATCCTTAATTTACTTTAAAATGTCTCTATTATAGGAATGGTTTGCAGTATATGTGGAGCTTAACCAGCAAATTGCAGCACTCTTAAACGCTGGGGATGAGGAAGATCTCGTGGAACTGAAGTCCCTGCAACAGCAACTTAGTGATGTTTGCTATCGACAGGCCAGTCAGCTGGAATTTAGGCAAAACCTCTTACAAGCGGCTCTTGAATTTCATGGGGTTGCCCAAGATGTAAGTGTCTACTCTGATTGATTTTCTGTTCTTCAAATTATCTGAAACCTTATCTGCACATAATTTTTGCAGGTTTGCATGTCTCCTAATTATTTTTCTGAAACAGTAAAATAATGTACTGGTGGGGAAATGAGATAAAGTCTTTGATTTTGTTTTAAGTCAATCTGCATGCAACTAAACCTTTTTTGTTTACATAATGTCCCAACTAGATGTATTTTATTTATCTTGTTTCTCAGTGTTTATGCTTTATAACATAGAACACAGTGGACGTTTCAATACTCTAGTACAGTCTGCTGACCTGGATATATTGCTCTGTGGTCCTGGTGCATGCATCTGTGTGTTCTTTCAGATAACATGTATTCTAATTATTCATTCTTGTCTTTTAACAGCATAGTCTTTTTCAAGTATAACTGTGATAACCTCATTAGATAAAAACCTCATTAATCATTAAACACTGTAGATGCTGTTTACATCAGGGTTATCTCTTTGGTGTCCCTCTGCTTTAGTTGTCTCAGCAGTTGGATGGCTTATTAGGGATGTTGTGCGTAGATGTAGCACCAGCTGATGGAGCATCGATTCAGCAAACTTTAAAACTGCTTGAAGAGAAGCTGAAAAGTGTTGGTAAGCAGATTTTAAAAATGCTGAAACATAAGGGTTCTTTTAAAAATATATCATTACCATCGTTAGACAAGTTACTGTATACTGAACTGATAATTATTTACAGGAAACACAGGAAAAATTAATATAAAAAAGTTTTTTTTTCCTTTTAAGGATGTAATTTATGCTAAAATTTATATTTTTTAGTTTACTCCTCTTCATTGGACCTTTAGCCTTTCTTCTTCACCCCGCTATATTTATAGGAGCTATGTCTTGCATATACTACGAGCAGTTATTTTGTAGTGCATGCATAAACTGTAATTAGCTGTGAAGTGTTCTGTGGTGAACCCTGTATGCCCCAAATTGTGTTTTATGCAGTGATTTTCGTTGTTGCTATATCCTAACCTTGTGAAAAAATAGTTGGTTTGGTTCTGTGCATATGTTTCTCCAGACTGGCAATATAGCCAAGATGATATACTCTCGGGGGGGAGGGGGGGGTGTCCAATTTCATTAAGCTAGTTCTCTCAGTTGACAACCAGGCCTTGTAAAATATAGTAGAGTAGTAAATACAGTGACTTTCCCTAGGGCATGATTGGAGAGATAGATAGTAGATGTAAAAATCAGAAGTAGGGGTGGATTGAGTGGGACAGGAGGGCAAAGGGGAATGTAGGAGAAACAGAAACCTAAGGCAGAGATTTAATAAATGCTAACATATGATTAAACTAAATTAATTAATTATTGAAAAGGATTTGAAGTAATAGGTTTGAAAAATCATGTTTGTATTGTCATTTTGTTTGTTGGAACCTTTGTTATTTTAGCATATTACATATTTAGTATTTAATATGCCAGATGGAATGTATTTGAAAATGTCAGCAGTTTAAAAAAGAAAAGAAATGCCTTTATACTTCTCTAATTTGGAATATTGTAAACATATACTAAGTATTTCTTCTTGTTGGGCATAAACTAGATAGTGTCTATTCTCAAAATATTTAGCATTCTTTAATGTTGCTTGAATGATTCCAAGTCTTGCAGCTCATACCTTTTTTTGAACAAAATATTTGCCTTGTTCTCCAAAAAATTGGACTACATAAAAGCAGAAAGAAAAAAATTTAAAACTCTTGGAAATTTTCATACTTTCTTTCTGCTTTCAGTTTTTTAAAAGTAATTATTATATCTGGAAATTTACCCCTTAGGAATTCTCTTTAAGGAAAATTTGATATTGGGTTTGGGGGCACACCAGTTTGAAACACATTGAAAAGGGTGTTATTGCTCAAAATATTCAGAGGACTCCATCCCAAGATCATTTAATATATAAAACTGTCATACTTAGAATCCTAGTACGGTATCTGTGAGAGGGTTTACTTGAGGAAGGGAAAGTATTTTTGTTGTTTAAGAGATTAAATCTAGTAATTTTTTTTTTTAGATGTAGGATTGCAAGGTTTGCGTGAAAAAGGTCAAGGTCTTCTGGATCAGATCTCCAATCAGGCGTCCTGGGCCTATGGAAAGGATGTAACCATTGAAAATAAAGAAAATGTGGATCATATACAAGGAGTGATGGAAGATATGCAGCTGAGGAAACAAAGGCAAAGTTTGACTGTTAATGTTAATTTTTGCTAAGACAACATATAATACTTAAAACAAAAGCTGATATAATTTATATTTTCTATTCAAAGTTTTTACCTGTTAATAGTAGACATTGTAGTAAGTTTTTGATGAATATAATAATTGTGTATAATTATACTAACAAATAATGATAATTTGTTCAGCTAATGAATGGGTTCATTTTCTCTTTTACTAAGTAGTAAAAAATTTCAGTTAAACTCAAATACTTTGTATTCCTATTCCCAGTGTAGCCAATGACTCTTCTGTGTTTTAAGAAAACCCTTTTTGGAGAAATTTGCTTTTCAACTATCATTTGGTTTATTTGGACTTACATTTGCCATCTACACTGATCTATTTATTCATCTAAACTTCTTAACAAATTGTCATATATCCACTGTTGTCATATTTGCTGTAGGAGGGTTAGACTGTAGACTCTAATGTTGGAGTAAGATGATGAATGGGATGGCTAAGGGTATGATGATTAGTTTAGTTGCATTTGATACAGAGCTAGGAATTTAAAGGAGTCTTTGAAAACTCAGTTCACAATAACAATTGCAAACTATAGTTGTTTCTCTGCATCTGGTTCCAGGACCCTCAGAACTAAAAATTCACAGATACTCAAGTCTCTTATATGAAATGGTGTATTTTCATATAACCACGAACATTCTCTTATATACTATAAATCATCTCTAGATTACTTATAATACCTAAAAGCTATGTAAATAGTTGTTATACTCTATTGAGGGAATAATGACAAGAAGAAAAGTCCATACATCTTCAGTATAGATACAACTGTCGTAGGCCTAACTACATAGTACACGTCAGCAACATAGTATTTTTTGTGACTACTTTCCATGTTAAACTCTATGTACCTTACACATTATCTACTTTATTTTTTCTGAATCTGTCAGAAAAGTAACAAATGCTTTTCCATTTACAGAGCACTCTATGAAAACCATTTTGTGAGGGCACTAATACATATTTTTCCTTAAAAATCACTGTAATTTTTACTACATAATAAATGTCAGCAACTGCATAACTTTCTTTCTTTCACGTCATCAACAAAACCTACAGAAACTCTCCCTGTACATCGCAGAGAAATAGTCATCAGGCAGGTATTTCTTCTACTCTCGTGTCTGTGAATTTATCCATTTCATTATTCGATCTCATCACAAAGGATGATATATCTCTGCTCTTACCAAAGCCAGTCTTTCCATGTGCTCTCATGGAAATCAATTTCTCCTCACTCCATCAATTCCCATTCTTTACTCTGATCCCTGTCTGTCATTTAAATGCTTAAGTCTCTCCTATTAAAAAAGAATCTAAACACACATGTATACACTTTCCTCTTTAACTCTTTGTCTTCTAGCCCTGGAGCCCTCCTTCTTGATAGTTAAGTCATTTTACTTTTTAACCCTGCTCAGTCTCGCTTCTCTCACCATTTCACGGATTTTGCTCTTACTGATGTCTCCAGTGACTTTGTAGTTGCCATATGTAATAAATGCTTGATCTTACTGAAAATCCAGGAATACTTTTAGTCCTAACTTTGCGTGACCACTCTGAATACCTTAGACACAAGTGAATTTGTCTTCTTGAAACTTCCTGACATCCTTGTCTTTTTTCAAGACATTTTCATGGTCCTCTTTCTGACACTCTGTTTCTTCTCGGTTTTTACTGTTTTCTTTGTCTTCTAACTCAGTGGTTTTCAACCACTGGTCTTGGACCAGTGCTTATTTGCCAGAAATTATATATAATCTTCATATAATATGAGGGTGGTTAACTCTTTCGTGGACTGACAATGGTCATGAACCAGTGGTTGAAAACCACTATCTGGCCTTGGCCAGTTGGCTCAGTGGTAAAGCATTGGCATAGTGTGTGGATGTCCAGGGTTCGATTCCCGGTTAGGGCACACAGAACTGCCTATCTGCTTCTCCACCCCTCCCCTCTCGCTTCTCTCTCTCTCTTCACCTCCTGCAGCCATGGCTCAATTGGAGAGAGTTGGCCCCAGGCTCTGAGGATGTCTCCATGGCCTCCCCTCAGGTACCAAGAAGAACTTGGTTGCTGAGCAAAGGAGCAAGGCCCCAGATGGGTAGAGCATCTCCTCCTAGTGGGCTTTCTGGGTGGATCCCAGTCAGGGAGCATACGGAGTCTGTCTCTGCCTTCCCTCCTCTCACTTAATTTAAAAAAAGAAAAGAAAAGAAAACCACTATCTTACATTGTTTTTAGCTTCAGAGTTTAGAAATAATTATCATCCTCTTTACCACCCCTACCCTTCAGTTCTTTTTAGAATTATTTTAACCAAGTTGCATTTTAACAATATGCTATAGAATTTTATTGACGGCATCCTTATAAAAATAGCCTTGTGACAGTGATTTCTGTATTGTTATTAGGCTTTTTTAAGGAACATCAACTGTAGTGGAGCCCCATAGCTCCAGGTTAACTTGTTATTGGTATTTGGGATTGCAGTGAGAATTCTCCTTCCCACCGAGAGTACATAGAATTGCAGGGGATTGAAGGGAAGGGTCAGAGCTGAGTTAGGCTGAGATATCCTAAAAGTTTAATCTGTATATTATCCAGGCAGACCGTAGTATATTTAAAAATGTCCTATATTGTGTTTTTCTACAGCCAGAGAGCAATAGAAATTTTTTTCTTCTTAAGGACATAGGTGGACTTTGGTTTCTTTTATTCAAAATTAGATGATACTATGAGTAGTGTAACATATTGAAAAGTGTTCATTTTATTTCCTTGAACATTATCCTCTAGATTAGTATTTGAGAAACTTTGCATTTTTATCTTTGAAGCTGGTTTAATAATAATTGGCAATGGAGGTTTCTTTGGGTTTTAAATGCTTTGCTTCAGTACTTTGCACAATCCATGCTATTCTCAAGAGGGCTTGTGATTCAGTATTCTTCAGGTATTTAGGGCGTTTGATGTGATGTAGAGATAGATATCCTTAAAATTCTTAAAAATCAACACAAAATAGTTAGTTTCCATAGTGTTAGTATACTATAAAATGTGTGTGTATACTATATACAGATAATGATGTTATGATAGTTATCAACAAAACCGATGTGCTATCCAAAATTTTTGTTTGGGTTTATTAGATGTGAAGACATGGTAGATGTGCGAAGGTTAAAGATGCTTCAGATGGTACAGTTGTTTAAGTGTGAAGAAGATGCTGCCCAGGTAAGGATCAGTCTGGTGTAGTTGTTTTTTAAGATTGAGTTTACCTAATGATAAGCAAAAGTGTGCTTTTCCTGGTCCTTAGAAAATAACATTAAGTCAGATTCTAGTTTATGTTCTTGAAATAATAAAGTTTTGTATTCCCAGTTATCTTACTGGTCTTATTTGATTTACCTTCTTAAAAAATCTTCTGTTGGGATTATTTATTACTTATTATTGTTGACTTGTTATCATTTATATCCCAGGATAAAGGCTGGATAGCACATTGCTTTTTTTAACCCATAATAGAGTTTTTCAACTATGTAAACAATTTGCTTTTTGTAGTTAGCATCAGGGAAATCATTTCTGCTTGACATAGAAGAAATATATGATTTTAAATGGTAACATAAATATGTCTGAGATTCCAATAAGATCTATATTACATAAGTATTTCATCTTCTATTGTAAATCATATGATAACAATTTTAAAAGAGTGATTCTCTTTCATGGATCTTTAGATTTTTAAAATTTTTGAGTGGGAGGTGGGTTCATTAATTCATGTAGCTAGTCATTGAATGAAATAAGTTATTAAGAACTTAGGCTATAACTAATAGATTAAGTAATTATGTAATAGTACCTTTCTTTTTATAAATGTGGTATTTTGATATAATAAGTAAAGACTTATGGATCCAGCTTCACTGTTATTTCTTTCCGTTTAGGCGGTAGAATGGCTGAGTGAACTTCTGGATGCTCTGCTTAAGACCCACATCAGATTGGGTGATGATGCTCAGGAAACGAAAGTTTTACTGGAAAAGCATAGAAAATTTGTGGATGTCGCACAGGTGCAAAATTGGTTATCTTTCTTTTCTACAAGCTCAGTGTTTGAATAGCTTTCTGCATGATTATAATGTAACTTAACCCTCCAAGTCCAAGAAGGTTAGTTATGTTATTCCAGAAATATCATAGAACTAAGAAAATGTCAGCTGATGCATCAGAACTAGCCCACATCAATGTGAGAGGGTTTATGTTTCCCTGAATAAAGGTTCTGTGTGCTCCTTGTGATATATATATTACAGAATTTTTTAGGCAGTCCCAACTGTTCATTCATGAAAGTTAATATGAAATACATGTTAATACCAGTTGGTCAGAAACCCCAGTTTCTACATCTCAATGACGTTAGTATAGCAACACAGGTTTTTCTGTTGTTGTGGAAAGTGTCTTTAATTTCCCTAATAATTTAGTTCACACTGTAACAGTTGTGGCTTCCTATATGGAATATAGAGTGCCTGTTTTCACCCACTTGTCTTAGTTAATGACTGAACAGACACTCTTTTTGGCCTGTGGAATTGAACAGATTGAGATGAAAACAGAAGAAACTTGCTGAAAACTAACTAAAAGTACTGCTTCCCCTTCATGATTTATGCATGCCGATAATTTGTAGTAATAAGTTCCAGTGAAGTCGTTCGGTATTGATTTCCAGTAGTGCACTTGATTGCAACCACATTCCTCTTGCACTTTCCCATCCTCTTTTCAGAATTCTTTTACTATAATTTCATGTTTACTCTCTTTTTTAGAGTACTTATGACTATGGAAGACAGTTGCTACAGGCCACAGTTGTGTTGTGCCAGTCTTTGCGCTGCACGTCTCGGTCCTCCGGGGATACACTTCCTCGGCTGAACAGAGTATGGAAACAATTTACAATAGCATCTGAAGAGAGAGTGCACAGGCTGGAAATGGCTATTGCATTTCACTCAAATGCTGAAAAGGTTTGCTTTTTCAAAAATGTGGTCACAGTGGTATTGTGTGTTTTTAAAATGTGTTAATCTTAATCATGTAATTATGTGATTAGTCTGTTTTTTAAAAATTATATTCATTGTTTAAAGTTTGTTTAGATATATTGTTTTAGAGAGTTCAAATCAAATCCTCTTAGTAATTGATACCAGTGGCGGAGTACAGTGGTTTTATAAATTCAAAACCATTCAGCCTGGTCAGTGGCTTGGGGGATAGAGCGTCACCCCGAAGTGCCGGCGTCATAGGTTCAAGTCCTGGTCAGGGCATGTGTGAGAAGCAATCAGTGGGTGCACCACTAAGTGGATGCTTCTCTCTTTCTTTCTCTCTCTCTTTCCCTCCCTCCCTCCATCCCTCCCTTTATTTCTCTGAAAAAGCAAAACAAAACAGAAAACATTCAGTAGTTCTCTGTCTCCTGTGCTTCTCTCCTCACAAACTTACTGCCCAGAATGTACTGTCCATTCTTTAGGATGTCATGGTTCCCATCTCACTCATAATGCCAGGAGCGGAGACTTTGCTTTAGTAACTGCTATAAATTGTCCAACTATTTAAAAGAACACTTTGTAATTTTTTATATTCAAAATAGAGTCTGTCCAACTAAAATGAGAATAAGGGTGAAAATCTAAAACCTTCATGTGTTATTTTTTAAAGAGTAATTCTAGAATTTATTATGTAATGAGGTATTTACTCCCAGAAATCAGAAAGGAATGAACAGTGTCACTGGGCAGTCTTTAATAGAACCTTTTTCTTACTTCGCACAGAGATCTCCATTTCCATTCTGCAGAGGAGCTTGATTATGTAGGTAGCTTTGTTTTGACCACTTACAATGGAAGTTTACATGTAGGGGATGGTTAGTACAATTTAAGATATGCGAAACTCGAGTTGTAGATGTGATAGCCTCATCTGTTGAACAGAAGAGGTGTTACCAGGAACCCTAGGAATTAAGCAGTTTCTGTTTGTGTTAAGAAGTACATTTATTGGGAAATGTTCATAGTGAACTCTTTCTGAACTGGTCAGTGAACTTGACAGGTCAGTGCTTTAGTTTAAAATGGAACTAATGATAAACTAGGCAAAATGGCTTAATTTGTTCATCTACTGATTATTTTAATGAAAACTTTTTTATAGGAGTATAATATTAACTTAGTATATAGGTCATAAATGTTCTGCTCAGTTAATTTTAACAAAGTGAACACACCTGTGTAATCAGTGCACAAATACAGAATGTTACCAGCACCTCAGAGGCTTCCCCAGTCCCTCCCTCCAGTGCAGTGGTGACCACTGATGCTATGTCTAGAATCATTGAAAACTTTCTGGGATACTGCTTTTTAAAGGTAGCAGTAAGAACATTTTAAAATCTAGGCTTCTTTAACATGTCATATAAGAATATATATGGTTGGTAGTTTTTTAAATAAAAGTTAACATTTCTATTTTTTCTATTCTATGGCCTTTATCATGCTTATTTTTATTTATTTTTTAATCTTATTTAGAAAATTAACTTTAACAGGGTTACATTGATCAATTAGAGTACATAGGTTACAGGTAAACATTTTTATAGCATTTGAACTGTTGATTATGTTATATACCTATCACCCAAAGTCAAATCATTTTCTGTCACCTTATATTTGTCCCTCTTTACACCCTTCCCCTCACGCCTCCCCCTGGTAACCACTTCACTTTTATCTATGTCCATGAGTCTCAGTTTTATATCCTACCTATGTGTGAAATCATAGTTCCTAGCTTTTCATGATTTACTTACTTCACTCAGTATAATGTTCTCCAGGTTCATCCATGTTGTCATAAATGTCACTATGTCATCATTTCTTATGGCTGAGTGTTAATCCATTGTATATATGTACCACATCTTCTTTATCCAATCCCCTATTGAGGGACACTTTGGTTGTTTCCATGCCATGGCCACTGTGATGAACATGGGGGTGCATGTGTGCTTTACATATCAATATTTTCGAGTTTTTGGGATAACCAGTAGATGGATTGCTGGGTCATATAGTAGTTTTATTCTTAATTTTTTGAGTAACCACCATACTTTCTTTCATAATAGTTGTACTAATTTGCATTTCCACCAGCAGTGTTTCTCCACAGCCTCTCCAACACTTTTATTTTTGGGGAGGTTTTTGATAGTTGTTTCTATTTCTTCCCTGCTTATCGGTTTAGGCTTTCTGCTTCTTTATGACTCAGTCTAGGAAAATTGTACCATTCTAGGAATTTATCCATTTCTTCTAGATTGTTAAATTTGGTGGCATATAGTTTTTCATAGTATTCTACAATAATTCTTTGTATATCTATGATATCTGTGGTGATTTCTTCTCTTTCATTTTGGACTTTGTTTATATGAGTCATTTCTCTTTTTTCCTTAGTGAGTCTTGCCAAGGGTTTGTCAATTTTGTTGATCTTTTCAAAGAACCAGCTTCTTGTTTTATTAATTTTTTCTATAAAATTTTTCTGTTCTCTATTTCGTTTATTTCTGCTGATTTTTATTATTTCCTTTCTTTTGCTGGTTTTGGAATGCCTTTGTTCTTCTTTTTGTAGTCCTTAAGATGTGAAGTTAAGTGGTTTACTTGAGCTCTCTCTTGTTTGTTTATATAGGCCTGTAGTGATATGAACTTCCCTCTTATTACTGCTTTTGCTGCATCCCAGAGATTCTGATATGTTGTATTGTTATCTTTGTTTGTCTGTATGTATCTTTTGATCTCTGCCTTTTTTTTATTTTTCTTTCTTTTTATTTCTTTCTTTGTATTTTTCTGAAGCCAGAAATGGGGAGGCAGTCAGACAGACTCCCGCGTGCGCCCGACAGGGATCCACCCGGGACACCCACCAGGGGGCGATGCTCTGCCCCTCCGGGGCGTCGCTCTGTTGCGACCAGAGCCATTCTAGCACCTGAGGCAGAGGCCACAGAGCCACCCTCAGCGCCCGGGCAAACTTTGCTCCAATGGAGCCTCAGCTGCGAGAGGGGACGAGAGAGGCAGAGAGGAAGGAGTGGGGGAGGGGTGGAGAAGCAGATGGGTGCTTCTCCTGTGTGCCCTGGTTGAGAATTGAACCTGGGACTCCTGCACACCAGGCTGACACTCTACCACTGAGCCAACCGGCCAGGGCCTTTGATCTCTGCTTTTATTTCTTCTTTGACCTACTCATTTTTTAAAAGTATGTTGTTTAGTTTCCACATTTTTGTGGGTTTGTTTACCTCTTTTTTGCAATTAAATTCTAGTTTCAAGGCTTTATGATCAGAGAATATGCTTGGTATAATTCCAGTCTTTCTGAATTTGTTGATATTATTTTTGTGGCCCAACATATGGTCAAGTCTTGAGAATGTTCCATGTATACTAGAGAAAAATGTATACTCTGGCACTTTGGGATGAAATGTCATGTAGATGTCTATCATATCCAATTGTTCTAGTGTTTCGTTTAAGGCCAATATTTCTTTATTGATTTTCTGTTTGGATGAACGATCTAGAGCCGTCAGCGGTGTTTTGAGGTCTCCAAGTATGATTGTATTTTTGTCAGTTTTTGTTTTTTGGGCAGTTGGTAACTGTCTTATATATTTTAGTGGTTCTTGGTTTGGTGCATATATATTAAGAAGTGTTGTGTCTTCCTGGTTCAATGTCCCCTTTATCATTATGAAATGACCGTATTTGTCTCTGATTACCTTTGCTGTCTTGTAATCAGCATTGTTGGATATGAGTATTGCTATACCTGCTTTTTTTTGGATGTTAAGAGTATTGTTTTCCAACCTTTCACTTTGAATTTGTTTTTATCCTTGTAGCTTAGATGTGTTTCTTGTAGGCAGCATACAGTTGGATTTTCTTTTTAAATCCATTCTGCTACTCTGTGTCTTTTTATTGGTAAGTTCAATCCATTTACATTTAGTGTAATTATTGACACTTGAGGGTTTCTACTGCCATTTTATATATTGCTTTCTGATAGTTTTGTATCTTGTTTGATTCTTCTCTTTTGTTTTTCTATCATTTGTATTTGTTTGGTTGTAATCTATACTTTTTTCCTCTGTTACTTTTTTCAAGCCATGTGCTTCTGTGGTGGTTTTTTCCAGGGGTGGTTACCATTAAGTAATAGAAAGGACACATATCATGTTCATTGTAGTACATTATCTCATGAGTGCTTCTGCACTCCATCCTCCTTTGATACTGTTAATCTTTGTCCTCTCCCCTGTTTTGTTTATGTTGTCACAGATTAATCTTGTTTTTATTGTGATCTTGTTGGAGCTTTTACTTGTAGTTTTGTTTTGTTGTGTTCTCTGGTTGGAAAACCTCCTTTATTATTTCCTGGAGTGGGCGTTTTCTGGTGATAAATTCCCTCATCTTTTCTGTATCTGTGAATGTTTTTATTTCTCCTTCACATTTGAAGGATAGCTTTGATGGGTATAGTATTCTTGGCTGAAAGTTCCTCTCTTTCAGAACTTTAAATATTGGGGTCCACTCTCTTCTAGCTTGTAGTTTCTGCTGAGAAATCTGATGATAATCTAATGGGCCTTCCCTTATATGTTGTATTCTTCTTTTCCCTGGCTGCCTTGAGAATTTTTTCTTTGTCATTGGTTTGTGCCAATTTCATTATGATGTGCCTTGGAGTAGGTTTGTTAGGGTTAAGATAACTCGGTGTTCTGTTTGCTTCTTGAATTCGAGGCTTTAGTTCTTTCCACAGGCTTGGGAAGTTCTCGTCTATTATTTGTTTGAATATGTTCTCCATTCCATTATCTCTCTCTTCTCCTTCTGATATACCCATTATTCTTAATGTTGCTCTTTCTGATGGAGTCAGACAATTCCTGTAGGGCTTTCTCTTTTATTTTAATTTGTGAGTCTCTCTCTTCTTCTCTCCTTAGTGTCTCTAGTTGCCAGTCTTCTAGGTCACTAATTCTCTCCTCTATCTGGCCTGTTCTATTAGCTAAGCTTGTTACTTCATTTTTCAGTTCATGAATTGAGTTTTTCATCTTTGTTTGATTCGTTTTCATAGTTTCAGTTTCCTTGGTGATGTATTCTTTCTGTTCGTTGAATTGTTTTTTGAGTTCCTTAAGTTGCCTTTCTGTGCTTTCTTGTATATCCCTGAGTATTTTAGTACTTCTATTTTAAATTCTCTGTCATTTAACTCCAAGGTTTTCAAGCTATTGAAGTTTTATTCTATAGATTTTCCCTCATTTATCTGAGCTACATCTCTGTCTTTTTAATTCATGATATTCTATTTATTTTTCCTTAATGGCATTTGAGAATGGTATTGTTAATAACACTGATAAGAGCTGATATAAAAATTAAAAAAAATTTTTTGAGAAAATACAGTGAAAAACTGAAAATTCTATTGTGTTAAGTGAAACATAAACTACATAGAACTGAGGGCCTGAGTTGGGGGGAAGTGACAAGGAGGCAAAAACGAGGTAAGAACCCACAAAATGCCACATGAAAAATATTTGGATTAAGAGTTAAATAATTTGTACATGATGGTCTAATGAGAGAAATAGTGAAAGAGAAAAGAAGAAAAAGAGAAAAAAGAAATAATACAGTGAAAAATGAAAATTCTTTTGTTTTAAGTGGAACAAAAACTACATAGAATGGAATGTCGGAGTTAGGGGAAATGCTAATGAGGTGAAAAGTGAAGTAAAAAGCTCACAAAATGCCACAAAAAGAAAAAATTTGAATCCAGAATAAAATAATTTGTGAGAGAGGATCCAATGAGAGAAAAAGTGAAAGAGAAAAAAAGAAAAAGAGAGAGAGAAAAAGAAAAAAGAAGAAAAAGAAAGAAAAAAGGATGAAAAATATAACATTTATGGGTAATGAAGTTCAAAATGAAAAGAGAATAATAAAACAGGAAGAGGATAAAATGTCCAAGGTGGAAGGAAAAAAATTAAAAAATGAAAGAAAATAAATGGAAAAAGTTATAAAGACTGTGGATTTTTTTCTGGTTTTGAGAGGTTATCTTCTTCCTTTTCCTTTCGTCTCTCTCTTTTTGGCTGGTAGCGCTGTACCCCAGGTTCTACCCCTGTGGCACTCTTAGGCAGAGATTTGCAGTTGATGTGTTGCTATGGTGATGACATAAACTAGGCCTCCTGCCCGTTGGTAGTCGGGGCTTGTTAGTGTTTGCAGGCTCTGACAATGGGAGAGTCCATTTTCCCGGAGCCTCTCCCCAAATCTCTCCTTCCTGAACCAGCAGCCTGGGACCCAGCTGTAAAGTTGCCCCAGCCACTGCCTGGAGAGCAAGGGGCTCTAAGAGTTGCCGAATCTCCCCTCTATCCCTGCTCAAAGCAGAGTTCTGGATAAGGCTTTGCCAGCCAGAGCCACCAGTATAATCAGGCAGAGCTGGGAGCTGATTGCCTTTCAGTTGTCTTTCTATGAGCCTCGGGCATGTCTAGTATGCCTCAGTGCTCTGTGAGTCTACTCTCTCCAGGCTTTTTGCATTTTATAACCTGTTTCAGCTGGCAGGAAGATGTCCCAGTCACTGCCTGCAGAGCGAGAAGCCCTAAAAGCTGACAAGTCCCTCCTCCAGGTCTGTTCAAAGCACAGCCGCTGGGTATGAAAGCTTTACCAACCAGAGCCACCAGCTAAGGCAGGCAGGGGAATGAGCTGACTTCTGGTCAGGCTCCTTTCTAAGGTTCCCCAAGTATGTCTAGTTAAAATTTGCCTCAGCGCTCTGCGGGTCTCCTTGGGTCTGCTCTCCACAGGCTTCTCCCTTGTTGGGAAGCCTACAGCCCAGCCCACCCAACTTCTGCAGTGCTCTCTGAGGTCTGTTCTGTGGGACTGTGCTTTTTTGCTTAGGTTGCAGCCCTGGAAAAGAAGGCTTTGTCAGCCAGAGCCACCAGCGTAAGCCAGCCGGGCAGTGAGCAGACTGTGGGTTAGGCTCCTTTTATCATTATGAAGGTATGCTCTCTGGAGGCTGCTGCATTCCCTTCCCCCCACCACTTCTGAAGTTTTCCTCTGTGGGAGTTTGCTTTGTTAGCCTGTATAGCTGTATGGCCCTGCCCAGACAAGTCCCGGCGTAAGGAAGCCGGCTCTGGGCACTTCCCATGCACTGTTGTTTGGGAAGCCAGGCTTATACATAATCTCTGGCCACAACCCACACAGGGGGCCACTGCTGACCGTCTCCGACCCAGCGCCTCTGTCCGGAACGTGCCCGAAGCGCCAGGTGGATCCACTCGCACGCTGCCTGCACTCGCTGACCAGGAGACCAGGAGTAAACAAAGCCCAAAACCGCTCTGGTATGAGTCTCTGCAAGCAACCCTCTCCCCCACCTCTGCCAGGGTTTGCTGCTGGCATTAGCTTCGTGTTGGTGAACTCAAGCAGAGCTGCAGCACAGTCTCTCCTTGGCTTGAACATCTCTGCCCTAGCCAGCTTTTTCTCTCTTCCCTCGCCCACCCTTCCTCTCAGTTCCAAGTGAAGACAGCCCATCCTCAGATCAGTGAGGAAAGCGGAATACTCTATTCTCCGTCTTAATTCCTTCAGAGTGGATTATATATTCAGCCACCTTTTCGCCCAGTCATACCTTTGTTTGATGTATGTGTATTTCAGATGCTCCTGGGATTGTTTTTCTGTCTCTAGTTGTTGAACTTGTTGAAATTTCAGGCAGAGGTTTCGGGAGCACCTCTGACGTCACTCCAGCCTCTCCAATACTTATTACCCATCTTGTTGGTAATAGCCATTCTGACAGGTGGGATGTGGAACCTCATTGTAGTTTTGATTTGCATTTCTTGAGTAAACTAGTGAAGATGAGCATCTTTTCATATATCTGTTAGCCATTTGTATGTCCTCTTGGGAAAAGTGTCTGTTCAGGTCCTCTCATTTATTGATTACTTTTTTTTTTTTTTACAGAGACAGAGTCAGAGAGAGGGATAGATATGGACAGACAGACAGGAACAGAGAGAGACGAGAAGCATCAATTATTAGTTTTTTGTTGCGACACCTTAGTTGTTCATTGATTGCTTTCTCATATTTGCCTTGACCATGGGGCCACAGCAGACCGAGTAACCCCTTGCTCAAGCCAGCGACCTTGGGTCCAAGCTGGTGAGCTTTGCTCTAACTAGATGAGCCCGCGCTGGCGACCTCAGGATCTCCAACCTGGGTCCTCCGCATCCCAGTCTGACGCTCTGTCCACTGCGCCACCGCCTGGTCAGGCTCCTCTCTCTTTTTTAATTGGATTTTTTGCTTTTTTGTTCCTGAGCTTTGTGAGTTCTTTATATATTTGGGATATTAACCCTTTATCAGAGCTGTTGTTTGCAAATATCATCTCCCGTTTAGTTGGCTGCCTATTTGTTTTGTTGTCAGTTTCTTTTGCTGTGCAGAGGATTTTTAGTTTGATATATTCCCATTCATTTATTTTTGCCTTTACCTCCCTTGCCTTTGCGGTCAAATTTATAAATTGTTCTCTATGGCCAAGGTCCTTGAGCTTAATACTTATGTCTTCTTCTATGCAATTTATTGTTGCAGATCTTATATTTAGGTCTTTGATCCATTTTGAATAAATTTTTGTGCAGGGGGACAAAGTGTAGTCAAGTTTCATTCTTTTGCATGTGGTTTTCCCATTTTCCCAGCACCATTTTTTTTTAATAAATTTTTATTAATGATAATGGGATGACATTAATAAATCAGGGTACATATATTCAAAGAAAACATGTCTAGGTTATTTTGTCATTAAATTATGTTGCATACCCCTCGCCCAAAGTCAGATTGTCCTCCACCTCCCTCTATCTAGTTCTCTGTGCCCCTCCCCCTCCCCCTAACTCTCTCCCTCCCTCCCTCCCCCCACCCCTGGTAACCACCACACTCTTGTCCATGTCTCTTAGTCTCGTTTTTATGTTCCACCAATGTATGGAATCATGTAGTTCTTGTTTTTTTCTGATTTACTTATTTCACTCCGTATAATGTTATCAAGATCCCACCATTTTGCTGTAAATGATCTGATGTCATCATTTCTTATGGCTGAGTAGTATTCCATAGTGTATATGTGCCACATCTTCTTTATCCAGTCTTCTATTGAAGGGCTTTTTGGTTGTTTCCATGTCTTGGCCACTGTGAACAGTTCCCAGCACCATTTATTGAAGAGACTTTCTTTTCTCCATTGTGTGTTTTTGGCTCCTGTCTCAAAGATGATTTGTCAATATGTATGTGGTGTATACTTACAATAAACTTGGCTTAAGGTTATTTTGCTGTACAAACCTCTGGTAAAATCTTCTGTTGTCAGATTTTATTTCCCTCTGACTGTGTTCTATTTCATACCAGTAAGCATAAATATAAAAGCATAAATATAAACAAATTGTATAATATGATTGGGAAAATATTTCAATTGAATCTAGAAGTTTAGGCTGTAAAAATGTTCTTTATGAATAGTGGTGAAATAAATGACTGGGTTAAGTAAAATATAATGCAAAAAAAGTTGCAAAATATCACTTTCCATTACCTTATATTTTTTCCTCTTTATGCCCTTCCCCCCCACTCAATGATTTGACTTTGGGTAATGGGTATACAACATAATCAACAGTTCAAGTACTATAGAAATGTGTACCTGAAACTTATATACTCTTATTGGTCAATGTCATCCTGTTAAATTTAATTTCCTAAATAAAATTTTTAAAAAGAGAAAGAACTAAAAAATACAAAAAAAAAAAATTATAAGGGAGGTAATTTTGGGGTGGTAAAATTGCAAACTTTTTCTCCCCTCATATATATAAACTAACCAATTTTTTTCATATGTATTATTTTTATAATGAAAAAAAATACCAAAAAGAGAAATAAATGATACATTTTTGTCTTCTCAGTCTCCCTAATCAATTATGCCAAACTACCTTCAAAGTTCCAAATAACTCCAAACTTTGGGCAACTCAGGATATAGGCATGGAAAGCATTCTGTTTAGCACATAATAAAATTGAAAAACAATAAAAAGAAAAGTTGCAAAAATAAATACTTTTTCTTCTCTCTCCCCAAATTTTGCAGGTTTTTTGCAGTTAAATTTAATTGTTAATAGTTAAGGGAAAAAAATAATATCAAAGGTTGCAGAACTTCCCTATATTTTAATTATATCAGTTTACTTCAGTTATGGCAACAGATCAGTTTTTTTTGTTGTTTGGTTTTTGGGGTTTTTTGGTAAGAGGAGGGGAGATAGTGAAGCAAACTCCCATATGCACCCTGACTGGGATCCACCCAGCAACCCCATCTTGAGTACCAAGCTATTTTTAGCCAATGCTTGAGTACCAAGCTATTTTTAGCACCTGAGATTGATGTGCTCCAACTGAGCTATCCTTAGTGCCCAGTACTGTGCTCGAACCAATCGAGCCACTGGTTACAAGAGGGGAAGAGGGAGAGAAGGGGGAGTGGGTGGGGGGGGGAGCAAATAGTCACTTCTCCTGTGTGTCCTGACTGGGAATTGATCCCGGGACGTCCATACACCAGGCTGATGCTCTATCCACTGAGCTATCAGCCAGGGCCAGCAGATCAGTTTTTAAACTAATTATAAATTGTTTAACCCTTTGAGTAGTGAGTTTTTTCATGCTCTCTGACCTCCGGAAGTGAGTTTTTTGTTTTTTTCAAAAAATGAAATTAGTTCCAGTTCCAGTTTTATTAACTTTAAAATCATGTTTTTTTGATAACCAGTTTATGGAAAAAAGAAGAACATACATTTGCCTTTTTTTAATGTTGCCTTACACATTTTGAAAATAAATCAATCATACTCTGGATGGTCAGGGGGCACAAGGACGTACATTGAACATTCGTACTACTCAAAGGTTTAACTATATCATCACAGCATTTATGTGCATCTGTATCTCATTTACATCCCAAGCACTAAAAAACATATAAGTGTTAAATAAAGGGACTTAATGAATGAAAGAATACTTCTTAAGTACAGTATGAGCTTACTTTCCAAATACAGGGAATCCTTAGGTTACAACACAGCTCCATTCCTATGACAGTGACATAACCCTAATTTTGAAGTAAGTTGAAACACACCCTAGCCTAAATCACTTACCTATCCTAACAGTTGTAAAATCATAATCTAGAATATAAAAACACAACTAAGCCACAGAAAAAGGAAAAGGATATAATTATACTAAACATTGAAAAATGACAAAAAATAAGTATAAAAAATAATTCTTTACCTTTTTTCCTGTGGCTGGCTTGCACACTGGAAGGGGCATTGCAAGGTGGGAGAGAGTGACCTATTGGGAGGAGGAAGCTGGAGAGGCAGGAGAACCTGCAGAAGGTGCTGGAGATACTGGGTCAGGTGGATCGGGATTGCCTAAGGAACACGCAGGAGATGCTGGAGATGATTCTACCTGTTCTACAGGTGTTTCATCTAGAGAAGCAGCTGATGGAGAGGGTACAGGATCTGTACAGGCCTCTCTACCTTCTCAGAGAATTGTTCCACACCAGTCTGGAAGATTGATTACGTCTTCTCTCCCAGAATCTGCCTACAGCATTGCAGTGCATCCATAACAGCTCTGTAGACAGATCCTTACTGAATCTGTCATCGCTGGGGTCCTCGGCCTGAAATTTTGCCAACCCATCTACCATAGAAAAACCTTCCAAACCCTTGTTTGTGAATCTCTTGTACTCTGGGGTTTCTATCTCTTCCTCTTAGTCATCTGCTTCTCCAGCTGAATGAGGTCCTCAGCAGACAGCTCCTCTCCCATGCGATGCCAGTAGCTCTGTGACACCCCCAGCCTACACTAACAGCATAAGGCGAAACACACACAACTCAATTTTTTAAAGTGTTTATGGGAGTGTCATATACTTGAAACATTATGTCGAGACTGTCATAATCCAAGGACCCCCTGTAATTGGTTAGTATTATTTGAATTTCTTGAACTAGTTTTGCCAATAGTAGCTCAGTCTTACATAGTGCTGTACATGAAGATGCTAAAATAAAACTAAATATAAACATCTTCAAGCTATTTGCATTAGCTTCATTTCGTTTCTCTTATGTTGCCCTTTTATTTGTTGCAGATTTTGCAAGACTGTCCAGAAGAGCCTGAAGCTATTAATGATGAGGAGCAATTTGATGAAATTGAAGCAGTTGGGAAATCACTTTTGGATAGATTAACAGTTCCTGTAGTTTATCCTGATGGGTATGGTGCATGTTCTTATAACATTGTTTTTTTTATTTTTGAAATCATCAAGAGAGGAGAATCTATTTGTTTAAAAAGCCAAGTCAGTTAGCTTTGGTTCACATTTTCAGTTTCTACAGTAAACTGGTTTAAAATGTAAAGAAATCCAAACTTGGCTTTTAGCAACAGTAGCACTTGGCACTTTATGCCATCAAATGTGTTACTTCTTGACAGCTGTTGTAGAAGAAAGATCATTGACTAGGGTGACAGCTGGGGTCCAGCCATGGCTATGATGACAGGGAGTACAGTGACTTTGGACATTGTTCAGGGAAGGAGTGGGACTATTGTTTAGTGAGCTCAGCCTATGCCTGGCACTAAGTTAAATCTTCATTGCTTTTGACCAAACAGTGCCAGGCCAGTATGATTATTTCTCATTTACAGATGAAGAAATTGAGGCCCAGAAAGATTAAGTAAGGTGCTCAGGAATTCACAGCTTCTAAGTGGAATGAGGATGCAATGTCGGGTCTTTCTGGCTCCAAATCCATTCTCTTGCACTGTGCTATGTGTATCCCTGTTGCTTCATTTGTAAAATAATGGGCTTCTGATTCCCATATTTCTTTCATTTCAAATAGTTGATGATAAAAATATGAAATTATCTCATGCAAATAAGTGGTCCAGTAAGTAGATCAGAAGGAGCTTTATCTGAGGATCTATACCTTCTCAATGAAAACTATTTAGATAATCCAGAGGATATTTAATTCAAACGATAGGAAAATTAAATCATTGGATACCTTTATCCTTACATTGTGGTATAGAGCAGTGATCCCAGCCTTTTTTGGGCCACGGACCAGTTTAATGTCAGAAAATATTTTCACGGACTGGCATTTAGGGTGATACGGTTAAATGTATCACGTGACCGAGACAAGCATCAAGAGTGAGTCTTAGACGGATGTAACAGAGGGAATCCGGTCATTTTTAAAAAACAAAACATCATTCAGACTTAAATATAAATAAAACGGAAATAATGTAAGTTATTTATTCTTTCTCTGTGGACCGGTACCAAATGGCCCACGGACCAGTACCGGTACGCGGCCCGGGGATTGGGGACCACTGGTATAGAGTAATGGTTAGTATTGTGGATTTAAACAGATGTCTTGGGTTTAAATCATCCTGCCACCACTTAGTAGTTGTGATACTTTGGGCAAGTCACTTTCTTCCTTTGCCTCAGTTTTCTCATATAAAAATAGGACTCATACCTCCTCAAGTTATAGGGATATGGCAATTATATGAGGTAAAAGTATATCAACTACTTAAAACAAATCTGACACATATTGCAACTACTGCTGTGTGTGTCTTGAACATCAAATGATTCTTTGGAATTGATACTGAGAAGATATACTTTTATTCCCTTAAAAGAGTAATCTTCATAGTCTATTATGCATATAACCTCTAGTCGTACCCTAACTTGAACAGTCAGAATTAGCCTATAGTCATGTTATACCTCACAATGTATGAGAGAATAAATATGAAAACTGATAAAGTTAGCTGGTAACAACTTTAGTTTTCTGATCTAAAAAGTGAAGAGCTTAAACAGATAATTTTCAAGAACTCTTCTATTTCTAAAAGATCCTGTGGCTCTGAATACAGTATCTTTGCAGGTAGGATAAAATTAAATGATTTTTACCTGTTAATGTCCCAAACAATACCTTAACATTAAATGGTGTATTAATTGCCAACTGTATTAGACAGTGATTATACACATAGCACTGAAATACACATACAAAATTTATATTTGTGTATGTTATGGATTCAAAATTGAAATCAGTATTTCCAGTGTTACACTGTTTCATTTATTGTTGCATGGCTTGGTTGCATTGTTGGTTATTGAGATTATCCTAACTATTCATAATACAACATTTATACCACTAATGTATTTTTCGTGACATGCCTTCATATATTTTATGCATTTAAAAAATGTTTCTCTTACTGAATTACTACTCAAAGAGAAATAGTATGGTCTAAAGATGAACTAATGTCATATCTCAGATGATTTTTATGGTAAATTTTCTTCCTTTTGTATTTGCAGTGATCAGTGGATTTGTATTAATCTGAATGGGCTTTTTCTGTTTGTTTTGATTTTTAGAACTGAACAGTATTTTGGGAGTCCAAGTGACATGGCTTCTACTGCAGAACACATCAGAGACAGGATGAAACTAGTTAATCTCAAAAGGCAGCAGCTGAGACATCCTGAAATGATGACCACAGAGAGCTAATAGCTACCAGCTTCTCACAGATCTGCGTTCGTAATAATCTCGCATGTTGTCAGCATACTACAGCGTTAGCCACAATACATTAAGATACATTTCACAGCCAAGATAAGCCACATTTCTCTTCATTTCACATTTCTCTCTACATGTTAACACCTTGCAACTACCAAGGCATAATTATTTAACATGCTTTGAGACCATAGACTCCAAGTATCTTAAAAGAAGGAACTGTAAACATTGCACTGAAAACTTGCTTTAAAGCTTTACCTGACCTGTCCGTTTATAGATGAACAACTGATAATAAGCTTTGAATGGTGCTAATAAGAGTTTAGGAATTCTCTATATAAAAATGGTTGCCCTTCCTCCCCAGGTAATGTAGTAAATTTAGACTAGAGTTAAATGGTTATTAGAAAACAGTGGTGTCCTCAAAATTTTACTTTGTAATTTTTCTTCAAAATTGATTATTTTTATTGTGTCAGTATGAAGAAAATCTTCAGATCTTTGATATATCATATTCATTAAAAGACATTTTCCTATTTGTATAATAATGTATTAAAAGTTGTTCGTTCTTAATAAAAGGCTTCTTTTAAACATCTTATTTAATTTGGTGGTTATATCCTATTTCCAAACATGAGTGCCTTATTAGAAGGGGCATTCTTATGATTGTTAGGGTGGTTTAATACTTGTTTTTTCAAGTTGGTTGCATGTGTTTTAGGCCAGAAATTTATATGTAAGCATGTATATATAATAAATAAGCATGTTTTATCATGAAAAAAATAATTGTGGAGAACAACTTAGATCTTTAATAACTTACAAATAATGGAATACTATTTCTAATTTTTCTCTACTTCAACTTGAAAAATATTTTCCAAATTATTAACTCCCCTGAGAGACTTTGTCTTTGGAGGAGGAAGGCTGGGGAAGAAGGCATGCACAATTATTCCTTACAGTGGAGTTCTGTTTCTGGAGCTTAAGTAGCAACTGCTAAGTTTAATTTCTTATTAGAAGCAAAATTCTGAAGTAGCCTTATACAAAAACTGTGCTCTTTTAGAAATAAAATTTATAAAATACGAGTGCTTTTAAGTTTATATTAAGTTTAAATGGTAAATGTATATAATTTAATTTGTGTTAATTTTTATTTTAGAAAAAATTTTTAAAAGATTAAAAATAACTTTTAAATCTTTGATCAATATAAAAATATGCAAAGAATTGTATGCTGGTTTCTCTTCGTCCTCAGAAATGCTCATGTACCCTCTAGTGCTGGTTTCTCTAGCCATCTTTGCACTGCCAGACTTCTTGGAAAAGTCCATCTCCATTGGCTCTGCCGCCTCACTGCTCACTGCTCTCTGCTCAGCACCTCTTCATCTGGTTATACACAGCACTGCACTGAAACTTCTCAGTGGACCCCAGTTAGTGAACTGAATGCTTTCTTCCCAAGCTGCATTCTTACCCTTCTCTGTCTCTGCAACATTTACACCATTGAGCAACCTTTCCTGGGCAGTGTGTCCTCCCTTGAAGATACTATCTTCTGCCATAACTCTGAATACAGTCACATCACTCTGCGTTACAATACTTCTACAGATGTGCTCTCTTGGATTCTTTCTTCAGAATGCTTTCAGATTCTTATCCTTACGGCTTCTATTTTACCGCAGTGTCCTATGTTATAAATCTGGTCCAAAATCTTTCCACTACCTACTTGACATTTCAACCAAGCTAGATGAAGCTATTTATAATATGTTTTACATTTCTCCTCTTGGAGCAATTTTGGTTAAAGGTACAGCCTTTTTTCTAGCCCCACATGCCATAAAATCTGGGGCAACATTCAAATGTTCCCTCCTGTCTGGGGCTGCTGCTGCTTCTAAAAACATCCAGGAAGTTCTTTCTATATCTGATAATCCTTTCAGTCTTTTAGGGCTTAACTTCTATGAGTGTCAACTTTTGTGATTCTCTATTTAGTCTCATGATGGTGCTAATAACCACATGGTACAATTGTTTATATCTTCCTGCTACATTACAAGCTCTTCTGAGGGAAGGAATACCAGGGACTTCTGGTCCCAGACCTTTGCTCAAGTGTAATAGTTGCTCAGTTTCCTTGTATGTAAATAGCCTTGTAGAGGCATTAGTAATAATCCCTCATCTTGTAGTCTGAAGTGTGTATTAAACATACTTCCTAAAGTTATGACTGAGTTATTAGTGAATCTACTCATTAGGAAGCCATTTGGTATTTTAGGTACTTCAATACTAGCTAATTTAAATATTCAGTTATACTCAATGTCTGTTTCTTCTATTGAATTTTAGAGTAGGTAGAATGTTTTTAATAGGAGTTTGCTGGAAAAGGACAGGATTGTAAGTAATGAGAGTTACAACATAGTTATACCATCAACTCACCTGCTTTCCAAGTGAGTTAAATTTTATATGCCTTAAGCTATCTTGCATACAGCAAAAGTAAAATAAGGCAACATGTAGAAATATTATTTATAATTTAAGTGTTTCTGATGAAGCTGAATATGCTTTTAACATAATAAATATTTTTGTTCTTCATTTATAAACTTGCTGCTACTTTCTGTATGTTAATCTGTATATAAACATAACATTTATGAATGAAAACCCTGCAATTCCCTAATGTAATTTTTTTTGTAGTTCATTTAGAGTACATATGAAGGAGGTAACTGCAGTCTTTTTGAAATCATGAGCTTTTTGTATGAAATAAATTAGTGTTGACCAGCAAATGGAGAAAGAAACAGTTTCTAATTGGTATATGCCACAACCTTCACGTTACTTTAGCCCATCTCAGGGAATTACTGCAGTGTGTTAATTAGACTAGTTTTGTTCGGGGTTTTTTTTTTTAGGAGGGGTGTTACATATTTTTTTTCTTTATCATGTATTTATTTTCTCTCGTGTAAATTCAGTATTAGCAGTTTTGGCATTCATTCACACACATTTTGCCCAGCAGTGTTATAATGCAAAGATGATCATTTCATCTCATAAAAGTGGCTTTATTCCCAGTCCTCATTATTGATGACATTATTCTGCTTGGGTGACATTGGTGATATGGATGAAACTGCTCGGCTCACCAGTGAGGATGTTGATTTCAGGTCTAGGATTCATTGCTATAGAGATGATTGGATACTTCTCTCACTTTATAGGAATGTTCCTAGTATTAATGTGTTTGTTTCATTACCCCATCAGTTGACATGCAGTGTGCTGTTTAGTTTATTATCATTATACTTAGTGGCATACAGCTTAATATGAACATGACATTTACTTTCCTGCTCATTCTGAGCAAACCATACTCTCTGATCTAAGAGTGGTGTGATTGTGGGATAACTGGACCTATCTCTGTATAGTCTACTTTTTGAGAAAGAATTCAGAATTTCCTACTGTATTGTAAGTTTCTTGCTAGAGAGATTGGATATTATTATGTACTTTTCCCATCTTCACAGTACCACAATAAAATAAAAACTAAATATACTGTGGTTACTAAAATCCTCCACATCTTGAGCCTATTGAAATTGGTATAGGAAACTAACATTAGTAAAGATCATCAATGACAATATTTCCATGATTGGGATATCTTTGCTTAAACCCCTGAAGGAAAATTTTTTTAGGATTAAAAAGTTGGGCTGTAACATAACTGGATACAGTTAACATAATTAGCAAACTTACAAGTAGTAACTTTCAGTTAAAAAAATAGAAAAGCTTCAGTTGGGAGTGGAAATTATTCTTCTCTAGGTAACAAATCCCTTGATAATGCAAAATGAAGTACAGGTTTAACATATGACATTATTTGACTTTAGTATGTACTACTGAAAAGTCTAGGTTTTGCTAAGAAGCATAAATGATGGCAGGAATAGTAGGGGAAAGATCATAAAAGCTCCCACCCAAGTACTAACCAGGCCCGACCCTGCTTAGCTTCCGAGATCAGACAAGATCAGGCGTGTTTGGGGTGGTATGGCTGTAAACCATAAGAGCTAAAATAACTATAGTGAATATAATGAAAAGAGTTCGGATTTTGACTACTTGACTTCAAAATCTGGCTTTGCCATTTACTGACCTTGCTAAAGACCACTAAACTCTGGGTCTGTAAATGAGAGATACCCTGTTAAGTAATATCAAGAGTGAAATAACAATCATGTTTAAAAATGTATTGAAAACTAAAATGTTTCCCAAAATGGAAGGTATTATTACTATAAATATTTTTTCAGAATAGAAGATTGGATATTCTTTACTTTCGCTCTTGTCTCGGATTACAGGCGTGGGTCCTGTGGGGAGGGGCGCATTGTTCACACTGCTTCCTGAACCTCCGTTTCCCCAAGCTCAGAACTGCCAGCTGAAGATACTGAGGGCAGAGTCGGTGAGCTCATTGCTAAATAACAAGATTTTTAAATCTGACAAATAAACTTTTTGGGCAGGATGATAGTGCAGCAAGATGGAAAGCAAGTGAGGAGTGTCACCTACTCTGAGGTTGACAGGACATGACACAGTTCCATTAATAAGTAAGTAAAAGAAAGTCATACCTGGAGAGGATTTTAGGCAGCACCAATCTATAGAAACAGTAAGTGCACAAAGCTGTTAAGATGAAAACATGACTTGAGACCACCCTTAATGCTGTTCAGTTAGAGAAATCTTGGTAAACTTTGATAATAATGGAAAAAGACTGATCCTATAATAGAGATTGATAGGACTAAGGGTCCTCCATGAGATAGCGTGAATGTAGGGCAATGTTTAAGACTGAAAAAGCTTCCCAGTTTTGATGCTGAATAACATAACTGATATTTTAAAGCTGTTTGGAAACTTGACAACCCTAGTCTGTGTTTCAGGGAAAGGCCAGAGCCTGTACTAGAACTTGAAGGATTTAGAGATCAAAGCAAAGCCATGACTATTGACTAAATATTTTGAGAGCAGTGAGTACATTTTTAAAATAATGAAGATTAGTTTTGTTAACTCTTATGGGGCCATACACACAAAACATATATATAATTGATATATAGGAATTCTTACCAAATAACTTAATAATTACCACATTTGAGGTAAGAGATGTGTTACTGGATTTTTAGCTAGGCCTGCGGAAACCTTTCTGACAAAAGGCTATTGAAGTCAGAATTCATTCTTAGAAGTATTATTTACAAGTAAAATGTTATCTCTGTGGGGTGTCCCTCAGAGACAGGAGGATGATTCAGTTGCCCTTTCATTCAGAATATAGGGGCCTGTTCACTAAAGTCAAGCAAGGCTCATGTCATCTTTTGGGTCTACACATCTTTTTAAATAATTACTCTGGTTCTTTTATAGTTTAGAAATCATAGTAAAAACAATTTCTAAGTTTGATTTTTCTTTTGAGTGTTTTTTCATCTTAGCTCTTATGTTAGTCTACACAGTCAACAAATTTACTTAAAATGTCTGATCAGGCCTGACCTGTGGTGGCGGCAGTGGATAAAGCGTCGACCAGGAAATGCTGAGGTCGCCTGTTCGAAACCCTGCGCTTGCCTGGTCAAGGCACATATGGGAGTTGATGCTTCCTGCTCCTCCCCCCTTCTCTCTCTCTGTCTCTCCTCTCTCTCTCCCTCTCCCTGTCTCTCCTTTCTAAAATGAATAAATAAAAAAATAAAAAAACTCTACTCTTAAAAAAAAAAATGTCTGATCAATACATGTATTTTTAAAGGTGTGAGAGGATCAAAATATCACTGACAATTTTGAACCAGCATAGATTTGAGAACTAACTGCTCATGTCACACTCAGAACTGTCCTTTTACAAGCTCTTAGCCTTTTAAATTGACACCAGTTGGAAGAATTTGATGATTATAGTGCCATGGGCTCAATAGTGAAATTCTCAGCAACATTATTTGATAAGATTGCAGCCTGGATTTTTCCCCCAACAATTTATTTATTATAAAAATCTTTCAAACATAAAAAGTTAACATTTTCCAGTGTGCTCACCATCCAGATGCTAGTCAGCACTAACTGTGCTTGTGTTGTCCATATCCATCCAGTTCATCAACTCACGCCATTTTCTGATTCATTTTAAATTGCAGACATCTGTACACTTCATACTAAGTACTTCATACCGTATCATTAACTCGAGTTCAATACTTTTTATATAAAGTTAGCATACAATGATATGCATAAATCTTAAGCGTACATCCACTGACTTTTGGTAAATGCTTACAGGGCTATCAAAATATCAAATGTTATCAGAAAATTCACACCCTTAAATTAAAAGGTGGCCCTTTTAAGTCAACCTTTGTCCCCACCCAACCCCCAAAGGCAACCACTGTTCTTTTTCTTTTCATATATAGGATTTGTCTGTTTCAGATCTTTGTGTAAATAGAATCACACAGCATGTACTCTTTCTAGAAGTACCACGGTTTGGAGACTTGTCCATGTTGTTGGGTGTGTTAGCAGCTCACTTTTTATTGCTGGATAGTATTCCATTGGATGACTAGAGTGCAGTTTATCCATTTTCCTATTTACGACTACCCGGGCTGTTTTCAGTGTTGGCAATTATAAATAAAGCTGCTCTGATTATTGTTAATGTAAGTCTAATGTGAACACAGGCTTTCATTTCTCTTGGGTGAATACCTAGGATTAGAATTTCTGTGTCATAGGGTAGTTTTAAAAGGAACTGCCATACCTTTTTCCAGGATAGTTGTGCTGTCTGTGGATGTTGGATTTTCACTATATTTTTGGGTATGTAGAAAGGTGTAAACATTTTTTATGATCCATATTTAAAATACTAGAAGTGGATTTGGGATAGAATCGACATTGTTCACAATTGGCAGTTGGTGTTATTTGAGGTAAACAGACACCTGTCTGCCCGAAACAGTCCCAATGGGTTTCTGTACCTGAAATTTTAACATTATTTTCACTCTTTGAGAGATTAAAGCACTTACCTAGCATGGTGATATGTTAGCTGGAAGAAATAACACTGAATTGTTTATACTACTAACTTATCACCCATTTTCAGTTGGTAAAATAAGATTGATAATTGAACAGAAAAGATTTATTTCTGTTTAATGGGGGCAGAAGGAATAATAAAAATCATGTACTACTTAGTCCCATGTACAGCAGTGTGAGAGAGAACCATCTGGACAGGGAATGCCCCTAGGTTGTGGTCAAGAAAACAGAAAACTGGCTGGGAAGAATTCTACCTCACAGTTGTGCATAGGGGATAACTATGTTTTTGCAGGACATTTTAGCATTTACAAATCCTATTTTCAGTGTTGTCTCTATTCAGTACCACCCAGCTATTGTAATTTCACATCCTAGTGACCTTCTTAACCACTGTGTTTTACCTTCCTCGCCTGTTCTATTACATATAACAGTTACCTGCCTGTAAAATTATTATATTTATGTTCCCAATGCTCATGTTCAAAGATATTTATGAACGCTTCATCCAGTCTTTCCTATTCAACTTTTAAGGGCTGGGATATTTGGTTTCTACTGTAAATTCTTAAAATGTTCTATACATTGTCAATGCAATAAAATGTTAAAGACTACAATGAATAGCTGCATATTTAATATGTATTTATTTGATATGTTATCACTTTGGACAATAAGTTTGGTTTCTGTAAATAAACATTATAAAGTCTAGGGAGAATTAAGTCATATGATTTCTGTAACATGATCTGATGAATTCTGCTTCTATTCACATTACTTTTTGTAAAATTTTAAGTTTGCTTTTTAACGTTCCACACTCTAAATGTGAAAACTTTCGTCTTTTCTTGTCAAGAGTCCCTTCTAAATGCAACATCATCTAGAAGGGGCAACACTTGAATTGAGTATTTGCTAATACTGTTAGGACGCCGCCCCCTACCGGGGACTGCTCAACAACCAGTGCAAAGGAGTGGATGGTGCTGGGCATGGGGCCCAGGACTGGCGGTGTACATTCCGGCAGAGAAGATCAGAAGGGAACAGTGTGAGGGCACAAAAAGAGACGTCTGCTTTGCAGTTCTCCATGAGCTGGTCTGTTTTAATATACAAGTTTGCAAATCCAAAAGTAGTTAGGAAATGGAATTCTGAGGAGTGGTTTCAAATAAAATACTGTTCATATCCTGAGTGTTCATTCTGAACGAAAGAGCTTCCTTTCAGTTTCTCAATCTTAAACCTTTGTTTTTTGTTTTCTTTTTAAAATAAGTTTGATTCCATCCTTGGGTTTGATTGAAATGTCCCTTTGTTTCAGCCATGTTAATTATTCAAGCCTAACCAGTCTGTGGAGGCCAGGGGTGAGAGGGATATCACATTGCAGTGGTAATCAGTACTTTGAAGACTAAGACATGGATGAAAGAAATTGAAGAAGACTCAAACAAATGGAAAGATACTCTGTGATTATAGATGGGAAGAATTTATATTGTTAAAATGTTCATACACCCCAAAGCCCTCTATACATTCAATGTAATTTCTGTCAGAATTCCAATGGCATTTTTCACAAAAATATTTTTGAAATTTGTGTAATCCCAAAAGTCGACAAATAGTCAAGGCAATCGTGAGAAAGGACAGAGCCAGAGGCATCACACTTCCTGTTATCAAACTGTATTACAGAACTATAGTAAGCAAAATAGTTTGGTACTGACATAAAAATACACACAGACCAATGGAACATAATTGAGAGCCCAGAAAGTAAAAGCTAAAATATATGGTCAACTAATACATGGCAAGGAAGCTAAGAAAACTCAATGGGGAATGGGTAGTCTCTTTAATAAATGACATTGGGGAAACTGGGCAGCCACAGGCAGAAAAATTAAATGGATCTCTGTTTTACACCACTCACAAAAATTCTTCATGGACTAAAGACAATAGAAGACTTGAAACAAATTACTAGAAGAAATTTAGGGGGAAAGCTGCTTAACATTGATTTTGACAACAATTTTTTATGTCACCAAAAGCACAAACCATAAAAGTAAAAACTAAGTAGGACTACATCAAACTACACTGATTTGTGTAAGGCCGGTGGCCATGGCCATGCAGATTTGCACTGAATTTGGGCAGATGGTAAAGGAACTGTGGGTCCAGAAAATGGTGGGCCATTCTGTTTATTAGAATCTTGCAACGGTGTGCTAGCAAACAGGCAGGGAGGACTGCATCTCTCTGAGGACTCCCAGGCAAAACAGGCTGAGAGAAAAACCCCTTCTCCGGAAAACAATAGCAAAAAATGGCCCCTCAATGGCGACAGGCAATCTGCAATCTATAGTCTGCTGCCCTGAAGGCAAACACTTGGAGTCTTACATAGACTGTACACGTGCTGCTGCCCTGTTCTCTGCACCAATCAGGCAAAGTACAAGTGAGCAAGCCTAACACACTTGTTTGCCCAACATTCCACCCCTTTAGGGTTGCTTGCTTCGCAATCTACATGACAGGTATCTTCTACACTCCTTCCCTGTGTGAGGAGTGAGGTACATTACATAGACAACAGAAACAGCACAAGTTATACAATTACAATAATTATAAGGTGCCCTTCATAATGTCTCCCTGAGCACTCTGCCCAAGGTGCCAACTGGAGGCCCACCTCTAGTCCCTTACCCCACGGTAGGTGAGAAGGCCTGTATAGTCCAGGGCTGTGTCCATGGAAACTGTAAAGTATCCTTGGTGTCTCTGCAATTGGATGAGAGCAGCTTCCTGGTGTAGGAGCCCCATCAGGGTTTCTCATGCTGTCCAAAAGTGACATGTCCATCCAGCAAGGGAGCTGGTGCCCCTCTGGGTACAGTCTAAGAGTCCGTGGCACCATTCAGTGGTCAGTCCATGATAGCCCAGCTGTCTGCAAATCACCAAGGTAAAGGTCCATTACAGGCGACTAGGCATACAGCTCTTTATTAACGTACCTCAGCGCCTTTCCATAAGTGCCCTGTCTGTCGCCACAATCCCCATTTGAACCCCTCAGCAAGCTCACAGGGCCTGGTGGGGTCAACACATTCAAGGCCTGTGCTACCTTGATAGTTCTCTTATCTATTGCTGCTACCACAGCAGAAAAGCATCTATTTTCATGCCAACACCTGCTGCACATTAGAAGATGATCAATGAATTATCAGTTTCACATGGGGCCTCAGGCCTCCCCACCCATCCCGGTTAGGTGGGTCTCTTGGCCTTCTCTGTATTTAAACTAGAACAATGGGTCTTGAGGAGGATCCTCTCCCACAGCTGTCTCCATCATATAATCTTGTAATCATGCCATCTGCCTTTTCAGCATCTGGAACTTCTGTCCCGACTCAAGCTGCCACCAAAGCTCCAAAAGAACTTTATTAGACTTGCCACCTAATTTCTCCCAATCTGCCTCAGCCACAGTTAAATCTTCCCGCATCTGTGATTGGGTAACATTTATAGGCCTGTTTCTCTTGTTGGGCGGGGGCAGCACAGGCAGCAGCCTATGCAGCCTTACAGTCCCGTGCTTCCTCCAGCTCCCCCAAATCTGCTACCATCTGTGTAACTGCATTCATGGGCCGGCCCACAGAGGGACCCAAGATAGTCACTAGTGACCCAAAAAGGGCAGAAGGGATGCTGCAGAGAGTAAGGTCCCTCATCCCTGCCATGAACACTTCCTCATCTGGTCCATGAGACCTGAGATTGAAAGCAGCATTCTTTATACCTAGTTCCCAAAGGACCTTTACTAGCTCCCTATAGAAATGCCATCTACTCACTGCTCCTGGCAAGTCTCTGGCATTCTGCCAGACTATATGAATGGTTGACATGACCCATTCTAATAGGGTATGGTTTCCTGGGTTGTCCTGGCAGTTCTGATGATGCCATCCACCCCTTACATCCCACAACTGCAGCAACCAGGCTGCCAGGGGTTCAGTGGGTTTCTGCCTAAATTGCACCCCCAACTCCATTAGCTCTGCCTGGGTGTAAGGACAGACCACAGAGTGCTCCACTACCTGTGGAGGGTGCTGTGCCAGCCCCTGAGGGACTCTGGGCTGCTGGGTTTTTACCTTCTGGGTGACCATTGGCTGGGCTCTGTGGACGGCAGCTTCAGCCTAAGACTCCTGACCCTCAGAAGAGGAGGAATTGGAAACACCTGCTCCCACTGACTCAGAGCCATTCTGCTGGCACAGATGCTGCTCCTTTTGTGGCCGTTGTGGCTCCTGTGGCTGTGAGCTCTCCACTTGAAGCTGAGATTCCAGCTCTTGAACCCGCAGTTGTGTCTCCAACTGTTGGTGCCAGCATTCTGCTTCCAGGGAATACTGGAGCTCACGAATCAGTAACTCCTTCTCTAGAGATCTCTCCAGTTCCAGGTGCTGTTGGTGCTCAGCCTGCATCTCACACTGCAGCTTTTCAGAGCAGTTAGCCTCCTTCTCCAGCACTTGGTCCAGTTCAAGCCATCACTGGTTTTCAGCCTGTAGCCTGACCTGCAGTTCTCAGCTCTTTTTCCCGTGACCATTCCAGCTCATGCCGTTGTTGCTGCTTGATCTACAGCTCACCCTGGAGCTTTCAACCTCAATCAGCCTCTCTCACAGAGCTCTTGGTTTCCTCATGCAGGGTTGTAAAAAAACATCAGGCCCACAGCCTCCAAAAGGACAGCCAAGGGGAACCATATGCTGGAGAACAACACCCACTCCTCTACCTCACCTCTTAAGGGTGATGGCAGCTCCATACTGATCTGATCCAAATCCTGCCAGCTGCGCAAGATGTAAGGCTGGTGGTTGTGGCCACGCAGGTTCCCACTGGATTTGGACAGACAGTATAGGAACTGTAGAGTGAGAAAATGGTGCACCATTCTGTTTATTCAAGTCTCGCAATGGCGGACGAGCAAGCAGGCAGGGAAAACCACTTCTCTTTCTCTCTCTCACAGGACTCGCAAGCAAAACAGGCTGGGGGAAGAACTCCTTCTCTGGGAAACAGTAGCAAAAATTGGCCCCTCCCAATGGCAGCAGGCAATCTGCAATTTACAATCTGCCATCTTGAGGGCAAACACCTGCAACCTTACGTAGACTATACACAGGAGGTGCTGCCCTGTGCTCATGCACCAATTAGGCAAAGTACAAGCAAGCAAGCCTCACACACTTGTTTGCCCGAAAGTGCTGATAAAGGAAATTAGGGCCTATGCATAGTTGGTGTTCAAATATTTGGGGTGAGGCTGTCAGATCACCCTGATAACATTAGCTTATGGCAAGAACATGCCAAAGCCGAACCTAAAAATAAAATTGACTTTGGTTTTTTATTTTTTTGTTATTGCTTACTTTTAGAGAGAGAGAAGGTGGGGGGTGGGGAGAAGCTTCCATTTGTTGTTCTACTCAATTATGTACCCATTGGTTGCTTCCATATGTGCCCTGTCTGGGAATCCAATCCACAACCTTGGTGCTTCAGGATGAAGCTTTAACCAACTGTCGACCCGGCCAGGGCTGACTATGCTTTGAAGTCCTTCCCATATGAGGTGGACTTATGATAGGAAGCCAGTTTGCTTATGGTAGTGTGAATTGTGTAGGGTGGGGCACAAATGACCTGCTACATTTGTTTCCAGTTTTGATTTCCAGGTTTCTGGGAGTTTCTCTCATCTTGTTTCCTGTTTTTCCTGAAAGCCTGAGTATATGAATATCATTTTTCCTGCAGGTGTTAGTAACTTCTTTTATCCTTCCGGACATTCTTAGCAATCATTGTCTTTCATGTGGGTTCTATGACTTGGGTGAGTGATGTATTAACAAAAATGAATATTCACTCAGCAAGATACTTCTGTGTGAATACTGGTGTGGGGCATTCTTACTTGAAATGACAGTGTGGATATCAGAACCTATACAGTAAATTTTTAGAAACTCAGTTGAGTTTTAAAAAATATAATCTCAAAGTCTTTTAAAATATGGCTTTGTCATTAAACTGATGCCAATAAACTCAATAAATCATGAAACATCACCCCCAAACAACTGAGAAGTCCTATTATAACACTACTTAAATGAATTATGTGTAACATATCTGCACACATATATATGCTATTATACAAATATATATTAATTTCTTTGTTTCTTAATAAAACCTCATTAAAAAAAATCTTTTGTGTCCTGGCTGTTTGGCTCAGTGGTAGCACCTTGGCCCAGCGTGTGGCTGTCCCTGGTTCAATTCCCAGTCAGGGCACACAGGAGAAGCAACCAACTGCTTCTCCACCCTTCCCTCTCCCCTTCTCTCTCTCTCTTACTCTCCTGCAGCGATGGCTCGATTGATTTGAGTGCATTGGCCCAGGTGCTGAGGATGGCTATGTGGAGTCTCCACCTCAGGCACTAAAAATAGCTCAGGTGTTAGCATGGCCCCAGATGGGCAGAACCTCAGCCCCAGTTGGGGGTTGCCAGGTGGATCCAGTTGGGGTGCATTCAGGAGTCTGTCTATCTCCTCTCACTTGGAAAAAGAAATAAAAAACAAAACAAAACTTTTTTAAATTTAGAATCCATGGATGATACGATTCTATTTAGGGTATCTGATTTTTATGTCCTTGGATTTTATATTACTTTTTCTTCCTTGACAAAAATTATAGCTGCTTGGAGAAATGACAACTCACCCTCAGTGTCACTGTTGTTTCCCAAGCAGCTGGAACTACTGCTGCTCTGGAGACTTCCCTGGGGATTACTCTGGGATGGAAACTCTCAGCCTCAAATGTAGTTTAGCAACACTAAGGAAAAACAAAGAAAATGTAATTTTCCAAAGTCAAGTTGACTAAGATTCCCGTCTTCTTATGTAATGGTCCTACCTTTTTAAGAGTACTCTCAGGACACTTCATTTTGTCAAGAGGAATTATATCAGCTACATTGGACCCTAAGTGCACAGCTCAACACAGGTAGGAAGTCTTGTGAGTTAAAATTTTAAAATAAACTTTGTACATAAAATATTTTCATTGATTTTTTAAAAAAATATTTTCCAGCTTGAAGTATTGTATATATCTTTCTCATTCAGAAAGGACTTTTCCCAAATCAATAATTGCCACATTTGCTGTTTTTTTAACTGAAGTCTACAAATATATAACAGTTTTCTAGATAATGCATTGCTCTAAATAGAAATTTTTCAAGAAAAGATGTGGATAGTAATTGAACAAATATTGATATAATTTCACACATCATTTTTGGTAAATCATTGCTTAAAATGATAATAAACACAGCCACCTTTGATCTTTGACCAGGCTAAGTATTCTTTGAACTTGTCCAAATTTTGTTTTTTGTTTTTCTTACCACTTATAGAAGAAAAAATTTGTTGGATATAAAGGTTGTATTTTAATTATTTTCCCAGGTCTTATGAAGAAGCTAAGGATTTATATGTCATTAATCATGTTTAACTATAAGGAAATCTATGAGATTAAAACTTAAAGGAAGTCATGATATTTTGGATAGATATTCTCAAATTTTAATTGTCCATAAAGAAACATACAAATGACCCTGGTCCGTTGGCTCAGTGGTAGAGTGTTGGCCTGGCGTGTAGGAGTCCCGGGTTTGATTCCTGGCTAGGGCACAAAGGAGAGGCGCCCATTTGCTTCTCCACCTCTCCCCCTCTCCTTCCTCTCTGTCTCTCTCTTCTCCTCCCACAGCCAAAAGTTGGCCCGGGCGCTGAAGATGGCTCCATGGCCTCTGCCTCAGGCGCTAGAATGGCTCTGGTTGCAACAGAGCAATGCCCCAGATGGGCAGAGCATCACCCCCTGGTGAGCATGCCGGGTGGATCCCGGTTGGGCTCATACGGGAGTCTGTCTGACTGCCTACCCGTTTCCAACTTCAGAAAAATAAAAAAATATAAAAAAACCATACAAATGGAGTATCATGTTGGCATTTGTGGTTTGGGTGCTATGGAATTCATCCTACCTCCTGCTTTCACTCTTGACTCCTATGGTCTCTTCTCCACAAAGAGTTTCTTTAACGATGTTAGGTCAAATGATGCCATTCCTTGGGTGACAACCCTGCCATAATGACCTATCTGACTCAGAATTAAATTCAAAGTTCTTACTTTGGCTTAAGAGCAAGGTTATTAAAAGCACCTAATGTATCATTCAAATGGGACTATTTTGAGAGTGAAGGGGGCTTTAAGAGTAATTATGCCAGAACAACAGGTGTAAACCATGGTTGTCCCAAGCAAAGCAGGACATGGAGGCACCTAGAAGGCCCTGCATGGACTAGCTAACACACCTCAGAGACTCATGTTCTATCAGTGCGTCCTTGCCTCTCAGTCCTCACTAAACTCCAGCCTCATCGACCTTCTGCAGACTTTTCAAATAGAGCAAGCATACCCCAGCCACTTGGAATGCTCTCCCCTGAGATATCTATGTATCTTGCTGATTCAACTTCATCCTGGTCTTTATCAAATCTCCTCTACTCTGAAGACCTTTTCTGACTCGTAAAATAGCATCCTTCTTCCCTCCTTTACTCTCTCTCTCTCTCCCTCTCTCTCTCTCTCTCTCTCTCTCTCTCGCCCTGCCTTATTTTTCTTCATAACACTTACTACCTCCTGACATTAAATTATATATGTACTTTTTGTTTCCTAATTGGTTATGTTTCCTATACCAGAAAGCAAGCTCCCTCGGTGGATAAACTGTATTTTGTTTATTGATGTGTGGGCCTGGCATCTAGAAGAGTGCCTGACAGTAAGTATTTAATCCTACTTGTTGAATGAACAAATAAATACATGCAATGGAAGTAAATTGTTGACTAGGAAGGGCTGTTTAAAGAGGCAGGAGTGACTTCAGTTTACTTATGAATGGCAATTAAGTGAGAATGCTTGTAATCTACACGGGTAATCACCCTCCTAGGGAAATGAATGTCTTCATTGAGCTCAGAGAGGTGCCGGTAGTAGGATTACATGACATATAAGATGAGTTAGGAAACATTTTGGCTAAAGCTAATGGTAAAGATGGTGTTCTAGAAATAATGATGACTCACTGAAATGATTTTACCATCTGATAGGTCATTTCCTCCCTGGTAATGCATATTTTATGTCTTTCTAATATATTTAATCCATTCGGGTAGCCTACCATGTATAATTCAACTTAATTTTAAAATTTTAATTCGAGTTTTGTGGCACTTAGTAGATTTAGGAAATCCCTTAACAGATGTTGTTGTCTTAGTAATAGTAATATTTAACTATCAGAACACCACTTAAATGTTAGGCATTATTTTAAGTTTCTTCCAAATATTATTTAATCCTCCTAGCAACCCAATATGATATTGGTATTTCTTTTATTAATAATTTGCAATGAGGAAACTGAGGCACAAAGAGGTTAAGGCAGTCTGCCTTCAGAGTCCTTAACCCATTGCCTTTGCCATAGTATGTGATTTATTTGTTGTTGTTTTATAATCACTATCAGTTTATTAATCCTGTTAGTCTCTATATTCCAACAGAAATACCCGGAAGGTACCCCTTGATTTCTTGGGCAAATTCTTTTTTTTTTTTCCTTTTTTTTAAATAAATTTTTATTAATGGTAATGGGATGACATTAATAAATCAGGGTACATATATTCAAAGAAAACATGTCTAGGTTATTTTGTCATTAAATTATGTTGCATACCCCTCGCCCAAAGTCAGATTGTCCTTCGCCACCCTCTATCTAGTTCTCTGTGCCCCTCCCCCTCCCCCTAACTCTCCCCCTGTCCACCCTCCCCCCACCCCTGGTAACCACCACACTCTTGTCCATGTCTCTTAGTCTCATTTTTATGTTCCACCAATGTATGGAATCATGTAGTTCTTGTTTTTTTCTGATTTACTTATTTCACTCCTTATAATGTTATCAAGATCCCACCATTTTGCTGTAAATGATCTGATGTCATCGTTTCTTATGGCTGAGTAGTATTCCATAGTGTATATGTGCCACATCTTCTTTATCCAGTCTTCTATTGAAGGGCTTTTTGGTTGTTTCCATGTCTTGGCCACTGTGAACAGTGCTGCAATGAACATGGGGCTACATGTGTCTTTACGTATCAATGTTTCTGAGGTTTTGGGGTATATACCCAGTAGAGGGATTGCTGGGTCATAAGGTAGTTCTATTTGCAGTTTTTTGAGGAACCACCATACTTTCCTCCATAATGGTTGTACTACTTTACAGTCCCACCAACAGTGAATGAGGGTTCCTTTTTCTCCACAGCCTCTCCAACATTTGCTATTACCCATCTTGTTGATCATAGCTAATCTAACAGGGGTGAGGTGGTATCTCATTGTACTTTTGATTTGCATTTCCCTAATAACTAATGAAGCTGAGCATTTTTTCATATATCTGTTGGCCATTTGTATCTCTTCCTGGGAGAAGTGTCTATTCATGTCCTCTTCCCATTTTTTTATTGGATTGTTTGTTTGTTTGTTGTTGAGTTTTATGAGTTCTTTGTAAATTTTGGAAATTAGGCCCTTATCTGAGCTGTTGTTTGAAAATATCATTTCCCATTTAGTTGGCTGTCTGTTTATTTTGATATCAGTTTCTCTTGCTGAGCAAAAACTTTTTATTCTGATGTAGTCCCATTCATTTATCTTTGCCTTCACTTCTCTTGCCATTGGAGTCAAGTTCATAAAATGTTCTTTAAAACCCAGGTCCATGAGTTTAGTACCTATGTCTTCTTCTATGTACTTTATTGTTTCAGGTCTTATATTTAGGTCTTTGATCCATTTTGAATTAATTTTAGTACACGGGGACAGGCTGTAGTCGAGTTTCATTCTTTTGCATGTGGCTTTCCAGTTTTCCCAACATCGGGCAAATTCTAAATGCAACCTTTTGTGATTCCATCTACTTAAGACAACGATGATTGTTTTGCCCTTAGCCTTTTTCACAGTTGATTTTTATTTTGCTAATTTATTTTATTGTTTTTGGTGTGTCTTTTCTCACTGGAATTGTCACCTTTTGGGACCTCTGTTTCCCACCCTGCTGTACTCCTAATGTGTAAATGCCTGGTATATAGCAAATGCTCAATATCTATTGCTTGCATGAATAAATACTGAATAAATGAGTTTTAGTAAAACCATCTTTTTTTCTTTATGACAAACATGATTCAGTCAATCAGCCAATATTTATAAGCACCAATTCTGCATCTAGTACCATATTTCATATATAGCACTTGCTAAATGCCAGGTCCTCTTCTAAGCACTTTATGTGAAGCAACTCTTTTCACCTCTGCTGTAACCCTATGAGATGGTCTGCAAAGGTAAAATAAAAGGATAGTCTGACTGGTGGTGGCGCAGTGGAGAGGGCATCGATCTGGGATGCTGAGGTTCCAGGTTCGAAACCACAAGGTCACTGGCTTGAGCATAGGATCATCACAATAACCCCATGGTCACTGTCTTGAGCCCAAAGATCACTGGCTTGAAGCCCAAGGTCACTGGCTTGAGCAAGGGGTCACTGGCTTGGTTGGAGCCCCCTGCTCAAGGCACGCATCAGAAAATCGATGAACAACTAAAGTGCCACAACTACAAGTTGATACTTTTCATCTCTTTCCCTTCATGTCTGTCTGTCTGTCTGTCTGTCTCTCCCTCTCTCTAAAAAAAAGAAGAAAAAAGTACTAACCAGGCAATAGTGCAGTGGATAGAGTATCAACGTGGAACACCTGAGGTCGCCGGCTTGAGCATGAGCTCAGCAGCTTGAGCATGGGGTCACCGGCTTGGGTGTGGGATCATAGACATGACCTATGGTTGATGGCTTCAGTTCAACATCACTGGCTTGACAAAGGGGTCACTGGCTCAGCTGGAGCCCCCCCCCCCCCAGTCAAGGCACATATAAAAAAGCAAGTGATGAACGACTAAAAGTGCTGCCTCTGAGTTGATGCTTCTCATCTCTCTGCCTTCTTGTCTGTTTATGTCTGTCCCTCTCTCTCTCTCACCACACACACATACACACACACACACACACACACACACACACACACACACACACACAGTGGAATGTTATTCAGCCTTAAAAGGAAAAGAAATTTTGACATATATTACAACATGAATGAATCTTGAGGTCGTTATAGTAAGTGAAGCCAGTTAGTTGCAAAAAGACAAATACTGCATGATTCCACTTATATGAAATACTTAAAGTAGTCAAAATCATAGAGACAGAAAGTCAAATGGTGGTTGACAGGGGTTTGGGAGAGGAGGGAATGGAGAATTATTTTTTAACAGTGTAGGGTTTCAGTTTTACAAGATTAAGAGAGTCATGGAGAAGGATGGTGGTTGGTGAATGGTAGCACAACCTTATGAATGTGTATAATCTCCCTGAACCACGCACTTAAAATGGTTAAGATGGTAAATTTCTGTTGTGTGTATTTTACCACAATATAAAAAATGAGGAAAAAAGTGCTATTTGCAATTCAGCAAATCCGGTTATAAGCTTTTTGATTCCCCATGGAGGATATTTCACTAAAATTCAGCTGGTATAAAAACAGTCATTTCCCAGAGGGATAAATATAGAAGGCATAATATCCTCTGCAAGATCCTCTATAAACTTCAAAGGATATGAGAATTATGAGAATGCCTCTAAGGTTTTTGCTTTCTGGGCTTGTGTGTGCGTGTGTGTGTGATGATGGGGAAGGCAGAGTATAAACAAACTGTAACTTATAAAGCCTTAAAAAAAACTCTCTATAGTACTGATTTCTTTAGTATAACATGTTTATGTTTGTTTTTAATGAGAGAGGGAGAGAGAGGGACAGACAGACAGGAAGGGAGAGAGATAAGAAGCATCAACTTATAGTTGCAGCGCCTTAACTGTTCATTGATTGCTTTCTCTTGCATGCATTGGCTTGGAAGGGGGGCTCCCTTGCTCAAGCCAGAGACCTTGGGCTTCAAACCAGTGACTTTAGGCTCAAGCCAGTGACCATGGGATCATTTTAATGATACCACATTCAAGCTGGCAACCCCGTGCTCAAGCCGGCAACCTTGGGATTTTGAACCTGGGTTCTCAGTGTCCCAGGTTGATGCTTTATCCAGTGTACTACCACCTGGTCAGGCTAGTATAATTTGCTTTATATTAACTATTCTTTAAACTGCTTATAGGAGTTAATAATGCAATTTATAATTAGATATTATGCCACATGAGGAATGTAGGCCAAGGTCCTAGATGAGTTAGATGTGGATAGAGAGATCTGATCAACAGAGCTCCTAGAGGAGAAGAACTGAAAAGGAAAAAAAAATAACAAGCAAGGGAGGAAGAGAAAAAACAGTGATTTAAATCTTTTGAGGATTTTAAAACCAAGAATTTGAATTTTAAAAAATTAGTTACCACTTAAATTTATGCTCCTTCTAATTAACAGAAAGAAAGGTCATCTACACACAAAAGGCACCATTTTTACTGCCGGATAACTGGATTCTTTTTTTTTTTTTAAACAAAATCTTAACCATTCTTAATTCCCTGCGCCCTTAAACCTTGTAATTAATCAGACCTTCAGGAGTGTCCTCTCTCCTCTCCCTCTCCTCCTTTTCCCTTGGCGTGGGCCCTCAGTCCCACACATTCTGTGTGGCCCTCCACTCCCTTTACACAATCATCCATCTGAAGTGGGGCTTTGTGGACTCAACCACTCTTCCTGGCCATGGTCTTTGCAGCTCACAGCCTCAAGTTCCCTTTGCCTCTGAGGGCCTTTATGCAATTGACGGTACAGAGTACCTAACAACAGGCTTAACTCTGGGTGAAAGTGCTCTCTGTGTTGTGGGTGTGTGTGGGTCACTGTTTGCTGTTCTGATTGGCAATGTATACAGTGACTTAAGCAACGTTCCTTTGGGCATTTTAATTTAGGGTGTGACACAATCATCAACTCTTGGTTTTTCTTAAGGACAATTAGCTGAAAACTCTTTTCATTCTGTTTGTTTTGGTTTGTTCAGACCAGCGGTTTGCTCCAGCAGAGAAGCCTGCCCGCAGCACTGAGGCCGCCTCCTCCTTTTCAGGTTGGTTCTCTGCAAGCTCTTCATCTCTCCCATTAAATGATACTATTTACAATATTTCCTATGTCAGAGTGTCTTGGCATAGGGTGTGAGCTGGCTCCAAATGCTCCCCTCGTGGCATCAGGTGAGGTCCGTGCAGTCCAAAGACTGGTTTCCTCTCGCTGGAGCAGCAGGTAGATTCTGAGAGCAGGGCCCTCGGTCATGGCTACATAATTGTGGAGCAGCCATGACATACAGTGGGAAAGAAAAATAAATCACAGAACACTGAAATCTATGTAAAAGCACTTGACCCCTTGACTCAAGAATGTTACGGTGAACCTTAGCAAAACAACGCAGTGGTGTTGTCTCAGTCTTCAGAATATTGGCCCTGAACCTGAACGTGCTTTTAAATTGAACTAAGGCTTTCAACAGGGAGTGGACACATTAACTCTATCTGTTCGTAGCTCTCTCCTCCATTCTGGCATTGTCCCGGAGATTTCGGATGGCTCCAGCAGCACTAGAGTCAGTTATCTCTGATGTGTTTGTATCTGACCTCTGACCCACACGTCAGTGTTAGTTTCAGCTGTTCTTTGACGACGGATCCAACAGCTGCTGTTTAATCCCACAGACAAACTTGTGACTTACGCCGAGTTTCTAGCAATAGGATTAATCTGCCAATCTTGGGTTCTGATGTGAAGTGTCTATAATTTTCCTGCACAGGCAGTGAGGAAAGAATAAAATCCAAACCTGAAGCACAGTGTTATCTTTTATTTTATTGAAGAAAAATATATGTAGTGTTAAACTTTAATTAAAAGACATTCTTGCTGCAATTAAAAGGTAACAACGAAGTCTATCACTTCTTACTATTTGTGATGACTGAGTTTTAAAATGCTGTCCAATGGAGTACAGTAATCACAAAGAAATCCTGATAAATGTTTGTTGAAATATTTTTTTTTCAAAAATATCCCTAAGACATCTGAAGCTCTGAGAAAATATGATCATTCCATATACACTTTATTTGACAAAGGGCAGTGAGTTTTAGAAAAGCAGATTAATCTAGAAATGTATTTCAAGCTATTTTCTTGTTTGCTTAATCCCAAAACAAAATACCAGAATTTATTTTTAAAGTACATTTTGGAAGCTTTTCTTCATGTAAAAGAGAGGTCTAAAGTCTTGAAAGTTGATATCCAAGTCAATGACTGGCTGGTTTCAAAGTCCACTATAACCATATAGATTCAATAGCAAAACTAACTTGGGTTTTCAGGATGTCCCCCCCCCCCCCATTTGCTATCAAACATCAGCTGATAGGAAGAGAGCTAAATGCTGCTCTCTACATTTAAGATAATGGCAAAAATAACAGGCACTTAGTGTTACCATACTAGGGGTGTGGCGATTCCCTCCCGTTCTCCTCTCTCTCTCTCTCTCTCTCTCTCTCATGATAAACTCAATGGGATTGTCTATTTTTAACCTCCTGTTCTTTCCTTCTGGCAGAGTAATCAGTGCGAGCTGAGCTCTATCCCTGAATGAATCCAAGTAACCCCGGTGGTTGCCTTCTGAAATGACCAGCAGACAGACATCTATACAAAGGCTGCCCAAAGTATAAACTCTGGTTCTAAAGTACCATGTCCAGCCAAGGAAGTCCTGGAGTGGAGTTTTCTACGACAACAGTCAGTTCAGTAGCTGTGCAGGCTGGGGACTCTAAAATCGTTATAGCTGTCATAAAGGTAAGTTAATAACTTTCTTTTTTTTCTGTGTGGCGTGGGCACCTTGCTGTGTGTTGATAATCCTAGAGAACATTCCACACAGTCAGCAGTGCACAGCATAGAGAAGATAACAGCAAGTACATCTTATTTTCTTAAAGTGGCAGCTAAGAGAAACCTCTGTTAAGTTTCAGCCAGTTACTACAGTTTCTCTTTCAGTTAGGGAGAAAACATTTACAGCAGCTCGGTTAAAAAAAAAAACAAATAACTAAACTGTGTATTTTCAATTCGCTTGTTAAAGGCAAGGAATTCATAATTACAAATTCATGATTGCCAGGCTGAAGAGTCCAGGGCTCTGTGAAATACCTGTGATTTTTGAGAGTGGGTGTGATGGAGGAGGGAAGAGGAAGGTCCTAGCAGATGGGGGTGGCATTGTTTTGAGCATGATGGAATGCAGACAGCACCTAATAAGAGGCTCTGACATGTGCCCTTCGTAGCGCTGGTGGTGCCATAGTGGATCCTTGTCACATAGTTGGGGGAAGAAAGACCCTGTCAGGGAAGCAGCAAAGGTCATGTATCAAATTTGATCTTAACAACAGGACGTTGGAGCCACTTGGGGCTTATGTTATATGACATGTTTTATGTCAAGCAATTTACCTATTTCCAAAGATGAAAACACATCTTCAGGTTGAAGAAGATAACCATGAATTTTATTTCTCATGAAAATGCCCTGCAAAACCCCCATGAAGCATTATGCTTGGCGGATTTAGACAATCCACCACCTAAGGAATTCAGTGTTTAAGGAAAGGAATCCAGCAAACAAGCTGGTGCTTACCACCAGCCAGTTACTTTCAGGACCCCATCAGGCTTCACTGAATGATTTTTCTAGCTTTTTATCAGAGCATGGAAAACGAGCCCTGTTCAATTTCACTTAATCCTGTGAATTTTATGTTAATGTGAAAATTATAATAAGGAAGCAGCACTTGACATTGAACAAAACCATTTAGTAGAACTGAATGCGGTATGTTTCTAGCTAGGCCATATCCCAGGGCTGTTGAGAGTTGGCCCCACGTAACAGAACCTTTGCTGATTCCCTTGCCCTCCCGTCTCTTTAAAGGTAATGAGTGGACGCAGAAAAAAGTCTGAAGCAAAAGTAGCAAACACTGATAATTTGTGTGTGCTTTTTATGATGTTTTGAGTATCTGCAAATTTCAGCAACAAGGCAAGAAAAGGCAAATTCGCTGTTTAAGAAGAAGTTAACCTTCTTTCCCTCAAATATACAATGTGACTTAAAGCAGTATAAAGAATAATGCATATATATTAAATTAAAGGAAGATCACAGGTAGATGGAGAGTAAGAAAAGAAAAAACAACGAACTAAAATCGCACTGGAAATTATTTTAACCAAACTGTGTTTCTAAGAACGTTTCCTTCATCTCCCCTCGCCAGTTCCCTTCACTCAAGGCCATCTGATAGAAAACAAACCCCTAACTATTCAAAATGCGAAGTCCATCTTAAAGGAATAGAAGTGCCCGTGTCTGATCTCTATGGCCTCTTGTTTCCAAACAGTCTCAGAGCACTCATTATCTAGAATAGACATGATTTTTTCATTTCTCTTCAGCAGTTCCCTGTCCACGGGCAGGTAGTTGATAGAGGTACTTCTTGCTTTGTTAGCTGTTGCTTCTTGGAAAGGCAGCTCCTCAGGAAGTGCAGTGACCAGATGTGACTTAGAGCAGTGGAAGAGTCCTGAGTGAGGAAAATGAGTTGGCTGCTTTCAAATGGCAGTTGTCACATAAGTCTAATTTTATTGACATTTTCCTACATACTTTATTAAATACTCAACAGGAAAAGTTAGAAAATGTTTTTTAACTTTGAAATAAGATGCAAATCAGTTGTTTCATCTGCTGTTTGTTCTTTCTGGTTGAACCAGCAAAATTAATGTGAAGACACAGATTAGCTTAAATTGCATTTGCAAAATCTTCCCCTATGGTGAAGTTAGTATCCTACTTGCCTGAGTAGAATTTCACTATTTTTATGAAGAATATTTTTATGAATGAGAGAATGCACAATTATTTGAATTATTCTGTAATTTTCATTAATATAGAATCTGTTGTTTGTGTTCCTCATTTGAGAATTTATATTGAAATCCAGCATACCAAGAAAAAAAAAATTATCCTAAGAATGAAAAAGGAAAAGTCAAGGCATGGATTTCTATTAGACCTCTTATATTTCAGTTTATTAAAGCCCATCTATGGAAAGAATAAAGTGTTCACAGGATAAAAAAAAAAAAGGAAGGAAGGAAGGAAGAATGAAGGGAAAAAGAAAATATAAAGGAGAAGGGTGAAGGGTGAAGGGGAAGGAACAAGAGGAACTAAAAGTGCTTTTTATTTCATTTTTTATTCTTAGTGTGGCAAATGGGTACAGCTTCAGCTGGCTGAGTCACAGCCTAACATTTTAGAAATTGGCAGCAGTCAAGATGAAACCCGAAAACTTCTTCATGATCATGAACTTCTTTTGTCCAAGCTCAAGGTAAGAAAGATACTAAGATATGACGCAGATGCAAAACTAAAAAGAAGTAAAAAGCCATTTCTTACACTTCTCGATTCCTCTGTTGTCACTGGCTCGTGGCTATTTTATAGCATAGTGCCAGGTAGATAATGGAAAAGCACTATAGTTATTTATGAGCAAACATCAACATTGGAGAGAAGTAACAAGATTTTTTTTAAACTTTCCCTAATGTGATAGAAAATACGAAGTGATAATATCTTTATTGTGGAGAAATCAGTAATTTTTTTCCCCTGGCTACCTCAGTGGAAAAATAATTCATTACTTTTCCATTTCATGCATCACACTGTCAAGTCACAACAACAGATTCAGACTTTGTATCGTTAATGATACCTGCTGGCAAGAATAATAGGCTTTTTTCCTTTGGTCCAACTATCGAAAATGTATAATTTTGTGTTTAATATTAAGAGTTCTTGAAACCGAATAATACCTTTAGTAAAATCAGAGTTATTATTCCATATGTATTATGGTTATTTAGTTAAGAATCTAAAAATAATATTGGTTTGTGATCACCAGGTAAGGTGTCTAATCAGGGCCAGCTACATAATTCCTGACGCCCAGTGCAAAAGGAAAATTTGGGCTCCCTGTTCAAAAAGCAGGATGAAGTTTTTCTTGACCGGTCATGGTGTTTATTCTTTAACCTGCTGTTTAGTGTCTGGCTCCCTCAGGCACCAGGCTATGTGTGGGGTGAGTGCAGACGCCCAGGCCCTGGGACTGGCTCGCGGCTCAGTGCACAGCATGCGGGCTTGTCCCCAGCTCTTCCTGAGCTGTGTTGTGACCCCTGCCGGGGCAGATGACAGAAGTCACTGAGCAGGGGTGGGGAAGCAGACAGGATAGCAAAGAGACTACCCCTAGGAGACAGGACCACATGTGGATGAAGCTCCAGTCCTCCAGTACGTCCTCTGTTATCCCATTGGACTTTACTTACAAAACACAAATTCAAAACTAAAATTATTAAGAATTTTAAGACAGTGACAGGTAAACCCTAAATAGTTTTCCTGTCTTAGATGGAGCCCCGTGATGCAGCCAACCCTGTGAGTAAAACTCCTCAGAGGCAAATGAATCACGAAGATCAAAGAGGTTCGATTCAGAGACCTGCACTGACTAGCTGTTCCATGTTTTGAATCCTTATTACTGGCTTCTTTGAACATCTTGGCTAGAATTTATACTTACTCCCTAGATTTAAGAATTAAAAAGTCTTTTTAAAGACTTTATTCATTTTAGAGAGGAGAGAGAGAGATAGAGAGAGCGAGAAGGAGGGAGGAGCAGAAAGCATCAACTTCCATATGTGCCTTGACCAGGCTAGCCCCGGGCCTCGAACCAGTGACCTCAGCGTTCCAGGTGGCGGCATATCCACTGTGCCACCACAGGTCAGGTCTACTTCCTAGATTTAGAGGCAGATCTGATCTGCATTTAATTTATACCAGTACTGGTTTTCTGATTTGACAGTAGTAAAAGTAATTGGGTAAATCAGATTGAGGCATTGCAGAAAGAATTAGTGATTAAGTAGGGGGCCATTTGAATCCAGAACTTATTTTCCTGTTTAGACATCTCCTTGGTCTGGGCTCCATGCTATCTTTCAAGATAATAATCCCTGGACACTAGGAAGCCCTTGTATATCTACAAAACCACATTATAATATGAAAGAGTATTGAGCCAGCAATCAAAAGACCCATGTTTTAACACTGACTATACCATTTACTGGTGTATTTAGCTAACAATTCAAAGTTGTGCTCTATATAGATGAGGGAAGCTCTATATTTACTGTGTATCTTACCATATAGACATATCATGGGATCGTGGGACCATACTCCCTCTGTGCATGTGGGTCTGTTCACAAAACGCTCAGTTCCATGAATTGTGGGAACCCAATGGCTTCCTTGCAATTTTTGCCCGCCCAGCCCCAGGGGTTCCCTTTCCTGTGGTCTCATGTGTTTCCAGCTCCCTCCTGTGCACCTGTTTATGAAGTGAATCTGAACTTGAAACCCTTCTCCAGATCCCACTAACAGGTGGTGTCCAACCATCACTTCAGGTCCACTGATGATGAACTGTGAATGGTGGAGAAGCTCACGGCAGTCTGGGTCTCTTCAGGCCACCTCTTCCCCCCACCTCTATTCCTGTCCAAGCCCACAACTCCAGGGAGAATGGTTTCTTAGGTACAGCATTTCAGCTCTCCCAAAAACTCTGCTCAAATTTGTCATTTAAACCTCTCCAGGAGCTCAGCTGGAAAGAGTTTTTCATTTAGGAAGATCCATCTTCAAAAGGTGCTTGTTGTTCTAGATTCTAGATTCTAGATTCTAGAGTCTTGTCCTTTTAAACCAGTCTTCTGGCTATGGACTAGCTTCTTTGATTGAAGAGTTTTTATCTGTAAGATGAGGGAAGCTCTATATTTATTGTGTATCTTACCATGTTGATATATCATGGGATCGTGGGACCATACTCCCTCTGTGCATGTGGGTCTGAGAACATGAGATCTCAAGTAAAAAGGGTTGTTGACTTCACAGAGGCCTTTAGCCAATGACATCTTAATGTCCATCTCTCATACCACTGCCCGTCCCAACCCCCACTATCTACCCAGACACCCATTCCCAAGAAATTTTAAATAGTCATATCACGTTTCAATATTATTGATTTAAAAAATAATCGAGGGTTCTGAAATCTGTTCCAGACTGGCTGACAACAGACTTTTTTAAAATAACAAAAATGTGAATGTGAATTTCATTTTGAAAATAGATAAGTCACTAATTCAGCCAATTTACTAGTAATTATGCTATTAGGGTAGCACAGCCTTAACCTGTAGTAGAAAATTGTTGGACCCAAGTTAGTTTTACTATGAGCTTTCCAAACAATAGGGACATTAGTAGTTCAATAAGCCAGTAATTTTTAATTTTTAATGTTCATTCTATTCTGTTTCTTCCTGTAATTTGTTCTAATTTTAAAGAAGAGTGTACTCTTAGGAGTATTGGCAGGGTGTAGAATTCAGTACTGAGTCTGCTCTGATTAAACAAAGTGGCTAGCTTCTCTGGGCTCAGGTTCTTTATTTGAAAATTTATGGTAATAACAGTTTCCCTGAAATAACTAAAAAGGAAATTTGAGGGAATAATGCAATGATATATGGAAGTGCCTGCGGCCTGAAAAGAAAGTGGTATAATTGTTCTGTTAATAAGCAACCATTTTTATGCTTATCTTTTTGAGAAAACACCAAAATTTTTTTCACTGAAGCGATATCCTATTACATATGTTTATTACATGTGTATACCAGTCTTTCAATTTCATCATATCCTTGCCAAAACCTTTTTCTTCATAACCATTCTCCTAGGTGTGAAGTAATCTCTCACGATGGTTTGATTTGCGTTTTCCTAATGACTAATGATGTTAAACATACCGTGTTTCCCCCAAAATAAGACAGTGTCTTATATTAATTTTTGCTCCTAAAGACGCACTAGGTCTTATTTTCAGGGGATGTCTTATTTTTCCATGAACAAGAATTCACATTTATTGTTGAACAATAAAATCAACATTTATTAATATACTGTAGTCATGTCATCACAAACATCAGCATAACCAGCCAAATTCTGAATCCCATCAAGAATTTCTTGTGACTCTATTTCCATGTACAACAATCTACCATTTCCCTGAAAATAAAAACAATGTCTTATATTAATTTTTGCTTTTAAAGACATGCTAGTCTTATTTTTAGGGGAGGGCTTATATTTCTATGCTTGAAAAAAATTGCACTAGGTCTTATTTTCAGGGGATGTCTATTTTTGGGGAAACAGGGTTTTATTCTGTGCTTAATGGACAGTCGTATATCTTCTTCAGAGAAATGGCTAGTTAAGTGTCTTGCCCATTTTTAAATAAAGTTGTTTGCTTTTTGTTGTTGTTGAGTTGTAGGAGTTCTTTGTATATTTTGGAAATTAATTTCTTATCAGATGTAGGATTAACAAATATTTTCTCTCATTCTCTAAGTTGTCTTTTCACTTTTCTGATAATGTCTTTTGAGATTGTATTTTAATACAGCAAAGCTGTGTGACTTGAACTTACGTATTGAGAAAATCTTACAGCATGTGTATTGTGGATGTGATAGAACCCATTAGGACAGTATTAGAAGAGGAATAGCCCATTTTACAGTACCTGTGTCACAGCAGTGTTCTCCCTTACCCTTCATACAGAAGATCCATTTTCTCTCTATCCTTGTTTTCCTATAGACCCACGAGTTAGAAAATTCTGCTCTCTCAGAAATGTTGGGGAAGATGCTTTCACTGTCTCTCCTCCCATTCTCTTCCCTACTGCAGTGAGGCGGCTGTGTTACCTGATTAGTGAGACTAGGGGGAAAAGTGGCCGCCGTGGGGAAGCCAGCCTTCAAGGCTCTCCTGGGACCCTGACTACCCTTTGACTACTGGTTATCTGTTCTCTCTGCTTCTGCTGGCCTGGTTTGACGTCCCTGCCTGGCAGAGGCAGTCCACCATTCCCCTCACCCAGGGCAGCTTCCGGCCCAATTCTCTCTGCAGCTACACCCCAAGGACTAAATGTTAGGGAGGAAAATGTAGAAAGTCCAAATCAACCCCATTCTCCAGTCCAGCTTCACCAGTAATAAGAACAGATATATGACCATATCTGACCTTGATGTCTATTTTACAATTGATTCAGAATCTTGACAGGAGAGAGGTAAGATTAATTGGCACCTACCAAATTCTAACACTTAATTGATCTGTGGTTCAAAGGGATATTTGTCTTAGTGTTCTATACTTGTAAACTGCCTGTTGTATTTTTCACCAGTCATTTTGAAGAAGGTCACTGAAATAAGGTAGGAACCGTATAGGGTTTCTGGGAGAGTGGAAAGTAATGGGCAGTTTAATTTCCCTTTTAGATCTTTGACAATGAAGAATTTTTTCCATTAAAAAACAGAAATAGTCTTCTCACAACTATGAAACAGCAGAACTTCCTAGTGATTTTCCCTGCTTCACTTGGCCCTTTCCTAGTCTGCAGGGTGTTGCCTCTCATAGATGTTCAGTTCCGGAGAATAGTAGAGGGCTGTGGAATGACATAAAATTCAAACAGCGTTCTTTAGATTTGGAAAGTGCCATGGATAATTTTATAAAATGATGTTTTTATAAGATAAGCTGATTTAAGAGAGGCTAGAGAGTCCATGACAATAGGCTTTTAGACATGGAGGTAAGGCACATTGATACTGCAAGCATCACAAATCATGTGTTGCCAGTTCTGACTAAGCAGCAGTTCAGAGTATGACTGTACCTCCTGAAGTGTTGATGTGAGTTCACTCCCTAGAGGGATGGGCATGCTATAAGAGAAACTTTTGTTGGCATAGATACTGAAAAGTAAATAATTTGGAAAGGGCACTCTTTAGCTCATCTCTGTCTTGGTTCAGCAGTCAGAGTTGGACATCTTGGCAGAGGCTGAAGAGCCTTTGGGAAACATGAGGCACTCACCCCATTGCTTCTTGGATGGGACACTAAGTGACACAGAGTCAGGAAAAAAGAGAGTCATCTCCACATTTCTACAGGAAACAGAGTATGACTTGGCTATAGAAAATGTGACTTTTCTGTCAACTCTGGAAGAACCCAGTACAAAGGAAGGGTGTGGTAGATGTAAATGGCCGTAAATTCTTTTGGTACTCCCCTCATTTACAAGTGGAGTCTATGTCCATTCCCTTAAAACTGGAGAGACTCTGGGACTGCTTTAACCAAAAGCATACAGCATCGATGATGCTGTGGCAGTTTCTGGGCCCAATCTCAAGAGACTGGCTGCTTTTAATTCCTTCAGTTTCAAATAGTCACTCTTGGAACCCAAGCAGCTTATGAGGAAGTCAGGCATCACTGTGCAGAGGCCTGTGTGGAGAAGTACAGAGGCTCCCAGCAACAGCCCTGGCTGGGAGCCCAGCTAACAGCCGGCCAACTTGCCAGGCATGTGAGTGAGCCATCTGAGCCATCTTGGAAGTAGGTTCTCCAGGCCTGGTTGAGCTTCCCAGCTGACTTGTATGGAGCAGAGACAAATCTTTCCCACGGGGCTCTGCCCAAATTGAGAATTGTGAGCAAAATAAATTATTATTGTTTTAGGTCATTAGAATTTGCAGCAGCTAGTTACACAGCAATAAATAATTGGAACAGAAGGCAACAGGCAGTGATGGCTGTTTACTTGATGTTTATTTGATGACAAATAACATAAAGCCCAACCAACACTGGCTTAAATACCCAAGAGTTTGTCTATGTCACAAGAAGCCTGGGGCTTAGCATAATCTTCCACAGTGTGAAACAATATGGTGAGGATAGAGATATGAAGATGCTTTGCTATGATATTGAGCATCTTTTCACGTGTTTTCTTTATAGCATAATGTAACTGGAAACAAAACAATGTCCAACAACCTGGGAGTACATTAGTAAGTGGATTGCTTATGCTTCTTTCCTACTGTGGAAGATTATGCTGAGCCAAAGATTCTTGTGACATAGACAGATTCTTAGGTGTTCCAGCAAGTTGGTTGGGCTTTATGTTATTTGTCACCAAACACATTCCTCTCTGAAACCTGGGTCAGAAGCCTGACAGAATGCGTGTTTGCCGAGGATGCTGAAAGGTAGAGCCTACCAGGTAAATTGGGGAAGAGATCAGTATTCCACATCGCACCCAGCCGGCAGTGCTGTAGTTGTTTTCTCACCGATGTGGCCCAGCCTGAATTCCATGGCAGGTGACACCCTGAGGAACGTACGAGATGTGGACAGAAAAAGCTCCACAGAAGTCTTCTCTATGAGCAGTAGAAACAGGAATTCTAAGGGTCAGAAAGGGAATAAATACCCTGCCTGTGTTTTTGCTTTTTGTTTCCCTCTTCTCTCAGCCTGGCTCAGGTAGTGCCCTGAAGGCAACGGTGATGCTGAGGGCGGCAGCAGCCAAGCAGGTGCCCAGACCTCAGAGAGGGAAGACCTCTCTCTGACCGGAGGAAGTGTGGTCCCAGAGCTTGTGATGAACTCACATTGTTTTCCTCCCTCTGTTCTCCCGATGGCTTGGTCCCACAGACACGGGGACGGAAGGGCACAGCAGGGTGAGGAAACCAAAGCCCCGGGTTTCAAGCCAGGGGACCTTTCAGCAGACTTCCATGGTACACATGTCAGGTGTTGCATCAAGCCAGTGAAATGAGACGACAGAGAAGGTGAGAGCACAGTCTCACCCTTCAGCTCCTTAACTTAGACTATATAGAGAGTGATCTAATTTTCTCAAAAGAAATCCTACTCTGTTAGTATTCGTGGAGCTCAAGGACCACAAGCTATTAAATTTACTTTCATAGGATTTTTTTTCTTTAATTTTTTTTTTTTTTTTTGTATTTTTCTGAAGCTGGAAACGGGGAGAGACAGTCAGACAGACTCCCGCATGCGCCCGACCGGGATCCATCCGGCACGCCCACCAGGGGCGAAGCTCTGCCCACCAGGGGGCGATGTTGAGCCCCTCCAGGGCGTCGCTCTGCCGCGACCAGAGCCACTCCAGTGCCTGGGGCAGAGGCCAAGGAGCCATCCTCAGTGCCCGGGCCATCTTTGCTCCAATGGAGCCTTGGCTGCGGGAGGGGAAGAGAGAGAGAGGAAAGGGGGGGGGTGGAGAAGCAAATGGGCGCTTCTCCTATGTGCCCTGGCCGGGAATCGAACCCGGGTCCCCCGCACACCAGGCCGACGCTCTACCACTGAGCCAACCGGCCAGGGCCTTTTTTCTTTAATTTAAATGCTCTCCTTTGAGTTTGTTGGTGTGTTTTAATTTTCTTTATGAAAAATGGACAAAAAAATAGAGAGCTGTGAAATTAACAGCAATAAACTGGCCCCACGTGGCCCCACCTTGACAAAAGAAGTTTCAGCTAAAACATCTCCCAAGGTAATTGGAACTAGCGAAATCCAAACTGCCCAGGGCTATTGCTGTCAGCTTTCTGAGAGCCTGACATTCTTTGATTCACATATCCCATTGCCTATTAAACATTTATTAATGCATTGGAAAAAAAACACTTTGTTAATGTGTTATGCTTCTCAGCACAGCAATAAACAAATATATAATGTAGACCACGAATGCAAGTCACATGTAATTTAAAAATTTTCTAATAGCAAGATATAAATTTTAGAGCATTAAATACTTATATTAGAACAGCTTATATGTCTCAGGTCAAGAATCTAAGTTTTCACTCTAAGAAAATAGAAAAATCAAAGCATATTAAAGCCAAAGCAAGCAGAATGAAGGGGGAAAATAAAGAGAAAAGCAGAGATTAATGTAATCAAAACAGAAAAAAAAGAAAAGAAAAATGAAATGGTCAATAAAATTGATAGGCCTCTCTAGCCAGACTGAGAAAGGAAAAATGAGAGAAGACAAAAATTGTCAGTATTAGGCATGAAAAATGGGGCTTCAGTATAAACCCCATTAAAATATGATAATACAAAGAATAATTCTGTGCACATATATTCAACAACATAGTTGAAATGAGCCAATTCTTTGAAAGCTATGAATTACCAAAACTTACCCACTAGGAAAAGTAAAAAGAAAAAAAAATTAACTTAAAAATATGCTTAATTTATCCCAATATATCTAAAATATTATCATTTAACATATAATCATTATGAAAACTTTTATTTTAAATATTTTGTATTAAGGCTTCAAAACCCAGCATGTACTCTATAGCATATCACAATTTGAACTAGCCACATTCTGAATGGCTAGTGGCTACCATATTGAACAATGCAGATTCAAGGAATGAAGAAGATTAAGTTATCTGAGAATGCAAATAGACTTTGCTCATTATTTTTAGCTCAGGAGACATCTGCTTATAACCAAACAAACATGGAAGACCCCAAAAGGATAATTATGATATAAGATTTCTTCCAGGAACAAGAAATGAAAGAAACAAGGTCAAATATTTCTAAATGCCCATTTTTGAAAGCAATTAATAAAGTGATACTAGTAGATACTCTTACAGAAGTAGAAATATTTTTTTTCTAGTGTAATATTTTAAAAACATGTATATGTGTAGCCCTAGTTGGATAGCTCAGTTGGTTAGAGCGTCGCCTTGAAGCACAGAGGTTGCCTATTTGACCCCTGGTCAGGGCACATATAGGAACAATCTCTCTCACTAAAACCAATAAAGAATGATTTTAAAAACCATGTCTTTATGTAAATGTATTTGTGCATGTGTTTGGTAATATTGCAATTGATATTACTTAAAAAAGTAATTTCTTTAAAACAAATAAATTATATAAACATTTTGAAATGAAGGGGAAACCTTTTATTAATATAATTTGAAAGGCTGGCAGTAGAAGGCAGTAAATGGTGAATTGTCTGGTGAATTCTGGAAGTATTATTTCATTAATAATTTTCTACATAATTAATTTGTTGTTCATTGTTCATCCATTCCTCTAATAAATTTGAGAAGCAAGAGGGTGATGCTGATTGAGAAAGAAGCCTCTGTTAGAATGGGAGAAAGCAGGGTTATGGAAAGTGAGCGACATTCATTTAATTATTGATGGCTGAGAATTAGGGAAGAGTTTGTTTGCTATGAATCTGTATTTCCATAAGATCCAGTTGTGAAGTTTGGAAGGAAGGGGAGCAGTAAGAGGATTTTAAAGAGAATGGAAGACCAGAGGGTCTTATGTAAGTGCCCAAGGACAAGAGAAGTGTTTTGCAGCCTTGAGATTACAAATGGCTACAGTAGAATTCATCTCATTTTTATGGGGAAGAAGTCTAGGATGTTAACTTCATGCTCCAGTATTTTCATGCTGATGTCTGTGTCCAGGCCCAGAACTATAGCCAGTGCAGGAAATCAGTGAGAAGAAACAATATAAAAATGAACGTTCTCCACTTGGAACACTTAAAAGAATGGAGGCCTAAGAAGGTAGCTCTCATGCTGGCTGGCATCAAAACCACGTGGGAGCTTAAAAAGAGACCCAGGCCCTAAACCGAAGAGTCAAGGCAAAGCTGGAACACTTGTATATTTTTAAAGGATTTTGCAGTAATTCTGATGTACAATAAAAAATAAGAAGCTCTGGCCAAACCAGAAAAAACAATTATCATTAAAAAACCACATTAAGAGAGGTATGGACACAGGGAACAGGTGGACAGCTGTCAGAGGGGAGAGGATGAGGGGACAGGATGAAGGAAGGTGAAGGGATTAGCCAGAAAACATATATACATAACATATAGATACAGACAACAGGTGAAAATAACTGAGGGAAAGGGGGTGGCGGTAAGGGGAGGAGGGCAAGGGATGTGGGATGGGGACAGAAAGAGACTTTGCTTGGGGCAGGGGGGGTGCATAATGCGATATGTAGATGGGTGTTAGGTGTTTTTATTTTTTATTTATTTATTTTTAAATAAATTTTTATTAATGTTAATGGGGTGACATCAATAAATCAGGGTACATATATTCAAAGAAAACATCTCTAGGTTATCTTGTCATTAAATTATGTTGCATACCCCTCGCCCATAGTCAGATTGTCCTCCGTCACCCTCTATCTAGTTCTCTGTGCCCCTCCCCCTCCCCCTAACTCTCTCCCTCCCTCCCTCCTATGTCCTTCCTCCCCCCACCCCTGGTAACCACCACACTCTTGTCCATGTCTCTTAGTCTCGTTTTTATGTTCCACCAATGTATGGAATCATGTAGTTCTTGTTTTTTTCTGATTTACTTATTTCACTCCGTATAATGTTATCAAGATCCCACCATTTTGCTGTAAATGATCTGATGTCATCATTTCTTATGGCTGAGTAGTATTCCATAGTGTATATGTGCCACATCTTCTTTATCCAGTCTTCTATTGAAGGGCTTTTTGGTTGTTTCCATGTCTTGGCCACTGTGAACAGTGCTGCAATGAACATGGGGCTACATGTGTCTTTACGTATCAATGTTTCTGAGGTTTTGGGGTATATACCCAGTAGAGGGATTGCTGGGTCATAAGGTAGTTCTATTTTCAGTTTTTTGAGGAACCACCATACTTTCCTCCATAATGGTTGTACTACTTTACAGTCCCACCAACAGTGGATGAGAGTTCCCTTTTCTCCGCAGCCTCTCCAACATTTGCTATTACCCGTCTTGTTGATAATAGCTAATCTAACAGGGGTGAGGTGGTATCTCATTGTACTTTTGATTGGCATTTCTCTAATAACTAATGAAGCTGAGCATCTTTTCATATATCTGTTGCCCATTTGTATCTCTTCCTGAGAGAAGTGTCTGTTCATGTCCTCTTCCCATTTTTTTATTGGATTGTTTGTTTGTTTGTTGTTGAGTTTTATGAGTTCTTTGTAAATTTTGGATATTAGGCCCTTATCTGAGCTGTTGTTTGAAAATAACATTTCCCATTTAGTTGGCTGTCTGTTTATTTTGATATCAGTTTCTCTTGCTGAGCAAAAACTTTTTATTCTGATGTAGTCCCATTCATTTATCTTTGCCTTCACTTCTCTTGCCATTGGAGTCAAGTTCATAAAATGTTCTTTAAAACCCAGGTCCATGAGTTTAGTACCTATGTCTTCTTCTATGTACTTTATTGTTTCAGGTCTTAGATCCATTTTGAATTAATTTTAGTACACAGGGACAGGCTGTAGTCGAGTTTCATTCTTTTGCATGTGGCTTTCCAGTTTTCCCAACTCCATTTGTTGAAGAGGCTTTCTTTTCTCCATTGTGTGTTGTTGGCCCCTTTATCAAAGATTATTTGACCATATGTGGTTTTATTTCTGGGCTTTCTATTCTGTTCCATTGGTCTGAGTGTCTATTTTTCTGCCAATACCATGCTGTTTTGATTATCGTGGCCCTATAATATAGTTTAAAGTCAGGTATTGTAATGCCCCCAGCTTCATTCTTTTTCCTTAGGATTGTTTTGGCTATTCGGGGGTTTTTATAGTTCCATATAAATCTGATGATTTTTTGTTCCATTTCTTTAAAAAATCTCATAGGAATTTTGATGGGAATTGCATTAAGTTTATATATTGCTTTGGGTAATATGGCCATTTTAATTATATTTATTCTTCCTATCCAAGAACAAGGAATATTTTTCCATCTCATTGTGTCTTTTTCTATTTCTCTTAATAATGCCTTGTAGTTTTCATTATATAGGTCCTTTACATTCTTTGTTATGTTTATTCCTAGGTATTTTATTTTTTTGTTGCAATCGTGAAGGGGATTATTTTTTTGAGTTTGTTTTCTAATATTTCATTGTTGGCATATAGAAAGGCTAAGGACTTTTGTATGTTAATTTTGTATCCTGCGACCTTACTGTATTGGTTTATTGTTTCTAATAATCTTTTTGTGGAGTCCTTCGGGTTTTCGATGTATAGGATCATATCATCAGCAAAAAGTGATACCTTTACTTCTTCTTTTCCGATATGGATGCCTTTTATTTCTTTGTCTTGTCTGATTGCTCTGGCCAGAACTTCTAGCACCACGTTAAATAAGAGTGGAGAGAGTGGATAACCCTGTCTTGTTCCTGATTTAAGGTGGAAAGTCCTCAGTTTTATGTCATTTAATATGATGTTGGCTGATGGTTTATCATATATGGCCTTTATCATGTTGAGATATTTTCCTTCTATACCCATTTTTTTGAGAGTCTTAAACATAAAATTGTGTTGTATTTTATCAAAAGCCTTTTCTGCATCTATTGATAAGATCATGTGGTTTTTGTTCTTTGTTTTGTTGATATGGTGTATTACGTTAACCGTTTTACGTATGTTGAACCATCCTTGAGATTCTGGGATGAACCCCACTTGATCATGATGTATTATTTTTTTAATATGTTGTTGTATTCAATTTGCTAGTATTTTGTTTAGTATTTTAGCATCTGTATTCATTAGAGATATTGGTCTGTAGTTTTCTTTCTTTGTGCCATCCTTGCCAGGTTTTGGTATGAGGGTTATGTTGGCCTCATAAAATGTGTTTGGAAGTATTGCTTCTTCTTCAATTTTTTGGAAGACTTTGAGTAGAATAGGAACTAAGTCTTCTTTGAATGTTTGATAGAATTCATTAGTATAACCGTCTGGGCCTGGACTTTTATTTTTGGGGAGGTTTTTAATAGTTTTTTCTATTTCCTCCCTGCTGATTGGTCTGTTTAGGCTTTCTGCTTCTTCATGACTCAGTCTAGGAAGGTTGTATTGTTCTATGAATTTATCCATTTCTTCTATATTGTTGTATTTGGTGGCATATAGTTTTTCATAGTATTCTACAATAATTCTTTGTATATCTATGATGTCTGTGGTGATCACTTCTCTTTCATTTTGGATTTTATTTATTTGAGTCCTGTGCCTTTTTTCCTTGGTGAGTCTTGCCAAAGGTTTGTCAATTTTGTTGATCTTTTCAAAGAATCAGCTCCTTGTTTTATTGATTTTTTCTATAATTTTTCTGTTCTCTATTTCATTTATTTCTGCTCTGATTTTTATTATCTCCTTTCTTCGACTGGTTTTAGGTTGTCTTTGTTCTTCTTTTTCTAGTTCCTTAAGGTGTGAAGTTAAGTGGTTTACTTGGGCTCTCTCTTGTTTGTTCATATAGGCCTGAAGTGATATGAACTTTCCTCTTATTACTGCTTTTGCTGCATCCCAGAGATTCTGATATGTCATATTTTCATTTTCATTTGTCTGTATATATCTTTTGATCTCTGCGCTTATTTCTTCTTTGACCCATTCATTTTTTAGAAGTATGTTGTTTAGTTTTCACATTTTTGTGGGTTTTTCCTCCTCTTTTTTGCAGTTGAATTCTAGTTTCAAGGCTTTATGATCAGAGAATATGCTTGGTACAATTTCAATTTTTCTAAATTTGCTGATATTGTCTTTGTGGCCCAACATATGGTCAATTCTTGAGAATGTTCCATGTACACTAGAGAAAAATGTATACTCTGTCGCTTTGGGATGAAGTGTCCTGTAGATGTCTATCATATCCAGGTGTTCTAGTATTTTGTTTAAGGCCACTATATCTTTATTGATTCTCTGTTTGGATGACCGATCTAGAGCCGTCAGCGGTATATTGAGGTCTCCAAGTAAGATTGTATTTTTGTTAGTTTTTGTTTTAAGGTCAATAAGTAGCTGTCTTATATATTTTGGTGCTCCTTGGTTTGGTGCATATATATTAAGGATTGTTATGTCTTCTTGATTCAACTTCCCCTTAATCATTATGAAATGACCATTTTTGTCTCTGAGTACTTTTTCTGTCTTGTAGTCAGCATTATTAGATATGAGTATTGCTACACCTGCTTTTTTTTGGGTGTTGTTTGCTTGGAGTATTGTTTTCCAGCCTTTCACTTTGAATTTGTTTTTATCCTTGTTGCTTAGATGTGTTTCTTGTAGGCAGCATATAGTTGGATTTTCTTTTTTAATCCATTCTGCTACTCTGTGTCTTTTTATTGGTAAATTTAATCCATTTACATTTAGTGTAATTATTGACACTTGTGGGTTCCCTACTGCCATTTTATAAATTGCTTTCTGTTAGTTTTGTATCTTGTTTGATTCTTCTCTTTTGCTTTTCTATCATTTGTTTTTGTTTGTTTGTGTTCCATACTTCTTTCCTCTGTTGCTACATTTTTTAAGTCAAGTGTTTTTGTGGTTGTTTTTTCAAGGGTGGTTACCATTAAGTAATGAAAAGGGTACCTACCATATTCATTGTAGTACCCTATCTTATGAGTATTTCTGCACTTCATCGTCCTTTGCTACTGTTAATCTCCATCCTCTCCCCCCTTTTTTTTCTTTTGTTGTCACAGTTTAAGTTTGGTTTTATTGTGTTCTTGGTGGAGCTGTTACTTGTGGTTTTGTTTTCTTTTGTTCTTTGAATCTGGTTGGAAAACCCCCTTTAGTATTTCCTGGAGTGGGGGCTTTCTGCTGATAAATTCTCTCATCTTTTCTGTATTTGTGAATGTTTTTATATCTCCTTCGTACTTGAAGGATAGCTTTGATGGGTATAGTATTCTTGGCTGAAAGTTCCTCTCTTTCAGGGCTTTAAATATTGGGGTCCACTCTCTTCTAGCTCGTAGAGTTTCTGCTGAGAAATCTGATGATAATCTAATAGGCCTTCCTTTATATGTTGTACTTTTCTTTTCCCTGGCTGCCTTGAGAATTTTTTCTTTGTCATTGGTTTGTGTCATCTTTATTATGATGTGCCTTGGAGTGGGTTTGTTGGGGTTAAGAAAACTCGGTGTTCTGTTTGCTTCTTGAATTTGAGGCTTTAGTTCTTTCCACAGGCTTGGGAAGTTCTCGTCTATTATTTGTTTGAATATATTCTCCATTCCATTTTCTTTCTCTTCTCTCTCTGATATACCTATTATTCTTATGTTATTCTTTCTGATGGAGTCAGACAATTCCTGTAGGGCTTTCTCGTTTTTTATTATTTTTGAGTCTCTTTCTTCTTCTCTCTGTTGTGCCTCAAGTTGCTTGTCTTCTATTTCACTAATCCTATCTTCTATCTGGGCTGTTCTGTTAGCTAAGCTTGTTACCTCATTTTTCAGCTCGTGAATTGAGTTTTTCATTTCTGTTTGATTTGTTTTTATAGTTTCAATTTCCTTGGTAATATATTCTTTGTGTTCGTTGAGTTGTTTTCTGATCTCCCTAAATTGCCTTTCTGTGTTTTCTTGTATATCTCTGAGTATTTTTAAGATTTCTATTTTAAATTCTCTGTCATTTAGCTCCAAGGCATCCAATATGTTAAGTGTTTTCTCCATAGATTTTTCCACATCTATTTGTGTTACCTCTCTATCTTTTGTATCCATAATATTCGATTTCCTCTTTCTTATTGGCATCTGAGGGTGGTCTTGTTGATAGCACTAATTAGAATTAATAAAGAGTAAAAACTAAAAAAAAAAAAAAAAAAGGTAAAACACCCCACAAAAAAAAAACAGTAATAATTTATTATTTCCCCCTTTTTTCTTTCTTCTCTTTCCCTCCTCTCCCCTCCTCAGGGAAATATCGTGATGACCTGTGAATTATATTATGCTAAATGGAACAAAAACTGCCTATAATGGAGGGCCTGATTTGGGGTGAAGAGTTCAAGGGGCAAAAAAAGGGAGTAGGGACCTACTAAATGCAAAAAAAAAAGATGAAAATCTTAGACAAGCATAAGATGATTTGCTTGTAAGTGATGGTCAACTAAGAGATATAATGAGAGGGATAAGAGGGAACCAGAAAAAAGGAGAAAAAAAAAGAATAATAAAGAAGAAAAAAAATAAAAATAATAAGTAAAAATCTGTTGTATTAAGTGGAGCGAAGACTAAATACAATGGAGACCTTGGGTTGGGAGGAATGCTAGTGAGTTAAAAAGCAACATAAAAAGTACCCAAAATGCCACAAAAATAAACAAACAAAAAACAAAACAAAAACAAAAGCGAAAAAGAAAAAAAAAAAAACTTGAGTCCCAAATTAAATAATTTGTTCGTGATTGAGGATTAAATGGGAGGAAAAGTAGAATGAGAAAAGAAGAAACGAATAGAAAGGAAAAAATAAGAAAAAGAGAAAAACGAAGGAAGAAAAAAAGGAAGAGAAAAAAACAAAATAAAGCAAAACAAAAACAAAAGAGGAGAGAGTGAGAGTTAAGTGTTTTGGAGTGTAACCTTAAAGGAGAGTGAGGATGAAGAAAAGAAATAAAATGTAACACTCATGGGTAGTGTAGTTCAAGAAAAGGGAAGCATAAGATGGGCAGAGAATAAAAGGACCGAGGTGGAGGAAATAGAAATAATAATAATAAAGGCAATAAGATAGAAGAAACAAACAACAACAACAAAAAATTAGTGGAACAAATTGTAAAGTCTGTGGATTTTTCTTGATTTTGAGAGGTTAACTTCTTCCTTTTTCTTTTCTCTCCCTCTTCCTGGTCGGTGACTCTGTACCCCAAGCTCTTCCCCTGTGTCACACTTAGGTAGGGATTTGCAGTTGATGGGATTCTATGGCAATGTCACATAATTGGCTTTAGTCTTGCTGGTAGTCAAGGCTTGTTGGCGTTTGCAGGGTCCAACGATGAGAGAGTTTGCTTTCCTGGAGTCTCTCTCCTAGTCCCCCCTTCCTGAATTAGCAGCCTGGTGATCCAGCTATAAGGCTGCTACTGCTTCTGCCTGGGGAGTAAGAGGCTCAAAGAGCTAGGAAATCCCCACTCTATCCCCACTCAGCGCAAGGCTTTGGGAAAGGCTCTGGCAGTCAGGGCCTCCAGTGTAATCAGGCGGGGGTGGGAGTCAATTGTTGTCAAGGTGACTGTTCAGCGCCTAGCATTCCGTTGGACCTCTCAACCCAGGCTTTCCACACTTTGTAGCCTGTTTTGGCTGGGAAGAAGAGGCACTAGTCTCTGCTTGCGACTAGTGTAGTATAGATCTTATTATCTGCCAAGTCCCTCTTGTTAGCGTTTATCCCTGAATATGGAGGCTCTGTCAATCAGAAGTTGCCCCCGCCCCTTTAGCGAGAGGCACTAAAAAATATCACGCCTCTTGTCTTGGATCGCTGAACTGAGAGAGATCTTATCAATTAGAGCCCCGTGGGTGCGCAGATTTCGTGGGTTAAGCTAATTTCAGTGATTGGGTCCGCAGCTGTGCTCCCGAAGGTATTTCAGGCTGCCTGCGCGCCCCTCCCCCAACGCTTGATTGTTAGCTTGAATGGCTGGGTGAGGTGCCCCGCCCACGGAGAGAATCTCCCAAGTAGGAAAGACCGCCCTGGTGCCTCTCCCGCTCGCCCTGCCGCTGGCGGCTGGGGCACACCAGGTGCAGGATAATGGGGCACCCTGGGTGTGCGGGCCAGTAGGGCGCTCTGAGCGCGTGGGATGCCCAGGGCACGCGCGCGAATGGGGTGCTCCGGGCACCGGTGGCTGGGGACTCTCACTCGCAGTGCGCGGGCCACTGGGGACGCTAGCGGTACTCGCTCTGCGACCGGACCTCGGTACCAGGCGCGCGCCGGCGGCTGCTCGCAGCACTTAGGCTGCCGCTCCCTGAGTGTGGGCCGACTCACCACAGGCGCACTCCCTCCACGGCTTGAATGAATGTCTCTGCGGTAGTTAGCTTCCTCCACACCCTCATCTCTCAGATTCAAGTGATAACAGTCCTTTTGCTTTCAGTTTGTGTGGAACTCCGGAATGCTCCGAGGATAAATTTTTCTGTTTCTAGTTGATAAATTTGTTGAGATTTTGGAGAGATCTGTCGGACGCGCTGCTCATGGCACCATTTCCGTGACGTCACTCAGTGTTAGGTGTTATATTGAGTTGTACACTTGAAACCTGTATGGTTCGGTGAACCATGTCATCCCAATAAAAAAAGGAAGCAGGGAGAGACATGAACAGAGGTGCCATCATGGAATTGGAAAAGGGACCATGGAAAGTTAGAGCAAAGCTTTTCAGGGTTTCCATCACAAAGTTTACAGAAAAGAAAATTTCAAGGCGGAGTATTGAGTGGTGTTGGCAGAAGCAGTGTATTTCAGAGATCTGCCCTTAGATTTGACAGTGAGAAAATTATTATTGCTCTCTGAAACCTTTCTCAAACACTCCTCATGTATGCTAGTGACCAGTCCTCATCTGCGTCCCCTCTGAAGCTCATAGCCTATGCATATCTGCTATAGTGTCTGTCTCGTGGAAACCCATATATGTTTCGTTTTTGTCTTCTTCATCAGTTTGTGAAGGTAGTTCTCATCCTGGCTGGCATAAGAATGATATTTCTATCCCTTAGGACCTAGCACCGTGCTTTGCTTATATGTTCAGTAAATGGTTGTAAGATGAAAGACTAAATTAATGAATTAATACATATATCTATTACATATTGTAGGAATCTTTCATCTCTGTGTAGTAACAGATGAAACATACAAAACAAGGACTGTGGGTAAAAAAGTGAAATAGCGGTGATTTAATGCTATTAACATACCTCGCTCGCCTTGCTCACAACAGTTCTGCAGGTTTTAAGACTCAATTATTAATGTACAGAACATTTGGGCTCCTAAGAGAACATGGTGGAACTGATGAATTATTCATACTATTAGTTTTTCTGATTTGTGTCATTATTCCTCTTTTAACGGAGCTAGAGGATAAGTTTCCAAGTGAATTATTGATATCCTCATTTTGGAAAGAGAAGTCCCATCCTGTGTCATCCCCCCCCCCTGACCCCCCGCTCTGGGAAATGTTCCCTGAGCTTCAGCACCATCTCTCTCCATTTGTCTCTCTTGGGCTTCTCAATCAGCAACTCAGTGTGTAAGTACAGTCTCACACGCTAATGGACTTATTCAAGCGCAGTCTGTATAATGTGTTTACAGTGTGGTTTTGACTGTTTACCAGAATCATGGAAGGTACCTGTGAAAGGAGCTACCTAGAGCCCTACACGATAAGACTCTGTGGGTAGGGCAAGGACACGTCAGCACTTGCCCCTGTAGCTCTGATGGGTTCCTACTCACCAGTTAGTGTTGCTTTTAACATTAGTTTGCTTACTATTTGTATATATGTACATAGTCCTCCCAAGAGTGTAAGCTTCCTTCTGGGCAGAGATTGTATTGGCACATTTTAAGTTATTATCTGAATAATTTTTGTCTTGTGCTTGCTTTGGCAGCACATATACTAAAATTGAATAATTTTTGTCTAAATTAGTTGTAAGAGTTTTAAAGCATAAATCATGACAGACATATAAATATTGATATAATAAAATGGACTTTTTTGAGTGATTGCTGTGTGTCAACCACTTTTTATCATTTAAAATGTAATATTTAAATCAAATATTAAATATATTTGAATGTTTTAAATGTATTAATTTGTTTAACCCTTAACCATGTCAGATAAATTTTATGAGAGGCAGTGCACCTTAGGAATTGAGCCGGGAAATTCTGCCTGCGTGGATGTGAATTGTAGTGTTGCTGCTTAAGTGTGTAATTCTGGAAAAGGTACTCTGCCCTCTGTCTCAGTTTCTCCACCTGTAAAGAGGGGTAATTATAGCACCCACCTCCTAAGATGGGTGTGAGGATTCAATGAGTTAGAATATGTAAACAATTTAGAACAGGGCTTCACACATAGTGTTGAATAATTGTTAGCTATTATTACTTTTAATCCCCTCCTCATTTTACAAACGAGGACACTAATGTACACATAAGTCATTAGCCACACAGCTGGGAAGTGGTGGAACTGGGGCCAGACTCCAGCAGTCTGTCTCTGTTCTGTACCTGTACTCGGCACGCGACATGCCCTTTGACTATTGGTGGTGCTGTAGAATCCTGCTTATTTGGGAAAGTTGCAAGAATGGTAGAAGTCACTTCTTATATGACTGAAAAGGACCACCTAATAATTTCTTCCCAACATCACTGTCATGGATCTTACAGGGTTTGCAGGAAGCTTGTCACAATAGCATCAGGAAGGCTCTGCTCTGCCAGGCTGGATTCCCTGTCTTCTGCGTTCCTGGCTCTGTACTTGGCATTGGAGAGGGGGAGACACAAAAGAAATGTAGGAGACCTCCTTGGCCTCCAGAAATTTATAATGTGGAACAGCATTGGGAGGAATGACCTTGGTAGACCCAGGAAATAATTAAAAGTGAAATCATGTCAAGCCCTACATGATTAATTAAGTCCTTAGATGAAAGACATTGCTAGTAAAAGTACTATAGGCAAGTTCAGGGGAAAAGATATTAATGTAGCTGGAGTTGTTTTATGAAAAAGTTGGTATTTAAGGTATCCTTGAAATAGGGGCTGTGGAAGTAAGCAGTGGGAGAAGTTTCTGGTGCAAGGAAGAGCTCCAACTCTCCCAGACAGAAGTAACTGTCTCTTTCCTCTACTTTGGCTTTAACCTGTGAACAAATGTTAGTTTAATACTCATATTTATTTATCCTTCTGTTTGGTACAAAACTTCCCAATGTTCTTGCTTTCATCAAGTCTTAGGGAATGTGTCCTTTTCTTTGTTGTTTTTGTTTGTTTGTATTTTGTTTGTTTTTTTATTCAAGCACGGTCAAGTTCAAGTTTTCCAGTAAAACACAAAGACATTCTTGACAAGCCTCCAGCTCTGTTTTTTCAGTCACATAAAAAGCCACAGAACATGAGGGAAAGGTATTAAAGTCTAAACAATGTACAGACAATTTTCTCAAATAACAGAAAGCACCATGAATAATCTAATCCATGCACCTGTAGGTTATTTCTAATTATATTATTTACTTCACTGAGCAGACATGGAAGAGTCATTTATAAGCAAATATCCAAGAAGGAAACAATAAGAAGATACATTTATAAAAAAATAATGTTTTAGAGCTTTTGGGGTGCATTTAAAATCTGTTTTAAAATACTATCATTTATTGCATCTGTATAAAAGATTTGCTTTTAAACAATAATTGTTTTTGCAGTAAATTGAAGATATGAAACTATCTGATTCTATTTACATTTAATTATAAAGGAACTACATTGTAACTTTGAAAGGTAAAGGGTTGTTCTAGCTTTTCCACTGTGAATAGATGTTGTGATCTGTAAATGGCTCTGTTTGGAAAAGTGACCCGAAAAATACTTATTTTTAAATCCAATTTGACTGATTCAATACAATGTCAGAATTTTCTAGGTTGATTTCCTTAGTTTTGTCTTTTTCTATTATTTCCCCTGTTACTGACATCCCCTAAGGACGAAAGAACCATCTCATGTTTTACAAGCTTGGTTTTACACAGAAACCTCTGAAAGTGAGGGTTGACACAATAATTCTTAATTAGGTGAGGGCTGTGGTCTTGCTTTCAGTAAGAGGCAATTTCCACTCAGGACAGCTGTGGCCCTCAGGTTTCCAGCAGCCCATTGGCTGCAGCTTGTATTTCAGACTGGAAGCCACCCAGAAATCTAGTTCTGTTATTGTGTGCCAGTTTGGATTAGGGGAAGCCCGTGCACACAGGACAGGGTAATCACACCATCAAACAGGCATGGGCTGTTAGGTTTTCACAGCCGTAATTAGGTGCTGGAGTGTTTGTTTCTCTTGCATCAGAAAAAGGTTTGGAGGCAGAGGGCTATATTGCTTCCATTCTGTATGTATGTCTAAACTAAAAATGAAATTAATTACAGTTTATACAAGAAAACATATCCCACCTATGTTGAGAGTGAAATAAAGACATAAAATACCTGAAAAAGGAAACATGTGATCCCTAAGTATTCATTATCTTACATTTTGGTTATCGTGACTAATGACAATGGGTGCCGGTTACTAACTTTTATGGAATACTGAATGGATGCAGTCTGCTCAGTGCTTTATGTGCATCATCTCACTTTGGTCTTATAAAAGTATTAAGGGAAAAGCACTCTTCATATGCCCATTTTCGAGATGTAAAAAAATGGGACTTGGTGTAGTTGTATAAGTTAGCACAGTTGATAAGTACAGGGCCTGCTGCTGATGCGATTTGGGCGACACTTGGAGGGTATTCTTGCCCTCACATATCCATGACCTTCCTATCATTAGAGAAGCATTCCACCATGAGAGAAGCATTCTTTCAAACTATCATGAATTGTTCTTCATTCAGATATAAATAGTGGAGCAAGCATCTTGCCATCCTGCTACATTTTACTAATGAGATCTGCTTGGGAATCCTTTGGTTCTAAAAGCTTTCTTGTCCTTGACTGACACCTAAGCTGGATGCTGGTGAAGGGTTTCAGGAAAGGAAAAGAAACCCTCGTAGATACAGATAACAGTATGGTGATTACCAGAGGGGAAGGAGGAGGGTTGAGGGGAGATAAATGGCGATAGAAGGAGACTTAGCTTGGGGTGGTGAACACACAATACAACATACAGATGGTGTACTATAAGAATTGTACACCTGAAATCTACCTAATTTCATTAACCAATTTCACCCCAATCAATTCAATAATTTTTTAAAAGTGTAGAATGGGGGGTAGTAATATGAGTATTTTTATAAAAATAAAGCCTTAAGTTAAAACAAATATTATTCTCTAATAATTGAGTTAGGATTAGCCAACATGTGGGAAAAGATTTAGCATGAATATCAGGGTTTTCCTTACGCTCCTGCAATCGCACCAGATATTACCCTCCCATCGACAGTGGGTTCATGGCTAACTCTAGCTGCCGTCAAGAAACATTGCATTCTTTAGGATTACAACAAGCTTTGCATTTAACTGGCTGTACTGCTGAAATATTTCCATAAAATATCAATGCCACAATTAGGTTAGAATAATTATGCAGCATACATAGTATTTACTTTAGAGACTGCTTTCATATATACTGTCTCATTTTTTTTGCTAACATATTAAGGACCAGTGTGGTATTATGGACTCTTTCTAAGTGAGGAAACTGAGTCTTAAAGAGGTCTTTTTGTTTTTTGTTTTTACATTCCCTTGACTGACTTACTTTATAACTAGAAATCTGTACCTTTTGCCCCATTCTCCCCACTCCCCACCCGTTTCCCCTACCTCCAGCAACCACTAATCAATCAGTCCTCAGAGAGGTTTGATGGCTTGCTCAGGGCTGGTAACTGACTGAGCTGGACTCCCACTCTGATTAATATTTATTTTGTCATGTATCCTGTGGCCTTCTGGCATAAGCTAAGCACCCAAGCCTCATCTTATTAAGAAGTGTAGACCTGATTCCACAAAAAGTGCTGTCCTAGTACAGTCAACAGTGGGGATGCTTTGGTCCCTAATAGGGAGTGTGACCTAAATCTAGTCCCATGCCCACGTGGAGTATTCTGGTGTGGAGAGCCTTAGGTCCCCTGCTGGTGGCGGTGTACACTGGCCCAGAGGAATACTGCGGCACCGCTTGGGTGATCTACATAACTCACATAACAGGTCTAAGGATAAAAATTTGGTAAAATTATACATTTGAACTTTAGTTCTGGAGTTCCTTGCATGGTTGAATAGGAGAACAATATATGATACATTCTTGTATTGAAACACACAAATGCTTTCAATGAAACTCTTGGATTCTCACTGATAATAATAATAACAAAGACTTTATCACTAATAAACACAAAATAATTCTCTCTTATCTAAACTTTTTAAATGATCTTTCTATCACTGTGAAATAGGTTAAGAGCTACATTAGTGTATTTGAACTATATTGTTTCGACTTTTTAAAGTCAACATGCAGAAGATTCCAAAGATCTCCCTCTGCTCCCCCTTTATATTAATTAGTACCTCCCTCCTCACACAATTTCTAAACCCTGGCAACCACAAATCTGTTCTCTTTTTTCTTTTATTTATTTATGTATTTGCTTATTATTGATTTGAGAGAGAGAGAGAGAGAGAGAGTGAGAGACATTAATTTTGTTGTTCTACTTATTTATGCATTCACTGGCTGATTGTTGTATGTGCCCTGACCAGGGATTGAACCTGCAACCTTGGTATATTGGGAGGACACTGTAACCAACTGCGCTACCTGGACAGGGCCGAATCATTTTTCCATCCCTGTAATTTCACCATTCAAGGTGTAATAGAAATGAAACATACAGTTTGATTTTTTATTTGAAATTGATTTTTTTTCACTCAGCAGAATGCCTTTGAGATCCACCCAAGTTATATCAATAATTCATTCCCTTTCTATTGCTGAGTAGCCTTCAATGGTATAAATATACCATAATTTGTTTAACTGTTCACTCATTGAGGCACATTTTGGTTGTTTCCACATTTTGGTTATTATGAATAAAGTTTCTATGAACATTCATGTACAGACATTTCTGTGAACATAAGATTTCAATCCTCTGTGATAAATACAACTGTAGAGTCTTATGGTGGTTCCATTTATTTATTTATTTATTTATTTATTTATTTATTTATTTATTTATATTCTGCTGAAGGGAGAAGTGGGGACGCAGAGAGACTCCCACAAGCACCTGACTGGGATCCACCCAGCATGCCCACTAGGGGGTGATGCTTTGCTCATCTGGGGCATTGCTCTGTTGCAACCAGAGCCATTCTAGCACCTGAGGCAGAGGCCATAGAGCCATCCTTAGTGCCTGGGCCAACTTTGTTCCTATGGAGTCTTGGCTGTGGGAGGGGAAGAGAGAGGTACAGAGAAAGGAGAGGGGGAAGGGTGGAGAAGCAGATGGGCACTTCTCTTGTTTGCCTTGACTGGGAGTCGAATCTGAGACTTCCACCCGCTGGGCCAACGCTCTACCTCTGAGTCAACCAGCCTTGGCCTTCATTTTTTTTTTTTTTATAAAAAATGCTGACCTCTCCGGGTCATGGTGCAGTGAATAAAGTGTCAGACTGGGACGTGGAAGACCTAGGTTTGAAACCCTGAGGTCACTGGCTTGAGTGTGGGCTCACTAGCTTGAGCCCAAAGGTTGCTGGCTTGAGCCCAAGGTTGCTGGCTTGAGCAAGGGATCACTAGCTCAGCTAGAGTTCTCCCGGTTAAGGTACATATGAGAAAGCAATCAATGAATAATTAAGGTGCCGCAACTATGAGTTGATGCTTCTCCTCTCTCTTCCTTCCTGTCTGTCTGTCCCTGTCTGTCCGTCTCTTTCTTTTAAAAAAAAGAAAAGAAAATACCAGACTCTTTTTCAAAGTGGCTGTACCATTTAATATTCCTAAAGGAATGTAACGCTGAGGTCTCAAATTCAAAACCCTGGTCTTGCCCAGTCAAGGCACATATGACAAACAGAGATTGTTTTTCTGCACTTTAGCAGTATTTGGTAGTGTTATCTTTTTTCTTTAACTCTTCTATTGGGTGTGTGCCACAATATTATTATAGTGTAGAGTCCTACTAGAGAATAATAATTTTGCTTTAGATATAAACCAAGGTCTGAAGTAAAAAAATAGAAAGAAAAAAGATATGAGTTTATGAGTAGTTTTTCTTACCTGAATACTGATAAAAGCTTTTTTATAAGAAATAAATTTTTAGCCTAACCTGTGGTGGGGAAGTGGCTAGAGCATCAACCTGGAATGCTGAGGTCGCCAATTTGAAACCCTGGGCTTGCCCAGTCAAAGCACATATGACAAACAACAAGCAAGCAATAAATAACTAAAGTGAAGCACCTATGAGTTGATACTTCTAGCTCTACCCCACCTCTCTCCTCTCTCTGTAAAATCAGTAAATAAAAATTTAAAAAAAAGGAATAAAGAAATTTTATGTAGTTAAACTGGATTTAATGATACAAGAAAAGAAAATGTGTGGTATTGGGCAACCTGTACAGTAATGAGGCTCTGGTATTAATAGATCTTTATAATAAATGATTTTTCTCTCATCATTAATGTTTTGCATCTATGAAGTAAAGGCTATAGTAGTAATTTTTTAAAAAAATATTGAGTGCATTGCTTATTAATAGTATAGACTGAATATATTTTAATAATTCCTGGAGTTTCTAGGGAGACCCATGAAGATGATAGAAATATTTGGGAGTTATTAAGTATTGGATCCAAAGTGACTTGTCTTCTGATGATAAGTAGACACCGCCATTTAAGCTTGGAACATTGGTTTCTTGAACACAGTTATTATTATATTTTGTATTTTTCTGAAGCTGGAAACGGGGAGAGACAGTCAGACAGACTCCCACATGCGCCCGACCGGGATCCACCCGGCACGCTCACCAGGGGTGAAGCTCTGCCCACCAGGGGGCGATGCTCTGCTCCTCCAGGGCATCGCCCTGCCGCCACCAGAGCCACTCTAGTGCCTGGGGCAGAGGCCAAGGAGCCATCCCCAGCGCCTGGGCCATCCTTGCTCAATGGAGCCCCGGCTGCGGGAGGGGAAGAGAGAGACAGAGAGGAAGGAAGGGGGGAGGAGAGTGGAGAAGCAAATGGGCGCCTCTCCTATGTGCCCTGGCCCGGAATCGAACCCGGGTCCCCCGCATGCCAGGCCGACGCTCTACCGCTGAGCCAACCGGCCAGGGCCCACAGTTATATTTTTGAATCACCAAATAATAATTAACATTGACAAAGCACGACGATCTGAACTTGGAGTTGTGGTAGGCTAAAGGAAGAGGAGAATGGTCAGGTTTCTGGGAACTTGTAATCTGCTAAACACTGGATATTTATTTTTATTAAATTTGCTCTTAAGAAGTTACTACCTGAGATGACGTCAGAGTAATGGCGGGGTAGGAAGCGATACCGATAAATCTCCCCCAAAACTCAACAAGATCTTCAACCAGAAACAGAAAAACCTATACTTGGAGCTTCCAGATGCTTCGCAATACACCCAAAGGTATGATTGAGTGAAAAATTGGCTAAATATATAACCAAACCCCGAAGGAAATAGGGAGTAAGAAATGCTCCGCCTTCGTCACTAACCTAAACAGGGCGGCTTTCTCTGGTAACTGTGAATATAGAAACTGAAGCGGGCAAAGGGGGTGAATACATCCAGGCCGCAAAACAAACGGCCGAACCAGGCTGTGGCACGGAGATCCAAGCCAAGGAAAATCTGATCCTGTGGCAACCCGGGCAATACAAGCTAACACTCGCGCCAAACCCAAACAAAGAAAGACAAGCGGCGCGGCCATTTTACCCGGTCTCCAGGCTGGTGCGCAGTTAGTGGGCGAGAGATTTCTTCTTAGGCCCCGGGAGTCAGTGCCCGTGTTGCCTCACGGAGAGGCAGGGTCAGAGGCCTTTCTGTGGGCCGAGGGCAGAGTCTCTGGGCAGCCCCAGCGCCCTGGGAAAGCCACGCACGGGAGGGAGTGAGAACTAATTCCAACGGTGGAGATTTTCCGTACTGGAGGGTGTTTCACTCAGAGGGAAAGCTGCCGGCCTCATATCCTGGTTTGCGCGCGCAGATAAGGAGTGAGCGATTCCTCCGAGTGCCTCGGCAGTGCGCGCCCGTGTTATCGCATAGAGGAGCAGAGTCAGGGGCCTTTGTGTGGGCCAAAGCGGAATCTCGGGCCGCCCCAGCGCCTTGCAAAAGCCGCGCACGGGGACGGAGCGAGACTCAATTCCAACGCTGCAACTTTTCCCTGCGGTTGGGGGTTTCACTCAGAGCGTGAGACTGCTGGCTGGATATCCTGGTCAGCGCGCGCAGCCAGTGAGTGAGAGTTTCCTCCAAGCGCCCCGGAAGTGGGCACCCGCTTGTGTTACCGGACAGAGTGGCAGAGCCAGAGGTCTTTGAATGGCCGGAAAGCCCGCCTGATTATGCTAGCAGCTCTGACTGACTGAGCCTTACCCAGAGCCCTGTGCTGAGTGGAAATAGAGTGGGGAGTTGCCAGCTCTTTGAGCCTCTTACTATCCAGGCAGAGGCAGCAACAACCCCATAGCTGGATTATCAGGCTACTAATTGAGGAAGGAAAGACTAGGAGAAAGGCTCTAGGAACACGGACTCTCTCACTGTCGGAGCCTATAAATGCTAATAGCCTAGACTGCCAACGAGACTAAAGCACAATACATGACATTGCCATAGAGACTTATCAACTGCAAACCTCCACCTGAGCGTGGCAAAGGGGCAAAACCCGGGGTACAGAGTCACCGACCAGGAAGAGGGAGAGAAAAGAAAAAGCAAGAAGATAACCTCTCAAAATCAAGAATAATCTGCAGACTTTATAACCTATCCCATTTTATTATATTTGTTCGTTTGTTTCTCTTATCTTCATTCTTGATACTTTTTTTTTCCTCCTCCAATTTGGCCGATTAACTCTCTGCCGGTCTTACTCTCTCCTCTCCTTGAACTACACTACCCATAAGTGTTACATCTCCCATTATCTTTTCTCTTCTCTTCCTTTCTCTCTATGAGGGTTGCACTCCAAAACCCTTAACTCTCTCTCTCTCTCTCCTTTCTTTTTTCTTCTTTTAGTGGTTCCCTCTTTTTTTTCTCTCTCTCTCTCTTTCTTTTCTCCCTCTATATTAGTTTCTTCCTTTCTCCTTTACATCTCCTCTCACTCAAACCTCAATAACAAACAAATTATCTTATCTGGGACTCAAACTTATGTTTCTGGCATTCTGGGGGGTTTTTACTTCACCTTTTTAACTCACTAGCAGTGCTCCCATCCCTGGCTCTCCATATTATCTAGTTCTTGTTCCACTAAATACAATAGTAATTTTTTAATTTGTCCCCCCATTTTTCCGTTTTCCTCTTAATCCTCTCATCATAACTCTTAGACAACCAACACCTAAAAGCAAATCATTTTATTCTTGACCCAAATTTTTTCCTTATTTGCTTTTTGTGGGTCCATACGCTCTTTTTTTTTTTTTCTTCTTTTTTCTTTTTTTTTTTTTTGTTTGCCCCTTTATTACTTTTCCCCAATTCAGGCCCTCCATCACAGGCATTGTTTGTTATAATTCACAGTCCACCACAAGATTTTATCAAGAAAGAGGGGAGAGGAGAGGAGAGGAAAAAAGGAGGGGGGGAATAATTTCCTTTTTTTTTTTTTTTTTTTTTTTAAATTTTTATTTTATTTTATTTTTCTTTATTTCATTATTAATTTTTTTTAAAAAAAAACAACTTTTTTCGATTTTTTTTTATTATTTTTTTAAACTTTTTATTCTTTATTAAATCTCATTAATACTATCAACAAAACCACCCTCAGATGCCATTAAGGAAGAGAAAATCGAATATCATGGATACAAAAGAAAGAGAGGTAACACAGCTAGATGAGGAAAAATCTATGGAGAAAAAATTTAATATATTAGAAACCTTGGAGCTAAATGACAGAGAATTCAAGATAGAAATCCTAAAAATCCTCCTAGATATACAAGAAAACACAGAAAGGCAATTTAGGGAGCTCAGAAAACAACTCAATGAACACAAAGAATATATGTCCAAGGAAATTGAAACTATAAAAACAAATCAAACAGAGATGAAAAATTCAATTCACGAGCTGAAAAACGAAGTAACAAGCTTAGCTAATAGAACAGGTCAGATAGAAGAGAGGATTAGTGAAATAGAAGACAAGCAACTTGAGGCACAACAGAGAGAAGAAGAAAGAGACTCAAAAATTAAAAAAAATGAGATAGCCCTACAAGAATTATCTGACTCCATCAAAAAGAGTAACATAAGAATAATAGGTATATCAGAGGGAGAAGAGAGAGAAAATGGAATGGAGAACATACTCAAACAAATAATAGATGAGAACTTCCCAAGCCTGTGGAAAGAACTAAAGCCTCAAGTTCAAGAAGCAAACAGAACTCCAAGTTTTCTTAACCCCAACAAACCTACTCCAAGGCATATCATAATGAAATTGACACAAACCAACAGCAAAGAAAAAATTCTCAAGGCAGCCAGGGAAAAGAAGAATACAACATATAAAGGAAGGCCCATTAGATTATCATCAGATTTCTCAGCAGAAACTCTACAAGCTAGAAGAGAATGGACCCCAATATTTAAAGTCCTGAAAGAGAGGAACTTTCAGCCACGAATACTATACCCATCAAAGCTATCCTTCAAATATGAAGGAGAAATAAAAACATTCACAGATACAGAAAAGATGAGGGAATTTATCATCAGAAAACCCCCACTCCAGGAATTACTAAAGGGGGTTCTCCAATCAGATACAAAGAACAAAAAAAAAACAGAGCCACAAGTAAAAGCTCCAAGAAGAACACAATAAAACCAAATTTAAACTGTGACAACAACAAAAAGAAAGAGGGGGAGAAGATGGAGATTAACAGTAGCAAAGGACGATGGAGTGCAAAAGTACTCACAAAATAGTTCGCTACAATGAACAGGGTAGGGACCCTTTTCATTATTCAAAGGTAACCACCATTGAAAAAACCACCACAGAAGCACATGAGATAAAAAAGATAGCAACAGTGGAAAGATGTATGGAATACAACCAAATAAAAACAAAAGATAGAAAAACAAAAGAGAAGGATCAAACAAGACACAAAACTAACAGAAAGCAAGATATAAAATGGCAATAGGGAACCCACAAGTATCAATAATTACACTAAATGTAAACGGATTAAACTCACCAATAAAAAGGCACAGAGTAGCAGAATGGATTAAAAAAGAAAATCCAACTGTATGCTGCCTACAGGAAACTCATCTAAGTAACAAGGATAAAAACAAATTCAAAGTGAAAGGCTGGAAAACAATACTCCAAGCAAATAACATCCAAAAAAAAGCAGGTGTAGCAATACTCATATCGGATAATGCTGACTACAAGACAGGAAAAGTACTCAGAGACAAAAATGGCCATTTCATAATGGCTAAGGGGACACTGAATCAAGAAGACATAACAATTCTTAATATATATGCACCAAACCAAGGAGCACCAAAATATATAAGACAGCTACTTATTGATCTTAAAACAAAAACTGACAAAAACACAATCATACTTGGAGACCTCAATACACCGCTGACGGCTCTAGATCGGTCATCCAAACAGAGAATCAACAAAGACATAGTGGCCTTAAACAAAACACTAGAGCACCTGGATATGATAGACATCTACAGGACATTTCATCCCAAAGTAACTGAGTATACATTTTTCTCCAGTGTACATGGATCATTCTCAAGAATTGACCATATGTTGGGCCACAAAAACAACATCAGCAAATTCAGAAAAATTGAAGTTGTACCAAGCATATTTTCTGATCATAAAGCCTTGAAACTAGAATTCAACTGCAAAAAAGAGGAAAAAAATCCCACAAAAATGTGGAAACTAAACAACATACTTTTAAAAAATGAATGGGTCAAAGAAGAAATAAGTGCAGAGATCAAAAGATATATACAGACTAATGAAAATGACAATAAGACATATCAGAATCTATGGGATGCAGCAAAAGCAGTGATAAGAGGGAAGTTCATATCACTTCAGGCATATATGACCAACAAGAGAGAGCCCAAGTGAACCACTTCACTTCCTACCTTAAGGAACTAGAAAAAGAAGAACAAAGACAACCCAAAACCAGCCGAAGAAAGGAGATAATAAAAATCAGAGCAGAAATAAATGAATTAGAGAACAGAAAAACTATAGAAAAAATTAATAGAACAAGGAGCTGGTTCTTTGAAAAGATCAACAAAATTGACAAACCCTTGGCAAGACTTACCAAGGAAAAAAGAGAAAGAACTCATATAAACAAAATCCAAAATGAAAGAGGAGAAATCACCACGGACACCGTAGATATACAAAGAATTATTGTAGAATACTATGAAAAACTTTATGCCACTAAATTCAACAACCTAGAAGAAATGGATAAATTCCTAGAACAATACAACCTTCCTAGACTGAGTCAAGAAGAAGCAGAAAGCCTAAACAGACCTATCAGTAGAGAAGAAATAGAAAAAACCATTAAAAACCTCCCCAAAAATAAAAGTCCAGGCCCTGACGGCTATACCAGCGAATTTTATCAAACATTCAAAGAAGACTTGGTTCCTATTCTACTCAAAGTCTTCCAAAAAATTGAAGAAGAAGCAATACTTCCAAACACATTTTACGAAGCCAACATAACCCTCATACCAAAACCAGGCAAGGATGGCACAAAAAAAGAAAACTACAGACCAATATCTCTAATGAATACAGATGCTAAAATACTAAACAAAATACTAGCAAATCGAATACAACAACATATTAAAAAAATAATACATCATGATCAAGTGGGATTCATCCCAGAATCTCAAGGATGGTTCAACATACGTAAAACGGTTAATGTAATACACCATATCAACAAAACAAAGAACAAAAACCACATGATCTTATCAATAGACGCAGAAAAGGCTTTCGATAAAATACAACACAATTTTATGTTTAAGACTCTCAACAAAATGGGTATAGAAGGAAAATATCTCAACATGATAAAGGCCATATATGATAAACCATCAGCTAACATCATATTAAATGGCACTAAACTGAAGGCTTTCCCCCTTAAATCAGGAACAAGACAGGGTTGTCCACTCTCTCCACTCTTATTTAATGTGGTACTAGAGGTTCTAGCCAGAGCAATCAGACAAGACAAAGAAATAAAAGGCATCCATATCGGAAAAGAAGAAGTAAAGGTATCACTTTTTGCAGATGATATGATACTATACATCGAAAACCCCAAAGAATCCACAAAAAGACTACTAGAAACAATAAGCCAATACAGTAAGGTCGCAGGATACAAAATTAACATACAGAAGTCAATAGCCTTTCTATATGCCAACAATGAAACAACTGAGAAGGAACTCAAAAGAACAATCCCCTTCACGATTGCAACAAAAAAAATAAAATACTTAGGAATAAACATAACAAAGAATGTAAAGGACTTATATAATGAAAACTATAAACCATTGTTAAGGGAAATCGAAAAAGATATAATGAGATGGAAGAATATACCTTGTTCTTGGCTAGGAAGAATAAATATAATCAAGATGGCTATATTACCCAAAGCAATATACAAATTTAATGCAATTCCCATCAAACTTCCAATGACATTTTTTAAAGAAATAGAGCAAAAAATCATCAGATTTATATAGAACTATAAAAAACCCCGAATAGCCAAAGCAATCCTAAAGAAAAAGAATGAAGCTGGGGGCATTTCAATACCTGACTTCAAACTCTATTATAGGGCCACGACAATCAAAACAGCATGGTATTGGCAGAAAAATAGACACTCAGACCAATGGAACAGAATAGAAAGTCCAGAAATAAAACCACATATATATAGTCAAATAATTTTTGATAAAGGGGCCAACAACACACAATGGAGAAAAGAAAGCCTCTTCAATAAATGGTGCTGGGAAAACTGGAAAGCCACATGCAAAAGAATGAAACTGGACTACAGTCTCTCCCCCTGTACAAAAATTAACTCAAAATGGATCAAAGATCTGAACATAAGACCTGAAACAATTAAGTACATAGAAGAAGACATAGGTACTCAACTCAGGGACCGGGGTTTTAAAGAGCATTTTATGAATTTGACTCCACAGGCAAGAGAAGTGAAGGCAAAAATTAATGAATGGGACTACATCAGACTAAGAAGTTTTTGCTCAGCAAGAGAAACTGATAACAAAATAAACAGAAAGCCAACTAAATGGGAAATGATTTTTTCAAACGACAGCTCAGATAAGGGCCTAATATCCAAAATATACAAAGAACTCATAAAACTCAACAACAAACAAACAAACAATCCAATAAAAAAATGGGAAGAGGATATGAATAGACACTTCTCCCAGGAAGAAATACAAATGGCCAACAGATATATGAAAAGATGCTCATCTTCTTTAGCTATTAGAGAAATGCAAATCAAAACGGCAATGAGATACCACCTCACACCTGTTCGATTAGCTGTTATTAGCAAGTCAGGTAACAGCAAATGTTGGAGAGGCTGTGGAGAAAAAGGAACCCTCATACACTGTTGGTGGGAATGTAAAGTAGTACAACCATTATGGAAGAAAGTATGGTGGTTCCTCAAAAAACTGAAAATAGAACTACCTTATGACCCAGCAATCCCTCTACTGGGTATATATCCCAAAAACTCAGAAACATTGATACGTAAAGACACATGCAGCCCCATGTTTATTGCAGCATTGTTCACAGTGGCCAGGACATGGAAACAACCAAAAAGCCCATCAATAGATGACTGGATAAAGAAGATGTGGCACATATACACTATGGAATACTACTCAGCCATAAGAAATGATGACATCGGAACATTTACAGCAAAATGGTGGGATCTTGATAACATGATACGAAGCGAAATAAGTAAATCAGAAAAAAACAGGAACTGTATTATTCCATACGTAGGTGGGACATAATAGTGAAACTAAGAGACATTTATAAGAGTGTGGTGGTTACGGGGGGGAGGGGGGAATGGGAGAGGGATAGGGGGTGGGGAGGGGCACAAAGAAAACAAGATAGAAGGTGACAGAGGACAATCTGACTTTGGGTGGTGGGTATGCAACATAATTGAACGACAAGATAACCTGGACTTGTTATCTTTGAATATATGTATCCTGATTTATTGATGTCACCCCATTAAAAAAATAAAATTATAAAAAAAAAAAAAAAAAAAAAAAAAAAAGAAGTTACTACCTGAAAAACAATTTAATGACCCATTTTCTCCAAATATGGATTTTAAAGCACTGATTTTACTTTTCTTGCTAGTTACCATTTTCAGTAACTTCATCTCAAATAAATTTTAAAAATAAATACCATACTGTGCTGAAGGAAATATAAAACTGGATAAAATGGTCCTTGCTCTCACCTAGTTTATAATCTATCTAATTTAAAACTCGCTCAGTCACAATTTTATTATACAGTGAAATGTAACATCCAAATTAGAAAAGTGGGAATAACGTGAGAAAGTAGTCCAGAGGAAGGAGGAATTGCTCTCTGGCTGGGGTGAACAGAGGGGTTTCATTGAGGAGGGGCTCTGGCATTGGACCTGAAGGCTAACATGTTTTGGATAGGCAAAAAAGAAAGTGTAAAAGTATTCTAGTTAAAATGAGCGGCAAAAACCAAAACAAATCTGTGTTGTTATGTGGGAGACTAACAAAAATAATAGAACTTAACTACTATTTTTAAAAATTTCCAAAATTTTTATTTGTGGCTTTCAAGTATACCAAGTTGTCTTCTGTTTACTGGCAAAATAAAGATGAATTCTATGAACTAGAGTCCCTACCTGTATCTCACAGTCTGTGTTGCAGATAGACTCGGCAGTGTCAGGAAAACACATGCAGGATATACGACATATATTTGCTCTTTTATAAAATTGCTATTCAGGGGACTATTTAATGCTCCACTGAAGAGAAAATCCATAATCCTTTTTGTGCTCTGCATGGCAGCTGGAGCGGTGTAATGTCCATAAAATATGCTATACTTAAAACCAGCGATTTCAAAGCTACACTTAAAAAGACAGAGTGCATTTTTCAAATATCACAGATATCCCTGGTTTCCTATTGTTTTGGAACCTTAAGGGAAAGTAGTGCCTTTTAAAAAGATCTCTTTAAATAACCAGCTTTATGATGTTTACTAGAGTGTCTTTTTCTTAGATCCAGTTCCAAAATACTTTCCTAAGTTTAATGACTGACCAAGTGGGAGAGGAAAACTTAAATTAGGCTGGCCTTGACTGAGTCCTGAGGCAAGCCATTTTTTATGGAGTGCTCATCCTAGAAGCTCCATATCTCATTGTCAACAGAAAGTCTGCTTACACTGTAAGCTGGGCATTCCATTTTGTTCTGTTTAACAACTAGCTTTTTTAAAAAAACACCCACGTTATTATTGCCGCTGTCAATTAATCTAAGTGTTTTCTTTGGTGACTTCCCTGAGGCTTCTTCAACCTGAGAATGGATTTTTTTTTTTTAATCTGAAAATGTCTTTTCTTCCCCAAAGGATAAGAAATCTTTTTTCTTTAGACTTTGAAAATATATTAAACTATATTTTTGCTCCTCAGACAGTGTCTAATTTTTCTTTGTGATATTTTGTATAACCCAGCTGCCACTTTCTTCAAATATAGAGATGGTACCAAGGTGAAAGGAGGGCTTTATTATGCTCTGAAGCAGGTGATGCGGATGGAAGGTGTAAACAGTATTGGAGAGGTGGGAAACCAGCGTGTTTAACCCTTCAGGACAGAAAGAGGGATTGCTACCCTCATCACACAGAAAGCATCGTTCTCCCAAGTTAAGACATAAGTAGGATGTGGAAGCTCATTTATGAGATGGATTTCTCCGGTTTACAATGGGATGCTGTGGCTCCTTAACACAAGTAACACTGTGAAAATACAGGACTTGAGTTGTTGTTATTGTTGTTGTTATATTGCAAAGGTCAATTACTATTTAGATACAAATCAAGAAGGTAAGATGTAGGGAAAGTTAGACTAATAGGCCACTGGTAGGCACTTAGTTTTGCTGTGATTATTTAAAAGTTTAAAATATCTGGATAACATAGAAAGTTTGATCATTACAACTTAAATGTATTTCTGCTGTGTAAAAAATTGAAATTTCAAGTAAATAAAAACTGATACATTTTTCTGCATGAGTAAAGTCTCCCTAACCCCTTATTAAAAAATTCCTGAACTGCAGGTGCTGACAAAAAGAATATAGTTTAGCCCTGGCCGGTTGGCTCAGCGGTAGAGCGTCGGCCTAGCGTGCGGAGGACCCGGGTTCGATTCCCGGCCAGGGCACACAGGAGAAGCGCCCATTTGCTTCTCCACCCCTCCGCCGCACTTTCCTCTCTGTCTCTCTCTTCCCCTCCCGCAGCCAAGGCTCCATTGGAGCAAAGATGGCCCGGGCGCTGGGGATGGCTCTGTGGCCTCTGCCCCAGGCGCTAGAGTGGCTCTGGTCGCAATATGGCGACGCCCAGGATGGGCAGAGCATCGCCCCCTGGTGGGCAGAGCGTCTCCCCATGGTGGGCGTGCCGGGTGGATCCCGGTCGGGCGCATGCGGGAGTCTGTCTGACTGTCTCTCCCCGTTTCCAGCTTCAAAAAAATGAAAAAAAAAAAAAAAAAAAAAAAAAAAGAATATAGTTTATACTCAAGGTTTGCCTTGGAGCCAGTTCATCTAAACTCACCATTTTTAACACCTTCTACCCGTTAGAAACACAGTCTCAGCACCTTATAAACTCCAGCCTACTTTAGTCCTTACCCTTCACCATGATGCCAACCCCCACTTTCTAACCTACCTCAGTTGGAATTCAACCTGTTTTCCACTATGAAAAAATTAACTCATGCATCAAAAGATATCTTGATATTAATATGCAATTCTTCCCGCTCACTGATTCAGTCATTAGCTAATGAAAGCAGGTGCTGGATTAGCTGTGGGCAATGCCAAGATGCCTATGACATGGTTCCTGTACTCAAGAAGCTTATATGAATGTGGGCCATTTTTTTTTGTACTTTGCATTTTGAAAAGTTTTAAATCTACAGAAATCTTTTACTGTAATATTATTCTATATTTACTTTCTCTTTCCCGTATTAAAATATTTATATATATCTCATATCAAAGGGTGGGTATTTAAACAAGTAAGCCAATATATTTGAAGAGGATTCAACAAAAAAGCGTATATGATTAATGTAGGAGGGAATCAGAGAGCCCTTTCTAGAATTATTTGCCAGGTATGTAAGGGTGGGTGCATAGCCTGAGCAATAGGAAAAGCACATACCAAGGACCCAGGAGCGACCCAGTGTGGAGAACTGAGAGAGCAGTAAGTAGTTTTGTATGGTTGGCGCATGGTCTAGGGAAAGGGGGTTGGGAAAAGGGTCATGAGAGAGACAGGATGGACACTGACAAGTGTTAGGCAGGGAGTGACCTGATTTGTGCACTGTTATTAGAACTTTACAGAGAAATGCTTAAGTTTAAAAGAACTACTTAGTGTAAAGGAGAAGTTTTCAGATGCCCTGATAAGCCTAGAGATAGAAATAGTTTGGAAATTGATTGGCTTTTAAAAGCCCTCTACTCCCTCATGAGTAGATGTTCTATTTGTTATCCCCAGAAAAATGCATGTTTGGAAAGTTGCTTCTAAAATATGATTATACATCAGAATCAAGAATGTTTTTAGGAAACAGAGATGTCCAGTTATTTTGCTTCACATCTATTGAGTCAGAATCCTTTGAAGTATGACCCAGGATTCTTTGTTTTCCAAAATCTCCCCTCCATGGCGCTGAGGTTTGAGAGCACTGAGTTGTAGAGGGATGACAGGGAGAATCCGCTGCAGAGGGCTTTGCAAAGGGCTCAGACCTGGTCAGTGCCCAGGACAACCCTAGTGGATAGCATAGGAATACATTTACCACATCAGTCTGCATTGTTCAAGCTGCCATGTCATATGTCTTTAGAAAGTATCACAAAGTCAGGCACAAGGGAGGGGCTCCAAGAATATTTGCAAACTGAATGAGCATTGCTTAACCCTAGTGTTTGCAAAGGAGATGACTAGCAGTATGCCTGTGTATCTTTGACCAAAACTCTAAAAATACAGACTTATCAAAATAATTGATATAGCTTGACCAGTGGTGGCGCAGTGGCTAAAGTGCCGACCCGGAATGCTGAGCTTGCTGGTTTGTAACCCTGAAGTCACTGGCTCTGAGTGTGGGCTCCTCAGCACAAGGTCTCTGGTTTGAGCAGCAGATCGTCCCAAAGCTCACCAGCTTGAGCCCAAAGGTTGCTAGCATTAAAAGCTCAAGGTCGCTGGCTTGAGCAAGGGGACACTGGCACGGCCCCAGTCAAGGTGGTCAAAATATAGATGAGAAACTCAATGCACAACTAAAGTGAAAGCAACTACACAATTACAAGTTGATGCTTCTCACCCTCTCTCATTTTCTCTCTCACTTCCTGTCTCTCTCAAAATAAAAATAAACAAACAAATAATTAAAAAATAAATTATGTAGATAACCTAAAGCCCAGGTATTTACTCAGACTTTTTTTTTTTTGTATTTTTCTGAAGTTGGAAATGGGGAGGCAGTCAGACAGACTCCCGCATGCACCCAACCGGGATCCACCCGGCATGCCCACCAGGGGGCGATGCTCTGTTGCAACCAGAGCCATTCTAGCACCTGAGGCAGAGGCCATAGAGCCATCCTCAGTGCCCGGGCCAACTCTGCTCCAATGGAGCCTTGGCTGTGGGAGGGGAAGAGAGAGACAGAGAGGAAGGAGGGGTGGAGGGGTGGAGAAGCAGATGGGCGCCTCTCCTGTGTGCCCTGGCTGGGAATTGAACCTGGGACTCCTGCACGCCAGGCCAATGCTCTACCACTGAGCCAACCGGCCAGGGCCTACTCAGACTTTTTCAGCTATTCTATTAATTTAAAAAACATCCAGACTCAGCCACTTTGATAAAATATCTGCTTTAAAGAAGACAGCAGAACATAGGAGATGACATCAGTCACCTTGTGAACACTACCACACTGAGACTTCGTGGGCTAACCTAAGAAAAAGTATTTCCTGGCACTCCTGAATCAATTATCTTCACTGTGTGACTGTGACAGATAGTCCAGGTAATGACACATAGAGATAATAATGGGAGTTAAATCAGACAGATATTAAATAATGAATCTAGGAAAAGCCACTTAAAGCTTAACAGTCACACCATGATGTTCCTGTCAAAGGGTGGCCTTGGCGCTGCCTGAGAGGAGGCCTGCAGTAGTGGCTGTCCTGAGTAGTTGACATCTGGGCCAATAGCTAGCGTAGTTTCCTGTGGCTGGTGGAGGGATTACAGAGAAGAGGGCAATGAGGTGCTACCCCATCTGGAAAGTAGCAAGATTGAAAATATTCCAGAGAAGTAGCTTATATTAAGAAACACAGTATTGAAACAGAGGTAATGGGAAGCACACAGCCCATACCTCTAGTGTTTTTATTTGTTACTCTGGTAACAGAGGTTCTTTAGAATGCAATGTGTTTGTTCATTGCTGTATAAATTTTTTGTTGTTATTTTTCCATAGATAAATCACAAATGTAGGCAATCTCTAAATATATCTTATTTTTTGGATTATTTTTCTCTTGTTCAGTTCTTGGTTATATTAAACACACTAATGTCTTCTTTGAAAGTTGGTAAATTCAGTCATTTCAAAACTCTCAGTTATAAGAAAGTTATAAGAAATTTTGGGTTTTTTAAAACTAAAGTTTATGTTCTTTTTCTACTTAGCAAATATTTTAGATTACCTGATAGGATGAGATGTGGTTTCAAGAAAACTCTTGAAAATCTATTTTCAGATCTTATCTGTAGAATAGAAACATTTCAGATGGCATCTTCATCCTGACTTTGAAAAATAATGATTAATAACAAAAATGCTTGGCAGCAGAGATTAAAATCAGATTGACAGTAAGCTAAAATATTAGGACAATTATTAGTATTAGAAGAAGTTGTTGAACATTACTGTAAACATTGATTTAGAATACATTCTGTGTCAGCATTGGCAATGTGGTTTCAGTAATGACAGAGCATGTTTACTTTGTTTTAGTGAAGGTTGCCGTAGAGATACATAAAAATTATATGTGTGTGTGTGTGTGTGTGTGTGTGTGTGTATGTATGTCTTCTTAGTCATTAATGTGGTCCTTAGCCCAAGGGAACTACAAATCCCAGAATACAACATTGCATTCTTAAACATGGATCTCAGAATCTAATGGACCAAATATGATGACAGTTGGATTTGTCATGAAGCCAAATGTTAGACTTAAATTTTACACAACAAAGATTTTCTTAAGTTTGCTACATTTTTACCTTCAATTTTAAATAATGAATGTTTGTACTGTCTCATCATTATGATTGAATTTTTTATACATAAACAATAATCATGTTATAGGGAATCAGTACAAGATATAGGGACAAAAGAACTGATTGAGCCTGACCAGTGATGGTGTAGAGGCTAGAGCGTCGACATGAGGTCACCAGCTTGAGCTCAGGCTCACCAGCTGGAGTACAGGCTAGCCAGCTTCAGAGTGGGATCATTGACATGATCCCATGGTTGCTGGCTTGAGCCCAAGGTCACTGGCTTGAACAAGGGGTCACTGGCTCAGCTGGAGCCCCCAGGTCAAGGCACGTATAAGAAGCAATCAATGAACAACTGAAGTGCCGCAACTATGAGTTGATTCTTCTCATCTCTCTCCCTTTCTGGTCTGTCTCTCTTGTTTAAAAAAAAAAAAAAAAGGGAACTGATTGAGAATTTTTCTGAAAGAACAATTAAATATACATATTCTAACATATATTTCCCTTGAAAGTGAATAACTGTTATTTGAACTTTCAAATAAATGATTGTTGTAGGCTATGATGAGTGGTACATCGTGCAGCCGCTTCAAATCAGAAACACCTCTGGGTTTCCTATTATGGATATGGATGGGTTCATTTATAGAGTTTCTTCCTAGTAGGATCTCAATATGTTCTCCATCCAGTGGTTTTAGAAATGCAAAATGATAATAATGGTAAGAAGTTACACATAAACATAATGAAAATAATAGCTAGCATTTATTAAATGCTTACTATATATACCAGGTACTATGCTAAGAGCTTCCATGATTATTTCATTTAATCTTCACAAAACCTCATTATTGTATCCATTTTATTTTTTATTTATTTATTTATTTTTTGTATTTTTCTGAAGCTGGAAACGGGGAGAGACAGTCAGACAGACTCCTGCATGCGCCCGATCGGGATCCACCCGGCATGCCCACCAGGGGCGACGCTCTGCCCACCAGGGGGCGATGCTCTGCCCCTCCGGGGCGTCGCTCTGCCAGGACCAGAGCCACTCTAGCACCTGGGGCAGAGGCCAAGGAGCCATCCCCAGTGCCCAGGACATCTTTGCTCCAATGAGGCCTCGGCTGTGGGAGGGGAAGAGAGAGACAGAGAGGAAGGAGGGGGGGTGGAGAAGCAAATGGGCGCTTCTCCTGTGTGCCCTGGCCGGGAATGGAACCCGGGTCCCCCGCACGCCAGGCCGATGCTCTGCCGCTGAGCCAACCGGCCAGGGCCTGTATTCATTTTACAATAGGCTGAGACTTAATGGGAGAAAGTAACTTGCAAAATGTGTGGAGCTACTTAGTGGGGCCAGAATATGGGCCCTGGATTCTTTGTCTTAATGATTGTTATACTGCATATCATGTATCACAAAGGAAACATTCTTCTTATTATTACTATTTAGTAATGTGGCCACTTGAGGCACATTCATCTCCACCATTGAAAAAACACTTCATTGTTGGTCAGAAAATATCAATTATACTTGAAATGACAGTACATTACCTCAAAAAAAATTTTATGAGCAAACTTTTGTTTCCTCTTTGGTAGAAGGAAAATTTTAATTGCATCAAGTGATAAAACAAACAGGTGAAAAATATCAGGGTAATTCAATCCAGAATCAAGCAGTAAGCAAAAAATATATTACATTTTTCAGATCGGCAGATTGCATCTATCAAATTATCTGAGTAATTTCTCGACTGTTCCCTTATGTTTCCTGGCAGCACTCACTTTGTATCGATCGTGAATCCATAGGAAGGATATCAAGTACTCTGGGTGTTTGTGACATGTATCATTTTGATGTGTTTGGGATGCTTCCTGAGAGCTCCACCTTATCCATCACACAGTCCATTCTCATCTCAACCTTATTGATCAAACTCTAGAGTGACAGGCATCACCTTGCCTCTGTAATCCTGTCATTTCTGCCTTACTTTTCGAAGTTTCCTGATTCCCAGAGGTTTTTCTATTCAGCACATCTCTTCTTCCTCCTCTTTCTCCTTCCTCCCCTGATGTATTCAGTTCAAATTTATGATTTTTTTTTCCCACCTGAAGTGGCCGCCCTGTTCTTGCCTTCCAGAAATGGTGCAACTACAAGGAAGGAAAGGTGGAAGTGGTTGCTAGTCAGTCGGAATGTATTGATCACACAGCTCATCAGCAAAGAGCGGCGCTGGTGTTCCTTGCTCTCTCTGCAGCTGCCCATGAGCACAGCACAGCTAGGCACCCCCAGTCCTCTCCCGTGCTTCCACTTCCTTTATCACATTGTTCTCAAGCTGTGCTTTCCAGATGCCTGGGAGTTTAGAGATGTATTCTCAGAGACCCACAAATACCTAAAATAATTTCAAATGTTTGATTATTATCTTAAAATATTTAATATAAGATGTGAAATATTGATGCTTACACTTGTGTTTATTTTTTATTTCATTGGTGCCAGTGGAGTAGCCATTTGTCTTTTTTGGTGGTTTCTCTAACTAGCAGTCCACGAACTTGCGCTCTGATTTCCCGAGTTCTTTAGATTGGGAAGCACTGCCTACAGTGCTGGCAATGGGCCCGGACAAGATGAGCAGTCTGTCGGGATTGGTGCTGCTCATTCCTCACACATCTACTGTATACAGTATTTCCTACGAGCCTTACACTCTGCTGTGCACTGGGGATTTACAATGTCCCTGAAGCAGTCTTATAGAAACAGAGAACAGGCTGATGGCTGCCAGAGGGGAGGTTTAGAGAACTGGGTGAAAAAGGTGAAGGATTAAGAAGTACAAATTGGCAGTTACAGAATAGTCATGAGGATGTAAAGTACAGCTTAGGGGATAGAGTCAATAGTATTGTAATCACAATATTGGTGCCAGGTGGATTCTGAAAATATCAAGGAACCCTTTGTAAAGTATAGGATTATTTAATCACCATGCTGTATACCTGAAACTAACACAAAATAATATTGAGTGTAAACTGTAATTAAAAAACAAAATTAAATATGCCCTTATTCTTGGGTTAGTGGGGAAGTCAGATACATAAAGAATATTTTAATGCCACCAATAGTACACAAGTGTTCCCTTTTCTCTGCGTCCTTATCAACACTGCTGTTTGGTCACTTTTTGGTCATAGCCATTCTGACAGATGTGAGATGATATCTCACTGGGGTTTTTATAGGCATTTCCCTGATGATTAGTGATGTTGAACATCTTTCTATGTGTCTGTTGGCCAGCTGTATTGCCATTTGCATCAATATGGTTATACTTAGTGGGTATTATGAAATAAGTCAGACAGAAAGACAAATTCTATATGATTTCCCTCACATATAAATCTAAAAATACCAACAACTAAGCATAACAGAAACAAACAAAGCATAACAGAAACAAACTCATACAAAGAACAAATGGATGGTTGCCAGAGGGGAGAGACTTGGGGGAAAACAGGTGAAAAAGGTAAAGGGAATTAAGAAGTACAAAATTCTTGATTATAAAATAGGTCACAGGGATGTAAAGTACAGCATAGGAAAGATAGTCAATAGTGTTGTAATAACTTTGTATAGTAAGAGATGATCACTAGAATTGTTATAGGGATCCACTCATAAGGTATATAAATGTCAAATCATTATGAAACAAATGTAATTTTGTATGTCAACTATACTATAATTTAAAAATAAATAATTATGAAACAAAATGGACAATTTTAATAAATTGTGATAATGCTAGTCAATTGATGACAAAGTTTCTGAAGAGTATCAGAGCCTTGAAAATGTGGGATTGCCCAATCATTCTACTTTTAGGAATTTATTTTATGGAAATAAGAGAGGTCCAAAAATATTTCTATGAAAGAATAAAGAGTCAAATGCAATAAAGATCACTGGAATTGACTCAGCCCATATTACTTCCACAGTTAAAAATGGAAACTAGATTTAACAATATTTAACAAAAGAATACTTAATTATGGCATCTCATTGATGGGATATTAGCCAGTAAAAGTAATACTTTTATAAAAATCAAAGAGAAAGTATTTATAACATAATGTTAAGCAGAAAAACAACATATAATATAGCTTTCTATACCAGAGGTCAGCAAACTTTTCTGGTAAATTGTCAGAATGTAAATATTTTAGGTTTTTTGGGTCATATTAGATTGTGAGTAGTAACTATTCTAACTCTTCTTTGTGGTAGTATGAAAGCAGCCATGGCCAATACATAAGTTAATGGGTTGTGTTCCAATAAATATGGTTGTATTTCTTTTTTGTTTGTTTGTTTGTTTGTTTACAGAGACAGAGAGAGAGAGAGTCAGAGAGAGGGATAGATAGGGACAGACAGACAGGAACGGAGAGAGATGAGAAGCATCAATCATTAGTTTTTCATTGCATGTTGCGACACCTTAGTTGTTCATTGATTGCTTTCTCATATGTGCCTTGACCATGGGCCTTCAGCAGACCGAGGAACCCCTTGCTTGAGCCAGCGACCTTGGGTCCAAGCTGATGAGCTTTGCTCAAACCAGATGAGCCCCCACTCAAGCTGGCAACCTTGGGGTCTCAGACCTAGGTCCTTCCGCACCCCAGTCTGACACTCTATCCACTACACCACTGCCTGGTCGGGCGAATACGGTTATGTTTCAGTAAAAACTTATGGACATTAAAATTTGAATATTGTATAATATTCATGTGTCATAAAATAGTATTTTAAAAATTTTTGGTTTGGGTCCTGGCCTGTGGCTCAGCAGTAGAGCTTTAGCCCAGCATGTGGAAGTCCTGGGTTCGATTCCTGGCCAGGGCACACAGGAGAAGTGCCCATCTGCTTCTCCACCCTTCTCCCTCTCTTTCCTCTATATCTCTCTCTTCCCCTCCTGCAGCCAAGGCTCCACTGGATCAAAGATGGCCTGGGCCCTGAGAAAGGCTCCGTGGCTTCCATCTCAGGTGCTAGTATGGTTCCAGCTGCAAGGGAGCAACTGCCCAGACAGGCAGAGCATCGCTCCTTGGTGGGCATGCTGGGTAGATCCTGGTTGGGCACATGTAGAAATCTGTCTGACTGCCTCCCTACTTCTAACTTTGGAAAAATACAAAAATTAAAAAATAAAATAAAAATTTTGGTTTTAACTACTTAATGTAAAATTTAAAGTAACATATAAACCATTCTTAGTGTGCAGACCATATAAAAATAGATGACAGGCTGGATTTGGACTGTGGAGTATAGTTTACTGATCTCTGGTCTACATACATATGACAGTGATTTTCAACCAGTGTGCTGCAAAAATTTTCAAAACATGCAATACCTGACTATTTAGCCAGAGACACAAGCCTCTTTTCCCTTAGATTGTCAAAGAAGAAAAATTACAATATCCAACACAACAATTGCCATCTGGTGTGAATGCCCTATCATGAACCATAAATACATAGGTCATGTAATAGAGTTGGTCATCTTGCATAGTAAGTTTGCATCTGATTGGTTAATTCTTGGTACCAGAAATTCTTATACACAAGGACAGACACCTGATTTTTTGAAAAGTCACTTTGGAGCAAAAGAGTAGGTAATTACTACAACTCTTTTTTTTGGAAATTAATAAAAATTATACCATTTTTTTGTAAGATTGGCAAAAAAGATCTATTTTTGGTGTGCCATAGAATTTTGGTATTTAGTTTATATGTTCCATGAGAAGAAAAAGGTTGAAAATTGCTGCTATATGAGTCTTTATGTGTGTGTATAGTTATGTAAAACCATGTGAATATTAATGCTGGTTATCTCTGGGCAATGGATTATAGATAATTTTTATTTTTTATAATTTTTAAAATTCCTTCATTTTTCATATAAAATTGCATTATTTTCATAATCATAAAAATAAAAAATAACTCACTATAAAAATTGATATGATAGTGAAAGGCACTTTAGAGGGACAAATACCTAAGACCTAAAGAGTATGAGGGTGAAGGAAGACTTGTTAGAAGAGGATGATGATAAAGAATTATTCAGGCACAGGTGAGTCACAGGAGGGAGTAGGAAGCATGAGGGGCAAAAAGGGTGAGCACTGTGGGCTGGACACAAAGGTTAGGCCGTGTGAGTGTCAGGGAACCACAAGGATTTCAGAATACTGGAGAGCAGTGTGAGGAAATGAACAGAGAGAAGTAAGATTAGAAAGAAGTCAAGCACTAAGGGTCTTACTTGCTATGCTTGTACTTTGAATTTTATCTTAAAATCCCTTGGAAGCTATTGAAAAATTTATGAGTTACTGAGTGACATGATTATAGTTTAGATATAGAAATATCTACATGGCAGCAGAGAGGAAAGTAGGTTAGGTATGGGTGTTCTTGCAGGCAGGAGGACAACTTGAGAAGCAACAGGAATTCAGGTGAGATGTGGTGAAAAACTATACCGAGGCAAGGGGAGGGAAACAGAGGGATGAGACGGTTTGAATGCTGTGTAGGAGGTGGACTCAGTAGGCCTGCATGACTGGTTAGATCTTGGAATTGGAGATGTGGGGAGAGAAGAGCCAAGGTTGTCTTCCATGTTTCTGTTTCTGAAAGCCAGCTGAGTTGGAGATTTGGTACAGAAGATGGCATGCTTGGTTTCAGATATTCTGAATTTGAAATAGTCATTTGATGGTTATATGGAGATTTTCAGTAGAGTTAAAAAATCAGAAAAAGTGTATTATATAGACCCGTGATGGTGAACCTATGACACGCGTGTCAGCACTGACACGCATAGCCATTTTTGATGACACGCAGCCACATGCCAGAGAAGTATGGAGCTGCATGCTGAGAAGGATGTTTCATCCTCGGCTCCTGCATGGCCAGGTGCAGTACCGAGGTTAAAACATTTGCTGTAGTGTAGACACTCTGTGCCGGAGGTCTGTAGGCCAAAACAACAGAACTCCGGCACAAAGTATCTAGTTCTGGGACTTTGGTTAGGCTGTTAGGGGATCCTTGACCTCACTTCCGGCTGGCGGACAGGGAGCAGCAGAATTCCGAGGGGGATGCATTTCTGGGGGCCCTGTGATCGCCACTACCAGCAACCACATAACCACAGCAACCATCATCCAATCTACTGTTCTGGGGTGTCGTGGATTTCTAATTGACCATCATTACTGAGATAAGTGAGGGGGAGGCTGGGAGAGGTGAGGGCCTGTGCTATGGGTGCCATTTTCCCACCATTAGAAATAGTGGCAGCCATCTTAATTTACATAAGATGCAACTTGCAGAATTTCAGGACAGCATCTGGGCTCAGGTGTTTGTCGACTTGAGGTCAAAGCTTGAGAATCTGGAAAGGTGCCGCTTGGAGAATCAAGAGGAGTGCCACTACGAACAGGAAATTTGGAGTGCCTGGAACTGATTACCAGACACTTTTACCACCCTGAGAATTATAGCAATGGCTTTACTCACAATTTTTCCCCCTACGTACTTTTGTGAGACCTTATTCTCAGCGTTAAATAATATCAAAACCAACAAAAGAAACAGATTGACAGATGAAGTTAGTAGCGCTTGCTTGGGCTTGAAGTGCACAAAATACCAACCTTCAATTGAAGATTTAGCCAATGAAATTCAGCAACAAAAAAGTCACTAATAGGCAGGTTATACTCGTTTTTTGGCGAATTTTGACACACCAAGCTCAAAAGATTGCCCATCACTGCTATAGACAATAGTTGTAGTTGTGAGAGCTTATGCATTCACTTGGAAAGAGGTGCGGGAACAATGATTCTCACTCTTTCTTCTCCACCCCACCCTTCCACGTATTATATGGAGACAATCTAATCAATACTAGTGGCTCATTGCAATAGTCCATTCAGACTTTGGACTTACTTGCCCCCTGTCCTCAGGACTACATCAGAGCTATGGAAAAAGCTAAGTACAGCTTGAAAAAATCACACAGATGGTTTTGATATAATTTCCCCAGCTCCACCCCTGATATTTACTTGTTAAGTGAGAAGAAAAGAGCAAAGTCGATGGTCTCCTGGAACAACTAGACATTTAAAAATAGACAGAGAGAGTGCATCTATAAAAGAGAGTCAAAGCATGGAATGAAAATCAGAGTGTACTAGTAGCCAGTGGAAGAAAAAAAAATCAGGAACACATAATGATATAAATCACAAAGAAGAAGTGAAGGATTAAATGAGGATTGTTGGCCTGTAAATATCATATGAGGTCATTGTGGACCTATACAAGAATATTTCAGTAAAATGGTGGGGATGGAAGCCATGTAAATAGGAGTGGAGAAGTGGATGGGTATTAAGAAAGAAAGAAAAACAATACATTTATAACTAGAAGTTGCCCTCCCCAATCTTTCGTGTTTATTAACACAATTTGTACCATTTAGTTAAGAGATGATTTAAAAAAACCTTGCTGAATGAGTGAGAGCATGGATAAGTGACTACCTTCTTGAATAATTTTAGTTTTCACTATGTGTTATCTTCTCTGAACCATAAGAGCCATTCAGAGTATTGTTGTGTTGTATTTGATTACGGGGCAGTTTGGTTTTAGCTTTAATGGAGGACAGGGAGCACCTTTTCCATAAGTGAAATAGTTTCTACAGATCCCTGTTGATTGAGGATGTTATAAGTACTGTGGTGATAATATAAAATTTTTAGGAGTAAAGCACTATACATATATTTGTACTGCAATATTATGAATGCATTGATAAATAAGGCATGCCCGAATAAGATTCTCCCCTTTTAGGTGTGTTTTCAGATACTAATTTATCATTTTACTGCATGATTTTTGATAGTCTTTAGGCCAAAAGAGCCTTTTCTCTCCACTTAGACAAGACCTCTATAGCCGACAGCAACTGAGAGAGGCAATTTGAAGAGATGGAGGGAAGCACAGCATGCTTCAGCTGTTCAGAATCATATCCTCAAGGTTGCCAGAGACAAGAGAGAGAGACAAAGGGAGGGACAGATAGAGACAGACAGACAGGAAGGGAGAGAGATAAGAAGCATCAATTCTTTGTTGTAGTTCCTTAGTTGTTTATTGATTCCTTTCTCATATGTGCCTTGACTACAGTAGAGTGAGTGACCCCTTGCTGAAGTCAGTGACCTTGGACGCAAGCCAGTGACCTTTGGGCTTAAGCCAGTGATAATGGGGACATGTCTATGATCCCATACTCAAGCCAGCGACCTTGGGGTTTCGAGCCTGGGTCCTCTGTGTTCTGGTCCAACACTATCCACTGCGCCACTGCTGGGTCAGGCTTAATTTTTTTATTTTTATTTTTGGAGAGGAGAGACAGAGAGAGAGAGAGAAAGAGAGAGTGAGAGAGAGAAAGGGGGGGGGGAGCAGGAAGCATCAGCTCCCATATGTGCCTTGACCAGACAAGTGTAGGGTTTTGAACCTGCAACCTCAGCATTCCAGGTTGACGCTTTATCCACTGAGCCACCACAGGTCAGGCCAGGCTTAATCTTTATAGTACATAAATCCTATGTAGTTTTTAAATAACTCTTCAGGACTGTTTGAATAAGAAGTAAGAGAGATAGAAGACTTGCAGAGTGTCGTCAGGGGTTTCCACAACTAGGATGCTGGGATGTGTTGCAGTCTGGAAAACGAGGAGGCAAACTTTGGTCCCGTCCAAGAAATCGTTTTCCTACAGCGATGGAAAGGTTTGTCCAAAAGTAACAGAGTACTGCTGCCCCAGTGTTGTGCTTTTGTTAGACAGGCTTCCTAAAGTTGGTGTCTGATTGAAACAACTGGACTTGAAACTCTTTTCTGACAGCCTGTGAAATAAAATGAAATGATTTTCAAGAGAAAGAGAACTTCTCCCACACATTCAACCACAAACATTTATTGAGACCCTACTATGTGCTGGTTAGTTAGTGTTTCTCAGTAGGATTGCAGTTTGATGGGGCAGTCCTTCATCAAACCCCCCAAAATGCCTCAACATGTTTTCAAACACTCCTTTGGGAGCACTTGTGATTGAAAACCAGTGACCGGTGCCGGCGCCATAAATATGAATAAGGCAGAATGTAGGTTTTGTGTTTCCTTTATAGACTTGACATCATTATTATTAGCATGCCTGAAGTATTATGCTCTCTAGCCCTCTCCATTAGTACGTTACTTGCATTTGTGTTTCAGGCTGTCTAAATGATAACATCCTGTTCATTGGGAAGGTGGTGGTGGTGGTGGCGGAAAAGAAAGAGGTAATCTCACTGGGGGCTCAGCAATGGGCATTAAAATTGAATAGCATTTCCTAAGTGCTGGCAGCATATGTCTGAGTGCCAGATTCAGAAGGGAAGGCCTGACTCATAGGGTGACAGGGAACATGGGCAGCCACAGGAAGGAAGTTGGAGAACACTGAAAGAACTAACGCCTTCACCAAAGCTGAAGACATATCACAGAGATCCCACTGTTGTATATAAAACACCCAGATGATGGATTTTAGCTTTGGGTTCAGATCATGCTCCACTTCAGGAATCTCACAAAAGTATATATCAACTGGTCTTTTGCCTGAGATTTTGGATCGGCTGAAATATATTCCTGCTCTTTGAATCTTGCCTAGTTCATTCACTTTGTATCCCTCTCTCCTGCAGTATTTCAAATGGTGTTTGATAAGCCCTAAGGAGTACTGAACTGTACTTGGCTTCTGATTCCAGCACCCAAGAGTAATCTAAAATTTCAAGAGAATTTGGAGTAGTTTCCTGCCAATCCTTAAAGCAGAGTTTCTACTGGCTTTCTTGAAGTAAATCTCCGAGAAAGTGCAACTTGTACCGAATTAAACCCAAAGGGTTCTGCAGTAATGTTCTGGCCTTGGAATTTCAGTAAATAGAACATTTTGCAGTGGAGGTCATGGGAGAATCCCAGGGAAATATTCAAAATCATAATTGTAGTCCTTCAAGCTACTTGCCCCATAAACCTCTGCATCACCGTTTTATAATGTGTTGCTCCAGTGGGAAAAGAACAGAGGAACTAAGTTATGTGTTTAACAAGGCTAAAAGAGTTCTATGTAAAAAAAAACACCCCAAAAAACAAAAACAAAACAACAACAACAAAAAAACTTCTCAAAACAACCCTAGCCATGGAAATAGCTCCCTTCTGATTTATTTTATTGTCTTTGTGTCAAATCTAAGAAATATCACTAAAAGATCAAGTTTTTACTCGCTCTGCTCTAGAATGAATTCATTGCCTGATATATCTCTTGCTCTTCTGCATCTCCAGTGTGGAATTTTTAAGTTCTCCTAGTTTCAGCTCTTAATACAGTCTTTCTCATATGAATGGCATCTCTTAAAAGTAAGAACTCCTAATATTATCTTTCTGTTCTCCTTACATATTCTTAGACTAAAATCCATTAAAAGTAGAAACAGAAGCCTAGCTGTTCCTTTTAAATGACAGAAAGTATAAAATGAAACACATGCAACAATACAACATTAGTCAGCCCTGAAAATAATCTAAAGCTTGTTATGTGGGAAGGAAATGCCTAGCTATTATGCCCTCAAAAGCTATATAAGAAAGTATATACATTTGATCTAACTCTCCTGGCAATTTAGATAACCATTTGTTTGGTTTATCAAGACCAAAGAGAACAGAGCTGGCACATATTCAGTAGGTCTCTGAAGAATTCATTGGCATGTCCAAAACTATTTGCCTGAGACTTTTTTTTTGAGTTAGCTGTGAAATTGTCAGGCTCTGGTCTATTATTTTGTTGTTGCATCATGAATTTTATTTTCTTTCTGTATTAAGCACAAGAGAACCTTAAATGTATAATACATAACAAATGATTTTACATTGGTTAATGTATTTGGCAATTGTAGGGTAACCCAAAACCCCTGAACAGCAGTGGCTCACAGCCACAGATTTTATTTCTTACATAACATGTTTCTCTTCATGGTAATTACAAATCAGTTTTTCATGTCTTCATTTTAGGATCCAGGCTAAAGGAACAGCCCCTGCTGTGAAAAGAGAAATGGCAGAATCACTCATTGGTTCTTAAAACTTCTGCTTGGGAGTGGCCCACAAAACTCCTCTTTGCATTTCATGAGTCCGAGCAAGTCACACGGACAAGTCTGATGTTAGAAGGCACGAGGGTATAATCCTTTTAAAGAAAGAGAGAGCAAATAACTGGGAACAGTAACATGGCTGAAGCGTTTATGTGTCTAAGGATATAACATGAGAGTGTGAGGAAGGAATGGACCGTTCTAGAATTCTAAGTGGAGATAGCTCAGGTCTACTCCTTCAACACAGCGGGGGCACGCTTTTGTGTTCCTTTTTCTGAATAGGTTCCTTTTGTGCAATTGGAAAAATGAACAAAGCGTTTTCTTCAATGATAACAATAATGTATTTTCATTATTAAAAAAATTCAAAACATATAGGAAGGCATAAATAAAAAAGTACAATTCATTAGAAAAAACCTAGGTAAAAATCAGGATATGGTTTATCATAGTAAATATTCCATGTGAGCTGGAAAAGAATGTGTATTTCTCTTTGTTGGACATAGTAGTCTATACCTGTCAATTAAATCCAGTTGATTGATGGTGTTTAGTTCAACTATATCCTTAATCATTTTCTGCTTGCTGGACATGTGAATTATTGATGGAGGGGATGTTGAAGTCTCCAACTATAATGGTAGATTTGTCTGTTTCTCCTTGCACATGTATTTTGATGTTCTGTTAGGCACATACACTTTAAGATTATGTCTTCTTGGAGATTAACTGTTTATAGTTATAAAATACCCATCTTAATCCCTCATAATATTCCTTGTTCTGAAATCTGCTTTGCCTGAAATTAAGATAGCCACTGCAGTTTTCTTTAAATTAATGTTGCATGGTATATCTTTCTTCATCCATTAACTTTTAATTTATCTATGCCTTTATTTTTAAACTGGGTTTCTTGTAAACAACATATAGTTGGATCTCATGTTTTATCCCCTCTGATAATCTCTGCTGAACCCAGAAGAAGATGGGCAAAAGCAAGTAAGACCTCAAAGCTTTCCTACAATTTTCAAGTGTCCTTATTTTATTTTATGTTTTGCTTTAGCATCCTGGTTGCTGTAAATCCCTCACAGCTCTTCAGAGTGCTGACAGTGTTAAGAGAGTTTTTGCTTGCTTTTTCAATGTTTCTATGAAAGAAACTGCATCTATTGTATTTACTCTATTTTTATTGGCATCTGCCTGATGTTTTTATATTTCATTTGCTTTTCAGTGACTCTGCTTTTAAAAAATCAATTCTTGTTTTTTTTTTAAATTTGTTATTTTCTGATCTGGATTTAATAAATCCCTTTTTAGTATTATTTTATCATTTATTTTCTATAATTTTGACTTAAATGTTTAATTTTTTTCTTTAAAAATAAAGTTATCTATTGCTGTGAATTTTACTTAATTCAAAGTGAGCTGTATCATAGGTTTCTAAACATAGTAGCCTTATTTTTTTTTTCTAAACAGTCTGTAATTGTAGTTTTTATTCTCCATTTGATTGAAGAATTTTTTTTTTTTAATTTTTATTAATTGATTTTAGTGAGAGAGAAAGGCAGGGAGAGAGAGAGAGAGAGACAGGAACATCAATCTGTTCCTGTATGTGCCCTGACCGGGGATTGAACCGGCAACCTCTGCACTTCCGGACAATGCTAAATCTACCAGGCTATCCAGTCAGGGAGAATTATTATTTTTTACAGTGTTATTTTAAATATTCTATGAGATTTGTTTTATTATCTGGACCATTCATTGTTTATTTCTACTTTTATTGCATTATGGTCTGACTAGGTATGTCTATTTTAAATATTTCAATGCCATAAATATAAAGGTTTGCGAGAGCCTTATCTTTACTTGGGATTGTACTATTTGTTAATATAAAATGCCATTTTTAATCTCAATGATTTTGTTTCCATTTTTAATTTGAGATTTATATTGCTAATCCTGCTTTAGTTTTCATAGTCCTTCTTTGCCGTATACAACTCATCTATTTTCAAAAGTTACATCTTTATCTTAAGGAGCAACTCTAACAAATATAAGTTAATTGAATTTTTCTTTTTACTTGATCTGATGTTTGTCTTTTAATTAAAAAAGTTGACTCATCCAATTTTTTGGTGTTATCTAATATTTAACCATATACCTAGCATTATGTTTTGTATTTTATATCCTGATAAATGTGCTATTATTTCTTTTGTTCTGTTTTGTTTTATATCATTTTAATCCCCTTTCTGCTGATATTTTGGAACTTATTCATATTATTTTTAGTCTATTATATTTTTTAATTTGTGCCTTTATTTTTTGTGCCAACTTCAAGAATAGAACAGAATCTGTGGGGTCTTCCTCCAGGCCCAAATCAGACAATTATGTGAGCACATATTCTCCTTAATCATCCATATTTTGTTCAATCTGTAATGTTCGTTACAGGTATTCTCATTTTCACATTATGAATACTCTTCCAAAAACCTAGTCTTAATATTTACCTATATGAAGTTTCACAAACATATTAACAACAATTATTTAAAATGAAAAGTAAGTTTTAATGGGTTCATGTCTCATTTGTTTTTTTCTTTAGCACTCTCTTCTGGAAGTGTTCAAATTTATTTTCTTTAAATGTAAGGTTAACACAATATTCTGTACCCCTGGGATATGTACCTTTGCTACATCTCTAGTGTTTGAACAATATTTAAATGGGAATGCCTTTCTTCTGGCATGCTCCCTGGTTTACCACAATCTCCACCGCTCCATACTGCCTGCTTGATCTGCCTGCCTGCATAGCAGTTTGAGTTTATAAATTCTCTTCTAGACTTACCTAGACTACATACAATTTCAAATATCCAAGTGTTTAAAATGTGATCCTGTGTTCTTACATTCAGTGGCAGTCTGATTTACACCTGGTTTTTTTTTTTTTTCTTCTTCTTCCCTTGGACTTAGGTTTCTCTGCCTTATACCTCTTTTTTCCTTGATCTTAGGCTTTGGAAGATCGGGTATGGGAACTCTTGCAGGAAGCAGACAAGACAGCTGAAGAAAACAAGGATCAGAGTCAGGTATATGATGCCATGGCTGACACCCTGGGTGAAGCATGGGCAGCCCTGGTCTCCATGCTTGAAAGAAGAAGGGATCTCCTTGGGTTGACCTCTGAATTTTTTGAAAGTGCCCTGGAGGTTTGTATTTTTATAAAAACTTCTCCCATCTCAATATCAGAGCAAATAAACAGCATTCCTGAAAATGTTTTATTTCTACAAACAGATATTGCAGTTGGTTCAAAAATGGCAGGATAACCAAGATTATATGTATATCACATTTAATTTTTGATTGCCAAAGGTGAAATTTTAATATTTTAATTTCTTTATTTTAGAGAGAGAGAAAACCAGGCGGAAAGAACCATCAATTCTTGTACCACTTGTTCATGCATTCACTGGTTGACTGTTATATGTGACCTGACAGGGGATCAACCCCAAAACCTTGGCATATCAGGATGACACTCTAACCAACTGAACTACCTGGCCAGGGCCAAAATTTTAATATTTTAAACAAAAGAACTTAATACAGTTCATTAAAATGAAGTAAAATATTAAGTAAAAATGGGAACTCTTATTTATAAGTCATTATGATATATTTCTCTCTGTAGAAGACAGTAATATAATTATTAAATCAAAAAGTTACCCTGATTATGGGATTACTAGTAATGGTGGTATTGATTAAAAGCTGTTGACTAAAAGTTCTGTTGCTTATGCAAAAGAAATTGCAGAATAGTCCTTGAAATGTATGGCTTGTAAACCTAGCATTTTATAGAGTACTTTTCTAAGGCGTATAGTTGAGCTTCTATAGTTCGAACTCATTAAAATGTAAGCGAAGGAAAAGGTCATTTCCCCTGTGATTTTCTTAAATTCTGCAATTTTTTTGAGGTTCCCATTTTAACATGTGAGACTCACAGAAAATCATCAAAAGAGATATTATGTTTTGTAGAAGAAGGTTATTGGAAATTTCACTTTTAACTTCCCTGTCAAGTGGCAGTACATTCATTTTCATGTGAGATCACCACTTCATTATGATAAAGCACAAGCTTTAAAAAATATGACATTTCCAAACTGAAAATTCAGGACTTAAATTTAAAATAATGAAGGAAAGAAGATTAGTAATAGAACATAAAAACTGGGGTAGACAGTCTCATGTGTCATGAACTCAGTTAAAAGTACAAAGGAGGAGCAAAAACCTTAGTGTAAGTTTCAAGGTTTGTTTTCCACAATTTGAACATGGAAGTGCAACTTACAATTCATTCTACAGATCATCTTAAGAAGTTCTACACACAGTTTTCTTTTCTAAAAAGAAACAACCAGGTGAAATATACCTACGGAGGTCAAATTATAGATACACCTGATTTATTCCATCCTAGTAAGTGAGATATAGTTGCCAACTGCCCTTGAAATTCAGCTTATTTGAGCACAGAAAATTAACCTCTTTCAAATATTAGCCTCCATATTTGTTTCTCACTGTGTCATAACATTAAAGCTAACTGATTTTCTCTATGAGAAATTACTTCCAGATGCTAAATAAGATAAAAGGAAGTACTAACCCAACCAAAATTCACCCAGAACTTGGATTCCTAGTGAAATGACTATTTCTTGTATTATTCTGCTTCCAATTTTGTAGACTACTTCATACTTAGCTTAAGGCAAACTCCTACATGATCTGCCCTGCCACTTTAGTTTGCCAAAATGATTTTCATTAGTGATTTTTTTAAAAAGAGAATGACATTAAGAATAGGGATTTTGAAAAATGTCCCATTACCATTTCTATCCTATACAAGCTATAGTAAGAAGAAAAGTGGAGAAAAGAAAGTTAAAAATTAATAGTATTTTAGGGAAGCTATTGTTGAGTCAAATTGTTTAAAAATATTTACAATGTCAAATAACTAGCTTAATATAGTGACTACAAGTTATTTGTAATGTTCTAAAGGAAAAGAACAAATAATCTACAGGGTTTTAATTTTTTTTTCTTTGAAGGTTCTGCTCAAAGAATGCCTTTAACATCAGTTATTAGAAATGGAGTGAATTAAAGATGTAAATGTTATGTGGATAAGATTCCCTTATTGAACTATGTGCATTCATGAGTTCTTTAGAAATACAAGTATGCATTAAAGATTTCTTTTTGCATGGTAGATAATTATTAAAGGACAGTTTTTTTGTTCATAGACTTAACCATCAAAAAAGTTATTCTCTTCTCAAACATGGTGCTTCAATTAGGAAACATTGTCCCTAAGTGACAATGGCAAGTGTCCGTAAGGTTGTTCTAACAGGATGGTGGAAGACTTCTATGCATTTCACAAGGAGACATGCTCATTAGTCTCTCATTATCCCATGCCATTTATAACTGGTCTTATATCACTATCATAGCAATCATAACACAAATTTTGTTAATCAAATAGTTATAAAAATATTAAAAATCACTACTATTAAAATGAGAGTTTGGAAAATCTTGGAAAAGAAGACAAGTACTGTGATAGGCTTTTGTTTTTCTCACTGATACTATGCCTTTGTGAGTTTATTCTATACTCGATCCAAAGGTGAACATGTTGATTAAAATGCTGTTATAAACTATGATAGTTATCTTTGATTCTTAGTGTTAAAAACAAACCAGCTCTTTGTCTGCTACTATGAATATACTGTACTAACATAACTAAATATGTCTTACCTTTTTCTAAAATGTGTTTCTAAGAGTAGTTCCCCTGAGAATTTTAGCATTATTTTAAGTATCTCCTTTCTATACTTCCTTCATGGAGAAGCACAAAGAACGAGATAGTTCGTATTGCCCACCATCTAGGGTGTCAAATTGCTATTCTTATTTATTTATTTATTTTGAAACAGAGGAGAAATTTTCCATTTTCCATTCTTGCTGCATCAAAGCTCATTTTTATTTATATAAATAATGCATAAAATTATTTTTAAAAATGCAAAGAAAATTACAAATTATAGATTTAAAAACTAAACTTTTACCTCCTTTCACCTATACTTAATCCCATTCCTTCTCATAAATGTAACCTTTTAGTGTATAACTTTTCAGACCTCTCAGACATCTTTCTGTACAAATATATATATATTTGCTTTGCATAGAAATAGGATTTGACATTGCAATCTTCCTGGCCTTTTGGCTAAGATCAAGTTTAGAAATAGGGTTAAATTATATACATTTTTCAGTTCTAGATCTAATTATAGAGGAAAAAACTATATTTCAACCTTCCCTCCAAATGGATTCTTAAGTCAAATTTACTTATATAATTATGTCATCACTGGTTAGTTGTTTTTTTCCCAGCAAACTTTCTGGTGATTCTTTGCCAAACTCCCTTATAATGTTAAAAGTGGTCATATTCATTACATAGAACACAGAAATTTTATCTGAAAACTTTTATAGACATTTGAATAGTAAACAAGTTGGCTTATTTCACCATACATGACATATTTCCAGGCATAAAAGGAATGCAGAAAAATGAGAAAAAAGTTCTTGCTTTGGTGCTGTGTAAGTTGACTGCATGTGAACGCACTCCCTCACACAGACACCCTAAGCCAGCACATGCTCACACAAACACACATCCTCACATAGACACAACCACATACAGTCAGTAAGGCCATTAGTTCATAAAAATCATCTAACAGTGACATACTGAGTTTTATTTTTTCAAATGTCTTTCCCCTGTATTTCTGTTGTAGTTTGCCATTAAAATAGATCAAGCTGAAGATTTCCTCCAGAACACTCAGGAGTTTGAGAGTGCCGAGGCCTTAAAATCACTTCTTCAGCTTCATGAACGTCATACCAAAGGCAAGCAATATGTTTACTCCTCACAGAAGCTTTAAAAAAATTTAAAGATGTTAATGTGAGAATGCTCATGTATTATAGTGTAGTTTTGATTATGTATGCATACTTCAACTCGTTCCAAGAAAGGTTAAAGAAAGCTCTTTTCTTGCTCATCTTCTGCAAGAAGGAAGCAGTTGTAAATAGTTCTAAGGAGGTGGTAGAGGAACAGCCCCTGGAAGGTCATGATAACTCTGAGAGTTACTGAATCCACTAGACTGTGGTTTCTGAGGACAGGGGCCATTTTCACCTTGTTCACCTGTGTATACTCAGCATGTAGCAAGATGCTGGCATCTGATGGATCCCCAAGAAATATTTCTTGGTGAAATAAATGGTTGGATTCAGTGAATGTTTCTTCTCAGGTATAGTAAATGGAGGTCAGTCTTTAAATGGCAGTTCTGGATAAAAAAAAATTCCTCTTTTACTATCATAGTTAAAAAAAAAGAGTAGTGAAATTTTTTCAGATTAAAAAATCTAATAAGACTTTCACTTATCTCTGAACCACTGTAAAGATAGTCTCATTGTTAACCAACGATTTGTATGCTAGTCCTTTTCCAGCAGAATTTGGGGTGGGCAGAATTGTAGTGCGGAAGGCATTTGTGAAAGAATAGGCAATTACTGTAATCTCTTTCTGTGGAAGCAGGTTAGATAGTACCAATACTTCTTTTCTTTCTAATGTATTTTTCTAATTATTTCTGCCAAACGGAACTGGGTATCAATGGGTGGTTGCATCCATTTCTCACAGTTCTAACTCAGCTTCCAGGTTGACCAATTTGATTATTTTTGTCAGGGGCAAAAGGTGTTTTTTAAAGCCTTGAACAGATTTTATGTTTCTGTCACTTTCCAAGGGGTCCCTAGATAACAGATCATTATCATTATTTCCCTAGATAATAGATCATTATCATTATTTCCCTTAAACTTAATGATTAAAGCACTCAATCTTTCCTGTGTAAATTTTTATTAGATGCTACCACATGTATACATGTAATTCTAACTGATGGTTGCTCTTTAGGACCTATCACTGACAGGGATTACAAGCAGCATCAAAAATGACAATCTTAGAGCAGCGGCCTACTCATTTTCGTACAATGGCAGCTATCTAGCTGGGCCCAAAGAGGAAGAAGAGAATCACTTCAAATTCCCCATAGGGTATTGGAAAGTGAATGAAAGTCCAGGTCACTGAGATGGGTTCTGTAGTCTCAATTTAGTCTTTATCCAACCAACGTGGTCATACACAGCAATTTTCCCTGTGGAAACCTAGCAGTGACTGATGCTTCAGTTGAGAGGTTCAGTACTGAGGCAATCACATGCAGGTGTTTTCCAGAAAGGGGTTGTGAAAGTAGGGACTTTTTCATAAATATTTTAGGTTGTAACTGGAAAGGGAATGTAGCCTTAATGCTGTTTTGTTATTGTGGGCTCCTTCAGAGTTATTGGGATCTGTGGCACAGGGAGCCAGTTTACATGGGCACATGCTTCTTTGTTTGGAGGCCTTAGACTCCGTGCCCTGGCATCCAGCTAACTGTGGAACCAGTGTCCTGTCTTTAACTGGTACAGTCTGCAAGTATCCACCAGGCCTTCTCTTAATCTGAAAAGATGAATGAAAATATTAGCGGAAGACAGGAAACATAGTTGACTTTTGTGATGACAAAATATTCCTCTATCCGGATGGCACATTTATTGTGACATATTTGTGTTCCTCTATGTGATACTTAAAGCACAGGGACTTCAGGGAACTCTGGTCAGTATAATCTGGCTCCCAGATATATCCAGTGATGGTGGCTTCAGGGGCTTTGTTTTCATAAAATGAGTAGATGAAATTTGTTAAACAACTGGTTCAGTGGGATCTGATTAAGATTAGCTAATTTAAAACTTATATTCAAGGACAAAATTCTGATTTTCAGTTGAGGACTTTGTATCTGTCAGTCCATTCAGACTGATATAATGAAAATCTTATAAATAACAGACATCAATTCCCACACCTCTGGAGGCTGGCAGTCTGAGATCAGAGTGCAGCGTGGTCAGGTGAGGGCCATCGTCCAGCTTGCAGGTTCCTCCTTGTATCCCCATATAGGGAAGGGAGAAGGAAGCTTTGTGAGATCTCTTTCAATAAGAGAACTAATCCTGTTCATAAAGGTCTACCCTCATAACCTAATTACCTACCAAGAACCTCACCTCCTAATGCCTTCATATTGGGCAGTAAGATTTCAACATATGAATTTTATGGAAACACAAACGTTCATACCATAGCAATATTTATTACTTTTAAATTTATTACTTTTAAAATACATCTATATCTTATTTATTTTATAACTGGAAAGTTATACCTCTCAATACCCTTTACCTATGTCTTCTACCCCAGCCCCTCCCCTTTCTGGCAAATGACAAGATTGTATTCTTTTTCTGGCAGAGTAATATTCCATTGTATATATACACATGTCTTTTTGATCCATCCATCTGTTGTTAGACACTTGGGTTGCTTTCAGAGCTTGTATTAGGTAAATGTACAGCTTAGAGAATATAGCCAATAATATTATAATAACTTTGTATGAAAACTAGGCTTATTATGGTGACATTTTGTAATGTATATCAATATTAAATTGCTATAATGTATAGCTGAAAGTTATTATGACAATTATATTTCAATAAAATATAAAAGCCACTAACAATTCTATTAAGATTCTGAAATGTTGATCATGAGTAGCACAAAATGTGAATTTTAAAGGGACAAAGGTTAATAATGTAATTGTAAAAACTGTAATCAAGCATATTCCTAATATTCTTTTTCTTTTTAGTGAGAGTGAGAGCAAGAGAGAGAGAGAGTGTGTGATAGAGAAAGACAGGAAGGGAGAGAGATGAGAAGCATTAACTCGTAGTTGTGTCACTTTAGTTGTTCAATGATTGCTTCTTATATGTGCCTTGACCAAGGGGCCCCAGCAGAGCCAGTGACCTTTTGCTGAAGCCAGCAACCTTAGGCTCAAGCAGCGACTTTGGGTTTCAAACCAGTGACCTCTAGACTCAAGCCAGCAACCATAGGATCATGTCGATGATCCCACACTCAAGCCAGCAATCCTACACTCAAGCTGGTGAACCTGTGCTCAAGCTGTTGACCTCAGGGTTTTGAACCAAAACCTCAGCATCCCAGGTCGACTCTCTATCCACTGTGCCACCACTGGTCAGGTCTTAATATTCATTTTATTTCAGTTAATTTCATCTATGATTTTTCTTTATTCACCATTGCCAAGGCTGTTTTGCATGTTAGAAACTTATTCTGTAACATTATGAAGTCAGAACCAGATTGAGTGGATTGAAGTTCCTGCCCTTTGGAATGTTACAGAATTAGTTTCTTCTCTCCTCCACATGACAATCCTTCATGTAGTTAAAAACTAATATGTCCTCTCCAGTCTTCTCTTCTATGGATAAAACATGCCTAAAGTGTTTTACAAAAAGCATAGTTTTCAGACCACTTACCAATCTGGTTGCCCTCAATTCCACAACACGTAATTAAAGAATATTTTTGAACCCATGCCAGAAGAGAAACCCGGAGTCATGTGTCAGCAGGGCACATGGCCCTTGTCCTCAGGAGGCCTACAATTTGGTGGAGCATGTGTGCATTTACTGGTGAGTTCCCTCTGTGGTTCTGTGGGTCTCTCTGCTGTACCACCCAGCACGCATTGCAGTAATAATTTATTTCCTTATTTTTCTCTATCACCAAATTGTGAGACTCTGGAGGGCAAGGATTAGTATATCACTGAATCTCCAGGACTTAGAATAACATCCAGCCCAAAGTATGTTTATTGAGTGTTATTTGTATTTAATTCCAATGTAAGACAGGATAGAATGATAGAAACTTAAGTAATAAACAAGGTATGATAGAGACATTGAGGAGAAGAAAATTGCTTCTAAGTGCTGAAGGATCACAATTCAACCCTCCAGTTTTCCAGTGGTTTCTTAAAATAAACATACATAAGACGCTTCCTTAAGGAACATTCATATTAATACTTCCTTGTTCTTAGAGGTTATATATATCTTATATGTAGCTGAGATATAGGTTCATTGGGGTCCATTATACTATTATGTCTACTTTTGTGTATATTTGAAAAGGCTCATTGAATAAGCTTAAGAAACACCATTCCATAGAGAAATATTTGGAATATTTAAAAATGTGTTAAGTAGAAACATAACCCATGCTCTCAGTGCCAAAGCTGTGACCTTGATACTTGGAAAGATTGTTTAGTAAGCTATCAATTTACTTAACTTGTATACATTCTTCATTTATCCATCTTGAATTGGATATTTATATTAATACTTAGTAATTATGGCAAACTGTATATGTATTCATATAAAATATACTTTAATGTTACTTTTCTAGATATAATGACAAAATAATTAAATAATTAAAATTTCTTAAATATCTATTAGCCTTAGTTTATAAAGTATTATGTCAATAAGTAAGGTTTTGTAAATGCAGAATGTACAATCTTTAAAATAGATGCACTATAGAGATTTTGTATTTCTTGAAGGTCATGCTATATCTAGTTAGTTTAGCCTTTAGAAAAAAATACAGCACTTTGTATGGTCAACTGAAGGAATAAATATTCAGAAAAGCATAAACAATATAAACGTAAAGTCTGAGAAACTGACAGAGGAAGAGCTGAAGGCACAGAGGGAACTGAGAGGAGAATGTGCTCACTTTAATGACTACCTTGTTAGCCATGACAGACTTATTTTAGCCTGGGTACATTTTACAGGTTAACTTTGGCCCAAGAGGCTGCATGCTGGTGATACTGTAGTAGTAGTTATACTATTTTGGCAGAAGTTGAAACAGAAACTAAAAAAAGATTGCAAATGGAAATTTTGGCTAATTATATGTATTTTGTAGGGGCCAGAACAGGTTGGCTTACTCCACTGTCAGTATCTAAGCACCTAAAGTTATGCTTCTCTTTCTCATTGAAAAGTCTAGTGTGTAAGAGCTAGTAATGGAAAGAAAGAAAAGAAATACTATTGGAAACCCTGCACCTGCCCATACTAAGTGTGACATATCTATATATATTATATATATAATTAGTGATATTGAATAGTATGGTAAGGTTATACAAATTAAAACTCTTTGATAGAAAAAACCAATTTTCACTTTTTTCCTGCAGTTTGTTTTTGTTTTGGGTGGGGTTTTTTGTTTTTTTTTTTGGTTTTTTTGCTTCCACATAAGAACCTGTTCTAGGCAATAGACTTTTTCCTTACTCATCCTTCTTGTCTTGTTCACATCCACTTCCATTACCTTGTTTAAGTGACTTACTCTAAATGTTAACGTTCACTCTGACTTTTCCTATTCTATTTGATGGGGTACCACCTTCTATCCTGGTTCAGGTCTGTGGTTGTTTTTGTTGTTTGTTTCTTGTGTTGTTGACTCCAGATCGGATTGCCCAGTGCAGTGCGTCACTCAGAGCAGACAGCATCATTTGTTACCTTATGAGACAGATTTAGGTCATATGGCAAAAACACTTCAAATTCTTTCCTTTTCATCTCAAGATATCTCTTCACAGTATCTTCACTTATCTCATTCTTTCTTCCAGCTCTCCAGTTGTCAGTTAAGAGGTAGCCTGCCCAACTACCACAACATAATCATTGCTGTGTAGTTTACTGCCCAGTGTTAGAATGCCAGAGTAGAATGCCACAAGATAGTGGGTATGGTTAGTCCATTTCTCAGTGTGATGTTTGCTAAAGTACTTACCCTCTGGATGTTCTTCACAGTTTTCATCCAAACAATAAAAAGCTGATATTCTTTTTTTTATTATTCTAAAAAGAAATATTTCAAAGATTTCTTGTCTTGTTGATTTCACTTAATCACTTCCTTCCCTCCCGCTTCTCAACCTGGTAACTTGGTTTCTCTGTATTATTTACCCATCACAAACCCCCAAATCTTTTCAATGTCCTTATTTTTTTAATTACATCTCTGGAAGACTGCTGATCTCTATTATCTATAGTTCCCCTAGTTCTTCTCCCTCTTTTACTACATTTAATCTCATTCAAGCATTCTATTGAAGTTGAACATCTTTCCTGTGCTAATCATGATACTAGATGCTGGGGATACAGTCATGGTCTCTGTCCTTATATTACACTGGAGCCTATTGGCAAAGACACAGATTAATCAACTAACCCAACACATAATATAAAACTATAGCTGTGATAAGAGCTGGTAATGTCAGGAATATTGTGCTATGAGAACATTTAATCGGGGTATTTGATTCTGTCTTATTTTTCCTTTGAAAAACTGACAATTGACCAAGAGCTGAAGTATCAGTAGAATAAAAGTGGAGAAGGCAGAAGACACAGTGAAAAGTTCTGGGGCAGGAGGGAAAATAGCATGTATGAGGTATTTAAGAAGATAGAGATAAAGGATGGAGAGATTAAGACAATCTGAAAGGTAAGGGAGAGACCAGACCATGTCAGACATGAAATCATGACAAGGGTTCTGTCCTTAATTCTAAGGCAATGAGTAACCATTGTTTAAAGTGTGTGTGTGTGTGTGTGTGTGTGTGTGTGTGTGTGTGTGTGACTTAGTATGTTTGGAAAAGATCTCTGACGAGAATGGATCAATGTACTAGAGAAGGGATGTAATTAAGAGGCAGCTGGACAAGCTTAGGCAACAGGTGATGATTTTTGTAATGGGAGTGGAGAAAACTAGACAGATGCAGGAAATAGAGGGTGAAATTGATAGGTGTTGATATTGGTGGGGTTAGGGAGGAGGAAGTATTATGGATGAATCCTTGGTTTCTGTCTCATTGAAAGTGGACAATTGTCTGACTTCTCCTCCAATTAATCCTCAAGTGGGGTTGCTTCCCAAAGTGCTGCTTTCAACTCCCCCCTTTATACTCTTTCCCTGGGTGATCTCTTGATTTTACATTTAAACTTGCATTTCTACAAGATGTTACCCAAACCATGATCCTATTCACTCCAGAAGGTACAAACTGGTGGCCCATTTGACAGAGGAACGTATTTTATTTATCCTTCAGTATTTTTTAATGAAAAATACAAATTAAGAACATTTAAAATCAGAAACTTTTATATAAAGATCTATATTTATAATTCTTTTAAAATGGGAGTTCTATCCAACCCATTATTTTCTCATGTCAACAGTTGGTCAGAACCAGTGACGGCTGATCCTGTCCGACTGCTCCTGCATTTTCTACCTTGCCACAGGCCCTGGCCCCTAGCTACCACAGTCATTAAGTTCTTGTTTGGTCGCTATAAACATTAATTAGCCTTTAAACCTCAGCTTTAGTCAATCACCCCAGAATATAGAACGTTCGAAGGAAAGTAGGCACCTTAACCAGTATCAGACAGCTAAAAACTTCCTGGACCAGTGCTCTGATCCCACAGTCTTGCTATTCTCCATACTGAATTATGCTATCACTACATATATATATTTAGTAAGTATCCTATCACTTGGCTGTTAGTGTTATAGTAATTGTTAGACTAAGGTATTTAATCAGTTGTATTGTAGGGATTTCATGTTTACACATTTAAATTCCTTATTTTAGTTTGAAGGTTATATATATTTTAAGTTTTATGAAAAGTCCAACTATTACTAAAGAGAAACTTGCTCATATCACTATTCTGTTCTTCTAATTTTCTTCTAGAACTCTTAGAACGATCTCTAGCCCTTCTAAATAAAAGTCAACAGCTTACTGACTTCATAGAAAAATTCAAGTGTGACGGACCTAATGTAAATTCCGAGTTGATTCAGGGTGCTCACAATAGCTGCCTGAAGATCGACAGTCTTCTTGAACTTCTACAAGACAGGAGACGGCAGCTAGACAACTACCTGAAGCAACAGCGGCAGGAATTGAGTCAGGTTCTGCAGATATGTGAGTGGGGCCAACAAGAAAATCAGGTAATCCAATGGGCACTGACAGTATCCTGACCTCAGCTAATGAAGCTTGATTATTATGTGGACCAGTTATTTCTTGGGACAGTTTCTTAGTTGTGATGGTAAAATTCTTTGGCGTTTGGTCCAAACTACCATGTTGTTTTCTCAAGCAAGTAATATAACAACAAATACCTTTATCTCCTCTCATTAAAATATTGATTATATAAATGGGAGAATATAGATGAATAGTTTTGAAATGGCTATTGGATTCTCTTTCTCACTTCCTTCCTAGTCACTACTTTTAGGGACATTTCTTTGAAATTCTGAAATGTTAACTGCAATCTTCTTGAAAGTTAGAGGGGTGTAATGGTGCTAAATTCTACTAGACTGCTGCTAATGTCAGTGAAAATGTCTATCAGTGTCAAATATAGATAATGTTCTTAGACAAATGGTCTGGTGCCAATGAAGAAATATGACCTTGGCCTCTAGCTGAATGCTCAGTGGTTAGAGGGCATTGGGGTGGGAGGATGGGGAGTTTGCAGGCTTATTAGAACTCATTACCCTGACTGCAGGCACAGCTCTGATGACTTGTCAATATGCTTGCATTCATTCCGAGTCCCAATCACCTGAAGGTAAGAGTGGGTAGAACTAATTCTTTGCCAACCCCCAACTCAAATAGGTGGGATATTTATTGCAATATATCTAACTGCCCCCATTCCATGCTTAATCTATATATATAGATTAAGTAGAGAAAATTTTCAGAGAGAAATGATATGGAAGCAGGTCCTCTGGTCTGGATGCATTGGAAAAGGATCTCTTCATATGTTATATATTCTTACTCTGATCCAAATTAGAGAGACTTATGTACAGCTGGGAGCAAATATAAATCTAAGAGAAGCTGGTTCTCGTTGCAAGCTGGAAAAGATGAGGACTTAAAAAATAATCAACCTTTCAACTAATACTGAGCACCTACTACGTACTGGTCCTATTATAAGTAATAGGTATATGCAGCACACAAGGCAAAGTTCTTTTCCTCTTGGAATTTTCCTTCTAAATCAGTTTCTCAGCCTCAGCACCACTGACATTTGGTGCCAGGGTATTCCTTTTGAGAGGCAGTCCTGTGCACTCTCCAATGTTGAGCAGCATCCTGACCTCTCCCCACTAGATGCCAGTAGAATGTACTGCAGTTGTGGCTACTGAAGATAACTTCAGACATTGGTGAATGTCTCCTAGGGGGAGAAATGACCTCCAATGAGACCCACTGTGATGAGAAAGACATACAGTAAATGAGTGAACAATAATAAGTGCTATAATAAAAATATAGAGCGATGAATTCTGACTTGTGTCGGTCCTCTCTAATTAGAGAAGGAATCAAAGAAGGCCTCTCTGGGTGGGTAACATAGAGCAGAGACCTCTAGTTATATATTCCACTGGTATTGTGTCACCTCCCCCTCCAGGTCACAAGACATTTGTAGCCCTTTGACCTTGGCTACCACCAGTCACTGTCCTGTCTCTGTTGTATGTGCTGTCAACGCCCCTCCCTAAGTTAGCTCTCCCCACCCCTCCTTTACATTCCTGGTATACCCAGAGTACTATTGTCCAATGCAATACTGTTTCACTGATGATTCTGGCATAACAAAGGGAATTAACGCTCAGGACAGTAGTCATTCTGAAACTGTTTATCAATCACCTGTTTCCAAAGTTATTTGTCTTCCCTCTCTTAGGTGGGTGCATTGTGGCTCTCTCTCAGTCTCTCTCTGTCTCTCTCTCTCTCCTTCCTAATCCTGAACAAACCTTTAAAGAAACCTTCATCTTACCTCTCTTTATTTAGTTCATAACCCCAAGCACATGTCTCTACTGCTTCTAGGAACACACTAAACTCCTCCCTCTTACCTTGTCCTACAAAGTAGTTTACAGTAGTCCCTCCTCATCTGTAGTCTCACTTTCTGTGGTTTCAGTTACCTGTAGTCAACTGCCTTCTGAAAATACTAAATCAAAAATTCCAAAATTAGCCCTGGCCAGGTTGCTCAGTGGATAAACCATTGTCCTGGCATGCGGAGGCCGTGAGTTTGATTGCCAGTCAGGACACACACCAGATGAGTGCACAATTAAATAGAACTAAGAGGAAAAACAAGTTGATGCTTCTGGCCCTGGCCGGTTGGCTCAGCGGTAGAGTGTCGGCCTGGCGTGCGGGGGACCCGGGTTCGATTCCCGGCCAGGGCACATAGGAGAAGCGCCCATTTGCTTCTCCACCCCACCTCCTTCCTTTCTGTCTCTCTCTTCCCCTCCCGCAGCCAAGGCTCCATTGCTGATGTCCCAGGCGCTGGGGATGGCTCCTTGGCTCTAGTCGCGGCAGAGCGACGCCCCGGAGGGGCAGAGCATCCCCCCCTGGTGGGCAGAGCGTCGCCCCCTGGTGGGCGTGCCGGGTGGATCCCGGTCGGGCGCATGCGGGTGTCTGTCTGACTGTCTCTCCCCATTTCCAGCTTCAGAAAAATACAAACAAAAAAACAAGTTGATGCTTCTCTCTCTCTCTCTCTCTCTCTCTCTCTCTCCATTTCCTCCTCCCTGCCACCACCTCATAAATGGAAATTTTTTTATAATTTCAAAAATAAGCAATTCACAAGTTTTAAATTGTGTGTCATACTGTATAGTGTGATGAAGTCTCATACCATGCAACCCTGAACATGCAATGTTCCATGTGATATATCCTACCTGCAAGTTAGTCAGAGAGTGTCATCTCAGCTGTCAGACAACTGTCACAATATTGCAGTGCTTGTATTCAAATCACCCTCATTTTACTTAATAATGGCCCCAAAGCCAAAGAGTAGTGACGCTGGCAATTCAAATATGCCATAAAGTGAAAAAGTCAATGTTCTCCACTTAGAAAGCCCTTTTATCATCTCACATCATTGGAAGAAGAAGGCTGAGTATAGTACAGTAAGATATTTTGAGAGAGAGAGAGAGAGACCACATCTATAGAACTTTTATTACAGGATTATTGTTAAAATTGTTCTGTTTTATTATTGTTGTTAAGCTCTTACTGTGCTTAATTTATGAATTAAACTTTATCCTAGGTATGTATGTATAGGGAAAACAACTGTATATATGTATAGAGTTCCATACTATCCATGGTTTCAGGCATCCACAGGGGTCTTGGAACGTATCCCTTGCCTCTCTTCTCCAGATTAACACAGAGACCTCTCTGAAGAGAAAATGCTCATCAAAGAAGCTTCCCAAATGTATATCAATTTCCCCAAGAATGAAAGAACAGCTGCATTTAAGTTTCACTCATTTATTTTTACTTTCTTTCTCCTTTACTATGGCAATAATCATCCACTGGAATGCTCTATAGTAAAGGAAGGAAGGAAGGAAGGAAGGGGAGGGAGGGTCATGTGAAGATTCAGAATAAACATTGTAACTCAGTCACATACTTGAGGGAAATCTAGATACCTTGCCAACCCTGGAAACAGAAAAATGTCTAGATAAAGATGAAAGTAAGGTTTCTGACATCATGAGTTCTCCAACTTATGGAGCCTCGTCGTTTTGGGGAGGTGTGTTTGCTTTTTTTGGGAGAAGATGCTTTGTTTACATAGACTTTAGTTTTAAGAGTAGTTTTAGCCCTGGCCGGTTGGCTCAGCGGTAGAGCGTCGGCCTAACGTGCGGAGGACCCGGGTTCGATTCCCGGCCAGGGCACACAGGAGAAGCGCCCATTTGCTTCTCCACACCTCCGCCGTGCTTTCCTCTCTGTCTCTCTCTTCCCCTCCCGCAGCCAAGGCTCCATTGGAGCAAAGATGGCCCGGGCGCTGGGGATGGCTCTGTGGCCTCTGCCTCAGGCGCTAGAGTGGCTCTGGTCGCAACATGGCGACGCCCAGGATGGGCAGAGCATCGCCCCCTGGTGGGCAGAGCATCGCCCCATGGTGGGCGTGCCGGGTGGATCCCGGTCGGGCGCATGCGGGAGTCTGTCTGACTGTCTCTCCCTGTTTCCAGCTTCAGAAAAATGAAAAAGAAAAAAAAATTAAAAAAAAAAAAAGAGTAGTTTTAGATTCACAGCAAAATTGAGTAGATTCACAGCAGAAAGTACAGAGTACCTCCTGTCCCCACATATGGACAATCTCCCCCGCTATCAACATTCTGTACAAAAGTGGTACATTTTTTATAATTGATGAACCTACATTAATGCATCATTATCACCCAAAGCCCATAGTTTGCATTAAGGTTTAAAAAGGTAGGTTTACAGTTGTAAGTACATGAGACACAGTTTGTTCTTGTGTTATTATTTATTAATTGCATTAGTTTTCTTATGAACAATTGTAAACCTACTTTTGCCCACCTCTTTGCATTCTTTGGGTTTGAAAATATGTGTAATGACATATATCACCATTGTAGCATACAGAGTAATTTCACTGCCCTAAGAATCTTCCGTGCTCTGCCTAGTCATCCTTCTCTCCCTCAATTCTTGGCAAGCACTGGTCTTTTTACTGTCTTCATAGTTTTGTGTTTTCTAGAATGTCATATAATTGAAATAATCTAATATGTAGCAATTTTAGATTGGGTAATTTTGCATTGAAATTTGCATTTAAGATTTCTCCATGCTTCCCATGCTTGATTTCTCATTTCTTTTTAATACTGAATAGTATTCCACTGTCTGGATGTACCACAGTTTATATATTTTCCCCTTCACCTACTGAAGGACACCTGGGTTGCTTTCAAGATTTGGCAATTATGAATAAAATTGCTATATAAGTATCCATGTAAATGTTTCTGTCTAGAAATATATTTTTTTAAATGAGAGGGGGGAGATAGTGAGACAGATTCCTGCATGCACCCCAACCAGGATCCACCTGGCAATCAAGCTGGGGTTGATGCTTGAATCAACTGAGCTATTTTTAGTGCCTGAAGCTGATGCTCTTACCAACGGAGCTATCCGCAGCGCCCGGGGTTGACGCTTGAACCAATTGAGCCTCTGGCTGCAGGAAGGGAAGAGGCAGAGAAGGGGGAGAGGGAGGAGGGGAGAAGTGGATGGTCACTTCTCATGTGTGCCCTGATGGAAATCGAACCTGGGAAGTCCATACACTGGGCCAACATATTATCCACTGAGCCAACCAGCTAGGGCCTAGAAGTAATTGTTAATTCATTTGGGTAAATACCAAGGAACACAATTGCTGAATCATATATGGTAAGAGTATGTTTATAAGAAACTGCCGAATCGTCTTCCAAAGTGGCTGTACCATTTTGCATTCCCACTGGCAAGAGTGAGAGTTCCTGTTGCTCTGCTTTCTCACCTGCATCTGGTGTTATCAGTGCCTTGGACTTTGGCTATTCTGAGAGTTGTGTTGTGGTATCTCATTGTTTTAATTAATCTCATTTTTAAGTTGGGAATAATAACACAACTCACAGAATTGTTGTAAGGATTAAATAGCACATGTAAGATATGTAGCACAAAGCCTATCGTTTTAAGAGGTTATTAATATTAGTTTCTTTGTCTTCCTTCTCCTTTGTTAAACCTTATAGATTATTCGTTTTTTCTCATCTAGCCCATGTTCTTTACTCTGGGTTTAGCATTACTGTTATACATGGTGAAGCTTCTTCATACTATCTAGTTGTCAGAGGCTGCAATAAATATATTAAGGCTCTAAGAATGCACTTGTAAGGCCTACCTGGGTAGCTCAGTTGATTAGAATGTCATCCCAATAGGCCAAAATTACAGATTTGATCCCCATTCAGAGCACATACAAGAATCAACTACTGAATGCATAAAAGTGGAATAACAAATCAATATCTCTCTTTTTCCCCTCTCTCTTTTTCTCCCCCCCCCAAAATCAATTTTAAAAATTAAGAATGTACTTGTGGATACAAGAATTAGGCTTTCATTTAGACTCCATTCCTATCCATCTTTAACCAAAATAAATTTAATAATAATGATTAGAATAAATATTATTTTTTAACAAAATAGATCAATAAATAATTTAGTGATTCCTTTAAATATAAAATTTAGGCTTTTGATCTAAAAGCATAGCATATTACATTTTCTCTTGCTAACACTAGTGACAGCCACTGGAGTCCATTAATAAAGATAATTGTTGTCTCTGTGGGCTTGTAAAAGTATAGATCTTGGGGCCAGATTATAGGCTGTGTTCAAATCCTAGTTCCACCACTTACCAGCTGAGTAACCGAGCAATTATTTAAGCTCCCTGATGCTCAGGGTTTTTTTTGTAAAATGTGGATATAATAGTGTATTTACCTGAAAGCGTTGTTAAGATTATCAAGTGAGTGATTCTAGGTCGAGTGCTTAGAATGTTATGGGCACATAGTAACTGTTATATTATTATTAGCAAGTTTTGTCATTACGTTTGAAAAGAAAAGTGAAGGCCCAGCATATTACACATTCCCTCACTCCAACCTCCCTCTACCACCATGCTCAGGTCAAGACTGGTCTTTCTTTAAAGGCTAATTTATTATTTATTGGGAGTTCACAAGGAATGGTAAAATAAAAGTTAATTTTCTAATATTAACTATCTTGTTCAATGGACAGTCAATGAACAGTTTTTTTAAAAAAAGATAGTTGGGCTCTTAATGCCCATTTGTTAAAATGTAGGTGGGATCACTATCTACACAGATAATTGCTACTTGGCATACTGTCATCTTTTAGACTTTCATATAAGCATGAGCACAGGCATAGCAACACACAAATGTTTTAAAGAAACCAATAAGCAAGCAAACAAAAACTAATGAAATTAACCTATGTATATATTATTACCTGATTTTTGTTAAATTGAACAAGTCATGGATATATTCTTGTGTCAAAAGTACAATAGGTAATTTTAATGGGTATATAATATTTCACTGCTTGAATTTAGCACAATTTAAATAATATCTTATTGGTGAGGAAGTAGTCTTCAGTTTTCTCAATATTATAAGCAAGTATTAATACTTACTGTGTTTTAATTGTGTGAGCAAAGAACTATTTAAAAGTCCATGTACATACAAGCATAATTATCTTACCTAACTTTTAAGGTTTTCTGAATGATCTATTCTAAGTTTTACTGAAGCTGCAGGGACACCAAATTGGGTATAACTCTTGTTAGTAACTTGGGTTCTATGATTATCATGTTCCTGGATGATCTACCTGATGAATGTAGAACATTGTGGAACCGTGAGTTGATACAACTGTACAGAATTTTTGGAGGGAAAAAAACTATTTTTGCTAGTTCTGCACTTATTTTAAGGGACTATAAGAACTGTGAAACTTTACATTAATAGAGTACTAGTTTCATCCATCATTTTAACCACTTAAGAAAACAGAAACCTAAGTGGATAATTACAGCAAAGATTACTGATGAATAATAATGTTAATATCTGATGCATCGTCTCATAAGGGCCATTTAAAAGATGCATTTTGTGCTTCTCTGTGTCTAAGTAATTATGGCTAATGCTTTTGAACCATAATGGCTTAGCTGAAACTATTTGGAAAAAAAATTGAATGACTAGAATAATGACAATTTAAGATTTACATCAATCACAGGAAAAAACACACAAACAAAACCCACATACTTTTCTATCTTAATTGAGATGTGATAGTCTGATAAACATGATCATAGAATGTTCTTTCTGTGTCAGTGTTTTTCTTACGTAAAAATGTGCACTTCTTTTGCATTTAAAGATGAGCATCTGACCATTTCTTCCAACTCCAGCAGCATCTTATTTTGCAGATAGATAATCTGCTGCCTCATTAATGAAAATCAGAAGCAGCTTGGAATATTTTGTGCATAATTAATTATCTTGGCAAGAAGATTTATGAATGTAATTTTTCTCAATTGCTCCAATCAGGCATAAATGAGACAAACAGATAAATTAAAACTAAGTTATTCATGGTCTCTTTGTTAAAGACAATATCAAGGACATTGAGGAGTATTAAGGAAGAAATGAGGGGAGATAATTTCTTTTTACCACCCGATCACATACACATGTAAGATACACATCTTTATGGGGGAAAGAGGGGTAATAGGGATCACATTTGGAAGGTTTTATACAATGTATATAATAATTGTGGGACCATATGTAATCATATTCCTTGTTAATAGGCAATTAAAATAATATCAGAGATGACACATATAAGCACAGGCTCAGGATACCAGTTCTGTACCTGGTAGGCAGCTACAAAACTTTGCACACATACATGCATGTGTGTGTATATGTGCATTTGTACATGTATGCACATACACTTTTTTTTAATTCAATGCTCTGGGCCATTCTGAATCTTGAACAAATTTCTTTATTATTTGTTGGAATGAAATGAACACTGCTTTCTCTTAAGAGTCTTGAATTTTTAAAGTCATTTCTTTAATGTTTATTGTATTGATTTTAGAGAGAGAGGGAAGGGAGGAGAGAGAGGGAAGGGAGGAGAGAGAGAGAGATAGAGAGAGAGAGAGAGACAGGAACACGGGTCTTTTCCTGTTTGTGCCCTGACCAGGGATTGAGCCAGCAACCTCTGTGCTTCAGATGGTGCTCTAACCAACTGAGTCACCCAGCCAGGGCCACACACACCCTTTATATAATACTACCTTCTAACTAACAGAGCTTGAATGGTTAACCAGCTTAAATTAATATAAAGTAATATAGAAGTGCCCAATGTAGTGACTAACACATAATAAGAGTTTTTAAGAAAATATTTCTTTGAATGTAGCTTTCTGACATTGACTGGCATAAGATCAAAATAAGAGTTGAATTATCCTGGTGATACTGGTATTATTCAATAGTGCAGCCCAATAACAAACATACATGAATTTCCACCACTCGCAGATTAAAATTTATCACTAAATTTTATTTTAACACTTATGCTGTCTCTAGAATTCACTCTAAGACATGTCAGAGGAAATGCAAAGGATCTTAAGGTATTCGGAGGAGAAGCAGGGAATTTTGGTGGGGAGAAACCTATTTGTTACTCCTGCTTTCCTTAAAGCTATCATCTGATCCTTCCTTTACTTAACCAATAAACTTCTCTGAAAGAGTAATTAGTTCTACTTCAGCAACCCCGCCCAGTGGCCCATAGATGCTTACCAACCAATTTTTCATCCCACCGTTCTCTTGACTTCACTATTTTATTTAATTTTTAAAAAATCATTAGAAGAAATTTTCAGTTACAGTTGTCATACAGTGATTAGACATAATATAACTTACTAAATGATAATCCTGGTAAGTCTCATACCCATTTGACATCATACATAGTTATTAGAACGTTGACTGTTTTCCCTATGCTGTACTTTACGTACACCCATCTGCATAACTATTCTGTGACAACCAATTTGTACTTCTTAATCCCTTCACCTTTTTTTACCCATGCCCAGACCTCCTTCCCATCTGGCAGCTGTCAGAATGTCCTCTGTATCTATGAGTCTGTTTCTGTTCTGCTTGTTTGTTTATTCTGTTTTTTAGCTTTAATTATTGATAGATATGTCTTTATCGCCATTTTATTGTTCATATTTTTTATCTTTATTTTTTCTTTTTCTTCTTAAAGAAGACCCTTTAACATTTCCTATAATACTAATTTTGTGGTGATGAAGTCCTTTAGCTTTTTCTTGACTGGAAGCTCTTTATATATCCTTCAATTCTGAATAATAGCTTTAATGGGTAGAATAATCTTGGTTATAGATCCTTGCTTTTCATTGCTTTAAATATTTTTTGCCACTCCCTTCTGGCCCGCAAAGTGTCTATTGAGAAATCAGCTGACAGTCTTATGGGAGCTCCATTGTAGGTAATTAATGGCTTTTCTCTTGCTGCTTTTAAAATTCTCTTTTTTTTTTCCTAACCTTTTGCATTTTAATTATGATGTGTCTTGGTATGGACCTCTTTGGGTTCATCTCATTTGGGACTCTCTGTACTTCCTGCATTTGTATATCTACTTCATGCACCAGGTTAAGGAAGTTTACTGTCATTGTTTTTTAAAATAGGTTTTCAATTTCTTGTTCTCTTTCTTCTCCAGAACCCCATGATGCAAAAGTTGATATGAAATTGTCCCAGTTACTCCTTACACTATCTTCATTTTTTTTTTTTTTAGTTTCTTTTTTCTTTTTGCTGTTCTGATTGCGTGTTTTTTTCCCCCCTTATGTTCCAAATTGCTGATCTTGGCTTGATCTACTGTACTGTTGATTCCTTGTAAATTACATATTCTTCATTTAAGTTAGTGTGTTCTTCATTTCTGACTGGTTCTTTATTATGATTTCTATGCCTTTTTTATGCATATTATTTCTTTGTTGAAGTTCTAAGTTCCTTGAGCATCCTTATAACCAGTGTTTTGAACTCTATATCGGTAGATTGCTTGCCTCCAATATGTTCAGTTCTTTTTCTGGAAATTTCTCCAGCTCTTTTATTTGAGACAAGTTTCTTTGTCTCTGCATTTTGGCTGCTTCCCTGTGTTTGTTTCTAAGTATTAGGTAGAGCTACTATGTTTCCCAGACTTGGTAGAGTGACCTTGTGTAGTAAGTGTCCTGTATGGCTCGGCGACACAGCTTCCTCAGTCACCTGAGCTGGGCACTGCAGATACACTCCTGTGAGGTTTGTGTGTACTATTCTGTTACATTTGAGCCTTGATTGCTGTTGGTGGCATAGGGAAAAATTGACCCCCACACTGATCAGCTTTGATGACTAGCTGCAACTACAATGGAGAAGCTGCAGTGTAGGAGCCAATCCCCAAAGCAGAATTTTCTTCAGTGGGGCTTTGGTGCCTACTGAGTGGACTCATTTAGTGTATCACTCATGGAGGTGGTAGGGTTGTAATCTGGTGTAGTCTGAAGCTGTCCACTGGTATACTGGCTCTAGGACCTCCTGGGAGGGGCAAGGTCAACCACCACCTGTGCCCTGCCTGGAGCCACCTGGCATGAGCTACAGAGCAATGTGCAGATGGCTGATACTTGTGCTGGGCTTGGACATGCCCAGGAGAGTCCAGGCTGTGAACCAAGGCTTACTACCACTAGTGTCAGACCTGGGACCACTTAGTAAGAGGTATGAGGTTTGCAGGGGCTATATACTACTTGAGAGATTTTAGGAAAGTCCAAGGCATGAGCCAAGACAGGTTCTTTGTATGGAAAAGCCACTGAAAACAAATTGGGTGGGCCTGCAAGCTGGCTGGGTGGGGTCTCAGGGCATCACCAGGGCAGGGTCAGCAGTGTGAGCCAGGTTGATGGAAACTCAGTTATGGTACCTGCTGGCTAGCTTAGTGGAATGGGGTGGGGGTAGGGGTCACAGAAAAGGAACAATGGCTCTGCCAGCACTTTTGCCTGGTAGAATGCTGCTCCCCCAGCTCTTGCCCAGATGCCAGAGAATCCAGTTTCTCCTGGTATGTCCCTGGTTCCTTTGAAGCTGCGGCACCAGTGCTGGAGCTCAGAGGGAATGAATATGAGTAAGCCCATGGCTGGGCCCTTTAAGAGGAGCTGCCTGGGACTCTAGCAGTTCACCATCTCACTCAGCCACAATCCCTATCAGTTTTTACAGCCAGAAGTCATGCGGACTTCTCATCCTGGTTCTGGAATCCTGAGCTGGTATGGGGCTGAGACCCCTTGCTACTCAGGGCAACCTCCACAGCAGAGATAGCCCTCCCTATTTTAAACTGCCACATGTGGGTGTGAAACCAGCCTGTTCAATGTCTCTGCCCCTCCTACCAGTCTCGATGTGATTTCTTCAAATCCCTAGTTGTAGGATTTCCATTCAGCTAGATTTCAGGTGGTTCTGAATGATGGTTATTCCGTACTTTAATTGTAATTTTGATGTGATTGTGGAGAGATTTGAGTACCATGTTTACATACACTGCCATTTTGACTAGAAGTCGACTTCACTATTTCAAATAGTCCTTTATTAAAACTCAGTCTTTAGATCTATGAACAAGGATATTCTAAATGTCCTTGAATTGCAGAACCATCCAATAAGAATATAGTGTAAGCCACATAGGTGATTTTAAAAGTTCTAGTGGTCATGTTAAACAAATGAAAAAGACACATTAAAAAAGTAAATAACCTCATAAAAAAGTGAAAAACTATTATATATTGTGTTTAATCCAACATATCCAAAATAGTATTTCAACATTTAACCAATGTGAACATTCTTTCTTTCTTTTCTGAATCGACAGAATTTTATTTCATCTTTATTTAGTAACGTAGTCTTCATGAGACCAATAGCAACATGATTTCATTTGACACCAGTGTCACCTCAAACTTGAGTAGAAAATGAACATAGTTATTTGTGATAACCTTGTGCCTGTTCAAGTGCATGATGGATTTTAACTTTTCCTCAAGGTTTATTATGGGCAACATGTCACAATACAAGCAGAAAAGTATAGTAATAGAGGTAATTTTTATTTCTTTAAAAAAGCTTATTGACTTTATTGGGATGATATTGATTGACAAAATTATATGGATTTCAGCTGTACAATTCTATAATACATCATCTGTAAATTGTATTGTGTATTCACCAGCACCAGCCCTTGGCTCATGTTTTCATCCTTTGCAGGGACCACGTTCCATAGAATGTCCTGGTGCATCATTTATGGTACTTATCACTCTGGCTTTCAGACAGCAACTGATGTAATTTAAATGCTTATAGAAAGTGCTCTTGGAATATCTATGCAGCTGTCTGCAGTAGGTACACGCAGAATACAATGACTGATTTACTGGGTGGTGGAGTATTATAGTTGACATGCTCTCGCAGTTATTTAGAGTGTTCTGCTTTTACGTCAGAAAGACTCCGAGAGCTGATTCTGCATGCATCCCACAGCACACACAGGAAATCTGATCTAAGAGGCTGCTCGTGTGTGTGAATGCCTCATGATGAAATGTAACACCCACACAATGAACTACTTACTTCTGAGTTTATGCCAACTTACTTTTTTATGTTTCTTCCCAGAGTGCATTCGGTAATAAAAATGTGTAGATCTAGAAAGTCACTTTGCTTTACTAGGCAGATATGAGATCAGGATGTATAGAATATCACCATAGATCTTTCCCCCCCCTTTTAATGAATTTATTAGGGTGATACTGGTTAACAAAATTATACAGGCTTCAGGTGCACAATTTTACAGCACATCATCTGTACACTGTATTGTGTGTTCACCTCCCCAAGTCAAGTCTCTGTCCATCACCATTTATTCCCTTCCACCCTCCTCCACCTCCACCCTTTCCCCAGCAGTCTGTGTCCATGAGGTTTCTCTCTCTCTTTCTCTTTTTCCTCTTTTGCTCAATCCCTCCACAATACATCTTTATCTACATTCTCTTATAGGGAATAGTATTGCCATACAGAAATAGCATTCTTTAGGGGTTGAAATAACATTTGCCAAATGTAGGGATGAGGCCAGTAGATACCTTTGGAAAATCAAATAACTCATTCCTTTCCTGCTTTCATCACTGTTGGCATCTGTTAGATGACAAGTCTTTGACTCACAAAATTAAATAGGATTATCTCATGGTCCAGGCTTCTCACCTGTTTTTAGAGATTAACGAACACCTGTTTATACCCATTTTTTATTTACTCAGATTCTATATTAACTTTCCCTATTAAAGCATTCTTGAGATTTCTGAGTTTCTCCAACTTTAGCTAAGAACAAATGAAACTTGGTCCCAATACTTAATGAACTAAATGATCTCTGAATGTTAGTTATATTCACAATTCATTTTTCCTTGATGAAATTTTTAAATCATTTCTCTATTTGTAGTTTTATATGGGCTCACCACAGCTTTTGTGAGCTTTTATTTGTATAAACTTAAATGAAGATATAAATTTTATAACTCTTGATAAAATACTCTGTGTGTTCCAATATGCACATTATATATATATATTCCTAATTAAGATACCAGAAAGGCAGACTAGACTATTTTCAGATCATTGTAAATATGTAAACATTATACTTTAGATATGAGGACTGGCTAATGTTTGTATTTTACACAAATTGCCAAATATGAACAAAATGACGTGTACTTCACATGAAATCTGCTATAGGCTCATAGGCTCATCATTACTATTTTCTTTGCACTGGTAGTAGCCCAAAATAATGATTATTAAAGACTTCCTTTTTTTTTTTTTTTTTTTTTTTGGAGAGAGAACTTTTTAAAATTTTTTTTTTTTAATTTATTCATTTTAGAGAGGACAGAGAGAGGGAGAGAGAGAGACAGGGGGGAGGAGCTGGAAGCATCAACTCCCATATGTGCCCTGACCAGGAAAGCCCAGGGTTTCGAAGTGACTTTGGGTGATGGGTATGCAACATAAGTGAACGACAAGATAACCTGGAGTTGTTATCTTTGAATATATGTATCCTGATTTATTGATGTCGCCTCATTAAAAATAAAATTATTAAAAAAAAAAAAAAAAGAAGAACACCTGAAAGGAAGCACTGGTTAACATCTCCTCTGCCAAAACCACTGGTACCATGTGACTACAAATCTGTCCCAATTTCCATACTCTTATATTTTTACTCCATTTTAATTTTTTTCTCAATTTCCATTCATAGCTCTTTTGTCTCCAATTTACACTGTTTCTACACAATTTAGTCACTAGAGTACCATATTACATTTCAGAAAGCTGTCCGCCTAGACATAAGAGACAAGGTTAGGGTAGTGGGCTGGAAATGATGTTGAGACATTATGTAAAAATAAAAGAAATTAAAAAAAAAAAAAAAGACTTCCAATTAGTAGAAAGCCAGAGAAGCCCTCTTACTCCATATTTTACTGCCTGGTTTATACTGGAAAATGCTAAGTATCAGTATAGACCATTTGATTCATTTGATTTCATAACCAGCTTTGTAATATCAGCCCTGAAGTGATAATGGAATGTCTTAATCTAGGTAACCCCTGACTTCTATGATATGTGTGTTTGTGTGTGTGTGCATGTACACACTAATTGTGTGGAACTTTAGGACTCATCTAGTTTTCTCCGTAAGCACCTGCTTCAAACATTTCTCCATGTTACAGGAGTTCAGAGAAATTGTGAGGCTGTTGTAGACAAGACAACCTAGGCTGGAGAAGAACATGGTGTAGTGCTCATTATTTTGAATGGACTGTCTGGATTAATTTTTCAGGTTTGAAGTAATTTCCCCTCATGTCCAGGGCTGTAAAATTTTAGGTTACCCAAGAATGGCAGGAGGGCACAGTGGAAAAAACATAGACGTTGGAATAATGTAGGTTAGGGGACAGATGGTGGTTCTGTCACTTACTGTGTGGCCCTGGATAAACTGCTTAACTTCTCTTCTCTACAATGATGGTATATGATGATATCATACTTGTTATAGAGTTGTTGAGAGAAATAGAAATGGTGCACAAAAAGCAACTAGCAAACTTACTAGCATGTAATAGGCTCTTGGGAATCAGTAGCAATGATGTGATCATGCTACTGTCTGGGATTTGAGAGTAAAAATCCAAGTCTTTTTCCTTTAATTTGGGTAAAGAATCTGCAGGCAGAAACCTCATGTCATCAGTTTAATATCAACTTATGTCATCATTTTAAAATGTACTGCTTCTTTCAAGTTCTTTGCTATTTGTGTATTAAACTGCATAAGGTATGCATTGTAAGCCAAGTCTAAATGAATGTAGCATGCCCCATTTATAATGTCGTCAGAATTTTAATAACTTCATTTATTTTCTGAATACAGATTTCCAGCAATTGCAACAAACAATATTTTTGCATTAGCTTTTTATAGTAGAAATTTAATTCTACATGTGCTGCTTAATGTCTTTTTGTGGTCTGTGTAACTATATTCAGATTTATATTCTATCCAAGAAGGGAGATTTATATTTTAAAGCATGTATGATTTATAGACTGTGTGAAATTCTATATATTTTGATTCTTCTTTGAATAATTTTCTTCATGCCATGTAATCTGAACTGATACATTGTTTTCATGCTTTTCAGGGATTATTTTGTTCTTTTCTCTTAAGCATGTAGAGGTTGAATGGAAAAAAAACCTTATCATAAGTATTTAATACATGAGATGAGTTTATATAAAGAGAAATGGAAGTGGTTTAAGCTTTGAAAGGTTAAGGAAAAATTTTGAATTTTTACTTAGTATTCTAATAACTTGAAATTTGATCTCTGTTGCTTCTTACTTAGGTTACTTGTTGGTTTCAGAAAACCGTAAGAGATTTACGAGAACAAAGTCTAGGTTCATCTCTTTCAGACAATGAGGAGTTGATCCGGAAGCACGAGGAACTGAAAATAAAAGCAAAGGTAAGAGACCCATTAAAAAATAACTGAAACATGCATGGACTTCCTTTGACTATGCTTCTATAGGTAATTTAGAGGAGTACTAAAAAAGTCTCTTTGAATAACCCACTATTTACATAGAAAAGATTCTGATAACATTAGCTAATACCACTGCCCTCTGATTTTTCTGGAATAATAATGAACAAAACAACAGCTTCCACAACAGTAGCTATCTGTTTTTAATGGTTACTATGTGTCAGATAATGTATTTAGTTTAAGAGATGCATTATCTAAATTATTGCAAAATCCCTAAGGAGTAAGTATTATTTTCCTCATTTTACAGATTAAAACAAACTAAAAACAGGGACTTAGAGAAGCAAGGTAACATTTCCAATATGATATGTCTCGTCAGTGGCAAAGTTTGAATTTGATTACAAGTCTTACCCACCATCAAGGCCCAAGCTCTTACACACTATACTCTTGTTAGTTTTCTAAAAGAAAAAAAGTTTTTATACACTGCAGTATCATTAGAATATCCCTTTTATGATTACGGGGCACAGTTTACTTTCTGTTTCCATTTATATTTTCTTAGTTTCTTAATTTGCTTTACTTTTTTTTAGTTTTGCACAAATTAATGGTTATCTGCTTGGCAACCACTTGTAGGTGTTTTTGCAAAATGGCGGCACGAAGTGCTGCAGGCAGAGGGGCAGAGCAGCCACAGATACCGGACTCCCCTAGGCATTGGGTCTTGTTCTTTGCAAATTGACTCATTTGTGCCTGTTCAGTTTTTAGATACTTTTCAAAGGTCTTCACAGGTGCTCCATTTTGATCTGCAAGGGAAAAAAAACTGTATTGGCAATAGATTGGTAAGAACAATGAATACTTTCATCAATATCAAGGCCTGGCAACTTTCTATTGTTCATATCTTGGTTGGCAGATAGTTGTAGGTGCAGCTACGTCAAGAAACTCTGGAAAACAGAGGGCCAACGCTACTAGACAATTGTCGGGAATAAGGAAGACAAACCAAATAAATATTACATGTTTAGGAGGATGGGATTTGGGTGGAGACAGGAAAGGCAGTAGATTGCATTTATCTAGACTGAAGTCTGTCTCATAGGGATCATACTGCCTTTGTTTGTTTTTGCGTCTCTTTGAACACAGCAGTATACATAGGAGTTCAGTGTTTGCTTTGAATATTTGCCTGACTGATCAAAGGTACAGTTACAAAGACTGTTATGACTGATGATTTTTAAAGTTCTTTAAAGATTTTTGGCATTTAGTTTGTCTACTTAACAAAATATTTTTGGAAATTATATAAGAATTTATTCTGTGCATGTCAAACAAGTTTTATCATTGAAAATTTTATCAAAACCCCTAAGTAGTAAGCACAAGAAATAACCTGAATAGCATAGGGTAATTACTTCCTTTAAAACAAAAAGGGCATGTTCACATAATTAATCATACTTTGGGGTTATGGTCACTGTAACTGTGAATTTATGATTTCTTACAGCCCTAAGGACAGTTGGAGTAGAATATTTGTTAGCATATAATCTCAATTCTAATAGGATACAGTTCTTATTGTACTTTACAATTTACATTTGTAGCACTGATACTCATAAATAAAAAACATAGATATTCTTTCCACCATTATCCTAATGTTGTAAGGGGCTTAAGAAGTAAATTTTTTTTAATTTTATTTTTTTTATTAATGTTAATGGGGTGACATCAATAAATCAGGGTACATATATTCAAAGAAAACATGTCCAGATTATTTTGTCATTCACTTATGTTGCATACCCATCACCCAAAGTCAGGTTGTCCTCCGTCACCTTTTATCTAGTTTTCTTTGTGCCCCTCCCCCTCCCCCTCCCCCTCTCCTTCTTCCCTCCTGTGCCCCCCCTCCCCCCCACCCCCGGTAACCATCACACTCTTGTCCATGTCTCTTAGTCTCGTTTTTATGTCCCACCAATGTATGGAATCATGTAATTCTTGTTTTTTTCTGATTTACTAATTTCACTCCGTATAATGTTATCAAGATCCCACCATTTTGTTGTAAAGGATCCGATGTCATCATTTCTTATGGCTGAGTAGTATTCCATAGTGTATATGTGCCACATCTTCTTTATCCAGTCTTCTATTGAAGGGCTTTTTGGTTGTTTCCATGTTTTGGCCACTGTGAACAATGCTGCAATGAACATGGGGCTGCATGTGTCTTTACGTATCAATGTTTCTGAGTTTTTAGAGTATATACCCAGTAGAGGGATTGTTGGGTCATAAGGTAGTTCTATTTTCAGTTTTTTGAGGAACCACCATACTTTCTTCCATAATGGTTGTACTACTTTACATTCCCACCAACAGTGAATGAGGGTTCCTTTTTCTCCACAGCCTCTCCAACATTTGCTATTACCTGTCTTGTTGATAATAGCTAATCTAACAGGTGTGAGGTGGTATCTCATTGTAGATTTGATTTGCATTTCTCTAATAACTAATGAAGATGAGCATCTCTTCATATATCTGAAGAAGTAAATTTTTAATCAGAAATATATTTTATTATAAAAAGTGAATCATAGAAAATTACTAAACTATAAGGAAAATAAAAGTAAATCATTCAAACACAAGATAACCATTCTTAATAGTATCTTTATACATTCCCTTTCAATCTTTTCATGTACAAACCTAGAAACACATAGCATCAGAGTTATGCTTTCTTTATTTATGACTTTATCATGCTGTTTTTCTATGTAACCTAATAAGTAACCTTTAGTTGCAAACTATTTCATTATATGGATGAATTAATATTGCATATTATAATTTGATTATATGTAGAAGTTAAACCATATGAATATCCAAGCAAATATTATTTTTTTAAGTGGTACAAATTTCTGATAAACACCATTATGTTTCAGACAAATCAATTGCTGTTTTAAACAACTGCTTCCTTTCAGGGTCCTGACCCACTCAGGACCTGGCAATGTTTAACCCAGAAAAGAGAGACTAGGAGGAGTTGTCTCAGAAGCTATACTTATCCACAGCGATTCCATAGGGAAGAAATGCTAACCCTGCGTGACCGTTACAGGGAAGGAAAGTTCTGTAGGCCAAGAAGCAGGAGACATTCCTGAGGCTGTGGAAGGTGGGCCTTGCTGATCTCAAAACTCCCTTGAAGGTTCAGATTCCATCAAGGAGACAGGCCTCAGGTTACAGTGTCAGCTGTGCTTGTTATTGTAGGAGCAACAGGAGTGTAGAAAGCACTCTTTCAGAGTTGGCCTGGGGAAATAACATTTCTGAAAACTGGGGACAGTACCTCACTCATCTTGGAATTCCTAGTACTGAGAGCAGTGCCTAGTGTAAATAAGATGTTTGTTTCACCTAATCTGTGGTGGCGCAGTGGATCAAGCGTCGACCTGGAACACGGAGGTCGCCGGTTCAAAACCCTGAGTTTGCCTGGTCAAGGCACATATGGGAGTTGATGCTTCCTGCTCCTTCCTCCTTCTCTTTCTCTCTCTCTCTCTTCTATAAAATGAATAAACAAATAAAAATTAAAAAAAAAAAGATGTTTGTTTCACATCTATTAAGCCCTTTTAACTGTGAAGAAGAATGAAACATTCTTTTAGTTTCTACAATTCTCTGGTTACTTTAGATAATCATTTAGTCTCTTTTTACCTGTCCATCTACTTATTATCTTTATTTATTTAACAACAACAACAACAACAAATGGCCCGCTACAGTGGAGTTACACAAACTCTTTAATTCATCATAAATCTTTGGCTTGGTCATTCACTTGCTTTATTATTTCTCCCTTCATCCTCTGTCCCCCTACAGTCCCATCCTCAAAGGCACCACTCTAAAGGGTTCAATGTGCCTTTAGACATATTTGCACTCCTAAAGTGTATGCAGTTACATATTTTCAAATTTGCATAACTAGCGCTGAGGTGTAGCTCTCATTGTGTTTCTTCCCTACAGCACCGCTTACATCTAGTTTACTCTGTTCCCTGCGCTCTTCACTATGGTAACACCTAGATGCCATGTGATGCTGGAAAGTTCTATTACGAAGATAACTGTTGTTCTAGTTCTACCCTTCATAATTTTAACTGCCTCCCTTTCCTTCGTCCCTTCCTAATACCTTGTTCCTTGATTCCACTGATTATTCTCCTGACTTCCTGCTATTCAGCCCTTCTGCCAAATTCTTCACCTAGTTTTCACCACTAATCCCTTACAGTGATTCTTTTCATAACTATCTTTTTCCTGCTTCATCTGTCTGATGTCCTTCCTTAATCTTAATGTATACTTTATTTATATATTAAATTTTGGATCTCTCCAGTGCATTAGTTCCGTTTCCTCTGACTGAGGTGTTCAGATGTCATTTTCTCCTGTGAGTTAATATTCCCTCGGTATATCAGCAACTTTGATAGGTAAAGCCTGAGTGATGTGAAAACTGGTGCTCTAACTTGTCCCTTTCCAAATGAGGTGCTGGGGGACATGGTGCCCCTGCTGTTAACAATTATGGTTCAACCATTCCCAGTTTTTCCCCCCAAACCCCAGACACATGCAAAGAAGGATACCCCTTGGAAGACCTCCCACTGATTGGACTCTGGACCCTGCTTTGTTCCAAGACCCATTTTCCTGGGTTATATTCTATCCAGATCCCATGGTGGAGACTTGGAGAAGGCACACCAAGAACAGATCGGGGTGCTTATTTCTCAGATATTATTAGCTCACGACTGGTCAAATTCTAGTGCTATGCTGATGTTGTATCTCTCCTCTGACTAGTGCTGGGCTAGGCTACTACTTTTTTTTCTGGAAAGGTACACTGACAAACAATGATGAGTCAGGTGGAGATGTTGATGGTTGAAATAGGATTCTTCCACAAAGTCACAAAGTTCTTGTGAAGTTGTGAGAAAAGCATTTCAGGGACCTCTGCATAGAAGAATGTGAGCAATTGTGGCAAGGTTTATTGGAGTAAAAACAAAGAACTGTACCCAGGTGCCTGGTGTCTCCTACACAACCAGGAGACTTAGCTTCATTTCACTGCAGATGAAGCACTGGGCCTGGTGAGCATAAGTGCCCACCAGGAGGGTCAGGACTCAGAATGGTAATGCCATCACCCAGGGCTCTGCCAGTCCAGCAGAGTCTCTGCTCCACACCCAGACCCACACTTGGAGCCCCTGGCTGTCACAGGAGAAAATTCCCACAAACCTGGGTCTTTATTATGTGTTGATTATATTATTCAGGGCTTAGGACAGAGAAGGCTTTAAAACTAACTAACTGATCTCTTAACTGGCTCTTCTTCGACTTGTACTGGTCCCTCCCCCTATCCAATCTGTCTTTTCCCCATATTTTCCCAGGCTAAACTCCACGCTTTATGTTGCCATTTTGGCTCCTACACAAGTCTTAAATTTTTGCCTCATCGCTTGGTTTCTACTGCACAAGCCCTTACCTCCCTCCCCCTGCGCCATCTTGGTCTCTAGTGGGCAGACACCCAGCAGAATCACTTCCCTTTTATTGTTTACTCCTCTCCCCATAGATGAGGTGAGTGTATCTGTTGTCTCCTGGGGAGATTGGAAAACCAGTCCTTCCTCCCTACCCTGGGTCAGGGATGTTACAGTAATCCATTTGGCAGGGATTCAGCTATCCCCTGGGGAGTCTGAAACTATAACTTCCAGACTTGAGCCTGATTAAGTGTAACTCCCAGACTCATCAGGCCCAGCCAGTCTAGCTCCCTTGTCTTCTGTTAACTCCTAGCGGTCTACTCTAGCAGAAAGAGAGAAAGCATCATACCAGAAAGTTTTTACCTGGCTTTATCTCCTGTCTATGGTATCCAACTTTATTGTTCCAGATGGCCAGTGACCCTGACACTGAGACTCAACTACCTTTTGGCTCCTCAAGGAAGGTTTCTTATCTATAAACTTTACTCTCACTTGTTGGCCTTTACAGGAAGGACTGGCTACATAGTGTATAGGTTCAGTGTGAAATAAAAATGTAAAGGTTTTCTTTAAAAATTGAGATTTCATAAGTAAATCAGAAACAACCAGGAACTGCATTATTCCATACGTAGGTGGGACATAAAAGTGAGACTAAGAGACATTGATAAGAGTGTGGTGGTTACGGGGGGAGGGGGGAGAAGGAGAGGGAAAGGGGGAGGGGGAGGGGCACAAAGAAAACTAGATAGAAGGTGACAGAGGACAATCTGACTTTGGGTGATGGGTATGCAACATAATTGAACGACAAGATAACCTGGACATGTTATCTTTGAATATATGTATCCTGATTTATTGATATCACCCCATTAAAAAAATAAAATTATTAAATAAAAAAAAATTTGAGATTTCAGTGTAGCAACTGCAGAACATGAGCCGAAGCATGGAGCCCTTCTGAGCACAGGGTCCTGTGTGATGACACAGGTCACTGGACAATGAAGCTGGTCTTATTTGCAGTGTTAAGATTTCTGGAAGGACCTAGTAACCTTTGATGGTTAAACATTTTCCTTAGCTATCTTTATTAACCTCTTCCAACCTAGACTAGCAAGTTCTTTAAAAATAGAGGTAATAATGATATTATAGGCTGCATCTACATGGAGAAAAAATCAGGTTGAAATTCCTGCTATGTTACTTACTGTGCAATACTGGGTCCACTTGACCTCTCTGAGTCTCACCTTCCTCACTAGCAAGGAGGAGCCTAGCCACAACTCAATTAGAACATATTTGTGAAAACATCCACAGAATGTGATTTTCCAAAAATGTTGTTTTCTTTTCCATCCTTGAAGTAAATGTTCAAATAGCTTTCATCTGTGATTTTTCAACGGTCTCATTCATTATTCTTAGAGAAGGATTCCAATTTAATATGTATTTCAACAGGAAGAAGCATATTCCATTTTGGACTTTTATTTGGGTGTGAGTATGACTTTTATTTGGGGACTCTTCCTCTCAAAGGAGATTTAACATAGAAATAAGACCTCCAGCTGGGGACTCATTAGTGAAAACTCCTGTAAATAATCTGGTTACACAGGGAAAGTAGGTGTTTCTGCTTCTCACAGCTAACTCAAACAGCAGGAACTCTTCTGTATTGCTTATTAGTTTCCTTAGTAAGCTCTTTCTAAATAAACTTTGAAAATACTTTATCATTTTTTCTATAATGCATTTAAATAAGAAATAAGGCAACTTTCACATCTCTTAATGTGATAACTTATTCAGAATGTGTTGAAGGAATTAAACTAAAGGATTTTTAGATACAACTGTTGACTATGAGTAATTGTATTAAATTATACTTTCTTTACTAAATATGAACACATATTTTCCTTTTACATAGTAATCAATAAAGAAATAGGAAACATCGGTAATTATAAATCATCCTTTGGTTAAGAACCGTAAATACTAGATTTTAATCTTTATTAATTTGATCCCCTAAGGCTTCAATTCAACCTTTGGAGCTCAGAATTTGTTGTAGGATATATTAAAATAATATGTATTGCCTGACCAGTGATGGTGCAGTGGGTAGAGCATTGACCTGGGATGCTGAGGTCCCAGGTTCAAAACCCTGAGGTTGCCAGTTTGAGTGTAGGCTCATCTGGCTTGAGCGCAGGCTCACCAGCTTGAGTGAGGAGTTGCCAGTTTGAGCATGGAATCATTGACACAATCTCATGGTCGCTGGCTTGAGCCCAAGGAGTCACTGGCTTGGCTCAAAACACCCAGTCAAGGCATGTATGAGAAGCGATCAATGAACAACTTAAGTTCAACAACAATGAGTTGATACTTCTCATTTCCCTTCCTGTCTCTGTCTCTCTCTTTGTCTTTCTCTCTCCTTTGCTAGAAAAATAAAAATACATACATAAAATAATATGTGTGGGGAGGGAGGTAGAGTAGTGTATAAGGGGGATAAATGGTGATGGATGGAGACTTGTCTTGGTGTGGTGAGCACAAAAAGCAGTGTACAGATGATGTGTTGTGGAATTGTACATCTGAAACCTGTAAAGTTTTGTTAACTAGTGTCAGCACAATAAATTCAATAAAAAGGAAAACAGTTATGTAAACACACACTTTCTTATTATCTCCTTTGAGGAAGCATAATTATTTCTTCTTCTACATATCAGAAATAATGTTCATATAAAAAAAACAGTCCTCAGGAACCAACCTGTACTTCTGTTGTGAGGAAAACTTTTCCTCTTCTAACTTGGGTCCAGTGATTGGGGGCCTGCAAATTAACTGACAATAGATATGTTAACAGGAGTAAGGACAGGTTGGTTTTCACACATGCACAGGAGAGCTCCCAATAATGGAAAACTTGTGTAAGAGCCCAGAGTAAAGGTTTATTTACTTATCATTTTAAGGATGGTACAGTGTGGAAGGATCCCTTAAGTGTTAAGCTTTTTGGTGCTCATAGAACCTTGATTATGTCTTCTTCCTGGCTGGAGGTTTCCCAGTTATAGCTGCTGAATCTGCACTTTCTAGTACTAAGTAAGGGTCAGTCTTCCCATCAGGAAACTTCCCAGGAAGGGTGACAATGGTAGCTGTAGTTTTAGAAGACTGCTTAAGTTTAGATCATAGTGTTAAGCCAAATTCGGAGGGACCCAAAACATGAAAGACAGGAACAAGGTCCGTCGTTTGCACATCAAAGCTTTATTGTCTAGCTTGGCCAAGCAGCGGCAGCTCCAACAGAAATCTGAGGGAGAGCGCGCCGGCCCTTTGTCCTACTTAGTTTTTATAGTTTTGTAAGTGGGAAGTACAGAAGTAAAAATTGCAATTAGGAGCCCTTTACCACTATTGGTTATAGTCATATGTCCTTTAACATGATAGGACCATGTTCAATTTGCAAGCCATACATCATTTTGGAGAAAACAAAATTTACAAGTCAACACAATGGTAGAAAGATGTCTCTTTACATATTAAAAGACATTCCTATATTTCCTAGTGTTTATCTGCCATCTCTCTGTCCAGAGTCACACGTGTTAACCACACGCATTTACATAGGAGAGGTAGTTTCCTGGGGACAAATGCCCGCAAATGGCTCATTGCTATAAGAAAAGGTTTATTTTGGCTTTTCTCTTTCTGCGCCTGGCTAGCCATTCACCCCTTTCCCTACAGGTGTGGTGGAATGTCTGGGAATCCATGTTTTCCTTCCCTTTGCATTTACAATACAATGTTAAGGGCCATCCTGACTATGCCAATCACACAGTACAGAGACTACTCTCACAATTTCTCTGCACACCTTAACCCAAATTAATAAAATGTTCTCCAGGCCTCTTATAATATTAATATTAATTCTGTAGCCTTTGGTACTTTACAACACCTGCAGGTAAAATGGCTCAGTGGCTCCTCAATAGTTCTTTCTGTGGCTGCTGAGTTTTCAGACATTTTCAGTTTAAAGCACTTTTTATACCATTATAATGAGTGCTGAATCCCTCACTTCGCAGCTTCAGTTCAGGTCCATTGTAGTTGGTGCATGCTAGGAATTCTGTGCAATTTGTTTGGGGCATTAGGGTTTTTTTTTAATTTATCACCAATCTTAAAGTTTTGAAGTTTTTATCAAAAGAGAAATTCAGATTTTCTTCTCCCTCCAAAAAACTGGAATGTCTGTCAATATCAAGCTCACCTTTCCATATAAACATAGCAGCTCTTGGCTAGAGCCCGGTATAGCTCTTTCCTTTAGAAAAGGCATGTACATTCCAGTTTGCCACAGACCTCACCATTCCTACTATAAAACCTCCCCTCCCACCTTTGCTTTGCCTACATTATGTGCCCAGCCCCTGTAAGCATTTGGACTTGACATATGATGGGTAATAAGGTACCTACCATTCAAGTGGAATAGTAACTAAACTTATTTGCATTTTAGAAGATGACTTTTGGAATAATAATAAGAAGAATGGAAGGTAGTGATATTGAAGTCAGGAAAGTCACTTAGAAAACTATTGTACTTTGAGTGAGAGTGGTTTTAGAAGGGGCATGTTGACTTTTTGAGATGGAAATAATTAATCCCCATTTTAAAGGCTTAAAGGAGATTTACAGCCTTGTTATTCAGAGTGTGGCTACCAGAAGCAACAGCAGCAACATCTGGAAATCTTAGCAATGCTCATTGTCAGAATCTACACACCAAATCAGTTGAGTCAGAATCTGCAATTTTTCCTCAGAGAATCTGAATTGACACTAAAGTGTAAGAGGCACTGACTTAAAGGTTCTCCCTATATATTTCATGTAAGTCCATATTCTCCTTAATTTTCATAAATGAACATATATTCTTTACAAAATCCTTGATTAATAATAATCTTTGAAGTTCTGGGAGAGAAACACACTGAAAATGGTGTATAGAAACATATTTAATGTTTTCATATGGTAGAATTCACAATCTTCAGATTTAAGACTAAAACCATCTTCCATGATTCATCATCTAATCCAATTTTCCAAGTCATTGAAAATATTTCCCAGTTGTTGCTAAGTGATTTCATAAATTGGATTTGTGATCTTGGCCTCAAGTTTCTTTGAATATTATTTAGGAATCTTAAAAAAATACCAATGCTTAGACCCCACGGAATCTTTATCCAAAGGGAAAAGTCAATTTAAAGTTACAAAATACTTATAACTATGTGATAAAGAAGTAAAGCAGCCTGACCTGCGGTGGCACAGTGGGTAAAAGCATTGACCTGGAACACTGAGGTTGCCGGTTCGAAACCCCGAGCTTTCCTGGTCAAGGCACATATGGGAGTTGATGCTTTCTGCTCCTCCCTCCCTTCTCTCTCTGTCTCTGTCTCTGTCTCTCTCTCTCTCTGTCTCCTGTCTCTAAGATGAATAAATAAAATCTAAAAATAAATAAAAATAATTTAAAAAAAGAAGTAAAGCAGAATCTCTTGCAAGCTTATTCAAGTAATTGAAATGCATAGTTATCATCAGAGAATCACTACAAGAAAGTGACTCCTTAAAAATGTTTATTGCATTATTTTTCAGATTACATAATACATTCTAATATTAGAAAAATTAGAAAATACATAAACCTGAAGAAAATTAAAATCACTCATGGTGTGTAGATGTGTACGAAAATGAGAAAGACTATAAAACACACATAATATTGAATATTCCAGAACTGTGTGTATATGTGTATATATACACCATGTGTGTGTGTTTATATACAAAATTGTGTATGTGTTGTTTTACAGTGTGATTTTTTCCAGTTATCATAAATATTTCTCCATTAAAATGCATATTTTAAATGTTTTTCAATGACTGCATGTTATTGAACCATGTAGCTGTACGGTATCATACATTATTTGAGGCAGCAACACATAGTATCTCAGAATATACAGTGGAGTGAATGGTACACTCCCCGGGCCTGGAGTTAAGTCCCCACCTCTCTGCTTATTTCTGATGTACTCTTAAGTAGATTTCTTGTCTATCTGAACCTGGGCTTTCTTTCTCTTTTTTTAAGAGGGTAATAATTGTATCTAAGTCATATAGTCATTGTGAAGATTAGTTATGTTCTCATATGACAGTGCTTAGCACAGTGCCTTGTACAACACAACCAAAACATGATACAGGCCTTGTCTTTTAAATGGTGGTAAAATAAACATAACATAATGTGTGGTCAGTAGTTGTGGCCATTGTGGCCATGCAGATTCAGATTTTCATTGGATTCGGGCAGACGGTAAAGAAATAGTGGGGCTAAAAAATAGAGGGCCATTCCTTTATTAAAATCTTGCACCTGCCAACAAGCAAACACACAGGGAAAACACTTCCCTCTTTGTTCAGACCTCACAAAGCCCTGACATATTCTCCGGTTCCACAACCAGGAGAATCTTCCCCAGTTTCTCCTAGAATCAAAGGCCTCATCAGTCTCAGCGGAGCTCACAAAAGCCCCTCAGCTCTGGTTCCCCATCTGCAGACCTTCTCCCTTCTCTGCCAACATGGCTGCTTCTTCAGCACTCGGCATTACCTCTGCTCTCCCTACAAAACATGGCTTCTCTCTGCCTCTTCTCCTTCTTCTCTCCTTTTCAAAACTTTCTGGCGGGAAAACCTCTCCTCCAGCAAACATTAGCAAGATAATGGTCCTTCCCAAGCAGGAAGGTAATTTGCAATTTCACAGATCACATATACCTGGTGCTGCCCAGCCTCCAATGCAAACTGCAAGTGAGCAAACATCAAAATCATATTCTACAAACTTATTTGTCCAACACATAATATTTACCTTTAGTGACTTTGAGTATATTCACAATGTTGTATAATGATCACCCCTATATGGTACTAAAACACTTTCATGATTCTCAAAAAGAAGACTGTACCCATCAAACAGTCAATACATTCCTTTCTCCTCCCCGTCCCTGACAACCATTTAGTCTGCTTTCTGTCTCTATGGATTTACCTATTCTGCATATGTCATGTAAATGGAGTCATACAATAAGTGGCCTTTTGAGTCTGGCTTCTTTCACTTCGCATGTTTTCAAGGTCATTCTATGTTGTAAAATGTGTCTATACACCATTGTCTTTTATGGCTGAAAATATATTCCCTTGTACAAATATACCACATTTTGTTTATCTACCCATCAGTTAGTGGACATTTGGGTTGTTTCTACCTTTTGTCTGTTATGAATAGAGTGCTGCAGTGAAAATTCACATAGAAGTTTTTGTTTAAGTACCTGATTATAATTCTTTTGAGTATATACATAGGAGTAGAATTTCTGGCTCATATGATATTTCTACATTTAACTTATTGAGGAATCACTGTACTGTTTTCAACAGCAGTTGTACCATTTTATACTCCCATCATAGATGTACAAGGGTTTTAATTTCAATACATCCTTGACAAAACTTTTGTGTGTGTGTGTGTGCATGTGTGTATAAAATATATATATATAAATTTTACAGCCATCTTGATGTGTGTGTGAAGTGCTATCTCCCATTGTTTTTTATTGAACTAAAGATGTTGAAGACTTTTTTTTCATGTGCTGGTTTGCCATTTGAATATCTCCTTTAAAGAAATGTCTATTCAATCCCTTTGCCAATAATGTCTTTTGATTAATAAAAAAAATTAATTTTGGTAAAGTCTATTTTAAAATTTTGTTGCTTATGCTTTTGATGTTATATCTATGAAATTATTGCCAAATTCAAGATCATGAAGGTTTACTTCTATTTCTTTTCTAAGAATTTTATCACTTTAGCACTTATATTTAGTTTTTTGATCCATTTTGAGTTAATCTTTTCATAAGATGTAAAGTAAGGGTCCAGCCTTATTCTTTCACACATAGATATCCAGTTGCCCCTGCACTACTTGTTGAAGAGACTATTCTTTCTTTATTGAATATCTTGGCACTGTTATTGAGAGTAATTGACTACAGATGGAACAGTTTATTTCTGGACTCTAACTCCTCTTCCACTGAGTTGTGTTTCTATCTTTATGACAGATTTGCACTGGTTTGACTACTGTAGTTTTGTCGTAAGTTTTGAGATCTAAAAGTGTGAGTTCTCTAACTTGGATCTTTTTCAAGATTGTTTTGGCTATTTGGGATCACTTGCAATTTGATATATTAGGATCAACTTTTCCATTCTTTCAAAAAAGACCATCAAAATTCTGATAGGGATTGTATCATATCTATAAGTGACTGTGGGGAATATTACCATTTTAAAAATATTAAGTTCTTCAATCCATGATCATAGAATCTTTCCAATCATCTAGGTATTTTTTTAAATAATATTTTATAATTTTAAGTATATGGGTTTTGCACCTCATTGGTTAAATGTATTCCTAAGTGTCTTATTCTTTTTGATATTATTATAAATGAAATTGTTTTCTTAATTTCCTTCTAGATAGCTAGTCTGTAGAAACACAGTGGATTTTTGTGCATTGACCTTGTACCCTGCAACTCTGCTGAATTAATTTATTAGCTCTAATAGTTTTGAGTATGCTTTAATATTTTTTTCTATATAATATATTATCTGTAAAATTTCTCATCCATATTCATTTGTCTCTGGCTCATCTGTCTAATTGTAAAAAACATTATTTCAGTGTATTCTAGATCAGTGCTTCTCCGACTACAGTAACTCATGAATTGCTTGGGGATCTTAAAATGCAGATTCTGATTTGTCAGGTCTAGGGCAGGGCCCAAGTGTCTGTAATTCTCACAAACTACAATGTAATGTTGATGCTACTGGTCTATGGACCTCCACTTGTGTAACACAGGTTATAAGGGGAAGGACTAAAGATAAATGAAAGAAAGTAAAGAGATGGCGTAGAAAGAAATATTGGGTCATAGTAAGAACTGCGAAGATTTAAGTCTAAAGAAAACTTTGAGTCTCTTAAGGTATAGGCATGACTGTCTGAGCTTGGTACTTGATTTCTTCCTATTGTTTGCATTTCTTCTTAGAGCCATTGAAGATCAAAACACAAGTATTTAAATTTTCTGATTGTTCCTTTTTAAGAATATAAATATTTCCTCAGAAATAACACTCATACGAACTATTTAGTACAAAAGGAGCTACTTACAGGTTTCTGGAGGGGTTCAGGGAGTGGATAGCAATATCTAGGGTTCTTATAACAGTTTCTGGGCTATCCAAATATTTCCCAAGTGCTTTACAAACATTGTTGAGCTATTTTTTCTCATTGTGGCATATAGTAACTGTATAAAGAAGTTGGCTATCCTGCTATTTGAACTTCCATTACATCTCCAAATTTCTTCACTGAAGGTATGTAAAAAAAAATGGTAAAACCACTTTAAAATATATTGCTCCAATAAATCAGCTCACATCTCTGATGACTATAAGGAAAACCTATAAAATGACACATTTTATTTCTTTTATAGTGTTTTATATAATTAAAAAAAAATAAAGTGGGGTCTGAATCTGCAGTGTCTCAAGGCAAAAATTAAATGAATCTCCAAACAGTAGAGACACCTGCATTAGTGCATTTCAATTCCTCTGTCTTCAGTTTAGTGAATAATTTGTTTTACTTGTCTGATTCTTTAATGAACTTCCCAATTAAAAGCGGATGTCACTTTCTCACAGAACATACATTAAAAACAGTTTCATTACTAACAGGCAAAATATGTATATAGCATTGACTTTGTCTGCAAGCATTAGGAACATCTGCAAAATAGTGGGATTTCTATAACATTACTATAGCTATAGCCTTAACTTGTGGGTTAATTTACAGCTTAGTGAACTGTATGCTTTCATTTCTAAGGAAAATTTGATTTACAAAGTCCTTTGGAAATATGTATGCCTATCTAAGAAGGGAATGAGTCAAAAAAAGCAAAGAAAGAATATTGTGATCACAAGGTTTCAAACTACCTGCTGTACTTTGTTTATGGAATCGTCACCAACTCGTTAAGTTTCAGTGCTTAAAGAAAGTTTTTCCCTTTGTTATTTTTTTTAGTTGTGACTTTCACCAAAATTCTTCCTACATATTCTTTCTTCTCTTTTTCCTCCTCATAGTTGACATCCCTTAAATAAAAATTTCCACAATGCCTCACTTTTATAGTAACTATTATTGAAACTCAAGGTTATATTACTATCATAATAGGGCTAGTGAAACTGAATCTATTTCAGGTGGGCACCTGAGATGGCATTTTTTTTTATAGTTTAACATGGTCATAAGACTAAATCTCTACAACCTTCCTGTGCTACTTCCGTGTCCATCTGGTGACATTCTGTGCTGTGGCCCTAGATTACCTTGATGTTCTTATCCAAAAGGCCTTCACTTCAGTTTCCCACTCAGGTGGCCCCACTTGGTTCCATGGCGTGACCCAACACTGCTCTTATCACCCCCTCTTTCCTTCCATCTTCTCCTGGCCTCCCTCCCTGTCCCATTCAGCATGGGCCAAGGGCATTTGTGAGCCAACTCAATCACCCCTTTTCTCTGTTTCTTCCTACATCTGAAAGATGAAACAATTAGAATAATTTTTCAGATTAGATCTGTTTAAAAAGTAAATGATCTATTATCAGTTAACCTTACAAATTCATTTCTTTGTTATCTGTTAATAATTCTCTGCTCTCTACCCTGTAACAACAGGTCCAAAACTTTAAAAAATTCTCATCCAAGCTTTACTTAACCTCAGAGTCATTTAGTCATACAAAATAAAAATTGCCTGACTTTTTTCCCTCTGCACTGTTTATCTCTTTTTCCACTTGTCTTCTGTTTACTTTTTTTTTTTTTTTGAGAGAGAGAGAGAGAGAAAATGAGAGAGAAAGACATGAAGGGAGGGTGAGAAGCATTAATTTTAGTTGCTTTCACTTTAGCTGTGTGCTGATTGCTTTTCTTACATGCCTTGACTAGGGCTGAGCCAGTGTCCCCTTGCTCAAGCCAGTGACCTTGAGCTTTTCATGCCAGCAACCTTTAGGCTCAAGCTGGAGAGCTTTGGGATTGTCTGGATGATTTCCTGACCAGTGACCTCGTGCTGATGAGCCCATGCCCAGTAACCTCAGTGTTCTGGGTTGATGCTTTATCCGCTGTGCTACCTCTGGTCATGCAGTCTTCTGTTTACTTTCTTTATCTTTCCTTTCTTATTTTCTTATTAAGTGAGAGGCGGGTAGGCAGAGAGACAGACTTCCGCTTGCGCCCAACCGGGATGCACCTGGTGATACTCTGCCCATCTGGGGTCACTGTTCCATCACTTGGCAACTGAGCTATTTTTAGTGCTTTAGGTGAGGCCATAGGGCCATCCTCAGTGCCCAAGGCCAACTTTGCTTGAGCTGTTAGAGCTGTGGTTGTGGTGGAGTGGGGGCAGTAAAGGGAGGGGTGAAGAAGCATATGGTAGCTTTTCCTGTGTGCCCTAACTGAATATCAAACCTGGGACTTCCACACACCAGGCTGATGCTCTACTGCTGAGCCAACTGGCCAGGGCCTTTGTTTACTTTCAATTACCCTCTCTTTCCAAATTTAAGGCTTCATCCACTTTTCTAAACTCCACCTTTCCCATCTCTATATTTTGTCTCTTTTCATTCCTAATACTTCACTTTCCAGTTACCCTTTCTTCTTCCTTCAATGAAATTTTAATCCCACAAAATTGAAAACAAAGATATTGCTGCTTAATCCTTAAGACACTAACCCACCTTTTTCTTGACTATTGTACTGGGTTGAATTGTGTCCCCTGACATTCATATGTTGAAGTTCTAACTCCTAATATCTCAGAATGTGATCTTATTTGGAAATAGAGTCATTGCAGATATAATTAGTTAAGATGAGGTCATTAAAGTGGACCCTAGTTAAATATCCCCCTTTAAAAAGGGGAAATTTGAACACAGAGGTAGACACGTAAAGGTAGACGATGTGAAGAGACACAGGGAGAAGGTGGCCATGTGCAAGGCCAGGAGAGAGGCTGGACCAGGTCCTTCCCTCATAGTTCTCAGAAAGAACCAATCGTGTTGACACCATGGTTTCAAACTTCCAGCCTCTGAAACTGTGAGAGAAAAAGTTTTGTTGTTCAGGCTACTGAGTATGAGGTACTTTGTTACAACAGCTCTAGGAAACCACTACAACTACTTCAGTTTCTGCCTGCTTGGCCTCCCTCTGCTTACCCCACACCTAGTTTACCACATTATGAGAAGCTGCTCTTTCCCAAGTAATTGACAACTTGAAGCTCTCTGGTGTTCTCTGAGGCACTGCTTTCTCTACTTCCTTCATCTTTGGGATGGCTCCTTCTAAATCTTTCATTGTCCTCTTCCTCCATCCTCACTTTGCATACAATGCCTAATCTTTGGCTCTTTTCTTATTTCATATATTTTTCATGGTGGAATTGTCTAATGCCATGATGACAATATCACTTTTATCTTGATTTCTAGACACTTTAAAAAAAATCTTGGCCCTGGCCAGTTGGCTCAGTGGTAGAGCATGGACCTGGCATGTGGAAGTCCTGGGTTCAATTCCTGGTCAGGGCACACAGGAGAAACAACTATCTGCTTCTTCACCCCTCTCCTCTCTCTCTCTCTCTCTCTTCCCCTCCTGCAGCCATGGCTTGATTGATTTCAGCGCATTGACCCGAGGTGCTATGGATGGCTCCATGGAGTCTCTGCCTCAGGTGCTAAAAGTAGCTTAGTTGCAAGCATGGCCCCAGATGGGCAGAGCATCAGCCCAGACAGGGGTTGTTGGGTGGATCCTGTTGGGGCTCATGTGGGAATCTGTCTCTCTATATCTCCTCCTCTCACTTGGAAAAGAAGAAGAAGAAAAAAATCTCAACTCATACACCTTTTCTTAACTTCAGCCTTTTTGCTTTTTTATAAATTCCTGTTGAAGGTTTACATACCCATTTCTTACTGGTACTTCTAACTCAACTAAACTCATTTCTCTTATTTTCAATTCTCACCTCTTTGTCTCCTTCTCGCCTTCTCACCCCAGGACAGCCAATTTAGTTCGGGTTCTCAAAATTCTTAACTGAAGCTTTTGCAATTATGTTCTGTAGTAGTATAAATCTGAGCTTATAAACGACAATATTTGCATGAAATATTGCTTGTTCGTTTTAAAATTTAAAAAGTTTTTAATCAACAGAAGCCTGATTCTGAGCTCCCATCCTCCGACTGGCGGGACATTCGGTCTCTGGCATGTTGGAGTCCTCTTGCTCCAGGGATGGCAAGTGTTCCTGGGTCCATCTGGCAGCACAGCAGTATGGTCATCAGTGTACTCCGGTTCCCTCTGAAACCATCGTGTGTCTCCTGGGTGGAGACGGCAGTTTCAGTGGCTCTGCTGCTTCTGTGCCTGTTTGGGGCCCCAGGCTGGCCCACATGCCAGTCTCCCTGGAAGAAACACACAGCCTTCCCCATGGCACTGCTGTGAGAAGACTGCATCTCGACACAGCTCATCCTCCATCCAGCCTTCTCTCCAGTGCTAGCCAGACCTCCAGTCTTTCAGTGGCCCTCACCATTATCTATCCTTCACCACATCTGTCATAATATCTTCCATTGACTCAGTCTTTTTACAGAATACAGGAAGGGAAATGGCTTGCAGGTGACTTCTACTTTTGGTTCTAATATAAACTTCACTAATACAAAAGAAAATATTGACTGTCTTCTTGAAACAGGGCTGATAGCACAATATAGGAACGACACAATAAATTGTCCTGCCGCCTGCCTACCTGGCTTCTGAGTCTCCAGTCTTCCCATTTTGCAATTTATTTATATGTCATCAAAGTTACCTTTGGGCAAGCTGAGACTAGGATGTTTTTCTCAATTATCTCCAAGTACAAACTCTAATGGCATTTAAATCCCTCCTTGATCTGTCCTTTGCCTTCTCCCCAATCTGTAAATCGCCCTGATTCCAAGCTTGGACTGTGTTGGTCAAATAAGTTTGTAAAATAGGATTTTTATGTTTGCTCGCTTATAGTTTGCATTGGGGGCTGGGCAGCGCCAGGTATATGTGGTCTGTGAAATTGCAAATTACCTTCCTGCTTGGGAAGGGCCATTGTTTTGCTAATGTTTGCTGGTAGAGAGGTTTTCATGCCAGAAAGTTTTGAAAAGAGAGAGAAGAAAGAGAAGGAGAAAGAAGCCATGTTTGCAGAGTGAGAGCAGAGAGAATGCAGAGTGCTGAAGAAGAAGCCAGTTTGTGCAGAGAGAGAGAAGGTGCGCAGATGGGAACCAGAGCTGAGGGGCTTTGCGAGCTCTGCTGAGACTGGTGGGGCCTTTGATTCTAGGAGGAACTGGAGAAGATTCTCCTGGTTGTGGAACCAGATAATGTGTCAGGGCTTTGGGCGCTCTGAATGAGA